>NC_090442.1:701373564-702079252 GCF_031143425.1 Pleurodeles waltl
TGCTCACAGGTGTGTGCAGCTTCAGTCTCTCACAAGTCCTGTAGGTGAGAATCAGGTTCAAAGATCCAACAGTATCTTTCACATGGGAAGCAATGTACAGGTGATTACAGGTCCTACAGAATACAAGGCAGTGCATTATTCAACCAGAATTCCATGCAGACAGAACTACAATGACTATGGCATACCATACTAAAGAGGGAAGCACACTGGATTCAGATTGTGAGTCTGGGTGTGTGTAGAGGAGGGATTATCTGGGTACACATATTCCCTTTCCAGGGACCTCTGAAGAAGGGTGGGGTGAGACAGGGAACATGGGTGTGGCAGGACTTAAGACCTGGGCCCGGCATGTGCAGGGGATGTCTTGTGAGCAATGCTAGTCATACCTGGGGCACTCGTGCTATCTATTTGCTGCTTATATGGAAATCTTGTCACACATAGTCCTTGCAAAGGTAGCTGATTTAACACTTACTGATGTCAAGGGTCTGGTCCTACCTTCTTGTCACCAATGCAATAGCACATCCATTGCCTCATGTTTAAGGCTTGTGTGAAATAGCTGCGGTCCTCTGCTATTGCCCTTCAAATGTGAAATGTACAGGATATATGTCATTTACAGTGTGTGCAAATTTGGCTGTGCATTCATACGCATCAAATTTGATGTGGATTTTTCTGAATCCTAATCTGTATTTCTGCAATGCTCCATGAGGCTACACTCTGATTCTGATAGTTAGGGATAATGTTATGCAAAAATGATTATCCAGACCGTGATACTGTGATTAGAATAGGTGTTTATTGACATATGGTAAGACAGTGGTGATGGATGAGTAGAGCTAAAAAAAATTTTGGACAAAATGTTGTCTCCGACGCAATCCTGCAGCTGTGTTTGGATGGTCCCCCTCATGTTGATGGACAGCATCCTCCTCTTCCTACTCTTCAGGCATTTGTGGGTTGGATTCATATAGGGGAATGTTCCTTCTTACACATAAGTTGTGCAGGATGGCACAGGTCAAAATGATTTTGCACACCATTTCAGGTGAGTATAGGAGGCTGCCTCCAGTGATGTCGAGGCACCTGAATCTTGACTTCAGGATGCCAAAGGTCCTCTCGACTATGGTGCGTGTCCTCCGCTGTGCCTCATTATAGGCACACTCTGCTGCAGTGCTTGGGTTTGAAAATGGGGTCTTGATCCATGGCTGGATCCCATACCCCTGATCAGCTGAAAGAGAAAATGAGTGAGAACATGTTGATGTAGCTTGCACCATGATTATCACTTAGCATGGGAGTTGTTCTCTTGTGTTGTCTGTGACTCATCTGTGTTTGTGTTACTGTATGGAATCCTAGGTTTCGAGGATGTACCATCAGCATTGGGTTGTTTCCTTATCTGAACGGGTGTTTGGCTGATTGACCGGATGTCAGCAGTTTTTTTGTAGAGTTTAATACATTGTGTTCTCCCTTGCACTATGTCAGGTGAAAGAGATGTCCATGTGTCTTAACTGGGGGTGACATGATACTTCCATACACAGAATCAATTCCACAGTGGTGAGGACACGTTGCATCTACATACCCTGGACATCCCATCCGAATTCACATATGCAATAGAATTATTTAAACATCAGTAAGACCCTTAAATTTGGCAAGGTGACAATGTACAACACATCTCCATAGGTTGTCAGCACTGACGTGTTGACATTTGACTAGGCTCAAATTTCACATGTGTGACTAATTCTCTGCAGACCTATTTCTCTGCCCTTGCCAAGTCGACTCAGTTTGTAACGTGTACCTATACTACTGAACATGTTCTAGTTCAGCTGGCTAACTTGGTTGTGAGGTTGTAATTTTGAGTGTCAGAAGGTCCATATGCATGTACATCTGTTGTGTGTGTGAAAATGGCCGAATCCGTATGTGTAGGAATGTGCACTTTCAATATTGTCACATCAATATGTGTTCTTCGCACAGTCCACTTGCTTATTGGTAGGGGGCAATATGAGAGCAGGAGTGATGTGAGATATTGGTACAGCCTCAATGATTCCATGTCACCTTCATTGTAGTCATCATCATGCTATGTGTGTCATGGTGTTTGACCTGCAGCAAAACACATTACACACCCCTTACACAGTACGTATTGGTTGGAAGGGTGTTTGAGTGTTATTGATGTGATATTGGAAGATTAATCTTCCAAGTTGTACTTCCAGTTGAGGCTATGTCATTGTCATTGTGTTGTGTTAAATTGTTCCCTTGTGTCTGTGGAGTGGCATCTGTTATTATTTGGTTCTGTCATTTATCCATAGGTTTATATCCAAATGGGTCAGGATATCAAACAAGCCTAGCAGTGTCACAACCTCATTCTCTTCCTGGCCACGTGTCGATGTAGTGGTGTATGTGTTGTGTGTCCTAGAGGGTTGCTGTGCAGTGTGTATTTTTAAGTATGTTTCTGTACTTACCAACAAGTAGGCCATTTCCATATCGTCCATCCTGGAAGTCTTGATTGATGGTGCAGTGGCGGAAGATGAATGAATCATGAACACTCCCAGGATACTTTGCCACGATGTTGGTGATCAAACCCCAGTGATCGACAATGGTGTGCACATTGATGGAGTGTGTGTGCTTCCTGTTGCGGTATAGACGTTCGGTGCAGCAGGTGGCACAATGCGTACATGTGTGCAGTCAATGGCACCAAGGACATGTGGGAAGCCGTTGATTTGGTAGCATCCCTGTTTTGTCTCCTGCTGCTTCAGCTGTGTTGGGGAAGTAGATGTGGCGGGGTGTGAGGGAGATGATGGCATCCAGTACCTTAGGTAGGAAGGCAGCGGATGAGGGCTGTGAGATCCCGGCAACCAGGGCACCAGTGGTTTGAAAGGAGCCACTTGCCAACATGTGGAATACAGCTAGCAGCTTGGTTTCTGGTGGAATGGTGCGGGGTGTCTGCAAGCTGGGTTCCAACTGTGGCTCAATGTTGCACAGTAGCTGCTGAATAGCTTGCCAGTTGAGCCTGTACCTCTGGATGATGTCTTGTTGGCGGAGTCCCAGAAGGGTTGTCCTGGTGCGGAATATCCTCTCCTGCCTTCTGCGTTGCCTTTGGGGTCCCTGCTGGTGTTGTGGAAGCTGCTGTTGTTGGTCCTGTACTCTGCGTCTGCGTGCATGCTTAATGAAAAGCACCTCCATGTCTTCCTTTTGGAGCTCTGCTGTTGCTTGTGTATTTTTTCCTTAAGTACTGGTGTGTTTTCCCCATTTTAACGCCTGCCCTGACCCAGGCATTATTTTTTAACGCAAATTGGGCTGTGCGTCATTTTTAGACTCCGCCTCCCGGCCGTGCGGGATTTTTGCCCGATCGGATAAATTAGGCACGCAGGTGTTTAAGTCATTTTTTGGAGGGAACGCCTACCTTGCATGTCATCAACGCAAGGTTTCCTACATCCAGAAAATGATGCACACAGCGGAATTTTGCATTTGAATATGTTGCACGGTTTGCGCCGAATGTGCGTCAAAAATGTTGATGCACATTTGGCGCAGACAGAGTATAAATATGCCCCTCAGTCTTTATTAAAAGCTGGCCATAAGAAAGCAGAGTCCTATTTGGGCACAATGAGTCAATTGGCTTTGGAAGACATGAGGAACGTCATTTCAGACGTGTGCTCTGACATGGAAGACTTGGGAGAGTTATAAGTGGAAAACTAGCATGAGTGAAGGGTGGTATGAGTTTTGTTAATGGGTGTGTTTGTGACCCTCCTGTAGGAACTGAGGGATCACTCATAAAGGTGGTGGGCCATTAACCGTTTTTCACCAACAGTCACAGAAGTGTCAGGTTTTGAGGGTGTTGAACAGGTCATGACCCCCATTGGTCTGACTGATCTTAGAAGATTAGTAGGATCACTCACACAGCTGGTGACCCGACAGTCCAGCCCATTAACATTAGATGAACATCATAAAACTAATCAATACACCCAACCTGACTTAACACCTTGGCAGGCTCTGGTATTCTCAGGAGCCCTGTATGACTCAGGATGCCGTAGCAGTGTGAGTCCTAATAGTGCAAGTAGGCCCTCTGCTACACACTGCATGCCCAGTCCCTCCTCAGTCTCAGGCTTTGCCAGGGCCCTTTCTGCTCTCTGCTTGTCGTGGTTCTGGGACTAAATAGACAGAGTGTGACATGATGACACATTTATTTGACTAACTTGTGTTTGCTTCACATACAAACAGCAGTGCAAAAGGGTCACTTCAGCTGTACTCCGATGGACTTCAACATCTAGTCAGGTTTTCTACATGAAGGGGCTCTCTGAAGGGACACCAGGGTGAAATGTTAACCCTAAGACACTCAATGTAGGAAATAAATGTATATTTTAAGTGGCACATTGAGGGCTCGCAAACAATAAGATCCATTTACACATTGTCGAGAGAGAAAATGCTGTTATCAAAGATAGAAAAATGTGTATTGATAATTATTGCCAGCAAAATAATGAGCAGTTGTCACGCCAAATGCTCCATTTAAAGGTTATTTATTTCTGAATTATTGGTGTATTTTTCGACTGCTCCGTCGAGGCACTGGCCAACTATTAGTGCTTAGAGCTTGGTCAGGCGCACCCTGCCAGTAGCAGAGAGGCACCATTAGTCGCACCACAGGCAGGAGTCATGGGGATGTGGCTGAGAGTTGATATCACTCTTGCAGTGATAGAGTGACATCATCAAAGGGTGTCAAAGTTGAAGCATTAAAAGTGTTGCATGGCGAGGAATTTGCCTCTCTTTTCCTCGATCATTTACTTGGTTCCTTAGAGGGGTGGGGCCTAGGGTACAGAGACTTTCACGTTGTGAGTGCACTATAATATTTAGCATGGCTTTTTAAGTGATGGAGAGAAAAGGCTGCCCGCTCTCACATAGGGCAGGATGCTATATCACTACCTCCATAACAGCAAGCACCGTGGGAAAGAGTAAGGCACATTTCAGAAGTAAAAGAGGTACAATGGTAATGCAGAGTCCCATACAATAAGGTGACACTTCTCACTCATGTGCTAGATATTACCATATAAAACTAATATAAAATATATAAATTAAAACATTGAAACATCCAGGGTTATGTGAAATCCGGCTGGTGGCATCCAGCCAGCTCCCATATCGAAAATACCACACTCATCAAAGAAGCTAAGGACTGCATGGGCCCTCTCACCAATGCAGACAATGGGTGTTTCCACTACAGATTCTAAACACATTAGAAAAGAAGAGCAGGGAGACAGGTCCTTTGCAGGTGCAAATTACGGCTTTCACTCCTATGGTTATAAAACAACAGTGCCACATAGAAAATACTATACATTCTAAAATAAATTGTTTCTCTTCTGGCATGTGTTTCCTTTGCAATAGAGAACACACACATTGCCACAGCTGCCAACACATGCTAGTGCTAGTGTGCTGTAAAGCAGGTCATCAGAGAGGACTTTGGGCCTGATTACAAGTGTAGCGGTCTGAGTACGCCAGTTGGTTCATCTGCCACATTATGACCCTGGTGTCGGACTGCCAAGGGAACGGCCATCCCCACCAGGAACATGGTTCCCGACAGGCTGACGGTGGTGTGAGTTGTACTCAGCCACGGTGGCGCGAAATTCAGCCCCACCAGGCTGATTACAACTCAGATTTCCATCCAGCCTTCCATGGCAAAGGCTAGTGGAAATCCAGATCAATATCGTAGCACTGTTCCCACAGGTCAGCCCGGTGGTAAAGCATGATACGCTGTTCTCATAGGTCATCCCAGCAAGAGCATTGTAATGCATTTGGGGGGCACCCCACTGGTATATAGTGGCATCCTCTCCGGAGGTTTAGCAGTAGGCTCATCTGACTGCCAAACATGTAATCAGGCCCTTAGTTATAAATCGCAAGAAAATATAATTAACAATACATGGTTGAAAGAGGCTAAATTCAGTGGGAAAAAAACACATATAAGCTATAAGATCAAACCTTAAGAATGGCGGGGGCTAATGCAGACAGAAAAGTAACAAAAAACATAAAATGACAATGGAAAGGAATCCCACGAGGTGTACAGGTAGGGGGGTTACTGGAGGTGACTCAAGGGGAAGGGTGATCACACATGTAAATACCCGGTAGACATGAGGCTAAGGACATTAGAAAGCTAAAGATCACAAGGATGCCTGAACACAGGTGTGAGGGCTGTCTGAATAGAGGCATCGCAGTCTCAGGATCCTTCAAGTCAACAGGCCTTTTCCAACCATGTACCCAGGATCTGGACAGCTTCCCTGTATCGAGGGCCGCTACAACACTGCTCCAGTACAGGAGAGGGTTAAAGACCCATCTCTTTAAACAATTCTTAACCAAAATGTAGTGACAATCGAATAACCAGCTACCTCTCTTATCACTTGTTGACCGCATGCTTTCCTTCGACCCTTGCTCCGCTGACTTTTTGGCTGGGTTTCAGCTATCAAATACCATATACATATGTACATGCCGATTCCGAAGCAAACAGTCAAAGCAACTAAATCCTCTGTAGTCTAGATAAGTCTTCTCACCTTGTGTCCACCTTGTGGGGAAATTATTTGAATGCTCAGACCTTACAGTGGTCTCCTTCAGAGATTAAAAGGTGCGATTTTCTTTAGCAAGTGAGATTTCCAGACAGGGGCTGGGACCAGAGGGCACAAACAAGAGATAATGAAGTCCAACGCCAATTAAAAAAGAAAGGTGTTGAAACTTGAGACCAAGGGCCAGATGTAGCAAAGGGTTTGTGCCTCACAAACGGCAAAAAACGCCGTTTGCGAGGCGCAAAAGCCTCTCTGCTATGCAGAAATGCATTTTGCGAGTCGGATCCGACTCGCAAAATGCATTTCCGACTCGCAAATAGGAAGGGGTGTTCCCTTCCTATTTGCGACTCGCAATGCTATGCAATTTCATTTGCGCCCGCGAAAGCGGTCGCAAATGAAATCGCTGTTACCATCCACTTGAAGTGGATGGTAACCCATTCGCAAACGGGAAGGGGTCCCCATGGGACCCCTTCCCCTTTGTGAATGATCACAAAAACAATTTTTCAGAGCAGGTAGTCCTATGGACCACTGCCTGCTCTGAAAAATACCGAAACAAAAGGTTTCGTTTTTTTTTCTAAGTGTAGCTCGTTTTCCTTTAAGGAAAACGGGCTGCAGATAGAAAAAAAAAAACTGCTTTATTAAAAAGCAGTCACGGACATGGTGGTCTGCTGCCTCCAGCAGGCCACCATCCCCGTGAGTGCCCATACTCGCAATGGGGTCGCAAACTGCGACCCACCTCATAAATATTTATGAGGTGGGTCTTTGCGACCCCATTGCGAGTTGCAGAAGGTGTCTGAGACACCTTTCTGCATAGCAAATTGCGACTTGCAATTTGCGAGTCGCACGGACTCGCAAATTGCAAGTCGCAATTTGCTTTCTTCCTGCATCTGGCCCCAAGTTCCTATGCAAGAGTCCTGGAATTTGTTTCAACCGTTTACAGCTGCTTGAAGTTTAGCTAATGCTGAAATAAAAAAAAAAGTTGCAGTGAAATATGAGATTAAAAGTTACTTTCCGCAGCGTCAGGTTTCAGAAGTGGTTTACGCTCACCAGTTCATCCAATTGGATAATTGGAATCTAATTGTCTTTCATTACTCTGCATTAGATCGCAGAAAGATTACATCAAAGGTTTACACCACTGTGCCTTTGAAGAACTTAGAAGAGGAAAAGTATATTAAACAAAAACAGTTTGAGATCTAATTCTGAAAACATTGTACCTTGCGTTCCACTAAAACACAGAGGAGCCATTCACAAGAGCAATTATGAGCATGGGGAGTAGTACTTCAGGAGTACTTTTTAATATACTTTTACATACCTCCCAATTGGTAGATGTGCAAATAGTGCGCCATTCTTTCTCTTTGTATGCTAAATGTACACGAGTATTCATTGAGTATTCCCATTTGATGTATTTTGGAGTTAAGGCATTGGAAAATATATTGAAAACGGGTTATGGGAGCACTTCTTAACATTCATTATAATGCCTTTCTGAATAGGCCACCGAGTACTCAAATCCATTCCAACAGAACTACTGTGTTCTGCTCGCTGCAACATTTCCTTTGTCGCTGTAGACTTTTATTTTGTCTAGTGATATTTGCCAAGTGCACTACTTTGTAAGCAAGGGTTAGCATAGCCTTCTACATGTCTGAAAATGTCATGTATGTGGTACTTGTGAAGTGGGGATTTCTACCTACTACTGGCAAATGCTTTCAGGATAGGAAGTCGGTAGAATTATCTATAGCTCACCTTGGGAGGACCACCATAACTATAAAGTTTATAGTCCGTGGTCCACTGGTAAATATAATTTCATATGTAACCAAGGAGCGTAGCTGTGGAATTCAACTACAGCACACTTATACTTACCCATATATATGCTTATCTGATGATAGTTTTGTTCTCAGTATTTATGTCTCAATATTGTGGCCAAACAATACTTACAACTCGATATTCCAATCCTAAACCCATTAGAACAGAGAGAAAGGACAGACATGTGTACGAGTTTGATATATAAGTTGTGTTAATTCAGAAAACTGGCGACTAAACAGACGTGTTGTGATGGAGTAACTCGTTTGCCAATATCTAAATCAGGCCCTCAGTTTGCACAGCTCTGACAATTTTAAAAGTATTAATGTTAGTAAACCTGGTTTCAGGTTACTGCTGAACTCTATCCGGGGTAAGTACTTAAAATTCACAAACGTACTCAGGTTTGATGATGGTATTTGCTATATATATTGTGACTTAAAAGTGATTCTAAAATGTTGTACTCAAGTGTAATTATTATTTTGCTTGACTAATACAATTAATTGACATAGAGAACAAAATAAAAATGATACAGGGTTTATACAGACTCCCTAATTCTGAGAGGATAATTTTCATAGGGATATCAAAGAAGACATATTTATGCAGAATATTGTTTTGCTTAGGTTAATGATTGGCTGGAAGAACTGAGCTTTGAAACTTAAACAAACAGTGAATGCATAGCTTGCTGGTCATTAACTTTAAACACAAAAGCAGATGTAAATGCTGTTCATAAAGTCAACTGACAAAAAATACCTCTGCAAAAAAGTATTGAAATGCAACAGCAAACGTAATGATCTTACAGCTTTTGAAAACAAGTTGCACTTTGTTTAATTTTATTTAATTTTGTTTAAACTATAACGTCACTTTAAAATTAGTTTTTTCAGTGAATTTCTAGGGTTTTTTAACATAAAGTAATATTTTATAACCATACATAAAGCCTACACCCGGTGCACACAGCCTTCAAGTGTGCATGACAGGGGTTTGGCTGAAGGGCTTAGACTGTGGCCAGGCTCTGCATCTAATCCCAGCAGTTAGCCAGCATCCCCTGCTATGCACAACCAAAACAGAAGGTTGGCTGCAGGGCATGACCTATGGCCAGCTCCCTGCTGGCTGCCAGTCCCCTGTGCATGGCGTGAGGTTGGCTGCAGGTTCTTGCCTGAAAATAGTCAACCCTACGCCACACATGGCCTTCTGCAACATAAAAATATATAAAAGGAATGAGCATAACAATATATATTGAGCATATCAATATATATCTATCATCTTTCCCCAAAAATCACCACTAATTTGATAAACATATCTATATTCACTTAATAAACAAAGCGTAAAGTGACATTATAGTTAAGTGGTGAAATAAGTTAACCACTAATGTTAAAAAAAAAAAATCCTGAGGCTCACCAGTCAGAGTTTCTACGTTAACTATAACTTGTGGCATTGTCAAGCACTGCTTATGGTCTCAAATTTTACATCACTCATGACATGTTAAATCACATCATTGATGACTTCACATTTCCTTAAAGCTATTCCTCAGAAATAAATAAAAGACAGTTATGAGGGAGGGGATTTTTAAGGAACACCTGAAAATTATAGCATCATCAAGGCCATAATGCAAGCAGAAAAATTAACATTCAAAGCACCCTGGCCTGAAAATCATACCTGTTCTCATGATCCTCATGCAAATCTTTACTTCCCATGACATTACCTGTCACAGACTGTACTTCCTTTTGATTCCCCTCTCTAGAAGAACAAACTGGAAATGATCTTCAGCAGGGACTTGTAGACCCAGGTTCCAATGCTTGAGAAGCATCTGGAAGCAGACTCTAACTTCCTGTCTACCGGAATAGGGTGGGAGGTTATTGAAATTGTATTTTTTTTAATTAATTTTTACTCTTGGTGAATGTTTAATTGATAATTAACTACACAGTATTTTTATTTGTATGTATTATTTAAATGATTTGTTCTATTTGATTTCTTTATTCATTTATTTCTACATGTTGTAATATTAACATTTGTAAAAGAATTATTCTGTTTGTTTTATTTAAGTGATATTTTGATTTTAATATTTATTGATCTATTTATTTTATTTGCGAGTATTGTTGGGTTTGTTGTTTCCAAGGGAGGGAAATGAATTTAGTTTTACTTATTTTATTATTTTGTGTTTTTTTGTTTTGTTTATTTTACTTTCTATTTTATACAGGTTTTATATGGAAATGCACTGTTGTTAGCTATTGTAATGTAGTCTATTAAAGAAAATGATTTGGAATGGTATGTGTAATCCTTACAAAGTTTAATACTTTCAATTTTGCTGCATTGGAGTGGGAGATGTAAATGTAATTCCTCTGACGTCCAACACTTTCCTCTGCTATTGCTTTGACTGGAATTGGAAGAGTAAATCTAACCCCTCTGAACTTCAACATTTTCCCTACTGGTATTTAGACTGAAGTGGGAACAGCAAGCCTAATCCTTTTGAAGTCCAACACTTCCTTTACTGTTGTTTAGGCTCTTCCGAAGTCCAACTTTCCCTACTGTTGCTTCCACTGGAGTCTGTGTAGTGAATCCCTCCAAAGTCCAACACTTCCCCTATTGTTGCTTAAACTGAAGTGGGAATAGTAAATCTATCCCCTCTAAAGTCCATCACTTCCCCCACTGTTGCTTAGACTTGTGTAGGAATAGCACATTTCACCCTACTCGAGTCCTTCACTTTCCCTACTGTTGCTTAGACTGAGTGGGAATATTAAACTGAATCCCTCTGAACACCAAATGTTCCACTAATTTTGGTTAAATTTGATCTATACAGTTCGTTATTGATGTTTAATTTTATGTGTGCATATATATATATATATATATATATATATATATATATATATATATATATATATATATATATATATATATTAGTAGTAGTAGTCATATAATGAATATAAAAATGTATTTAAAATTTCTAAAAGCAAATTATCAAAAAAACTAATATATATATATATATATATATATATATATATATATACATATATATATTCGTTTTTTTAATTCCCTCCATCAGCCTTAACCTTAGCATTTCAGAACGCGTTTCGGCTGTGAAAGCAGCCTTTATCAATTGAAGTTGAAGCTGAGCTCCGTAATGTTAATGCCTTGCACGTGTGTTTTGTTCCATAGTAGAATACTTTCTCAAACTGGCATTTCAATATTTTAAACAGTCCTTTTGAACAACCATTTCAATAATTTCCTTCCTTTTTCAAAGGCCAACTGCCTGGCTGGTCAGCAGATTTACTTGCGGGTACCTGATCATTCAGTTGAATACCAGTTCTGTCACAGTGAACCTCAAGTGAGCTGCAAAGTGCATCCTGGTGAAGAAAGTCCTGCACATTTTAAAATTAAATCCCAAGTGGATTGCTGAAGCCAAACAAAATAATAAAACACAGTTCATTACCCCAGTGGGCAAATTCACTTGGGATATAAATTTGAAATGTGAAGGACTACCCTTACCAGAATGCACTTTGCAGCTCACTGGAGGTCCACTTGGACAGAACTGGTATTCAACTGATTTCAGGGACCTGCAATTAAATCTGCTGAGCAGCCAGACAGTTGACCTTTAGGAAGGACATGTTTGTTCCCTGCTGATGAAGTGATGAACCCAGAAACACGTGTCCAGAGATGATAGAAAACATAAGGCCTGAAATAATGAAAATGCCAAAGAATTCTCTGTAAGTTGCTGACTTTGCTACATTCCATAATTACCTGTTGTGAGTGCACTTTCATTCAAGACAACTCTTTTTGGTACAAGTTAAATGGCCTGTCCAGCCATGAAGGCGGCACCACTGCATAAAGGAGCAGATCCATGTGAAAATGTATGGATGGTCACTTTCAGAGCAGCAGGTTGAAACACTGGCAGCAAAAACAATTTTCTTTCTTTGAATTTGCTCACTGGGGTAATGAACTGTATTTTATTATTTTGTGTGGCTTCAGCAACCCACTTTGGATATAATTTTAAAATGTACAGGACTACCCTTACCAGGATGCACTTTGCAGCTCATTTGCGGTCCACTGGAGCAGAACTGGTATTCAACTGATATCAGGTGCCTGCAATTAAATCTGGTGAGTAGCCAGGCAGTTGACCTTTGAAAAAGGAAGGAAATGTTTGTTCTCTGATGATGAAGGCATGAACCCAGAAACACGTGTCCAGAGATGCTTGAAAACATAAGGGCTGAAATAATGAAAATGCCAAAGAATTCTCTGTAAGTTACTGACTTTGCTACATTCCATAATGCCCTGTTGTGAGTGCTGAGTGCGCTTTCGTTCAGGACAACTCTTTTTGAGATATATATATACATTTATATATCCCGTGAGCAAGACTCGAGAGGAGCTGAAACGTGTTGGTGGTTACTGGTTGTTTCTAATAAAAACGCAACTTTGGGATTCTTTGGAGTGTGGTGAATATATTCAGTTCCTCAGATAAAGAGGCTGAGTTCACATCCGTCCCTACAATCCTCGCAGGCTCTATCAGGAAAAATACAGCACAAGCCGATACTGCTCAACAGACTTGTTAATTGCTTATTCAATCTTTTATTATAATATTTTAACCGCCAAAGTGCATGGTGCAAACAAAGATAAATGTATATATACTTTTTTATTGATTTTTGTGAGAAGTTAAAGTACTTCTTCTAGCCATTGCCCATCTTGTTGCCTGACCTTTGCCCCCTCTCGTTTTCAAAGGATTACCTGAGCTATCTAGACTGAGCTCCCTAAGGAAGGGAGCAATAGACCTTTACTCACGCTTTGGATAGGAATGAGGCTAGGGGAGTAAGGCATAACAAGACCAGGATATATTATACACTCTAGGAGTGAGTTTAAAATGATAAATAATTATAATTAGAAATAATATGAATTTAAAATTAATATAATTGTATGTTTTATTAACATGGATGAGTCAGAAATAGCGTAAGCGTGCTGTATTTTCATAATGAAGCATCCTAATGTTGCATGTTAATTAATCCTGCTTTGGTGAGACTGCAGCAACTATAAATAGGTAATTAGCTTTAATCTTCCATTCATTGGGGAAGCAGAAAAAGAAAATCAGAAAAACGATTTATGTTTGTGACAAAAAGTAGGCATAAAAAAGATCAATGCAAACGTGCAAGACCAAAGGTTACATATTTCAATCCATGCATTCAGAAGCAAGAAAATGGTTACAGATTTTAATCACTGCCATGGGAAGTCAGAAACTGTCTCCTAAAAGTCGGGAAAGAGGTAAACTAAAATAGATATTGTGCTAATAAAGAGAGCATTGCATTACACATTGAGAATACCCACCCAGCTGAGACTTTCTGACAGTCACATGGCTCTTCCAGCAGATGCAATTGTAGTTCTTTAGATTGTGGAGGTCTGAGGGCAGGTCCATGAATCCTGAGGGGTACAACCTTCTTGTTAGACCTGACAGCCTTAGGGTGGTCTTAGTCCAACCTCTGCCTTCCTCCACTTCTCTGATCTGTTTTATCCTGTTTTAAGGACTCTGCACACTTTACCACTGCTGCCCAGTGCTGAAGAGCTTGTGATCTCTCCCCTAAATATACAGTAGTAATATCGTCTTCTATCTGATTGGCATTTTCAATTTACTTATGAGTCCGTAGTAAAGTGCACTACATGTGCCTAGGGCCTGTAAATTACATGCTACTAGTGAGCCTGCAGCACTGATTGTGCCACCCACATAGGTGGCCTCGTAAGCATGTCTCAGGTCTATCATTGCAAGGCCTGTGCATAGAGTTTCACTGCCACCTTGCATTGGCACTTCAAAACCCTTACCAAGCCTTCATCTCCCCTTTTATTAGATATAAATCACACCT
The DNA here is from genome assembly GCF_031143425.1 of Pleurodeles waltl. Classification (NCBI taxonomy): domain Eukaryota; kingdom Metazoa; phylum Chordata; class Amphibia; order Caudata; family Salamandridae; genus Pleurodeles; species Pleurodeles waltl. Next base: position 701,387,708 of record NC_090442.1, read on the forward strand.
AAGGTAGACTCTGTGTGACCCACAAGGAAGGGTGCAGTATATTTAAAAGGGAGGACATGTACTTTTCAGTTTTACATGTCCTGGTCGTGAACATTTTCCAAAGTCATTTTTCACTATTGTGAGGCCTGCACCTCGCATATGCCAGCATTTGGAATTACTTATTATATTTTTAAGCTGCTATTCCTGATCAGAAAAGAGGAGCTACGTCATGTTTCATATCTTTGGAATGGTAATGATAAATCCTCTTTACTGATAAAGTCGGATTTAACAATATTATTTTAGAAATGCCACTTTTAGAAAGTAGGCATTTCTCTGTTCTTACTGCTCTGTGTGCCGTGCAGCCTGTCTCCAATACACATCTGGACTGGGTGACAGCTACATTTGTGCATCCCAACCAGGCATCCAAAAACACTAGACACTCAAATGCATCTGCATTCATCTGCATACTGATGGAGGATGGGAGGGGCTCACACTTACACTTCAAAGTGTAGTGGCCTGACTCCACAAAAAGGACTGATTACCCCCCACAAATAGCCTGCCAGACAGGACTGGGCTAAAAGGAAAGTTGTGCACTTCAAAGCCACTCTTTGAAGTCACCCCTATTACAAAGGCACTTTTTGGTATAAGTACTGGGTCTTTGACTCCCTAAAAACAGACACTTCTGGACCTGGAACTAAACCTCTGTCAGACGAACTACTATGCTTTCTCAAAGGACTCAACTGGACTGTTTTTCAAGAAGGACTTCTTTTCTGCTTGTTGCCCTGCTGCCTGTTGCTCTCTGACCCTGCTGAAAGGATTCTGCCTTACCAACAGAGTGCTCTCGAAGGGCTCGCTAACTTGCCCCTATTCTCTTACAGTCTCAGGGACATCAAAGGCTGCCCACAACTCTCCTGGGTCTGCTGGACTTTGTTCTCTGTGAGTCTCACCCTTGCTTGAGGTGAGGCATCTGAGCCTCAGAAGTGGGTTCTGCAGCTGCTTTCTGCAAAAAGTGACACATGTCTCCAGTGTGGGAGAAAAAACAGCGCATCGCTCCCTGACAGTGAGGCATTGGCTGCCTGAGAGGCTCACTGCCCACGATCTGAGATTTGCACCAGTCTGTTGTGAACTCAAGTAACCTTTTGACCGCTAGTGACTTTTAAGCACAGTTTTTGCATTTAAACTTTAAAAGTTCACATGTCAACTTCCACTGGATGGCTTTTTTTAAGTATTGGTCTTATTTCACTCAGACAAATATTCTAAATTTTTCTAACCTTGTGTGGAGCCTTTTGTAGAGTTTTCACTGTCTTACTCTATGAGTTATTGAACAAATACTTTACACATTGCCAGAATGCAGCAGGCAGACACATCCTAGACATCCCCCGACACAGTCACATCTCCTCCCACCTCAGAGACCTTCACTGGCTCCCAGGCAACAAGCGCATCACATACAAACTCCTGATCTGCACCTACAAGGCACTACACAACATAGGACCGCCATACCTCAACCACTGCCTCTCCTTCTACGTACCCAACAGACATCTCCGTTCTTCACAGCTCGCCCTCACAGCTGTTTCCACGATCCAGAAAAGCACAAAAGGAGGAAGATCCTTCTCCTACCTTGCAGCCTGAACATGGAACACACTGCCTCTCAAGCTCAGGCAGACCGCATCACTGAAGCAGTTCAGGAAGGACCTCAAGACCTGGTTCTTCGATTCAGAAGCATTCCCACAAACAGCGCCTCGAGACACTACTGGTGATTAGAAGCACTTTAGAATTCACTGATTGATTGATTGATTGATTGCCTTCTAAGTTAAGCATGCCTGCTATGTGTCATGTTACCAAAGGATAAGCACAGGATTATTAAAGTTGTGTTAATACTTAACTTGACAAGGATTGTGGTCCCTGTGAGAAAGTAGCCTCTTTCTAGCCTTGTTACCCCCACTTTTAGCCTGTTTGTGAGTGTATGTCAGGTGTTTTCACTGTCTCACTGAGATCCTGCTAGCCAGAGCCCAGTGCTCATAGTGAAAACCCTATGTTTTCAGTATGTTTGTTATGTGTCACTGGGACCCTGCTAGCCAGGACCCCAGTGCTCATAAGGTTGTGGCCTATATGTATGTGTTCCCTGTGTTATGCCTAACTGTCTCACTGAGGCTCTGCTAACCAGAACCTCAGTGGTTATGCTCTCGCTTTACAAATTGTCACTAACAGGCTAGTGACCAATTTTACCAATTTACTTTGGCATACTGGAACACCCTTATAATTCCCTAGTATATGGTACTGAGGTACCCAGGGTATTGGGGTTCCAGGAGATCCCTATGGGCTGCAGCATTTCTTTTGCCACCCATAGGGAGCTCTGACGATTCTTACACAGGCCTGCCACTGCAGCCTGAGTGAAATATCGTCCATGTTATTTCACAGCCATTTTACACTGCACTTAAGTAACTTATGAGTCACCTATATGTCTAACCTTTACCTGGTAAAGGTTGGGTGCTAAGTTACTTAGTGTGTGGGCACCCTGGCACTAGCCAAGGTGCCCCCACATTGTTCAGGGCCAATTCCCCGGACGTTGTGAGTGCGGGGACACCATTACACGTGTGCACTACATATAGGTCACTACCTATGTGTAGCTTCACAATGGTAACTCCGAATAAGGCCATGTAACATGCCTATGATCATGGAATTGCCCCCTCAATGCCATCCTGGCATTGTTGGCACAATCCCATGATCCCACGGGTCTCTAGCACAGACCCGGGTACTGCCAAACTGCCTTTTCAGGGGTTTCACTGCAGCTGCTGCTGCTGCCAACCCCTCAGACAGGTTTCTGCCCTCCTGGGGTCCAGCCAGGCTTGGCCCAGGAAGGCAGAACAAAGGACTTCCTCAGAGAGAGGGTGTTACACCCTCTCCCTTTGGAAAAAGGTGTCAGGGCTGGGGCGGAGTAGCCTCCCCCAGCCTCTGGAAATGCTTTCATGGGCACAGATGGTGCCCATTTCTGCATAAGCCAGTCTACACCGGTTCAGGGATCCCTCAGCCCTGCTCTGGCGCGAAACTGGACAAAGGAAAGGGGAGTGACCACTCACCTGACCTGCACCTCCCCTGGGAGGTGCCCAGAGCTCCTCCAGTGTGCTCCAGACCTCTGCCATCTTGGAAACAGAGGTGCTGCTGGCACACTGGACTGCTCTGAGTGGCCAGGGCCAGCAGGTGACGTCAGAGACTCCTTCTGATAGGCTCCTTCAGGTGTTGCTAGCCTATCCTCTCTCCTAGGTAGCCAAACCGCCTTTTCTGGCTATTTAGGGTCTCTGCTTTGGGGAATTCCTTAGATAACGAATGCAAGAGCTCATCAGAGTTCCTCTGCATCTCTCTCTTCACCTTCTGCCAAGGAATCGACTGCTGACCGCGCTGGAAGCCTACAAAACTGCAACAAAGTAGCGGAGACGACTACTGCAACTCTGTAACGCTGATCCTGCCGCCTTCTCGACTGTTTTCCTGGTGGTGCATGCTGTGGGGGTAGTCTGCCTCCTCTCTGCACTAGAAGCTCCGAAGAAATATCCCGTGGGTCGACGGAATCTTCCCCCTGCAGCCGCAGGCACCAAAGAACTGCATCACCGGTCCCCTGGGTCTCCTCTCAGCACAACGAGCGAGGTCCCTTTAATCCAGCAACTCTGTCCAAGTGACTCCCACAGTCCAGTGACTCTTCAGTCCAAGTTTGGTGGAGGTAAGTCCTTGCCTCCCCACGCCAGACTGCATTGCTGGGAACCGCGTCTTTTGCAGCTACTCCGGCTCCTGTGCACTTTCCGAGGAAATCCTTTGTGCACAGCCAAGCCTGGGTCCACGGCACTCTAACCTGCATTGCACGACCTCCTGAGTTGTCCTCCGGCGGCGTGGGTCTCTCTTGTGCAACTTTGGGTGAGCACCGTTTCACTCCACTTTGTAGTGCCTGTTCCGGCACTTCTCTGGGTGCTGCTTGCTTTTGAGAGGTCTCCTTGTCTTGCTGGGCGCCACCTCTGTCCTCTCAAGCAATTTGCGACATTCTGGTCCCTCCTGGGCCACAGCAGCATCCAAAAACCTTAAACCGCAAGCTTGCAGCTAGCAAGGCTTGTTTGTGGTCTTTCGGCGGGAAAACACTTTTGCACGACTCTTCACGACGTGTGACATCTATCCTCTAAAGAAGAAGTTTCTAGCCCTTGTCGTTCCTGCAGAATCCTCAGCTTCTACTTCCTAGTAGCAGCTTCTTTGCACCCACAGCTGGCATTTCCTGGGCATCTGCCCACTCTCGACTTGATCGTGACTTTTGGACTTGGTCCCCTTGTTCCACAGGTACTCTAGTCTGGAAATCCACCGTTGTTGCATTGCTGGTGTTGGTCTTTCCTGCAGAATTCCCCTATCACGACTTCTGTGCTCTTTGGGGAACTTTAGTGCACTTTGCACTCACTTTTCAGGGTCTTGGGGTGGGCTATTTCTCTAACCCTCACTGTTTTGTTACAGTCCTAGCGACCCTCTACAAGGTCACATAGGTTTGGGGTCCATTTGTGGTTCGCATTCCACTTTTGGAGTATATGGTTTGTGTTGCCCCTATCCCTAGGTGTCCCCATTGCATCCTATTGTAACTATACATTGTTTGCACTGTTTTCTATTGCTATACTGCATATTTTTGGTATTGTGTACATATATCTTGTGTATATTTGCTATCCTCATACTGAGGGTACTCACTGAGATACTTTTGGCATATTGTCATAAAAATAAAGTACCTTTATTTTTAGTATATCTGTGTATTTTGTTTTCTCATGATATTGTGCATATGACACTAGTGGTACTGTAGGAGCTTCACTCGTCTCCTAGTTCAGCCTAAGCTGCTCTGCTAAGCTACCATTATCTATCAGCCTAAGCTGCTAGACACCCTATACACTAATAAGGGATACCTGGGCCTGGTGCAAGGTGTAAGTACCCCTTGATACTCACTACAAGCCAGTACAGCCTCCTACATTGGTTGTGCAGCGGTGGGATAAGTACTTTGCAACTACTTACCACTTTTGTCATTGTACTTTTCATAAGAGAAAAATATACAAAACAAGTTCAGTGTATGTACACCTAACCAAAAAGTTTTGCTTTTCTCCTTTCACTTCTTTTCTAAGTGCTGAAAAGTACCTCTAAACTTTCTAAAAAGTTCTTAAAAAGTTAAAAAAGTTTTTTCTCTGTCTTTCCAAAAGTTCTGAAAAACTTTTTTCTCACTTTTTCTATCCCTTAAACACTGTCTAAAATGTCTGGTACAGGCCAAACTCTTGATCTGTCCAACATAACTTATGACAACCTTAGCTGGAAGGAAGCAAGGAGTCTCTGTATAGATAGAGGTTTAGGGGTAGGGAAGAATCCCTCAAGACAACTGTTGGTTAATATGCTCATTGAACAAGATAAGACCTTAGGTGGCACTTCTGGTGAGAAATTAGCTGATGGTTCCCACTCTGATTCTGGGGCACCCCTAGCAAAAGATGTGGGAGGGAAGCTTTCCAGCCTGCCCCCTAGCAAGCCACCTAGCATAGCTGGTTCTGATGTGAATTCACATCACAGTAATAGTGTTGTTTCTCATCACAGTAAAAGTATTACTTCTATAGGCCAGAATGTTAGAGTGTCATCTATTAGGGCCAGGTCTCCTTCTGTTCAATCTCAGCATACTTCTGTCTCTAGACATGCCTCACCCACCCACCCTTATGACAGAGTGTTAGAAAGGGAGCTCAATAGATTGAGAGTGGAACAATCCAGGCTGAAGCTCAAGAAGCAACAGCTGGATTTAGATAGGCAGTCCTTAGAAATAGAAAGAGAAAGACAGAAATTGGGTTTAGAAACCCATGGTGGCAGCAGCAGTATTCCCAATAGTCATCCTGCAAAAGAGCATGATTCTAGGAATCTGCACAAGATAGTTCCCCCTTATAAGGAGGGGGATGACATTAACAAGTGGTTTGCTGCACTTGAGAGGGCCTGTGTTGTAGAGGATGTCACTCAAAGGCAGTGGGCTGCTATCCTATGGCTATCATTTAGTGGAAAGGGTAGGGATAGGCTCCTTACTGTGAAAGAAAGTGAAGCCAATGATTTCAAAGTTCTTAAGAATGCACTCCTAGATGGTTATGGCTTAACCACTGAATAGTACAGGATGAAGTTCAGAGAAACCAAAAAGGAGTCTTCACAAGACTGGGTAGACTTTGTGGACCATTCAGTGAAGGCCCTGGAGGGGTGGTTACATGCCAGTAAAGTTACTGATTATTAAAGCCTGTATAACTTAATCCTGAGAGAGCATATTCTTAATAATTGTATGTCTGATTTGTTGCACCAGTACCTGGTGGACTCTGATCTGACCTCTCCCCAAGAATTGGGAAAGAAGGCAGACTAATGGGTCAGAACAAGGGTGAACAGAAAAGTTCATACAGGGGGTGACAAAGATGGCAAGAAGAAAGATGGTGAGAAATCTCAAGATAAGCATGGGGACAAGGGTAAAACCAAAGATCCCACTTCAAATCTTAAACACTCTTCAGGGGGTGGGGATAAACCACATTCTTCCTCTTCTTCACAACCTGCACACATTAAAAAGCCTTGGTGCTTTGTGTGTAAAAACAGAGGCCATAGGCCAGGGGATAAGTCCTGTCCAGGTAAACCCCCTGAGCCTACCACCACTAATACATCAAGCTCTAGTGCCCCTAGCAGTAGTGGTACTAGTGGTGGGCCTGCTGGCAACAGTCAAGCAAAGGGTGTAGTTGGGTTCACTTATGGGTCCATCATAGAAACTGGGGTAGTCAGTCCCAAGACAGTTTCTGTCACACCTAGTGGCATTGGCCTTGCCACACTGGCTGCTTGTCCCCTTACAATGGATAAGTACAGCCAGACAGTTTCAATAAATGGTGTTGAGGCCTTGGCCTACAGGGACACAGGTGCCAGTATCACTTTGGTGAATGAAAACCTAGTGGCTCCTGAACAACACATCATTGGACAACAGTATAAGATTATTGATGTCCATAACTCCACTAAGTTTCTTCCCTTAGATATAATTCAGTTTAGTTGGGGTGGAGTTACTGGCCCTAAGCAGGTGGTGGTATCACCTAGCTTACCTGTAGACTGTCTCTTAGGTAATGACCTAGAGGCCTCAGGTTTGGCTGATGTAGAGTTTTATGCCCATGCAGCCATGCTGTGCATCCCAGAGGAATTGTTCCCTCTCATTTCTACTGAAATGAAAAAGCAAAGGAGAGAAGGCCTGAAAACTCAGAATCCCTCTCCATCAACAGGTAAAAAGGGTATCACAGTATCCCCTAACCACTCTGCCATTCAGGATACCAGTCCTGTGGTGGGAGAAACCTCTCCTGGGGTGGCACCTGTTCCAAGGGAATCATCAGCTGGCATAGCTGTACTCCCTGAGGTGGAAGTACCTCTCTGTGGGATAACTAACATTGGTGAGAAAAAGAGCACCATTTTAGTTAACATGGAGCATCCCTCCAACCCTCCCAGAGAAACTTTAGTGCAGAAACCCTGCACTGCCTCACAACACTTAGGACAGCAGCCCTGCCCTAGTGTGGAGCTCATAAGACAGCATCCCTGCCCTGCTCCAAATCAAGAGAAACAGCATCACTGTTCTCTCTTCCAGCCATATGGACAAAGTTTTTGCCCAGCTATGGCTTTACTGAGACAGCATCCCTGTCTGGCATTTTCATCACTACAAATAGGTTCAGTGGACAATTCCCACTGCTCTAAACTAAAACTTACTGATAGAAACTCTGAAAATACATCTTCACATTGTTGCTTGGCTAAACAACTTCAAACAGGGTGGTTTACATCCCCACAGGGAAGTATCCATATAGTGGATGATAAAGGGAGTAACCAGTCTATTGCAGAGCTACTCTCTACTTATCACCACTTAGACAATAAAGTCTCAACTGGCCAAGGTTAGCCTTATTGTCCTTCGTTTGAGGGGGGAGGGGTTGTGTGAGAATGTAGCCTCTTTCTAGCCTTGTTACCCCCACTTTTGGCCTGTTTGTGAGTGTATATCAGGTGTTTTCACTGTCTCACTGAGATCCTGCTAGCCAGGGCCCAGTGCTCTTAGTGAAAACCCTATGTTTTCAGTATGTTTGTTATGTGTCACTGGGACCCTGCTAGCCAGGACCCCAGTGCTCATAAGGTTGTGGCCTATATGTATGTGTTCCCTGTGTGATGCCTAACTGTCTCACTGAGGCTCTGCTAACCAGAACCTCAGTGGTTATGCTCTCTCTTTACAAATTGTCACTAACAGGCTAGTGACCAATGTTACCAATTTACATTGGCATACTGGAACACCCTTATAATTCCCTAGTATATGATACTGAGGTACCCAGGGTATTGGGGTTCCAGGAGCTCCCTATGGGCTGCAGCATTTTTTTTGCCACCCATAGGGAGCTCTGACGATTCTTACACAGGCCTGCCACTGCAGCCTGAGTGAAATAACGTCCACGTTATTTCACAGCCATTTACCACTGCACTTAAGTAACTTATAAGTCACCTATATGTCTAACCTTTACCTGGTAAAGGTTGGGTGCTAAGTTACTTAGTGTGTGGGCACCCTGGCACTAGCCAAGGTGCCCCCACATTGTTCAGGGCCAATTCCCTGGACGTTGTGAGTGCGGGGACACCATTACACTCGTGCACTACATATAGGTCACTACCAGGCTTGGCCCAGGAAGGCAGAACAAAGGACTTCTTCAGAGAGAGGGTGTTACACCCTCTCCCTTTGGAAAAAGGTGTCAGGGCTGGGGAGGAGTAGCCTCCCCCAGCCTCTGGAAATGCTTTCATGGTGCCCATTTCTGCATAAGCCAGTCTACACCGGTTCAGGGATCCCTCAGCCCTGCTCTGGCGCGAAACTGGACAAAGGAAAGGGGAGTGACCACTCCCCTGACCTGCACCTCCCCTGGGAGGTGCCCAGAGCTCCTCCAGTGTGCTCCAGACCTCTGCCATCTTGGAAACAGAGGTGCTGCTGGCACACTGGACTGCTCTGAGTGGCCAGGGCCAGCAGGTGACGTCAGAGACTCCTTCTGATAGGCTCCTTCAGGTGGTGCTAGCCTATCCTCTCTTCTAGGTAGCCAAACCTCCTTTTCTGGCTATTTAGGGTCTCTGCTTTGGGGAATTCCTTAGATAACGAATGCAAGAGCTCATCAGAGTTCCTCTGCATCTCTCTCTTCACCTTCTGCCAAGGAATCGACTGCTGACCGCGCTGGAAGCCTGCAAAACTGCAACAAAGTAGCGAAGACGACTACTGCAACTCTGTAACGCTGATCCTGCCGCCTTCTCAACTGTTTTCCTGGTGGTGCATGCTGTGGGGGTAGTCTGCCTCCTCTCTGTACTAGAAGCTCCGAAGAAATCTCCCGTGGGTCGACGGAATCTTCCCCCTGCAACCGCAGGCACCAAGGAACTGCATCACCAGTCCCCTGGGGTCTCCTCTCAGCATGACGAGCGAGGTCCCTTGAATCCAGCAAATCTGTCCAAGTGACTCGCACAGTCCAGTAACTCTTCAGTCCAAGTTTGGTGGAGGTAAGCCCTTGCCTCCCCACGCCAGACTGCATTGCTGGGAACCGCGTCTTTTGCAGCTACTCCGGCTCCTGTGCACTTTCCGAGGGAATCCTTTGTGCACAGCCAAGCCTGGGTCCACGGCACTCTAACCTGCATTGCACAACCTCCTGAGTTGTTCTCCGGCGGCGTGGGACTCTCTTGTGCAACTTCAGGTGAGCACTGTTTCACTCCACTTTGTAGTGCCTGTTCCGGCACTTCTCTGGGTGCTGCTTGCTTCTGAGAGGGCTCCTTGTCTTGCTGGACGCCCCCTCTGTCCCCTCACGCAATTTGCGACATCCTGGTCCCTCCTGGGCCACAGCAGCATCCAAAAATCCTAAACTGCAAGCTTGCAGCTAGCAAGGCTTGTTTGCGATCTTTCGGCGGGAAAACACTTCTGCACAACTCTTCACGACGTGGGACATCCATCCTCCAAAGGGAAAGTTTCTAGCCCTTGTCGTTCCTGCAGAATCCTCAGCTTCTACTTCCTAGTAGCAGCTTCTTTGCACCCACAGCTGGCATTTCCTGGGCATCTGCCCACTCTTGACTTGATTGTGACTTTTGGACTTGGTCCCTTTGTTCCACAGGTACTCTAGTCTGGAAATCCATCGTTGTTGCATTGCTGGTGTTGGTCTTTCCTGCAGAATTCCCCTATCACGACTTCTGTGCTCTTTGGGGAACTTTAGTGCACTTTGCACTCACTTTTCAGGGTCTTGGGGTGGGCTATTTCTCTAACCCTCACTGTTTTCTTACAGTCCCAGCGACCCTCTACAAGGTCACATAGGTTTGGGATCCATTCGTGGTTCGCATTCCACTTTTGGAGCATATGGTTTGTGTTGCCCCTATCCCTATGTGTCCCCATTGCATCCTATTGTAACTATACATTGTTTGCACTGTTTTCTATTGCTATACTGCATATTTTTGGTATTGTGTACATATATCTTGTGTATATTTGCTATCCTCATACTGAGGATACTCACTGAGATACTTTTGGCATATTGTCATAAAAATAAAGTACCTTTATTTTTAGTATATCTGTGTATTGTGTTTTCTTATGATATTGTGCATATGACACTAGTGGTACTGTAGGAGCTTCACTCGTCTCCTAGTTCAGCCTAAGCTGCTCTGCTAAGCTACCATTATCTATCAGCCTAAGCTGCTAGACACCCTATACACTAATAAGGGATACCTGGGCCTGGTGCAAGGTGTAAGTACCCCTTGGTACTCACTACAAGCCAGTACAGCCTCCTACAGTCTCTTTTTGGACAGGGTAAATACCTAGGCCAATCTAGAAACCCAATTTCTAACATTGCCCAAGACCCCATCTCTATACTCCAAGTAATGGTCAAGTTAGACAAAGGCTGGGAATGCTGCAGCCTCAAGTTAAGATTCCCAGTTTTGAGATTGCACCTGTGGGGAGTTTGCTGCCAGCCAATCCAATCTGACAATCAGGCAGCACAGGGAAATGTCACGAAGAGCAGTGACTTGTCATATGCACCTATCCGGAATGCTTCAGGTGCATCTGAAAAGTACAGGGAAGAGTGTCAAAATCTGCACTTACTCGAGAGAATTACCTCTGTGGCGCTTCTCTCATGGCCTAAATATACAACACCAATACCATTCTCACAAATATAAAGATGTTTGTGATTGGCTAAGGGTAGTCTAGTGACAGGCAGATCACGAAGTTTTGCAAAGAAAATCCTTGGACTTGTGTTCAAATTTTCATAATTATTAGCGCAAAACCAGGGCATAATGTTTAAAAACATTTTCAGTCAGGCACAAAATAGTGCTGCCGCCGGATCCTCTGGAGGAGGGAATCTGCTCCAGGTCACTGGCCTTAAATTACATGCGGAGGTCCGACGACATCACCCCTGGGTACATGTACTGTACCACACCACGTAAACTAATAAATGCTGCTACCGGCAAAGTGCAAAAATTAAGTCAAGAAGGACTGTCCAATTCAGATTCCAAGGTAGGAAGACCAATGGAAGACATTCCCATCTAAGGGTATACCAACGGTATACCAACATATTCCCTACGGAGCACCAGAATTTCTGTTTGTGGGCACATTCCAATCAGAAGCGACACAATTGGTTGTCAAATACATAAAGCCTGTTCTAGCTACACATGTGCATGGGGAGTTATGTCCTGATAGGTAACATCGGAGAAGTACTACGTGCTTAAGCTAGACCCTTCCCAATCCGGTTTCAGACGCAACCACAGCACAGAGACTGCACTCCTCGCAGCCACAGATGACATCAGACAACAAATGGACAACGGCAAAACTTCAGCCCTCATCCTCCTGGACCTCTCCGCTGCCTTCGACACGGTCTGCCACCGCACCCTACTAAATCGCCTCCACGAAGCCGGTATCCAAGACAAAGCCCTCAACTGGATCTCCTCTTTTCTCTCCGGCAGAACCCAGAGAGTCCGACTCTCACCCTTCCGCTCTGAAGCCACCAACCTCCTCTGCGGCGTCCCCCAAGGCTCCTCGCTAAGCCCAACGCTGTTCAACGTCTACATGGCCCCCCTCGCACAACTGGCCCGTCAGCACAACCTCAGCATCCTCTCCTACGCCGACGACACCCAGCTCGTCCTCTCCCTGACCAAAGATCCTCACACCGCCAAAGCCAACCTCCACGAGGGACTGAAATCCATCGCCGAGTGGATGAGCAACAGCCCCCTGAAACTAAACTCTGACAAGACGGAAGTCCTCATCCTCGGCCACTCCCCATCGGCCTGGAACGACTCTTGGTGGCACACCGCCCTGGGCCCCCCACCCACCCCAGCCAGCCACGCACGAAACCTCGGGGTCATCCTCGACTCACCTCTCACCATGTCCAAACAGGTCAACGCAGTCTCCTCCTCCTGCTTCAACACCCTCCGCATGCTCCGCAGAATCTTCAAGTGGATTCCAACAGGAACCAGAAAGACGGTGACCCAAGCCCTCGTCAGTAGCAGACTCGACTACGGCAACGCACTCTACACAGGCATCCCAACTAAAGACACCCAACGACTCCAACGCATCCAGAACGCATCCGCCCGCCTGATCCTCGATATACCCCGCCGATGTCACATCTCCCACCACCTGAAGGACCTCCACTGGCTCCACGTAGACAAGAGGATCACCTTTAAACTCCTCACCCACGCACACAAGGCACTACACAACACCGGACCCACCTACCTGAACACCAGACTCAACTTCTACGTTCCCTCACACCAACTACGCTCTGCCAACCTCGCCTTCGCCATCGTCCCCCGAATCCAGCGCAAGACCTCTGGCGGCAGATCCTTCTCCTACCTCGCCGCCAAGACCTGGAACTCACTCCCGACCTCGCTACGCCAGACCCAGGACCTCCTCACCTTCAGGAGACTCCTCAAGACATGGCTCTTCGAACGATAGCAGCTACCCACCCCCCCCCCTCCCCTAGCGCCTCGAAACCCTGACGGGTACATAGCGTGCTTTATAAATATTATGATTGTAGTTTTAGAGAAAAATCGGTCACATATCAGATTCACCTCTGATAAGCCAGGAGGGGGGATATAATGTAGATGGAATGCCAACCCTTCTCTGCAGCCATGTCTTGATACGTACTAATAAAACCATATTCAAATACATAGAAACATGCATTCATAAAAACATGCAGATATATGAAGACTGTGATCTTTCAAGTGCTCGCACAGGCCATCACATGCTATAAAGGCACGCAAAGATGCCAACAGTACACACCTCTAAGTGTGTTTCTGAGGGAAACTTGTACTTCTGACTCTAATATGGTACCTGTGCTGTGTGTGTGTGGGGCAAGCATGCGCTGTTGCTGCCTCCCATGTGGCATGGGAAAGTCTGCACTGCCTTATCGCTGGCGCGCCCCATGCCACCCTCTGCTCTGAAGGGACCCGCGGAGAGAGAGACGCAGTCTAGTCTCTCCGCGGGTGGATTCGGGATGGGGGAAGTGGCGCGCAAGGCGCCTGATTGGGTAGAAGGTAAGTTGGGGTGGGGATTAGGACAGGGTTTATAAGGGGGGTGGAGGGTGGGGTCGGCCCTTTTTCGCGCCGACTTAGGTGAGGGAGGGTTGTTTAATTGAAGTGACCACCCACCCACCCAGCTTAGGAAGACAGGCGGAGGAGGGGTTTTAGTTAGGCAGGGTAGTTAGGGCAGGTAGGGAGGGTTAACAGTCATTTAGGACAGGTGAATTGAGAGAGGTAGCAGGAGATGGGGGAGGGTGGAGAGCCAGGTGCGGGCTTGTCCACCCTTCCAGGGGGAAACACAAGGAGGTGAAGCATCAGAGCGGGGAGGGGTAGGCTACAGGCAGGGAAGGCATGGGCGGAATAGGGGAGCATATACGGCAGGAAAATTGAAGGGAGACATTTGAGGAGAAAATGAAGGCAAGGGAGTTGTAAAAGTTAAAGTCTGCTTTAAAAGATATATAGTTAAATGTTTTGAAGTAATGTTGTGTTTTAAATCCTGTTCTAATAAAATGACCTTTTACATCAACAAGAGTGTCACGTATGTATGTCCCGATAACCATTGCACATTGCATTCCCCCGGGTGATTGTCGTTTTAAGTTTTGCATAGCGGAAAGTGTGTACCAAGCTTCAGTAGCATACAACACCAGTAGGACCAGCCATCAAACGTATTTCTTCCGTTGCGCTGTACAACACGTACAATTTCTGCTTCAGCACAAGATAGTTTAAAACGCTGGCCACTCCTCCTGTTTGTTAATTCTACAGTTTGTTTTGCAAGTTTGTGAAAATATATTTCACTACTTCTACAAACTAATACTTCAAGTGTTTCAATGTCAATATGCAACATACCATTCATGCTGCCTCCTTCTAAACTGAATTGCTTTACATGCACCCCTCTGTATACAAATTAAAAGCCAGACCTATTGATTTTGTCAAGTATTTTTTATACTAAGGTAGTTTGGGAAACTGATACCTATCTTTTCGAAAGGGCGACCTGCACTGGATGAAAAATAGGAAGCAATGATCTGGCTTCCATTGAATACAAGGAATTATTTATTAGCAAAGGAACGTTTAAAAATGTGAGCCTGGTCATGTTTTCTACTGTCCTTCAGATTAGTTTTTAAAGTCATGGGCTGGCACCCTAGTACTTTTAAAAAATGTTTTATTTTTCGTGTCTACTTGCAGTCCCTATGGTTGTAGCCTGCGACTTGAACTGCCACGCACACGTTTGAGAATATCGTGGGACACTTCAGTAAAAGGATTCTGGGCCTGTGTTTCTACATGTTCTTGGCATACTTACCCTCAGAAGGCTGATTGAGTGAGGGTTGTTTTGCCCAGGCTAAATATTAACCATTGCTTTATTGGTTGTACATGTCATGTGACTTCTGGCAATGAACCATGACCTGGGCTCAGTACTGCTGGCGTGGGTCGTCCCCAACGCAACCTCCAGAGTCTGGGTAAGCTATTCTGAAGCAAAGAGCAGCTGAGAAAACATGGAATGAGTGCAGACTGTAGTTAAAACTAAAATGAAATCCGTTCATTCACTTGTCGAGCAGTACAAACTGAGCAGTTTCTTATATCCAAGTCAATGGCAGACATTTTATCAACCTTAGAAGGTTGTTATTCTAAAATTATCACTTGGTTCAAACCTGTAATTTTCAGGTTGCAAATAAATTTTAGAGCGGGCGTGCATCCAACCCAATGTGCTCTCTCACCCGCAGCGACTGAGTGTCGCTTTTAGCAAACGAAATGGAGGTAAACTGTTCGAATCAGTCCCGAGTTTACACCTCAGTGCAAAACACGTATCAAACTTCAAAGCACAGTTGTCCTTCGCCCACAGTAGAACCAAAGCAAAATACACTTGTCTCGTATTCGCTTTCAAAATAGAATGTTTAAACACAACGAGATCATGTGCACATTAGGCAACGATTCATGCACATTGCATGTTGTTTCACGGGACAGTGGCATTATTCTTAAAAAGCTGATTTAAAGAAAAACATTCTACACATATTTGTTTTAAGTTCAAAACACTAGAATGAAAACAAAACATCGGAATTTGGATATGAACCCCAAAACACCATGAGCCATAGTCCATAAAGCGCTACACTGGTGGACAAATGAGGCAGATGAGAGTGCAGCGCTCTAGGCCTGGCAGAAGGAAAAACAAACTTTAAGAAGCAGAACTGAGAGAGTAGCTTTGCTCCACTCACACTTGATTCTCTTGAGGAAAGCATTTGATGATACAGAGGTTGTGTACTTCAACTGAAAAAAGTGCTCCTAAACACTTTTTGCCTTGTGAGAAACCTTATCTTCAGTATACCAGGACTGACTCAGGTATGGTTACAAGCCAATGACCAAGGCACCAGGTCTGATCTGTTTATTAAGAAGAGTTATGAAAAGAGGCAGTGGGCCTAATTTATTTATTGTGAAGAGTGTATATTAAAACCAATATGTCTTGAAGGGTGGATGTTTATTACACCAAGGGGTGCAGGTAGGTATTTTGCTACATGGAATCTCACAGATACCCACAGTAGTCAAGGGTTGTGATGTTGGTTAACTGATCTGCTGAAGATTTGCAATAAGAAAATTCATGTTAGGCCCTTTTCACAAGTGTTGAGTAATATTTCACCAACCGTAAATGTAGGAGGCTGGCCCTCTATGTAGTGTGCAAAACTAGGCACACTATGCATGGGGTCCAGGCAACCGCATGTTGGTTTCCAGAGGTAAAGAAATTAGACCCCCTAATGCTCCAATTTTTAAGATTGCTGGTCGAGCAGTTATGCTAATCTGGGAGATATGCTAAGTATTTACTGTACTCACAAATTCAATCATGCGCCACAGACACTCAATAAGTATCTCAAGACCAAGATATGTTAAGTACTTTTTGAGAAATTAGTTTTCAAAGTTTTGTTAAAGTTAGTCTTTCTGTGTGTAATTATGCACCAATGGAATCAATCAGCAGTCACTTTTAAAAATGCATTGAAAATCGTACATTTGAGTTACCCGTCTCTTCTTTTGTAGGATGGTCGCAGCAGTCGGTGGGCACCTCGTGCCAGCTGGAGAGCATCAGGCGGCTCCCGGTTCCAGCAGGAGCAGCGTTGGAAAGTCTCTTGGCACAGACACAGGGCCACCTGGAGGGGCCACTTGGAAAAGGAGCTGGTTTGCAGATTTGAAGATGGTGCCTTAGGGTCCCCTTGGGGTGTTGAGATCGCAAGGGGTCGGGGTCCCATGGAACACAGCTGGTTCATCATTGCAGGGTGCAGGGCGGGTGGATGCAGGGCGAGTTGGAGCTCCATGAGCTGTGTACAATGGAGTCCTTTGGAGCTGGAGGTGAGTCTCCTTGAGCGCTGCTTACAGGACAATGGGAAAAAGAACAGTTGATGGACGGAATGCAGAACCAATCAAACATTCACCTCAGTCACATATCTGGGTTTAATCCATCAGATTTTTTGCTCACCATGCCATTCCAGTTTGGACCCAGCCATATGCAAATCAGTCTTGACCCTGTTCCCCATGAGAACAGTCCAGCCCGAACTGCCAGATCAGGTCCTCCCAGAACCAGAAACAAGCATCCTATGACCGGTTTCGGGGTATCATCCCTCTTCAGCCTGGCTAGTTTGAATCTGGTGGCATAGTGAGCATGGGACCCACCTGGCCATTTTTGGCAGATCACATTCATCCACTCACCTGAAAACGAATGCACTGATGGGCTAGTCCTTTTTTCCCATTCACTTCTTTTGTAAGTCACCTTTTATTCCTTTCCTTTGTTTATTTTTGTCACAGTCTTACTGGTTTCTGCATTGCACTGTGTCTTTTGTTATTCTCTACTTTAAATTAGACAGCCATCTTGGTATAGTACCCGCCATAGTGTATCACTCTTTTACTGTTCTAAGATGGTCAACATGTTTAGATGTATATTATTGCCTATCTCGTATTGGCACAGCAATGGTATACTATATATAATACCAGTGGTTACCAACCTTTTCACTTCTGTGGAACCTCACTTTATCATTACTGGGACAAGAGGACCCCCAATGAATCATCATTGGAATCCGGGGATCCCTCAACTGAGTCAAGACTGGAAGTCTGGGACCCCACCTTCTTCACATACACAAACATTCCAGACAAAGGTATACACAAATGATAACACATTTTATTTAATTTGCAAACAAATATATATAAAAAATATATTTGTTTTCATTTTAATAGGCAGGTTGAAGCTTTTCTGAATGTAATTGATGCCACACATCACCCATACTGTTTTCTGTTTAATGCATCTACATTGCTCCTACAAATCAATCTGAGGATGCTAATTTAATTTTTAGCCTCCAATTTCAAATTCCTTGACATTTACAGTACATTTTAAAATTTTCACTTGTACACTTAGCTACCTTATATACGCTTTACTAATATGTTAATATTATTTCATTTTCTAAGCAGTCACGGACCCCCTGTGAGCTTTTGTGGAACCCCAGGGGTCAACAGATCACAGGTTGGGAACCAGAGCACAATACCATTCCAAGATAGCTGCCAGTGTGATGTTTGCTCATTGGAAATTTTATTATTGTATTTTGCATAGTCTACCATTGTTTTACAGTTCCAAGATGGTCAATACATTGCTTCTAAACTTGGCAGCAATCATTGAAACAATTCTAAAAAACTGACAATATTTAGGGAAGGCGTCCGCCCCATTGCTCTGTTTGATTTTATTTTTTGATTTTTAAGTACCTGAATGTTTTTTCTACTTGTGTTAATTTAATTTATGTTTTTGTGAATTTGAGTGTTGTTTATTGTGGATGGGTGATTGAGGAGTTCAATAATGAGTAAGTGAGTGGATGAATGGATGCATGAGTGTATGGATGAGTAACAAGTTGTATGTATGATGATTAACCGATTGTCTAAACATACAAGTGAATGAAGAGGCACTACCATTATAAGGCAGACCTATTGGCACTAATAATACTTGTTGTTGCCTCAATGTATGTTAAAGAATTTTAAATTCATACTTTTTGTATTGAGCTTATGGACTTTGATAGATTAAATAATTAGAGATAATTGAGGGGATACATATAGAAGGGCTGTGTGACAGGACACAGAAAACGCTTCGGCTTGAGCCACTCCCCAAATCCCCCAGGGGGACTCAGGAGGATACTTTCAGGAAGCTCGACGGAGCACGGTGACGTCAGCGGGAGTCCTGGCGTCAAGGGATTGGAAGAGAAGGAAGACGGAGAGAAGAGAGATGTAGAGAAGGAAGACAGAGAGGAGGAAGATCTGTAAGGAAAGAGACACTGATGGAAGAGGTCTGGACCGGAGAACCACAAGAGGGAGAAGCTGGCGATCGATGATTGTGGAGGAGTAGTGAGGAACCGAGAACCAGTCGCAGAGGAGGGGAAGAGAGGAAGAGAGAGCCACGTCCCCAGAGGGACGTGGCTCTCGCAGGTACGGAACCGCTTATGCAGTTCATTCTCAGACTTACTCTGGAAGGCTGGTGAGGAGCGGGGAGGACAAAAGGGGTGGACTGGAGCAACACCACTAAAGTTACAGAGGGCAAAGTTAAAACACGCTTTGCTGATGACCACTGGTGGTTTTAATTTCTTTCCTTCTTTACTTCTATTTAATAGGCGATAATCTAGAGGAGAAAGCATAGTGGAATGTGTCTATCTTTGGGGAGCACTATTTTTCTATAAAAGACACACAAAATCAAAGGGAGTGACTCACTTATTAACCCCCTCATACTATAGTCAATAGAATTTGTAACAGCACTGTTGACACAGTTGTGAAGCAAACAGAAGCTAATAAGGAAAGAAAACACTTACCTAATAGAAGCTTCTTGTTTTTTTCTCCTTCTCTTGCTGGCATTGTGGAAGCAGACAACAATGAAGTTTAGACTTCCCTGTGGTGATAAAAAGAGAAGGCATAGGCCTTCATTACGACCCTGGCGGTCGGTGATAAAGTGGAGGTAATACCGCCAATAGGCCGGCAGTAACTACTGCCGAATTATGACCATGGCGGAAAGATCTCCGATAGACAGCCAATGTACCACAACGACCCAAGGGCGGAAACAACAGCCACCACGGTGGTAGCCGCCTACAACCGGGCGGAAGTCAATCTTCGGCCCACCATATTAAGACCCTGGAAACCACCACCTTTTTTGGGGCGGTACCAACGACATCAAAAGCCTGGTGAAAATTGAGCTCAGAAGGGAAAGGACTCATTATTGGAGACACAGAGAAGAACCACACCGCCATGGAACCTGAACTGCATTTCTTTCCGATGATCTTCTATGTTCTGCTCCACCATGAACACCAATGCCGGCGAAGACGACGACGGTGAGTACACCTGCCTAGCACACAAGGGAGGGGGGAGGAAAAAGAGAGTGACACACACACACGCACAACACACCCCACACACACACACCATACACACAACCAGCTCCATTACAAAAACAATTTTACCCCTTAACTCGGCTAAATAATGCAAGGACAAAACGATTTTGCAAAAGTGGATGTAATGAGATCAACACAGTATGAAAAATAAGTTAGGCAAGATAATATACATATACATATGTACAGGAAAAGGGACACAGCCCAGTCCACAATTTGCTTAGGCCACATGGCCACAGGCCAAAGTCCATGGCCACACATGTCACGTGTTTCAACATGGAGAGGACACTTCAGGGGCATCAGTTGGTAAATGGGCAGGCACCTCAGGGGGATGGAGGATGGGGGAGGGCACCTCAGCTGGGAGATGTAATAAGACCACTGGATCTGGAGTGGGCAACATGCCCTGTGCTTGGTCCTGTGGAGTGCAAGGTCACAGTCTCTCAGGTGGGTATCATACCCACTGGTTCTGGAGGGAGCAACTTGCCCTGTGCTTGATCCTGGGGAGTGATGGGCCACAGTCTTTCAGGTGGGTGTCATACCCACTGATTCTGGAGGGGGCAACCTGCCCTGTGTTTGATCCTGGGGAGTGATGGGCCACAGTCTTTTGAGTGGGTGTCAAACCCACTGGTTCTGGAGGGGGCAACATGCACTATGCTTGATCCTGGGAAGTGATGGGCCGCCGTCTCTCAGGTGGGTGTCATACCCACTGGTTCTGGAGGGGGCAACCTTGCCTGTGCTTGATCTTGGGGAGTGCAAGGCCACATCCTCTCAGGTGGGTGTCTTGCCCACTGGTTTTGGAGGGGGCAGGCCGCACAGCAGCCCATGGAGGCAGGATTACATACCGTCTGCCAGCGGTGACGTCTGCACAGTGGTGGTGCTGTTTGTGGGGGGAGGCTCCTGCCTATCCCCTGCAACCTTGGAGGGCTGTACAGTGGTGGTGCTGCTGGTGGGGGGAGGCTCCTGTCCATCCCCTGCAACCTTGGACGGCTGCTCAGTGGTGGTGCTGCAGGTGGGGGGAGGCTCCAGCCCATCCCCTGCAACCTCAGACAGCTGCACAGTGGTGGTGCTGCTGGTGGGGGAGGCTCTTGCCCATCCCCTGCAACATCGGACAGCTGCACAACCATGGCTGTTGGTGGGGGATCCGTCACAGTTCCTGGCCTAGGCCCCTTGTTCTTCCTTCCTGCTGGGCCAGGCTCCTTTCCCTTCTTGCCTGCTGGGGCAGGCTCCTTTCCTTTCTTGCCTGCTGGGGCAGGGTCCTTGGTATTCCTGTCTGCTGGTGCAGGCTCCTTGGTCTTTCTGACTGTGTGGGTGTGGTGACGACTGGGCCCATGGACTGTGTGGCTGAGGTACTTGGCTGGTTTCTTCCTACCCTGGGCATACGTGCAGGTTGGGGGGTAGGGAAGAGGTCAAAGGTGGATAGGAACAGTTTTTTAGGGACTTTGGGGCAGGAAGAGGGAGAAGGAATAGGAGTGGAGGCTGAGGGAGTGGTCGTTGGAGGTATCTGTCTGCTGCTTTTGGGTGCAGGTGCACGGGCTGTATGCTGTTGTGAGGTGGATGGCTGTTGGGTGTCTGAGTGCTTCGTTTGTGTTTTTTAGGGGGGCACAGATACAGTGGGAGAGGACACAGGGGACGTGTGCATAGCAGTTGTGGAGGTGTCTGCCAGTGAGGTGTGTGTTCTGCTTCGTGTGGTGATGCTGGTAGTGGATGATGATGTAGTGCATGCAGGGGTGAGTGTGGACGAAAATGGGTGGGAGGTGGAGGAGGAGAAGGAGGGGTAGACAGTGGAAATAGTGGATGTTGTTGTGTCTGCAACTGGATGGTGTTTGTGTGAGTGACTGTGGGATGAAGTCTGGTGCTTGTGTTTGCCTGTGACACTCTTGGGTGTTGTCTTGTGTGCATGCTCATCTGTATGTGTGATTGTAATGGGTTGAGGTTGAGGGGAATGGGACTGGGCAGTGGAAGTTGGAGGGGGGCGGTAGGAACAGGGACAATGGTTGCCATCAGAGAGGAGGTCAGTGCGTGAATCGATCTCTGTTGGGCCACCAATCCAGTGTGAATGCCCTCCAGGAATGCATTAGATTGTTGTATCTGGGCTGCCAGCCTCTGGATGGCATTCACAATGGTTGACTTCCCTGCAGAGATGGATCTCAGGAGCTCAATAGCCTCCTTATTCAGGGCAGCAGGGCTGACTGGGGCAGGACCTGAGGTTCCTGGGTCGAAGGAGATGCCCACCCTCCTGGGTGAGCGGGCATGGTCAACTCAATGAGGGGCTACCAGATAATTGTTGCATGCTGCATGTTGCATAACCTTGACTTGAGACGCCGTGTGCCTTTTCTGATGGCCTGCATACTGGCGGTGGCCTATCCTGAGCTGGGCGGGCACTTGAGGGCATCACAGCAGCCACAAGAGGGTGAGTACAGTGCCCATCATTATAACTTACGCATGGTAGGTGGTATCCGGGTGGGGGATGTGTGTCAGTGGGTGCCCCAAGCCAGGCCTGACATTGCAGCGTAGGTCCCCTGGTGGCTAGGGTTCAGAAAGGAAAATCTTGCAACCTGGTTCGTAGGCATCCACTACTGGTCAGGGAAACGTGGGTCCCAGGTGTATTGCATTTGGCGGTGTGTGCCCCTCCCCATGCCTTGACCGCCAACTATTTCTCTGGTAGTGCATTGGCATATTGCGTAGGGCTGTTCACTGTGTGTGAGGTTGCTGTGTACGCCAACAGTGGTGTTGGTGCAGCCATTGACCAAGTGTTTCCTTTGTGTCTTTCCCCCCTTTTTGTTTTGTCACCCTGTCCTTATGTGCATTAGCATCATCTGGCAGAGGAGTAGAGGCACATGAGGGAGCTGTATCCCACAGGACCCAGGAGGCAGAGTCCACCGACGGTGAGGGTACCAATGGGGCAGAGGGTGAGGGGAGCACCCCGGCAGAGACCGAAGGGGAAAGTTCGGACAGAGATACCTCCCTGGTGGTGGCAGACACCTCTGTGCTCAACCCAGCTACAGGTACAGCCGCCACCCTCTGTACCAGCACCCCCCTCCTTACAGCCCCTCGCGAGTTGCTCATGCCCATGCCCGCTCACCCAGGAGGGTGGGCATCTCCTTCACCCCAGGCACCTCAGCCCCTGCCCCAGTGAGCCCTGCTGCCCTGAGTAAGGAGGCTATTGATCTCCTGAGATCCATCTCTGTTTGGCAGTCAACCACTGTGAATGCCATCCAGGGGCTGGCAGCCCAAATGCAACAAATCAATGCATTTCTGGAGGGCATTCACATTGGCTTGGCGGCCCAAAAGAGACCAATCCAGGCTCTGGCCTGCTCTCTGATGGCAGCCGTTATCCCTGTTTCCACTCTCCCCCCTCAACTTCCTCTACCCAATCCCACTCCCCTCAACCCCAACCTATCCCAAGCACACAGACAGACAGACATGCACACAAGACAACACACAAGAGTGGTTCAGGCAAACACAAGCACCACACTTCATCCTACAGGCACTCACACAAACAGCATCCTCATGCAGACATACCAACATCCACTGCCTCCACTGTGTCCCCCTCCTCCTCCTCCTCCACCTCCCTCCCAGTTCCATCTACACGCACACCTGGATGCACTACATCCTCAGCCATTACCGCCATAACCACCACACCTAGCATAACACACACCTCACTGGCAGACACCACCCCAACAGCCATGCACACATCCCCTGTGTCCTCGCCCACTGTGTCTGTGCCCCCCCTCCCAAGGTACACAAACGCAAGCACTTAGACAACCTACAACCATCCACCTCACAACAGCATCCAGCCCATGCATCTGCACCCAGACACAGCAGACACTTCCCACAACCACTCCCTCTTCCTCCACTCCCAAAACTTCTCCCTCTTCCTGCCCCAATGTCCCTAAGAAGTTTTACCTCTCCAACATTGCCTCTTCCCTTCCCCTCCCCGTCCTTCAAGTCTGGCCTGGGTGGGTAAAACCCAGGCAAGCACCTCAGCCACCCAGTCCACGGGCCCAGTAGTGTCCACAGCAACTTGTGGTGGTAACAGATGCAGGCCACCAGGCAGCCTCACGGAAAGGGTGCCTGCCGCAAGTGCTGCCAGGAAGGGCAAGGAGCCATCCCCAGCTGCTGCCAGGAAGGGCAAGGAGCCATCCCCAGCTGCTTCCATGAAGGGCAAGGGTCCTGCACCAGCAGGCAGGAAGGAGAAGGGGCCTGGTGCAGGGACTCAGTTGGAGCCCCCCCCACCAACCATGGTTGTGCAGCTGTCCGAGGCTGCAGGGGATGGGCTGGAGCTTCCCCCCACAACCACCACCAGCAGCAGCAGCAGCACCACCACCAGCAGTGGGCAGCCATCCGAGGCTGCAGGGAATGGGCTGGAGCTTCCCCCCACAACCACCACCAGCAGCACCAGCAGCACCACTGCCACCACTGAGCAGCCGTCACCGCCAGCGGACATTCTTTAGACCTGCATCCATGGGCTGTTGTGCGGCCTGCCCCCTGCAAATCCTGTGGGTATGACACCCAGCTGAGAGACTGTGACCTTGCATTCCCCAGGATCAGAAGCACAGGGCATGATGCCCCCTCCAGAACCAGTGGGTATGGCACCCACTCACCCCATCCTCACCAGGATGAAGATCACAGGGCAGGAGACCCCCTCCAGAACCACTGGGGAAGCCACCCACTCACCCCATCCTCCCCAGGATAAAGATCACAGGGCACAATGCCCCCTCCAGAACCAGTGGGCATGTCACCCACTCGAGAGTCTGTGGCATTGCACTCCCCAGGACCAAGCATGGGCATGTTGCCCCCTCCAGAGTATGTGGGCAAGTCACCCACATGAGAGTCTGTGGCCTTGCACTCCCCAGGACCAAGCACAGGGCATGTTGCCCCCTCCAGCGAATGTGGGCAAGTCACTCACTTGAGAGACTGTAGCCTTGCATTCCCCAGGACAAAGAGCAATGGGCATGTTGCCCCCTCCAGGACCAGTGGTGTTATTCCATCTGCCGGCTGAGGTGCCCCCCCATTCCCTGTCCCCTGGAGGTGCCTGGCTATTTTCGAACTGATGCCCCTGCAGTGTTCTCTCCGTGTTGTTGCAGGAGACAAGTGGGGCCTTTGACTTTGTTATGTGGCCCTGTGGCCCACGCACGTTAAGGACTGGGCTGTGCCCCTTGATTTGTACATATGCATATAATTTTAGATTTGATGTATGTGTTTTTGATGTGTTTATATTATTACACTCACTTTCATCTATTCGTGTTATCCCTGCATTATTCCTGAGGGGTACGAGGTAAAAATGTTTTCTTGTGCATCTGATTGTGTGTATGGTGTTGGGGGTGGGGGTGTGTGTGTTGTGCATGTGCTTGTCACTCTCTTTTTCCTTTCCGCCTTCCCTGTGTGCTAGAAGGCTGTACTCACCGTGGTCGTCTTCGCCGTCTTTGGTGTTCGTGGTGGAGCAGGACATAGAAGATCATTGGGAAGATCTGCAGCTCGGTCTCCATGGCGGCGTGGTTGTTCCTTGTGTCTCCAAAGGGGAGTTGTTTCCCTTCTGTGCAATGTTTTCACCACACTTTTGATGTCGTTGGTACGGCCCTGGAAAAGGTGGCAGATTACAGGGTCTTAATACGGTGGGTGGAACATTGATTTCTGCCTGGCTGTAGGCGGCTACCGCTATGGTGCCTGTTGTTTCCGCCCTGGCGGTCGGTGTAGTTAAGTGGCTGTCTATCTGAGCTCTTTCCGCCATGGTCATAATTTGGCAGTATTTACCGCCGGCCTGTTGGCGATATTACCGCCACTTTATCACCGACCGCCAGGGTTGTAAGAGGACCTATATTTCTCCTTTTTTGAAGGTATTCCTTCCTGCACAAAAGCAAACCTGCTTGTAGTGCAGAAACCCTTGCACCATAGTGCAAGGGTGCCTGCAGTGGTGCTTGGCAGCCACAAGTGCACCAGCGCAGAGAGAGAGAGCAGGAATGCACCATATGTTGTACTGTGTCAAATCCTGTTAAATCTGGCCCAAAGTAGCTGCTTACCAAATAACTTAGGAAGCACTTCAAGGCCTACTTGGGTAAAAATGTTGCATGTCGTAGGGAGGGATGGAAATATGGCTTAGGAGACTTGTTTCATAGGTGAATCCTGGTGTTAATTAAGGAGACACACTCATGTACAGCAGAAATTGTCAAAAGAAAAATTATATCTACAGAGCTCTTCGGTCTTCCAGTCACATCTTATATTCTGGTATTATTCTTTTCTTGGGGTTTTTGGGCATGTGCAGGATGGTAATATTTTCTCTCTGTTTTCTACCTTTTCCACAGAATCCCAAAATATTGCACACCAGCTCCTTACCACAGTTGCCACAACTTTCCTTGGGTTTTGGCATGCGTTGGTGCAGTATCTGGCGTTGTTGGGCTTCACCACTCCTCCGACCAAGTCTCCTCCTCTGCATCTTGGTAGGTGTCTTCTACAGCCTCGTGATCGCGTTCTCATCCCATGATGGATGTTGACCCCATCTTCTGGCTCCACCGGTGGAGCCCTTTTCGTGTAGTCCCTCGCCTCCTAACCTCCATGAGTCTTTTCCCTGTCAATCGACGATGGCATGCTTCCTGGTTCTCTCTGTCTCTCCTTCTCGTGACCTTTGCTATAATCCCCTTTCCTTCAATGGGAGTTCACTTCCTGTGGGTTTGTTCCAGGTCGACTTATTTGAAAGCGAAAGTCCAAGCATCCTTGTGAGTCTCCTCCCTGACATTAGTTTGACGGGTCATACTCTTTTTCAGATGTGTCCCATGACAAATGATCAGAGGGCGTCTAGTGGCAGTTTCTATGACTTAGGTAAGGAGTGGACTAGGGAGACGGTTTCTTCACAGACCTTCACCCCCACTTTCTTCATTGGAAGAAACAAATTGACTAGGTAAATGGAGATGAAATCAACATTACCCTGATCTCTTTCCCTTTTGGTGCTAGATACTGACTAAAAGATTGTAAGGCTAGGAACCACCGGAAAATATGAGTATTGTTACTTTTGTTGGGGGACATCCATTCCAGGGGTGCATGATCGGTATAGAGGGTGAATTCCCGCCCGTCTAAATAATGTCAGAGAGGCTCTACGGCCCACTTATTGGCTAGCGCTTCCTTTCCTGTTGTGGCATATTTTTGTTCTTGAGGGAACTACTTTCAGCTTATGAACAGGACAGGTTTCTCAGCCCCTTCTTTGTCTTTTTGGGAGAGAACAATCCCCAAACCCACCCTGGTAGCATCTGTTTGTAGAAAGAATGGTCTGTTGTAATCAAAGCTACAGAGGACTGGCTCAGCTATAAGTGCATTTTTCAATTCCTCAAAGGCCTCCAATGTGGAGTGAGAGTTTTTTTTTATTCTAACTCGGTTACTCTGCCTTTTCTTAATAAGCCAGTTAGAGGTGTGATGGTCTGGGAAAACAGGGAAAAATTTTTCTATAATATCTGACCAGTCTGAGAAAGGCTCTTAAGTCTCTTTTAGTTTGGGGGAATGGGAGTTGTTGGATCACCAATACTTTTTCTGCTTGGGGCCGTATCAGTCCCTCTACCAGAAGATAATTCATCTTGGTGGTGGTTAGGTGACTTTTCTTGGGATTGACTTTCAATCCCATGGAACCTGAAATCTGTAGCGGTCTTCTCCAAGTGTTGCAAATGGTCTCCCCAAGTGGGACTGAAGATAGTTATACTGTCTATATAAGCAGCTGCAAATGTTTGATAGGGTGCTAAAATAGTATTCATCATTATCTGAAACATGGTGGGTGCCCCATGGAGACCAAAAGGCAGAATAGTGATTTGGAATAGGTCTTCTGAGGTACAAAAGATGTTTTTTCTTTTCTTTATCCTCTGAATTTAGTGGAACCTGCCAATACCCCATATACAGACCTAAGGTACAGATGTAGCGTTTCCTAATTTCTCAGTCATTTCATCTACTCAAGTAAGGAGTCATACTTAGAGATTTTGTTCACTTCATGGAAGTCGATGCAGAAGCATATGGACCCATCTGGTTTGGCGACCAGCACAATGGGAGAGTTCCACTCACTCGCTCACAGAGGGCTTAATAATCCTCATTTCCAACATTGTTCGTACGTCTTTCTTAATGGCCTGTCTTCTAGCTTCGAGTATCCTATAGGGTTTTAGTCGAACTTTCATCCCAAGAGGAGTATGTATTGAATGAGTTATAACATTGGTCCTCCCTAGGATAGTAAAAAATAGAAAGCAATAGGGACACAGATGGCGGAGAAGTTCTTTTTTCAAGCCTTCCTCCAGGGTCACTGATATACAGTTGGATATCTGCTCATTTTCTTCTACGGGTTTTATGGAGGACGGGGGCTGGCCTTTCCTATTTTTTTAGAAGGTTAAAATTATAAATGTGGGTTTCTTCTTTCTTTGTTTATTTCAAGTCTGTATGTCACTGGGGTCACTCTCTCTACTATCTTATGAGGCCCCTGCCACTGGCAGAACATCTTGTTTGCAGAGGAGGGTAGCATTAACAGAACCAGGTCACCAAA
The DNA here is from genome assembly GCF_031143425.1 of Pleurodeles waltl. Lineage (NCBI taxonomy): Eukaryota > Metazoa > Chordata > Amphibia > Caudata > Salamandridae > Pleurodeles > Pleurodeles waltl. The sequence continues at coordinate 701,416,091 of NC_090442.1, forward strand.
AGTAAACTGTCTCACAAACGTCTTTTTGTCATACTGGGCCTTTTGGGACTGCTGTGTACTTTCCAAGTTCCGCCTGGGTAATTTCTTGCACCTGCTTAGGTGGATTTTCAGTTCCACAACATAGTTTAACAATGGCTTGCCTCCTCCTATTCTTCCCAGGATTCTCGGGCCATATCTAGCAGAGAACGGGGTTTGTGTGCAAAGACCAACTCAAAAGGAGAAAAACACATACTGCTTTGCTCTTTGTATCTGATAGTGAAAGAGCCAGGGGAAACATTTGGTCCCATTTTCTTGCTTCCAAATCTAGTAGTTTTTTCAACATTGATTTGATAGCGGCATTAAAACATTCTACCAGGTCATCTGTTTGGGAATGGTAAGCAGTAGTTCAGATCTGTTTGATGCCCAACTGTTTACTTACTGTTTACTTACTTGTCTCATAAGTTTGGAAGTAAAGGGGGTGCCCTGATCTGTGAAAATTTCTCAAGGGAAGCCAACTCTAGAAAAGATGTTTGTCATAGCCTTAGCTATGAGGGTAGTGGTAGGCTGACGTGAGGGTTTTACAGCAGGTATCTGTCGGCGCAGTCAACACCCACTAGTACATACTGATGCCCGCTTTTTGTAGGGAGTAAAGGGCCTATTATAATCATGCCTATGCTGGAAAATGAGTCCTCTATGATTGGCAGGGGTCTCAGGGGTGCTTTCTTTGGGGTTCTTAAACTGTTTTTCTTACAAATGGGAAGCTCCTAAAAGTACTTCTTTACCTGACTATAGAGGCTGGGCCAGTTGAAATGCTCCAAGATCATTTTTTGTTTTTTTTCTGGACCAAATTGCCCACCTGGAAGATGGCCGTGGGCCAGGCAGAGCACTTTCTCTCTGAAAGGGGTAGGAACTAACCACTGTCTTGGGAGATCTTTACCACCTTTTCTGTATAAAAATCCTTGTTGACAAGAGAAGTAGGGGCCTACAGTCTGGGGGTCTTCCTTGCCCTTAGCCCCCTTTCACGCCTCTTGAAACTGGGTTTCTTCCCTCTGGACTGCCCAGAAGCTTCTATCTGACTCCCAGACATACTCTTCTCTCCTGACCGGAAAGGTTTTTGACATAATCTGTTTCTCCCTCTGTCGTTGGTTTCTGCTTTTGTATTTTCGGTATGGGACACTCCGCTTCCCCTACATGGGCGAAAGGGCCCAGCTCCAACCATCATGTGCTGTCTTTTCAGGATTCTTGGACCAGGTTCTCTAACTCTGGGTAGTCAGCCCCCAGGATTAGGGATATCGGAAGTCAAGGCACTAGTCCCACATGGAGGGGAACAACTGGGCCACCTCCCTTCTGGAGATCAACTTCAGCCAGGGGTTACTTCTTCTTATCCCCATGAACACACTCTATGGCCACCTGCACCATAGTTGCAGTGACCCCACTGGGCATATATTGGGGTCTTACAAGGCTCTGGTGGCACCCAGTCTCTAAAAGAGCGGGGATAATTATACCATTGACCTTCACGAGGCAGCAATAGGGTGATTTATTCCCAGTACCAGTGCAGTAGGAAGAATTAGCCACCCTGATCTCCATTGGTTCTTCCTTCTGTGGGCATAGTCGGGCAACATGTCCCATTTTCCCACAATGGAAACAGATTGGGCTGGTCTGTGGGCTCTTGGGGCCAAGGCTTGGTGGTAACGATATGATATCTGTTTTCTTAGGGTTTGTAGATTTTTAGTTTTTAGTATTGTTGGTGGTTTATCTCCACCCATGTCCTCTTTTCCTCTGTAGGATTCCTGGGCCCTGCTATATGCACTGGCTATTTCTACAGCAGAGTCTAGGGTCAGTTGGCTATGCTGCCGTACCCATCTCTCGATGGGCGGATGTAAGGGATTAAGGTATTGCTCTAAATAGATATTTCCCATGATTTCATTTTTTGAGGTGGCTTCAAGGTTGAGCCATCTATCTGTCATGTCTCTGACTCAATAGTAGAGGGCCCAAGGCATCTCTTGTGGTCCCTCTTTAATCTGTCAGAGCATGACTTGGTAGGTCTCACTATCCACTTCCAGTCTTTCCAAGATGCTTTTTCTGATGTCCGCTTATGGAGTGGTCCCTCATGGATTTGCGGCTTGATAGTCTGTCTGTAGTTCCCCAGTTAAGAGCGGTCCTAAATATTGTCCCCATAAATTAGCTGGCCAGCCGGCTGCCTGAGCCATATTCTCAAAGTTGTTAAAGAAATAGTCTGGGTCTTCTCCTTCTGAATATTTCTGTATGACCACAGAAGGCAAAGCAGTATGCCCCCATTATTGGCTAAGAATATCCACTGATTTCCCAATGGTGGTTTCTTGTGACTGAGCTACCTTATCCAGCTTTTCTGCTTGTCCCGATATTGCTTTCTGCATAGACTCTATGGGCCATATTTATAATTTTTGACACAAAACTGCACCAACGCAGTTTCGCGTCTAAATATTTACCGTCGGCTAACGCCATTTCTTTGCACCGCTCGGGCGTCAAAGATACTTTGATGCACAGCGGCGCAAACCACAGGTGAGTCATTTTTTTTTTACTCAAACCAATGCGTTACATCATAAAGAAAAATTACGTTAACGCGGCAAAAATGACTGTGAGCCGGTTTAGGACGTTGCAAACCGGATACGCGCCTTTTTTTGACGCAATAGCATCAAAAAGCGGCACAAACACTGCAAAATGTGCTAAGGAGAGCCAAAATGAATCCCAGATGCTTGGACAGACCCCAGGAAGATGACAACAGACCAGGGACCAGCTAGCAGGCCCACACAAGACCCAGGAGAGGGAGAAGAAGGAAATAAAGTGTTGGTTCAGTGCAGAGGAGCAGGAAATTCTGGTGAAAGAGGTGACGGAACACCAGCACCAACTTTTTGGCACCTCTAAATTGCCAATTAGTAGGAAAGAGGCAATATGGCAACACATTGTTGACAAGATAAACAGTGCGGCAGAAGTACGGAGAACAGTCATCGAGTGCAAGAAACGCTGGCATGGCTGCAAAGGACAAAGGAAAAGATGGTCAGGAATAGGAAGGCAGCACTGCAGACTGGAGGTGGGAGTCCAGCACCACAGGAGGCCCTGGACCACATGGAGGAGATGGTGGCAGCCGTCATCCCTGAGGAGATCGTCACAGGGATTCAAGGACAGGACAGCGCAGACTACCGGGATACAACACAGATGCAGGATAAGGCGCATGGGGAATTAAAATGCACAAATGTTAACTGTAAGCAGGGGGTTTGGACATACCTACTACACAATGCATGTAAGTCATGATATTCAGGGAGTGGAATGGGTAAAGGGGCACGGCACGGGGGCATGGGCTGTTCAGAGGAAACCTGGGGAACAGTACTACACTACACCAACAACCTTTGTATGGGGGTATGCTGCCATGCCAAGGATGTTGGAAAGGTAAAGCCAGTCCAGGAGGGTAGGGTACAACGTAAAACTGGCCTGCTGTCACACGACATCTGGTATTCTCCCTACATGAACTCAATTAACAGTCTCAGGCCATATCTGCAAGTGGAATGTAATATTGACAACAGTTGCCACTACCACCTCTGCGGTGTGTGCAGGTCATGTAGCTAATGGTAGTTATGTGCCCATGGATCAAACACACCCAAATTAGAGGGTTCAGGATGACAATGTTATCAATCCGGTGAAATCAATACAAATGTGCTAATCCTGTCAAATGTGAATGCCCATAGTTGCTACAAACATCAGCCATTGTTATAAACACTATGAGATACACAGAACTAATGTCAAACCCATGCTGCATATGTCAGGGTCCACCCTGTTCCTGGGTCACAATAGCTCCAATGACACCATGCAACATCCCAAATGTTATACTGCTCAGACAACATCATTGAGGGGGAGGACATATGTCACCGGCTTGTGAAATACACCCGCACAGTCAGAAGAGAACATGGAACACTGCTAGGACCATCAGTGCAATCCAATGTAGCACACATTCCCACCCATCAACATTACGCACTACCAATGCTGACATATGTAGTGTGCCATGCCAATGCTATACATAGTTATGCTAGGTCTCAGCAACATATAGCTGGATGTGAAATATCAGAGACTGGGTCCGTTCCAGATTGTTAAGTGTGGTGCAAGTGCCATCCGAACAACCACAGCCAGTGCAAGGCCTCAGCATGAGAATGGAAGTAGACGGAGGGTTGAGTAGGACAAGAAGGTGGCACTTCACAATTTGTCCAGAACCAAAACCTAGAGGATGTAATGCTGACAAGTCCCCAAACTGACCACAATATATGTGACATGCAGGTGGGGCATAGGCCATGGAAGAATGCTAATATGAAAGCCAGGAGTAATGAACAGGTAATGAACAGGAACCAAGATCACAATGTGCAACAAATAGGAAGGCAGGCACGTCACATTACAAATCCCACAACACAGACACACTAATTGTACCATATCTCATTGCAGAGGACGATGACTCTCCTGGGGATATGCCTGTCCTGGACTTCCCTGATGACATGGATGACGAGCTGACAAACATCAGCCAGCAGACCCTCCAAGATGTCCTTGGGACCCTCCAGACCCCACCTTCAGTCACAAAGAGGAGCACAGATACAGCAGCCATCACAGAGGACCCACCCACCACACCAACTGTACGACCTGCCAGCTCCAACCCAGCTGAGGACTCTGACGACACCGGCACCAGCTTTGAGAGTACTGTAGTTGGAGTACAGTGAGAGCTGGCCAAGGAGGTGCGGGTGGGGAAGGAAAATATGGCAGCCAGCCTTGAAGGGGCGCATTCGTGCATGATGTCAACTGCAGAACAGGAAGCACCCATTCAAGGGTGAACATCAATCTTGCAAGAACTTGAAAAAAGTGTGAAGGAAATCAACACAGCTGTAAGAGAGTTGACACAACACCTCCAACAACAAACCTTTCAACGCGTGCACAAATGCAATATTGACCCCTTCAGGGCCGACCTGGCTACCTACCACAGTGATGCCGCTGCTATTCTTAAGAACTAGCAGCTCCTCCTTGCTTCAGTATTGCCCTTGATAGCCCCACAGTTGGCAGCTACCAGGATGTCTGACTCCACGTCTTCAAACACTGAGGTGTGTGTTGCCCCTTCACACCCACCACCACCAAGGGCAGAGGAGACAACACACACATCAGAAGATGGAGACGTGGAACAGATCACCTTCACCCTTAAGAGTACCCGGTAGCACTAGTCCATGCCACCTGGCCACTTATAAAAAAGGTCCTGTGCTTTGTAACCTGCCAGTCTTGCAACAGCTGCTCTCAACCACTGTTCTCCAGCCCACTGTTTACCTTGTCACAATGCCCTGTGAAATCATGGACAATGTAAACATAGCACAACAGCACTTTAAAATAAATAGCACTTCAACAACCACTTTGTCTCTGTGTAATGTGACACATCAACTATGAGGGAGATTAGTGATGTTTGCCTCATGTCAATGCCCATAGAATGTCAATACAACTGCCCTGAAAGAATGTGGGCTGATAACTATGCACTGTGGTCTGGATTGTACCATCATCTACCATTCACGAAGGTTAATTCTGAGGTAACTCAAAACCATACAGGAAAAGGCTATGTTGGACAGAATAAGTCTTCTTCACTGGATGTCTAAGCCAAAAAATACTGCCTTCAAATTATTGACCTAGACAATCTTTAGGTATGTGACATTTGTCACAATTCTTTCCACACACACCATACAGCAGGAATGGATGTGTATGAGTGTACGTACAAATAAGTAACCTGGCTGTACAATGTAACACATGATAGGTGTGAGTCATGTATACCATGCCACCAGATTCAAGCTAGCCTGGCTGATGAAGGGTGATACCCTGAAACCGGTCCCAGGATGCTTGTTTCTGGTCCAGGAAGGACCTGTCCTGGCAGTTCGGGCTGGGCTGTTCCCATGGGGAACAGGGTCAAGACTGATTTGCATATGGATGGGTCCAAACTGGAATGGCATGGCAGGCAAAAAAACTGATGGGTCTAAACCCAGATCTGTGATTGGGGGTGAATGTTTGATTTGCTCTGCATTCCGTCCTTCATCTGTTGTTTTTGCATTTGTTGCACCGAGTGGTCCTGGAGCAGTGGAAGTCGATGATCCTGCAGTGGTGGCTGATATCCTTGGTGCCACCTGAGTGGTAGTGGTGGTGCTGGTGGTGGCGGCTGTTGTGGACACCGAAGGGCCACCTTGGGCAAATGTCCTCCACACTCCTGAGGCTCTTTCATGGTGATAATGCCGTGCCATGTGGCAGAACCCAGACTCCACATCCAGAATGTGGTGGTAATGCATCGCCTGGCACTGAAACTCACAAATATGGCTGGCATCCATGTTGGCTGCTGTTAAAAAAGATAAAGCCAAACATTAGGGGGAATATTTATACTCCGTCTGCGCGTCAAAAATTTTGAGGCACATTCTGCGCAAACCTTGCCCCATATTTAAACTTTGACGCCCAAGCCCACGGATGCCAAAATCTCACCATGTGCGTCATTTTCTGGATGTGGGAAACCGCCGTGCGTTAATCATGTGCAAGGTAGGCGTTCCCGTCCAAAAAATGATAAACAGCCATGCGTCGTATTTATGCTTCCGGGCAAAAAATTTGCACGGCCGGCAGGCGGAGTCCGAAAATAACGCACAGCCTGATTAGCGTCAAAAGTCAACGCCTGCGTCAGGGCAGGAGTTAAAATGGGGCAAACACACCTGTACTTAATCAGAACACACAGAAGCAACAGCAGAGCAGCAAAAGGGAGACATGGAGGTACTTCTCATCCAGCGTGCACGCAGACGCAGAGGACAACAACAACAACAGCAGCAACCACAACACCAGCAGGGACCCCAAAGGCAGCGCAGAAGGCAGGAGAGGATATTCCACACCAGAACAACCCTTCTTGGCCTCAGGGAACATGACATCATCCAGAGGTACCGGCTGAACTGGCAGGCCATTCAGCAGCTGCTGCGCAACATAGAGCCACAGTTGGCACCCACCTTGCTGATACCCCGCACCATCCCAACAGAAACCAAGCTGCTAGCTGTACTTCACATGTTGGCAAGTGGCTTCTTTCAAACCACTGGCACCCTGGTTGCCGGAATATCACAGCCATCATTCTCTGCCTTCTTGCCCAAAGTACTGGATGCTATCATTGGATGCACACCCGCCACATCTGCTTCCCAAACACACTGCAGAAGCAGCAGGAGACAAAACAGGGATTTTACCTCATTAATGGATTCCCACACGTCCTTGGTGCCATCGACTGCACACATGTACGCCTTGTACCACCTACTGCAACTGAACACCTCTACCGCAACAGGAAGCACACACACTCCATCAATGTGCAGGCCATTGTGGATCACCAAGGATTGTTCACCAACATCGTGGCAAAGTATCCTGGAAGTGTCCATTACTCATTCATCTTCCGTCAATGTACCATCAATCAACACTTCGAGGATGGACGATATGGCAATGGACTACTTGTTGGTAAGTACAAAAACCTACTTACATACACACTGCACAGCAACCCTCTAGGACACACAACAGCAACATGTGGACAGGAACACACTGAGGTCGTGACATCGCTAGCCATGTTTGATAGGTCTGCAGTGAACCTGTCACACATCTGAAATTAGTGTAAGTCAAATGTTAAGACTTCAATGAGCACAATGTATGGAGAGGTTTGGCTAATTGTCACCTTGCAAAATGTTAGCGTCTCACTGATGTTAAAATGAATCCATTGCATATGTCTAAAGGTATGGGATGTCCAGGGTACATAGATGCTAACGTGTTACCACCACTGTCAATTTGAATCTGTGTATGGAACTATCATCTCACCCCCAGTGAAGACACAGGGACACCTGTATCACAAGTCACAATGCTAGGGAGTGCACACTGTACTGCAAATACCCAAACATACTGCTGACAACCGGTCAGCAGGCAAACACTCGTTCAGCCAAGGAAACAACCCACTGCAGATGGTAAATCCTGCAAGCCTGGAAAGCAACACAAGAGTCACAGACAACACCAGACAACTATTGCCATGCAAGACTGTTAGACTTTTCATCCTTGGCGTGGTCTCCCTTAACTTTTTGCCTCTTTTCCCCAGGTTGTTGATGTGTGCTGGACTCTGATTTTACTGTTTTTGTTACTCTGGGCACTTTACCGCTGCTAACCAGTGCTAAAGTGCAAGTGCTCCTGTTTAAAATGTGTACGTAATTGGTTCTCCATGATTGGCATATTTGTTTTACTGTTAAGTCCCTAGTAAAGTGCACTAGAGGTGCCCAGGGCCTGTAAATCAAATGTTACTAGTGGGCCTGCAGCACTGATTGTGCCACCCACACAAGTAACCCTGTAATCATGTCTCAGACCTTCCACTGCAGTGTCTGTGTGTGTATTTTTACACTGTAAATTCGACTTGGCAAGTGTACCCACTTGCCGGGCCTAAACCTTCCCTTTTCTTACATGTAAGGCACCCCTAAGGTAGGCGCTAGGTAGCCCCAAGGGCAGGGTGCAGTGTATGGATAAGGTAGGACATATAGTAATGTGGTTTATATGTCCTGACAGTGAAATACTGCCAACTTCGTTTATCACTGTTGCAAGGCCTGTCTTTCTCATAGGATAATATGGGGGCTACCTTTAAATATGATTAAAGTGTAGATTCCCCTAGAGAGTAGATGGACATGTAGAGTTTGGGGTCCCTGAACTCACAATTTAAAAATACATCTTTTAGTAAAGTTGATTTTAAGATTGTGCGTTTGAGAATGCCACTTTTAGAAAGTGAGCATTTTCTTCCTTAAACCATTCTGTGACTCTGCCGCGTTTGTGGATTCCCTGTCTGGGTCAGTTTGACAGTTGGGTTGTTTTTCACCTCACACCAGACAGTGACACAAAAGGAGCCGGGGTGTAACCTGCATTTCCTGATTAGCCATCTCTGCTAGGAGGGATGGGTGGAGTGGTCACTCTCATCTGAAAGGACTGTGCCTGCCTCTCACAATGCAGACTCCAACCCCCTGGTGTGTGTCTGAGGCCTTGCCTGGGCAAGGCAGGATTTCACAAGTAGGTGTGAGCCCCCTTTGAAGAAAGGTGACTTCAAATACTAAAATGGGTATAAGAAGGGCACCCAAATCTACAGACTTTAGAAACACTTCTGGAACCCAGAGGAACCTCTGCCTGGAGAAGAGCTGATAGTTGAGGAAGAAGTGCTGCCCTGCCTGTGACTGTGCTTTGTGGAGCTTTCCTGCAGTGCTGCTTCTGCCAGAGTAAGAGGGCAAAGACTGGACTTTGTGTGCCTTCCATCTTGTGAAGAAATCTCCAAGGGCTTGAGTTAGAGCTTGCCTCCTGTTGTTTGAAGTCTCAGGGACAGCAAAGACTTCTCTCTGCCAGGACCTGGAGTCTCTGGAGAGACTCCTGCTCTGACAAGTGGTGCCCTATCCAGTCCCTGGGCCCTTGAAAGGAAATCTGGTGGAAATCCAAGGAAATCGACTTCGGACGACTCCGGACCGACGCCGCTGCTGAATACGGTAACGCCGCATACACCCGCCGCCGTGACCTTCGCTGGAACGCGACGCTCTTCGCAGGCCCGATGCCGCAGCAGCCCCGCTGAAGTCCGCGACTCCGTGGAAGTCGCCGCACCACGTCGTGACCGACGCCGCTCGAAGTACACAGATTCAACGTTTCGCACAGACGCCACGATCCACGACTTCGCGGATCGGCTTGTTTTCACTCTTCACCAAAGGTACTGTACTTGGGGGTCTACACGACTCCGTGTCCGGCGCCGCTGGTGTCGGCTAGTTGGGAACGACTCTGTCACGACGGCGTGTTAACATCTCATCGAAGCATTTCTTTTTTGTTTCTAAACGCTATTTTTGAGTTTAATCTCTAAAAATTCATAACTTGACTTGTGTATGTCGGATTTTTGTTGTTTTGGTCTTGTTGTGTTTAGATAAATATTTCCTATTTTTCTGAACCGGTCTTGTGTCATTTTGTAGTGTTTTCATTAAGTTACTGTGTGTGTTGGTACAAATACTTTACACCTAGCGCTCTGAAGTTAAGCCTACTGCTCTGCCAAGCTACCAAGGGGGTAAGCAGGGGTTAGCTGAGGGTGATTCTCTTTTACCCTGACTAGAGTGAGGGTCCTTGCTTGAACAGGGGGTAACCTGACTGTCAACCAAAGACCCCATTTCTAACAAAGATGATATTAATAGGGCAAGCTAAATCAACATGATCCCAATCATTTTCTTTTTCAGCTGATCAGGGGTATGGGATCCAGCCATGGATTATGACACCATTTGGCAACCCAAGCACTGCAGCAGAGCGTGCCTACAATGAGGCACATAGGAGGAAAAGCACCATAGTGGAGAGGACCTTCGGCATCCTCAAGTCGAGATTCAGGTGCCTCAACATTACTGGTGGCAGCCTCCTATAGTCACCAGAAATGGTCTCTAAGATCATTTTAACATGTGCCATCCTGCACAACATTTGCATCCGAAGGAACATTCCCCTCTTAAAACCAGAGCCACAAGTGCCTGAAGAAGAGGAAGAGGAGGATGCTGGCCTGCAACATGAGGGGGAACAACAAAACACAGCTGCTGGATTGCGTAGGAGACAACATATTGTGAACAATTTATTTTAAAACAACTAACCATCACCACTGTGTTAACATGTGTAAATGAACACTGATATTAATCACCATATCATGGTCTGGGTAATCATTTTTGCTCACCTTTATCTCTAACTATCAGAATAACAGTGTAGCCTCATGGAGCATTGCTGATATACCGATCAGGACACAGAAATTTCCAAAGCAATTGTGATGCGTATTATACAACAGTCACATACACACACACTGTAAATGAGATATATCCTGTACATTTCACCTTTGAAGAGCAATAGCAGAAGACCACACCTATTTCACACATACATGTTGGCAACATGGTTCATATGCTGCATATGGCACACAACTAAGACACCATCAGTCTATAAGGGGAAGAAATGCCTCATACATGAGGCAGTGAATTTGCTATTGCATTGGTAACAGGCATGTATGACCAGACCCTTGACAGCAGTAAGTCGAACAGCACCTAACTTTGCAAGGACTATCTGTGACTAGAGTTCCATATAAGCAGAACATAGACAGCACAAGTGCCACACCTATGACAAGCATTGCACACATGACATTCCATGTACATGTCAGCCCATTTCCTAACTCCTGACACACCCATGCTCCTGGTCTCAACCCACCTGTCTGAAGAGGTCCCTGGAATGGTAATATGTGTACCCCGATATTCCCTCCTCTACACACACAGACTAACAATAGTAATCTAGTGTGCTACACCCTTTCCTATGGTATGCCATTGTCATAGTACATCTGACTGCATGGACGTCAGGTCAATTAATACACTGGCTTGAAGTTTCTAAGCCCTGTTATCAACTGTAGATTGCTTCCCGTGTGAAAGGTACTGTTGGCCATTTGAATTGGAATCTCACCTACAGGACTTGTGATAAACTGATGCAGCACACACTGTGATCACCTCCATGCAGACCACCCATTTGAACATGCACTGCCCCTGCAGATGCTTGGAACAGCATAGAAGTTGCCATTTTGTCAAATACACTGTTATGCATTGCTAGTAATTAAGTCGTGTAACACAGCCCTTGGGTTTATGTGTCACCTTCCAAAACACAGGACAAACACAGTTTCCCATGTCAACTGTCTTGTTCTTCCTCTGACCAGTGTAAGTCAGACCACTGAGTATGTACCTTGTGAAATTGCTGGATCCTGATTGACCCTGCATCCTGTCAGCCTGACTGGCGCCTGTCTGTGCGTTACCCTAAAGGTTCCTTGTGGCTACATATGTACCACACTTGCATTACCAAACCTCACTTTCCTCAGGGGGTATTTTGTCAGGTGCTTCCTCAATCCATACCCAAATACATTGTGTAGCATCATCTGCTTTTTAATTGTACAATATTTGTAAAATTGTCTTGGAATACCAAAATCATGGCCTCTCCCTTGTCTGGGTCTCATGTATGCATGAACAACAAAGTGTGACAGTGTACCAGGGCCGTATGCAGGGATTGGGTATGGTGCCTCCAGCAGAACCAGCTACCTCTGATAATGTGCATGAAAAGTCCACACGTTAGGACCCTGACAGTTCACACGCTGAATCAGATTGCTCACAACATATTGACGGCCTGTGCATGCTGAATAGCTGCAAGATTAATCAACACAGAGGCTATGATGTTCCGAGATGCAGTGGGAACTTTACAGGCCAACCTGTGTACAAATGTCGTAATGACACCTGTTGGAACATGACTCCTGAGATATGATCTCACTCAGAACACCAAGGTTGCCCAGTTGACAGTCTCATAACACGTCTGCAGTGACAGGGTGGGACCATCCCCATGCAGGTTTTCATGTCCTCATCGACTTTACTTCCATTGATCTCAGAAGGATACTTAGTAGATACAGGAATAGCCGCCACTGACTCATGATGAGACCTGGACGTAACTGTGACAACATAGACCCCTAAAAATATACAGGATCAACATTGGACCACACACATAAACCAGACACCTCTGTGCAATTGATCACTGGAAATATGTGGCCACGTGCTGCCTCGTCTGCTGGTCCACCACTGCCACAGGAGAGTTGTGGCTCAGTCATATGATCACAACTGTGGCGTGATATTTCAGTTGTGGGTCACCTTTGGCTGTCTGTGCCAAAAACATGGTACCCACTTAGTCTGTACATATTCCTGACGCACGGTGGGTTCACCAACAAGTGCCTAGGAAGCAGTTTCCAAATTTCCAGGACATGGGATGGGCAACTTTTGGACCATTGACATGAACAAGCGTCTGCCATCTATCCGGTGCATGCTTTGCCATTTGTGGTGTGTACGTTATCCAAAATCTTGGAAGTGCACACAACAGATGTTGCTACATGTATGACTAACACATGTCCTCTCTCATTTCTACACTGACTTGCATCTAAGGTTTGGACACATTGACTTCACATTCATACAACCATATTTTCAATAAAGCATCTTGTGATGCACACACACTGGGTCAACAACTACATTAGTAGCCAATGCACACACATTGAGCCATAGGCATTGAGGTATTGTACATATGTGAGACACCTTGCTCTCCTCTCCTGATGCCAAACATGCCCAATTTGTGCAATACATATATGTAGGCCACATATATGGCCATCTAGTGCATCAGCCAAGAGTGAAAATCCTGTTAAGGAAGTAGCGGATCATGGTCCGCAGTAGTATGATGTCTCACATGTGCCCATACACCGTCAACACCAAAGTGGGTGCAATCAGCCTATCTCAGTTGTGTCACAAATGTAACATTACATTAAAATGGCAAAATGACCCAAACCCAGTTAATGCCCTGAAATGTTGACGCATTTGCGTAAAAAAATGACGCTTATGTCCAAAAAACAACGCATTATGCCCTGAAAATTGGTTAAGTGTTAGACTATTTCCAAATATATGGGTGCGGCCTCATTTTTACTCCTGTGCGTCAAAACAAATGACACACATATTGTATGCGTCAAATTGTTTTGACGCATAACGATGAAAACGGCAGCCATTTTATGCAGGAAGTGATGTAATAGGATATCCTGTTTAAGGATTATATACAATAGGTATACTTTCACTTTCACTTTGTAGTCTGTGATTCTTCTAGACTGTGTGGATGTGTTCTGAGTTTTGTCTAATCAAATTGTGCTTGTGTGTCCTGTGTGGTCCATTACTTGTTAGTTTGTGAATTAAATATTGTTGTTGTAGCCTGTCTGAGGGTATATTGTGTACTATTGTCCAGTATTGTATTGTCTTTGTTGTTTGTGGGAGTCTGTTGTGGGTAGTGATAGTTTGGGGATAGTTGGGCTCTTTTAGTTGTTTAGTTAACTTTTTTCTTATTCTACTTTCCCCATATTCTTCTTTGCTCTTCTTTATCCCCCTTTTTTTTGTGCTAAGATGTTGGGTAGGCAACGTCTTCGCAAGATGGGTGAGGAGGAGCTTGGGGGCTTCATATGGCTGGTGTGCCATTTCCTCCCCCTTATGATTGAGGCAGGTGGGTGGGTGATACAGGGGTATCACACCGAGGCACGGAGAATCCGGTGGGGAAAGGTTCTGCATCAGTTGCAACGTGTATATAGGAGCCAGAGGAATGACCACCAGCTGAAGCACCGCTGGGCTGACCTCATTTCCAGGGAGCAAGATCTGCTGGACCACCTGGGAATTGTGATTGGTGGCCCTGTTGGTGAGTACAAATCATGTAACTGTGCACGATTAAATGCTCTGTAGTGACATCTGATGATTTGTACAATATCTGCCGGCTATGTTGTTGAGTGTGTGGAATGCTTTGGAAACATACAGGGACATTGATGGACTATGTTAAGGGCCACAATTGCTAGCTGTCAGGAAGCAAGTGCTCTGAAAACTTACTGAATACTTTTGCTTAATGTAAGTTGGTGCTGCCTTTGTGTCAGACAGCAACACAAATCAGGAGCCAATTATGTATATATAGGTCACATTTGCCATTGAGGTATAGATTTTCCAAAACATTACCGACCTTTGTTGACGCAACAGCTAGACTGACTTTCGAAACACTACATGATGAAGAAAATGAGTGCTGGCTTCACGTCAATTGATGATAGCAATGTGGCCCAGACATATGTCTCATGTGTGTCTGGTGAGTGTGTAAGGAAAGCGATCACGGAAGTTCTATAAATGTTAGGGATTATTGTGGTCCTTCATCATTTCGGAAACATGTCAGATCTGGATTTGGAGACATAGGGAAAAAGTGCAAGGTGCCCTCAGCTAAAATCTTACACTGGTATTTGGTGCTTGTTGTTCCACCTTTCGTTTGGGGATGGCAGGCCAAAGGTATGCACATGGGTTCGTATCTCTATGGTTGGTGAAACTCATCATAGCTGGGCCACATCAAATGAAGAGACTGTAACAACATGAGGACTTACAAATGTCCCTGCCCCTCTGTCCATTGTACCTATATGTCATACATTTGTCATGGCCACAATGGCTGCTTGAATGGAAATGCACTTCTCAAAGAAACTGGCTTTGGATGTCTCTCTTGGATACACATGATGAGACGAATACACTCCTTTATTATGTCTGCTCACTAATGAAGGAGCATGTTTGCCACCACATGATACTTAGGGCCACTGCATGTGTGCAGATATGTGTGTAAATTGCACTGGAGACCCATGGTATTTAAAAGTTAGCCGTGCTATATCGGATGCAGTATCATCATGTCTGAGTGGATTTACTTACTTATGTAATCTTACACATAGTATTTGTCTTTGGAATTGTTGGCCAGTGCACAGAATTTGAGCACATTTCTCCCTTCCATGCCTTACAGGTGGACCCGCACCCTACACTGTAGGCTCGGTGTCTTCATTCGAGGACCCCGACAACTCCAGTAAATGTTGATATGTCTGTTATGTGTTGTGTTTGCTGGTGATATGTGATGGACTCCTATGTGTTGAACAAATAGCAAGTTATGATGCGCTGGCCCATCATTTGTCTTGTTCCATGAGTGGGATTTCATTTTCTCACCACTTTAGAGTTGGCCAATGCTTATCCTATTGTCTTATTTAGGGATTCTAGGTCAGTCCTGTAGGCCCCGCAATGTGAATGGGTATGAGTCATGTGGATAACACTTGTATCAGTAAGAGTCGCACTGGACCTAATCTGTGATTTAGTCAGCCTCTCAAACCCACATTCTCCCAGAATGGGGCTGCAAAATGCTTACCCACAGACTTCTGCTTCCCTATTCACTAATGTACTGATTAAACTGTCGGTTGAACTTCCTAGCAGCATGTAGCTCCACATGTAGTGCTACGAGTATGTGGCACTTGAGTGCAATATCCTAGGTGTGCATGCAAATCATGGCCAGGGGTATTCTTGCATCTCTGTGTTAGTTGTAAATCATGGCTTACTGGAAGTATATGATGTGGACAAAGGTCTGCATTGCCAGACATGTGTGGCGCTGGGATTGGTCAATGGTTTGCTGTCTCCTATTTGTAAATACACCTTACCTGTGGTGTGTGTGTTGAGCCAAACACATGTCCAGCTTTCATAAGCTTCCTGGGTGTACATGTTGTTTGAAATTGTTAGTTGTTTCCCCACCCCCCCACCCTCAAACACAGGCATGGGTTTGTGAATAGTGTACCTAGGACTGATGATACAAGTTTGTTAAACAGACATGTAAATCAGTGAATCTTTGGTCTGAACGTAGTATACACACTCAGGTTTAGCACATGAGTACTATACTAGCAAGTCCATTTACAACTTGCAGATCATGTGGCCCTAGATTTCCATCCCGCACACTGACATTTGTAGCCCTGGCATTGGCGGAGGATGTGCTGCATGATTGTTAGCTGACAACTGGCAGAACTCTGATGCCAAAACATGCCAGTTGTTACCCATCTTGTAGGGTTTGGATGAGCTATGTGTGATACGACCTTTGTAGGCTGGCCTGCCATGTACTTCCTCAGGGACATTCAATGATCTGTATGATGACATGAGCTGTTACAAGTACGGTAGATGTATTGTCCGATTTACTTCTTGTGCCATTTCACACAATGCAGTTCCTAATGTCATTTTTTCATTTGTCTTCACAGCTGCTAATATGACACCCATCCAGGTGCATGAATTCCAGAGGCGGGCAATGGTGTACCAGCATATACTGCAGGTAGAGTCGGGGTACGGAAGGATGGCCCGCAGATACAGGAATGAACTGAGCCTGGAGGGCATTCCCACAGGGTGGCCCTTCTTTGCCCACCACAGCCAGCACCACCACCACCACCACCCAGGTGGCAACAGCTGTGACCGTTGTGGCAACAACATCAGGAAGTGCTCTAGGCCCTAGCACTGGACCACCTTCAGGGCAGCCCACAGGCATTGACCATACACGGCCCCACACTTCCTCAGCTGGCACACAGACCACCCCAGCTGCAACAATTGACCCTGCTGCTTTTGTGGACATGCAGCGCAAAATGGACCGTGTCCTCAGAAAAAATAGTCGCCTGCGGCAGGATGTTTGCAATATCAACCGGCGGGTGCGGTCCATTAAGCGGACCCTCCGGATGGCCAACCTCTAGACATTTTTGATAGACATGATTCCCTCCCCTCCCTCCTCTTCCCTTATTCTTATACTTTGTATCCCGTCTCATAAGGGGGGGGGTTTGATGTTTAGAACGTTTCGTTACATGTGATAACTAAGTTTAGCTTAGGTTAGTTAGGGACAGTTGTGGGTAATGAGTAGTTAGGGTACATTAGGGAAGGTAAGGCTTTTCCCCGAGTTTTGTCTTCTGTTAGTACCGTATAATAAATTTCTAGTGAACCCTTTACAGTATGTGTGAAATGCTTGTAGATCAGGGCCTTGGCATAAGTGTACATGAATTCTGTTGTATTACATTTGTGTCCTATGCTACAAACAAATCCCAACTGAGCTATAACATTGGCAGCTACCCCAGAGCTACCTCTCTAAGATTTGACCATTCATTGCAACCACCAATCACAGTTACTATGGATCCCAACATGTTTTTTTCATTAAGTATGTTTTCAATGGCACATACTGTGCTTCCAGATTTGGTACTGGGGACACTGTGTTATGTCTGACTGCAGTGTGATGTTCAAGGAAACCCTTATTAGCTGAGTGGTAGTAGGCACTCTTGTAGTATGGTGTTCATGACTCACATAGATGATTTGTGACACTGTTCAGCATGATTACTTATTTGGATGTACACTCAGACACCTTCATTCATGCAGTTTGTTGACTGTTTGCTTAGATTTGTGGGCAATGTTATATGTTTTAGTATTGCATGGTGGCAACATTTTGCTGCCACCATTTAATGGCTTAGATAGCCCTTGAGGAAGCATTATTCTGTCCAACACAGCATTATGGTGTATGGTTTCTCTTTTCATCAGATATTACCCTCAGGAAGGGCAGAGTATGGTGCAAACCAGGCCACTGTGCATAGTTAGCAGACTACATTATTTCAGGACAGTTGTATTGACAAGCTGTGTAATTTGACAGGAGGCAAAATTCAGTGATCTACTGCACGGTTGATGTGTCACATTACACAGAGACAAAGTGGTTGTGGAAGTGCAATTTATTGGAAAAGTGCTGTAGTGCTATATGTACATTGTCCATGATTGTGAGTCCATCATAGTGACATCTTCCATTGTGATCCTACACAAGTGCTAAAGGAAAATGCATTTGACATGCTGGGGTGATGTGTCAGACAGTGCAGAGGGACAGGATTTTGTCAATGAGTAAGTGAGAGACAAGTACTGGGCAGGCTGACAAGATATGCAGTGGTTGGCAGAACAGTCATTGAGTACAGTTGTTGCAAGACTGGCATGTTACAAAGCGCTGGACCTTGGTAATAGGTGGCCATATGGCAGGGACAAGTGCTTCCGGGTACTTTTACGTGTGAAGGTGATCTGTTCCATGTCTTCTTCTTCTGATGTGTGTGTTGCCTCCTCTGTCCTTGGTGGTGGTGGTTATGAAGGGGCAACACACACCTCAGTGTTTGAAGACGTGGAGTCAGACATCCCGGTCGCTGCTACTTGTGAAGGTCTTAAGGGCAACACTGCTGCAAGGAGGATCTGCTGGTTCTTGAGAATAACAGCCACATCATGATGGTAGGCAGCCAGGTCGGCTCTGGGGGGTTCAATGTTGCATTTGTGCACGTGTTGACAGGATTGCTGTTGTAGGCGTTGGGTCAACTGTATTACAGCTGTGGTGATTTCCTTCAGCCTTTTATCTACTTCCTACAAGATGGTTGTTCGCCCTTGCATAGCTGCTGCCTGTTCTTCAGTTGACATCATGCACAAACGCACCCGCTCTAGGCTGGCTGTCATAGTTTGCATCCCCACCTCCTTGGCCAGCTCCCGCTGTACTCCAACTACAGTTCTCTCAAAGCTGGTGCCTGTGTCATCTGAGTCCTCAGATGTATTGGAGCTGGCAGGTCTTATAATTGGGGTTGTGGGTGGGTCCTCTGCGATGGCTGCTTGTTCTGTGCTCCTCCTTGTGACAGAAGGTGGGGTCTGTAGGGTTACAAGGACTTCTTGGAGGGTCTGGTGGCTGATGTTTGTCAGCTCGTCATCCATATCATCTGGGTAGTCCTGGACAGGCATATCCACAGGAGATCCATCGTCCTCTGCAATGAAATAGGGTACAATTAGTGTATCTGTGTTGTGGCATTGGTGATGTGACATACCTACCTTGTGATGATTTCACATTGTGATCTTGTTTCCTGTTCATTGCTCCAGTCTTTCAGAGGGGCATTCTCCCAGGCCTATGCCCCACCTGCACAACCCATGTATTGTGGTAAGTTATTGGACTTGTCAGCATCATCTCCTCTAGGTGTTGGTTTAGGCCAAATAGTGATGTGCCACCTTCTTGTCCTACTCAACCCTCCATCTACATCCATTCTCATGGTGAGGCCTGTCACTGGCTGTGGGTGCTCTGATGGCACTAGCAGCACACTTAACAATCTGGACCTGCCCCAGTCTCTGATATTCACATCCACTTATATGTAGTTGAAATGTAGCGTATCCTATGCATTGCATTGTTATGGCACAATATGGATGTTAGCATTGGTAATGTGTACAGCTGATGTTGGGGAATGTGTGGAAATTGGATTGCCCTGATAGTCGTAGCAGTGTCATATTTCCTCCACTGACTGTGCAGGTGTATTTCAGTGACCAGTTACATGTGTCCTCCCCCTCAATGCTGTTGCCTGAGCAGTATGACATTTGGGATGTTGCATTGTGACACAGGCACAGGATGGACCCTGGCATATGCAGCATGGGTGTGACCTTAGTGCTGTGTAGCTCCTACTGTTGGTGACATTGGCTGATGTTTGCGGGAACTATGGGCATTCACAATTGACAGGACTGGCACATTTGTCTTGTTTCAGGGGATTGTTAAAGTTGTCATCCTCAACCCACTAATTTAGGTGTGTATGATCCATGGGGACGTTACTGCCATTGGCTACTTGACCAGCACACACAGCGGAGGTGGTAGTGGCAACTGTTGTCACTGTTACATTCCAGTTGGCGGTATGGCTAGAGGTTGTTAATTGGCCCTAGTTAATGTAAGGGGTATAGTGGCTGCTGTGTGATGTCAGTTTGAAGTTGTGCCCTTCCCTCCTGGGGTAGGTTTACCTTTGCTCCATTGTTGGCATGGCAGCGTACCCCCATGGAACTGCTGTTGGTGTTTTGTTATGGTGTGCCCCAGCTTCTGTCTGTACAGGCCATGCCCCCATGCCATACCTCTTTACCCATGCCACTCCATGTATATCATGACGTCCATGCATTTTGTGGTCAGTATCCTCCCCCCCCCCCGGTTGTAGTTGACATTAGCGCATTTTAATTCCCCATGTGACTTACCCTGCATGTGTCCTGGTAGTCTGCGCTATCCTGTCCTTGAATCCCTGTGATGATCTCCTCAGGGATGACGGCTGCGACCATCTCCTCCATTTGGTCCAGGGCCTCCTGCGGTGCTGGACTCCCACCTCCAGTCTGCAGTGCTGCCTTCCTGTTCCTGCCCATCTTTTCCTTGGTCCTGCGCTTGCAGTCATGCCAGCGTTTCTTGCACTCGATGACTGTTCTGCGTACTTCTGCCACACTGTTAATCTTGTCAACAATTTGTTGCCATATTGCCTCTCTCCTACTGATTGGCAACTTTGAGGTGGCAAACAGTTGGTGCTGGTGTTCCGTCACCTCTTTCACCAGAATTTCCTCTGCACTGAAGCAACACTTTATTTTCTTCTTCTCCCTGTCCTGGGTCTTGTGTGGGTCCCCCTGGCTGGTTCCTGGTCTGTTGTCATCTTCCTGGGGTCTGTACAGGCATCTGGGATCCATTTTGGCTCTCCTCTGCTGAAATGGCTGTGTTTGAGGGGAATTTTGACGCTATTGCGTCAAAAAACGACGCATATCCTGTTTGCGGTGTCGTAAATTGACCCACAGTCATTTCCGCCGTGTTAACGTCGTTTTACTTTACGACTTGACACTGCGGTGTGCGTAAAAAAAAAAAAGACTTACACCTGTGGTTTGCGCTGCCTGTGGTTTGGGCCCAGGTACTTCATTGTGTGATATAGCTACTGATGAGAATCAGACAATACATATAATGTAGCTGAAACAGGCCAAATCAACATACAGATCACAGATTCTCCCTGAGGAAATACATGCCAACGCAGCCTACACATGTCCTATCTAACAGCACAGCAATGCTCTAAAAGATGTGTACAAACTTAAATGACCTATGCATCATTGTTCAGCCATTAGTCACGTAACAAATGCTGCAAGCCATCCACATGTGACAGGCCAACTAATGATTATCTTCTGGATGACAATCAAGGGCCACAAGATCTGTGATTTGTAAATGGAATTGCCAGGATGGAATGCAGTTGCTAATCATGAGTGGGTATCCTAGGTTTGGACAAGTGATTTACAGATTTACACGTCTGTGTACTAAACTTGGATCATCACACCTAGGTACACATTTCATAACCCTAAGCCTGTGCTTCGGACACCCAGGAAGCTTTGGACAGCTGTACATGGGTTTGGGCAGTCCACCACAGATAACCAGGATGTCCAACTAGGATAGACCCACACCTTGGAAAACCCATCCACATTTATGTTTGCAAATGCAGACAATTGTCAACATCATTTAATACCACTAATACCTGTCTTACAACAAGCAGATAGATGCAAGCACACATCTGGCCATGAGCTGCATGCACACCTATGACATTGTACTCTAATGCCACATTCACGTAGCACAACATGTGGAGCTAGAGGCTGCTAGGAAGTCAAACATACAGTCAAACATGTTCATTAGTGAACAGGGAGGGTCAAGTCTGTGGGTAAGACTTTGGCATCCCTATTCTGTGAGATTCAGGGTCTGACTTGCTGACTAAATCATGAATATGAACCTCTGCTAATTTCTCTTTATAAAAATGTCAAAAACAAATGTCACCCTCTTCACATGGCCATGCCTACAAGGCTGCACTACAATCCCAAAATATGACTATACGCTACTGATTGTCCAACCGAGTGATGGAAAAAAGTGAAACTCCAGTCAAGTAACATATCAGATCATTTTCCCGCACATCATACCTTGCTATTTGTCCAACACACAGGAGTCAATCACACAACAGCTGCAAACACAACACAGAACAGAAATATCAACACTTACTGGATATGTCTGGGTCCGCAAATTGAGCCACTTCTCCGATTGAGTAGGGGGCAGGTCCACCTGTAAAGCATGGAAGGGAGTAATGTGCTCAATGTCTGTGCACTGTACTACACTTTCAAATAAAATTACTGTGTGTAACATTCAATCTGAAAGTCCAGCCTCTCAGGCATGATGATACTCCAACATGCATACCACTGCAAACATGTACAGACCTGGTCACTCCAGTGAGTGATACACACATATCTGCACACATGCAGTGGCCCTAACTATCATGTGCTGACAAACATGCTCCATCAATTGGTTGCAGACTCATTTATGGAGTGTACTTCTCTCATCATCTGTAGTAATGAGAGACATGCTAAGCCACTTTCCTGGAGCACTGCAATACCAGTCACTCAGGTATTGTGGCTTGTGCATCAAGGGACAATCATTTACTGTGTGATGCACCTGTGGGTTGATTTAAGGTAATGATTTATCATGCTTTCTATGGCCCCTTACACGTAGGGCCTGTGTTGTTTGTAGGTTACATATGCTAAATTAACAGTGTGCCCTGAGCCAATAATGCCCCCTATGACACCATAATGGCAGGGATCCTGTGCGTTAATTGGTGACAATTTGAGTCAAGCCTCGGATTGACCAGTTTTAATATTTTGATACAACAAGGCGATATATGCTGACAGTGTATATTGTAGTAATCCATGATAGACTGCATGGGCACAGGTGTAGTCATTGCACCTGAAATGTGTCACTCCTTGCCCTGTGTACCCATTATGGGTTTTGGAAATCACAGTGAGCCACATTCATCATCTTACATTTGCCAAGTTGGTAGATCAGCGGGTATACAGCAAACTGACACTGTCATATTATTAACAATTGGTTTAGCAAATGTACCACTGTGTCAACCATGATGAGGTAGGTTTCACTTTGTATGTACCTTTGGAATGGCAGCAGTCACTGGAATGCTGGTCTTCTGATCTTAGCATACACCCATGTCAGTAAAGAGCCTCCATACTGGGAGGTTAGTTATTGAACATATGCTGCACTAGATCAGCAGGGGTGTACCAAACAAAACTAGCAAAGTATTAGGGAACTTTATATGTATGATGTAATTGGTCAGGGGTCCCTTGCACAACATGCACGTAATACATTGTGACCATGCATTCCCCAACGTCAGGTATCCCATGATGATTCCATAACTTATGAGAAGTGCATGGCTATAGAGTAACACACATGGCAAATGCATTAGCTCTGTTCCAGCTATTGTTCCCAAGACCAATGTAAAACACACAGCTACAATGAACAGAGGGCCATGGATAGTTGTTATCCTTCAGTTTGTAACATTTGCTTCATTTTATATGCTACAGCTATGGAAAGTAGCACCAAACATTTAGATATGAACCCGTGTGCATTACTTTGGCATCCATTCCTAATTTAATTGCGGCACAACCGAGTCAAACTATCAGCCTAAGATATTACCTGAGGTTAGAAAGAACTTGGTACGTATGGGCCAGAATACAGTTCAGACATGTATGAGAAGTAATTGGGGAACACAGTAATTCTTGAAATTATCTGTTGAAAAACATGTCTTTCCTGGTACACTCACAGACCATGGCTAAAACATATGTTAGAGCCACATTTGCATCATCTATTGATGTGAAGGCAGCACTAATTTACCGGCTCCAGTTGTGTTTAGTAACTTAGTGCAGCTGTTGCATCAACAAATGATGGTAATGTGTAGCAATTATTGTATAACTTAGGGCCACTGTATGTTTAACTTGTATTCCGCATGTCCAAATACATTGCCTGCAGCATGTCAACAAATCTGCTACTGTCACTACAGAGCATTTAAATGTGCACATTCTCTGAATTGTACTCACCAACAGGACCATCAATCACAATACCCAGGTGGTCCAGCAGGTCTTGCTGCCTGGCAACAAGGTCAGCCCAGCGGTGCTTTAGTTGGTGGTCGTTGCGCGGTGTGTTGTAGACGTGTTGCAGATGGTACAGGACCTTTGACCACCGGAGCCTCCTCGCCTCTGTGTGATACCCCTGTATCACCCTGCCACCTGCTTCGATCATCAATGGGAGGAAGTGGCACACCAGCCAAATCAATCCCCACAGCTCCTCCTCACCCATTCTACCCAGATGTGACCTATCCAACATGACTGAAATAATAAGGGAATTAAGGGGTACAGAGGACAATGAAGGGAAAGGAGGAGAGGGAAATGAAATGTAAATAACCCTAAAACAGCTCAACTATCCCCAAACTAACAATACCCACAACAGACTCCCAACAGTACAAAGACAACATTAGACACCAGAAATGATAAAACTACAATTACACGGATTACCACAGACACTTACAAAACACCAAAAGCCAATATAAAGAGCACAAAGGAGACAAGTTCACAATTTTCACAGAGAGACAAGTCCAAACACAGCCAAACAGTCAAGAAAAATCACAGACTGCAAAGTGAAAGCACACCCACTGTACCAATTCTGTAAACAGGATATCCTATTACATCACTTCCTGCCTCAAATGAGGTGCGTTTTTATTATGATGCGCCAAAATATTAAAACGCTTACAGTCTGTGCCTCATTTTTTACGCACATGCTTAGAAATTATCCCGCATCCATATTTCCAAATATTTTTCATTGGTAACCGATTTCAAGGGGTACGGCGTGGGAATTACTGCTCAGGGCCAATAGATGTAGCATGGCTGTGAGCGTCATTTTCTACGCATAGGCTGCGTTTTTTGATGAATATACGTCTTTTTTTACACATATTCGTCAAAATTTGTGTCTTTTACTAGGTTTGGGTCATTTCTCACATTTTTATAGAACATGACAGCTGTAACTATACAGAGATAGGCTATTTGCATCTACATTTGGCATTCCAGTGTTTGGGCACATGTGGCAGATCCCACTACTGCAGACCATGGTCCTCTAGTTGTTGTACCGGATTTGTACTCGTCACTGACGCAATAGATACACAAACTTTTGGAATACAAATTGGTATTCCCCAGTTTGAACAGGTTGTGCATCAATAGAGGATAGCAAGGCTCTGCAACTTCATACAGTAACTCATTGCCTGTGTGTCAATGTCTGTGAATTGGCTATTTCAATTTTAGTTGTCCCACTGTGTGAACATCACAAGACGTGTTTTCATAAATGTGCTTGTATGCATGTGTTGTCAATGTGGATAACCATCAGATGCTATTCAGTGTGGATATGAGTAAGGAAATGTGTTTGTCATACAGGTAGTAATAAATGCTGTGTGAACTTCCCTGAATTTGGGACAAAAGCATCTCCCATGACAAACCATGCACAGGATAGATAGAGGACGGTTGATCATGGCAATGTTACAAGACTAAGCCATCACATGTACTGGAATGTTGGATACCACTTCCTGGTCATTTGTTTGTATACTACCCATGAGTCAGGCATTTGAAAATGCTATGTCTGTACAGTGTTTGTGACACCAAGTCCCAAAACCAATCCACAAATGTAATGTCACTCCACAGTTTGAGTCATATAAATGACCTATGTTTCTCTTGTGGCAGTAGAGGACCAGCAGACCAATCGGCATGTGTTCAAATATTTCCAGTGGTTAATTGCACAGAGGTGTCCAGTTCAAGTGTGTGTCCATGTGTACCCTGTGTTATTATTGGGGTCCATGTTGTCACAGTTACGTGCAGGTCTAGTCATGAGTCTGTGGAGCTATTCCTTGCATTAACAAAGTATCCTTCACAGCTGAATTGAACAAAACCAGGAATTGAGAGTACACATGGGGATAGTCCAGCTACGGCACTGCAGATGTTTTATGAAACTGACAACAGGGCAACCTTGGTGTGCTCACAAAGTTAATGGATCAGTAATTTAAAACCGGAAGGTTTCCTCACAACATTTGTATACAGGGTGGCCTCTAAAATTCCCACTGCAGGCGGGAACATCGGTGCCTCTGTGTTGATTAATCTCACAGCTATTCACCATGCAAACCCCATCAATAGGTTGGGGCCGATGTGAATCAGTGTGTGGACCATCAGGGTACAAACATGTTTTGATATTTCATGCACATTATCAAACTTTGTTTGTTGTGCTGGAGGCACCATACTCAATCCATGCATACAGCCATGGTACACTCCCACTATTTGTCACTCATGCATGCATGAAACCCAAACAAGGGATGGGCCGTGATTAGGCTATTTGAAAACATGTTCCACCCCACGATACGATAAGTAAACTGATTACGCTATACAATGTATTTGAGTATTCATTGTAGCCCTACCTGACAAAATACCACAGGATGAAAGTGAGGGCATGGAAAGCAACTATGAGTTAAAAGTAGCCGTTTGGAACCTTTATGGTAACAGAAAGACAGGGACCAATCAGGCTAACAGGTTGGAGGCTCTGTAAGGAACTAACATGAACAAGGCAAATACACAGTGAACAGACTGAGACTGGTCAAAGCTGGAACAACACTGTGGAAAATGAAAACTGTATTTGTCCTGTGTGCTGCAACGTTACACAATAACCCCAGGCCTGTGTTACATAAGTGATTTATACGGCAATGCATAACAGGGATCTACATATAATGGCAGTTTCTATGCCGTTCCAGACAGCAGCAAGGGCAGTGCAGGTTCAAATGGCTGGTCTGCATGGAAGTGCTCACATGTGTGTGCAGCTTCAGTCTCTCACAAGTCCTGTAGGTGAGAATCAAGTTCAAAGGGCCAACAGTGCCTTTCACATGGGAAGCAATGGACAGGTGATTACAGGTCCTACAGACTACAGGGCAGTGCATTATCTGACCAGAAGTCCATGCTGACCGATTAACTATGACTATGGCATGCCATACTAAAGAGGGAAGCACACTGGAGTCAGAATGTGAGTCTGGGTGTGTGTAGATGAAGGATTATCTGGGTACAAATAGTCCATTTCCAGGGCCCCCTAGAGAAGGGTGGGGAGAGACTGAAAACATGATAGTGGCAGGACTCATGACCAGGGACGGCATGTGCAGGGGATGTCTTGTGAGCAATGCTACTCATACCTGGGGCACTTGTGCTTTCTATTTGCAGCTTACATGGACTTCTTGTCACACATATTCCTTGCAGAGATAGCTGATGTCACACTTACTGCTGTCAAGGGTCTGGTCATACATTCCTGTTACCAATGCAATAGCACATCTACTGCCTCATGTATGAGGCATTTTATTACCTTATGAATGACGGTGTCTTAGTTGTGTGCCATATGCTGCAATAAACCATGTTGCCAACATGTATGTGTGCTATAGCTGTGGTCCTCTGATATTGCCCTTCAAATGTGAAATGGACAGGATATATGCCATTTACATTGTGTGTGAAATTGGGTATACATTCATACCCATCAAATGTGATATGGATTTTTCAGTATCCTAATCTGTATATCTGCAATGCTCCATGAGGCTAAACTCTGATTATGAATCTTAGGGATAATGTGATGCATAAATGATTACCCAGACCATGATATAGTGATTCGAATAGGTGTTTAATGACATATGGTAAGACAGTGGTGATTGTGACTATAGTTAAAAGATGTTTTGGACAATGTGTTCCCTCCGACGCAATCCTGCTCCAGTGTCTGGATGGTCCCTCTCATGTTGATAGACAGCATCCTCCTCTCCCTCCTCTTCAGCCATTTGTGGGTCTGGTTCATAGAGGGGAATGTTCCTCCTTACACATATGTTGTGCAGGGTAGCACAGGTCAAAATGATCTTGCAGACCATTTCAGGTGAGTATAGGAGGCTGCCTCAGGTGATGTCGAGGAACCTGAATCTTGACTTCAGGATGCCAAAGGTTCTCTTGACTATGGTGCGTGTCCTGCGATGTGCATCAATATAGGCACGCTCTGATGCTGTGCTTGGGTTTGCAAATGGGGTCATGATCCATGGCTGGATCCATACCCCTGATCAGCTGAAAGAGAAAATCAGTGAGAAAATGTTGATGTTGCTTGCACCATGATTATCACTTTGTATGGCAGTTGTTCTCTTGTGTTGTCAGTGACTCATCTGTGTTTGTGTTATCATGTGGAATCCTAGGGTTCTAGGATGTACCATCGACACTGGGATGTTTCATTATCTGAACTGGTGTTTGGCTGATTGACCGGATGTCAGCCGCAGTTTTGTAGACTTGCAGTACATTGTGTACTCCCATGCATTATGCCATGTGAAATAGGTGTCCATGTGTCTTAGCTGGGGGTGACATGATACTTCCATACACAGAATCAATCCCACAGTGGTGGTAACACGGTTGCATCTATATGGCCTGGACATCCCATCCAATTTAACATATGCAATAGAATTTGTTAAACATCAGTGAGGCCCTTTGATTTGGCTAGGTGACATTGTACAACACATCTCCATAAGTTTGCATCACTGACGTGTTGACAATTGACAATGCACAAATATCCCATGTGTGACAAGTTCTCTGCAGACCCATTTATCTGCCCTTACCGAGTTGACTCATGTTCAAACGTGTACCTACACTACTGAAC
Organism: Pleurodeles waltl; assembly: GCF_031143425.1. NCBI lineage: Eukaryota > Metazoa > Chordata > Amphibia > Caudata > Salamandridae > Pleurodeles > Pleurodeles waltl. The sequence continues at coordinate 701,444,870 of NC_090442.1, forward strand.
CTGGTCCAGTTCAGCTGGCTAACTTAGTTGTGAGGTTCGAGTGTCAGAAAGTCCATATGCCTGTACATCTGTTGTGTATATGTGTAATTGTCTCAAACCGTATGTGTAGGAATGTGCACTTTCAATATTGTCACATCAAAATGTGTTCTTAGCACATTCCACTTGCTTATTGGTTGTGGGCAATGTCAGAGCAGGAGTGATGTGAGATATTGGTACAGCCTCAATGATTCCATGTCACATTCATTTGAGTCATCATCATCATGCTATGTGTGTCATGGTCTTATGCCTGCAGTGAAACACATTGCAAACCCCTTGCACTGTACATCTTATTTTGAAGGGTGTGTGATTGAGTGTTATTGATGTGATATTGTAAAATTAATCTACTAAGTTGTACTGGCAGTTAAGGCCATTTCATTGTCACTGTGTGGTTTTAAATTGGTCCATTGTGTCTGGAGCCTGGCATCTGTTGTTATTTGCATCTGTCATTTGTCCCTAGGTGTGTATCCAATTGGGTGAGGATATCAAACATGCCTAGCTGTGTCACAACCTCATTGTCTTCCTGGCCACATTTCAATGTAGTGGTGTATGTGTTGTATGTCCTACAGGGTTGCTGTGCTGTGTGTATATAAGTAGGTTTCTGTACTTACCAACAAGTAGGCCATTGCCATATCGTCCATCCTGGAAGTGTTGATTAATGGTGCAGTGGCGGAAGATGAATGAATCATGTACACTCCCAGGATACTTTGCCACGATGTTGGTGATCAATCCCCGGTGGTCGACAATGGCCTGCACATTGATGGAGTGTGTGTGCTTCGTGTCAATGGCACCAAGCACATGTGGGAAACCGTTGATTTGGTAGAAGCCCTGTTTGGTCTCCTGCTGCTTCTGCTGTGTGTTGGGGAAGCTGATGTGGCGGGTGTGAGGGAGATGATGGCATCCAATACCTTGGGTAGGAAGGAAGAGAATGAGGGCTGTGAGATCCCGGCAACCAGGGCACCAGAGGTTTGAAACAAGCCACTTGCCAACATGTGGAGGACAACTAGCAGCTTGGTCTCTAGTGGAATGATGTGAGGTTTCTGCAAGCTGGGTGCCAACTGTGGCTCAATGTTGCGCAGAAGCTGCTGAATGGCTTGCCATTTGAGTCTGTACCTCTGGATGATGTCTTGTTGCCTGAGTCCCTGAAGGGTTGTCCTGGTCCGGAATATCCTCTCCTGCCTTCTGCGTTGCCTTTGGGGTCCCTGCTGGTGGGGTGGAAGCTGCCGGTGTTGGTCCTGTGCTCTGTCTTCATGCATGCTGGATGAATAGCACCTCCATGTCTTCCTTTTGGAGCTCTGCTGTTGTTTCTGTGTGTTTGCCCCATTTTAACGCCTGCCCTGTCCCAGGCGTTTTTTTAACGCAAATCGGGCTGTGCGTCATTTTCCAACTCCGCCTCCCGACCATGCAGCATTTTTGCGCGGTAGGATAAATGTGGCGCACAGGTGTTTAAGTCATTTTTTGGATGGGAACGCCTACCTTGCATGTCATTAATGGAAGCCAGTTTCCTGCATCCAGAAAATGATGCACACAGAAGAATTTTGATGTTCGTGGGGTCGGGCGTCATAGTATAAATATGGTGCAAGGTTTGTACTGAATGTGCGTCAAACTTTTTGACGCACATTCGGTGCAAACAGAGTGTAAATATGCCCCTATATCTTCAGGCCGCTGCAGTCAGGAACTTCTCCATAATCTTTTCCAATTTATTCTGTGCCTCCCCCATCTTATTCACCACAGCCTCTAATTCCTCAAATCCCACTTCTGATGCCACTCGTTGGAGGGAGGGGAGGACATATGGCTTAGGAGACTTGTTTCATAGGTGAATCTTGGTGTTAATTAAGGAGACACACTCATGACCAGCAGACATTGTCAAAAGAAAAATTATATCTACAAAGCTCTTCCGTCTTCCAGTCACATCTTATATTCTGGTATTATTCTTCGCTTGGAGTTTATGGGCATATGCAGGATGGTAATATTCTCTTTGTTTTCTCTCTTTTCCGCAGAATCCAAAAATATTGCACACCAGCACCTCACCGCAGTTGCCACACCTTTCCTTGGGTTTTGGTGTGCATTGGCACATTATCCGGTGTTCTTGGGCTTCACCACTCCTCTGACCAAGTCTCCTCTTCGGCATCTAGGTCTGCGTCTTATACTGCCTCGTGATTGCATCCTCTTTTCATCCCACGATGGATGTCAGCACCATCTTCTGGCTCCACCGGTGGAGCCCTCTTCATGTAATCCCTCGCCTCTTGGCCCCCGTGAGTCTTATCCCCATCAACCGACGACGGCATGCTTCCTTGTTCTCTCTGTCCTTCCTTCTCATGACCTTTGCTATAATCCCCTTTCCTCCAATGGGAGTTCACTTCCTGTGGGTGTGTTCTGAGTTTGACTTTCCTGAAAACGAAAGTACTTTGTTAGTTTTGTTGTATCCTTGTGAGCCTCCTCCCCTACATTAGTTTGATGGGTTATACTCGTTTTCAGAGGTGTCCCATGATAGACGATCAGAGGGCATCTATTGGTGAATTCTATGGAGATCTCAGGTAAGGAAGGGGCTGGGGGGTTTCTTCACACTGCAATGCAAAACAATCATCTCATTGGAAAGGGTGGAATTGGAAAATGAAAGAAAATGGAAGGTAAACATGATTAAAGATGCCATATACGCTCCATGAAATTATCTAATTTATTTGAAGCCTCACATGTTTAGACAGTTTACTTATGGGATTTCACTGTAAAATGCAATTTCCAACAACATCGAAAACTTTTCTTGAAAAAGGAATACCCCATTGGCACAAACGTAGATAGGGAGTGTGATGCTTTGCTGATTGTGAAGTATTGGAACTGATTTTTAGTTGCGTTTCAGACCATTCTCTAAAACATATGTCCTTTTGTCCCATTTCTCTGGAAGGACGTGCCCCCGGACTATCAAAGACAGAATATAGTGATATTGATATATCAAGCACAAAATATTGAAACCGAAATATCAAGAGGGAAGTAAGCATTTGTACTCAACTAACCTCCTTAACCTACACATAGCTTCCCTAGCTCACCTTATCAATGAGAAGGACTTTTACTAACAGATATATGCAGATAGCTCCCACTTCCAATTATACCTAAATAGGAGCTTCAACACAACACACTGGCAACCAATCACTGCATGATTATCAGTGGCTCAGTGTAAACAGTGATAAAGCTGAGATTCTATTTATAAATAATGACGCAAACATTCCTATTGACACTTACTGGCCGTCTCAATTGCCACAGTCAATGCACAGATTCAAACTACTATCAAATTAGCCAACTTTCACCTACATCCCATATCAAAGACCGGCCCATGCCCTTTGCTAACAGACCACAAATGCTGTGTTGTAGCCAAAGCACTCATAATTTCACACTTCTGTACTGTATGCCTTCTTACCTAAACCTACCAAGCTACGTTATCCAGAAACTCCTCCAGGATCAAACCAAAGGCATCTGCACCATCTCTGGATTGAGAAAGATTGATCAGGTATTGACCTTCATATTCCAATTTTCCTATCTAGCCCTAGAGCACCAGATGCAACTGCAAAGTCCTTAGCCTCGTTTGGAAAATAAATCCCAACTACCTATCGGGCCTTTTCCAATTCCACAAGCCTGCCACTTTCCTGTGCTCTAGCTCCATCCACAAATTGCTAATTCCAAAAGATTTGGAACAACGTCACTGAAAGAAGTAGGGACAAAGCTAGAACGGTCCTCTCAAGGATATAAGACTGCTTAGTAACCTCACCAGCATATGCAAAAACGGAAATTAAACCTGCTTTCCAGCAAACTTGATCGTTCCTCATGCTACTTTCAAATGAGACAACGTTCACCTGCATTCCTTATCAAAGACTGGTCCATGCCCTCTGCTAACATCCCAATATTGTTGTATCTTAGCAAAAGCACTTAAATTTTCATAATTCAATATTGTATGCCTACTTGCCTCCTAAACCTACCAAGATAAGGTATCCAGAAATGTCAGCAGGATCAAACCAGAGGCATCTGCACCACCTCTTGATTGAGAAAGATTGATCAGGTATTGACTAGGGGTGGATGAAGAATTCTGCTCTGCCGGCAGAGTTCACTGAGTTTTGACCTATCCGCGCTCTGCCTAGAGTGTGGAGTTCCAAAAAACTCCACGAAGTGATGCAGAGCAGAGTTTCTTTTAAGAAATTAGGCCCTCTGGTGCTGCATGATGCCGTTTGTGCTGATTTTAGAGTGTGGGAGAAACTCCTGGTGCTGAAAATTAGCACGAACAGCGCAACATACCCAAACTCCGCTGCTTGTGGGACTCTGATTAGCACAGCAATTTTTTTGCCACTACATGGCATTCCGCATAGCAGAACTCCACGAACTCTGTCCAGGCCTAGTATTGACCTTCATATTCCAACTTTACGATCTAGCCATGGAGCACTAGATGCAACTCCCAAGTCCTCTGCCTAGTTTGGCAATGAACTCCCAGTTACCTATCAGGCCTCTTCCAGTTCCACAAAACTGCCACTTTCCTATGCTGTAGCACCAACTGCAAATTGATCATTCCAAAAGGTTTGGAACAAGATCACTGAAAGCAGCAGGAACAAAGCTAGAAGGGTCTCCCCAAAGATATTAGACTGATTAGTAACCTCACCAGCATGAGCTAAAACAGAAATGATTCCTGCTCACCAGCAACCTTGATGTTCTTCATACTACTTTCCATTTTCCTGCAGCCTCCTTTTCAAATACCTCTCCTCTTATTCCTTTAATATTAATTACTGCTTTTAACATCTGTTTCCTTCTGCCAACCAGTGCTTAATTTGTGCTTGTTGTTTCCAGTGCTGAGCACGGCAATTATTTTTGAGGGCCGGTGCTCATTTTTCTGCTGCAAGCATTTTCTGCGAGCAAAAGACAGATATGAAAAGACGGAGGAAGAAAAAAACGAAAAACCGTAACAACAGAAGAAAGCATAAAATTGCAAGAGTGAGCTGAAGGGGCAGGAAGTGGCTTTAAATGGATGAAAGAGGCCCGAGATGGCTTCAGGATTACGGTGCCTAAGTACTCTGTGCTCCCACATTTCATTGCAGCAGCCGCCTGTTTAGGAGCACCGGCACATTTTTATTTACACATTAAGCACTGCTGCCAACTCAGCAGGAACTTAATCTAATTGCTGAGATGTTCTCCATCTCAGCTCTTCTATTATTTTACCTTCTCGCCTATTTACTGAATTCTTATGGGCATAACTACTTGTTAGATCAATTTGCGTGTATATTGTATGCAATTAGTGTAATAACAAACAGGGCAAAACTCAAACAAGTGGAACCTGGGTATACAAAATAGAAAATGTAACAAATGATTCCTCCTCAAAGGGTATTATACATTCATTGAAAAAGGGACACACTTTGACACATACTTTGACAGTATAATAGAAATGCAGACAGTCCATGTATTATATAATATATGTGCAAAGCGTGAAATACGTGTACGGGTGATGTAGTCCTCAGTGCAGGTGAATATTAACATCAGAGGTAAGTGTGTAATGCATTTTGGAAATACTATAGAAGTATATATACACAAAAATGAATCCAATTTAGTGTTCAAAGGACCTAATATATATTTGCAAATCAGTCCAGTTGAAAAATAACGTCTTGTTTGTATACTGTCAACAATGAAACCATATGTTAAGAATAGGGCCTAACTGGTGTAATTCTGTCTGGTGTAATTACTACAAAATTACTCATAATTATGCATAATTACGTGAGAAGCATAATCCAGCATTTAGCGCTATTTTCTTAGTGAAAAATGCACCCTGGCATCCAAAATGGCCCTGAGGTTGCATGTTGTACTAAGAAAACCGCAAAAATGCTACAGGACATGAACATCACTAGCAGCAGACACTCATTGACTCTTAGATCACTGTGCCCGTGCTCATGTGATAGACGCCTTGCCCCAAATTACTCAGGCTGGCATAATCATGTAACTTTGCATCACCGGAGTACTTACTGAAATTACGCTGATTACTCTGGCATAATCAGCGAGTCAATATTCGGCCAAAAAATATTTAAGAACATCTGAAAAAACTGTAAAAAATCGTAAAGGAAAAACCGCTTATCATATTTCATTCAAAGTGTAGAGTATGTCCAAAGAGAATGTGCCTTTCCTACCGCCAAGATGTTGTAACACATTTGGCCATTCATTCAAAATGATCAACGTATTGAATCCACAATTTGATGTGAAGTTTTTTAAACAAATAATATTTAACCGCAGTAGGTATAGCTCCATTCTGCTCGTGATTTTCTTTGGTTGCACTTTGGACCTTTTTCTTGCATCAATCAGCATGTCTTTTGATTTTTCACTTTTCTTCTTAGCTGATCAGTTAGTTATACTCCCAGCGCATAACTGAGTCCCAGCATGTTTGTTTGCTTTAGTTCGGCTTAAGTGTACACACTGCCATGGTGGTGAAAATGATACTAGAGTTTGTTTCATATTATTGACTTGTCGCAGCCGTTAGGAGACATTTACTGATTGCTTCAAGCATCATTGCTAAGTCTGTCCTATCTGCTTACCTCCTTGTCAGTGGGTGCTGGATACACGCCTGTCATGGCTAGCTTGTATAAATACCCCCTTTCCTTGCAGTTCCTATGAATTATTTGTGCTGTAGAATTATCAAGTCTGAAATAGCCTTCCCAGATGGGTCACGACCCCGCCTTTGGCAACTGTAGCTCAGAACTAAAAAAATGTTTTGGAAAAGAGCAATGACATTAGACACTTTTTCAAAAACAAGCTCGTATCTCAGTTGTCCATTCTTTGTCGAAAATATACCACTGTAAACACTAGCATTATCAAAGAAGCTCGATCCTGCTTCAAGCCACAGTCTTTTGGCCGCCACAATGCCTTCACTTTGAACTTTGTTTGTAATACTGACATTGCCTTGTTATTCATACATGGGGTACGTGTTTATAGTCATTAGCAGCTCTGATGCTTCCAATCCAAAAGAGTGTTTATATTACAGTTAGATGATTCCTAATACAGTAAATATTCTTTGCAACCAAGAACGTCTTTAATAGTTGGCCTTAATCCACAGACCAGAAAAGAACTAGCACGTACTACATTTTAGGACATGATTTCCTTAACTACTGAAATGGCAATGATCCTTTACATGTGACCATTAGTGATGGGCTCAATAAGATCTTAGCAGTCCATTTAAGGCCCGGTCTTAGGTTCGGGGACGTTGGGTAGGTTGGTGGAGGGCAGAATCTCCCCTAAATTCAGTGATCAGAAGTTATTCCTCGCTGAAGGGTGAATAACATGCGGGCAAAAACCTTGTTTGCTCCCACGTCTGGTTCCAAATTCATACGTTTTCCACTTTTATCTCCAGGGGGTCAAATACTGGACCCAAACCTACACCCATTTTACCACCTCCTTGGAAAAAGGTGAGTGAGCTGGGTCTAAGGGATAAAAGCAGAGTTCTCAAGAGGGGATGAACTGTGTCTGTTTTTGAATCTCAGAGAACCACAATTGCAGGGTAAAAATAATAAGGATAATTCTAAGCAACAGCAACCTGAGGGTGCGAAAAAGCGCTGGGATAAGAAACAGCAAACACCTAAGAAAGATGGTGGGCAGTCTCCGCAACCGGAGACCCCACAAAATAAGTATAATCTCAGGAATAGGGATACTTTGAAGACGCCTGATAGATATCAATATACTGATACGTGCCAATCTCGTTCCTTTCAGGACTCCTCGGAGAAAAGAAGTGAGAGAGGTGGGCGGTCAGAGCGGAGGACGGAGTACGTGAAACCGAGACAGGATTCACAACGCTCAGCGGAGGTTTCTATTAAACAAGAAGAGAAACCGCTGCAACAAAAACAGCAGTTTAAAAAGAAGAAAGTGGCAGCAGTCTCAGTTAGACATGCCGCTCAAGAAGAGAGTTCTCTTGACGAACAAGACATGGGCGTTAGCGCTGTTAGACAGCGCGGCAGAGGTCACAATAGTTCGCCGGAGTCTTCTAGAGCATCTGGAGGTGAAAGCAACTGATGACTTCATACAAGTCGAGACGGCGGATATGCGAGTCTCTGATCCTGATCAAGTATATCTTGTGACTCTACGATTAGAAGGGGACATTGACCGCGTTGTACACGCCATCTTTTGGGACCATATGGTGAAATCATATGATGTCCTGTTGGCCGAACAAGATTGGCCACCTGACTTTGTTCGCAACTGTCCAGTTGGGGAGGAGGTTATTGCGCCTTCCTTTTCACCACTTGTTCCGAGAGAACTAGCGGAGTCATATGGTAAATCATGGGCTCTAGCACAAGCCCCCGCCCTATATAGAAATAATGTGGGGTGGGATAAACAATCACCTTATCATGTAATTCCCATTAAAGGAGAACCTCAGCCAATATCCTATTAAATTTGAAGCAAGGGCATCGGTTCGGAAAATTCTTACACAATTGGAGTACCAAGGTGTGATTGAGCCTTGTGTCTTGCCGATGAATAATCCCTTATTTCCGGTTGCTAAACCGGAACATTCCTATAGGATAGTGGTGGATTACAGACATTTGAATAGTCATACACGCACATATGCTATACAGAATTCACATAGCGCTGCGCTTATGAATAATATAGTGCGTAAAAAATACAAAACAACCTTGGATATCTCAAATGGATTTTTCTGCCAGAATATAGCACCCGAAAGTCGGGACTATACCGGTTTCAGTGCGTTTGACTCTCAGAAAAAGTTTTGTCGTTTACCTCAGGGGTATAAGAATAGCCCAGGACTGTTCTCGGCTCGTGTGACTGAACTTCTGCACGAGTTGGACCCTGAGGCGTTATCATATGTTGATGACATTTATTTGACGGACGATGAGATTCTACAACAACTCAGTCGCGTATCGCGCATTGTTGTGGGTTTTGCTGATATTGGTTATAAGTTTAATTTTAAGAAATCGAAGATTGCCTTCCTCAGTGTTATTTTCCTGGGATATGAGTTATCGAGTGAGGGCAAGAGCCTGGCGCCACATTTTTTGGAGAAATGTGCTTTACTGCAGCCTCCTAATACGGTTCGGAAGCTCCAGTCTTTGTTGGGGTTTCTGAATTTTGGCAGAACTTACATTCCTGATTATGCTACACGTATAAAACCCTTATATGAACTGATTCGCCCGAATTTTTCAAGTAGATTTTGGACGATTGAGCATACACACATACTACGAGAGCTGCAGAATGATCTCTTAGCAGTTAAACATTTACACACGCGGGACAATAAAACTCATTTGGTCATCAGGGTGATTCCTGGGGCTGTTGGATTTACGTATGTCTCCTTTAATGAAGGGGAGACAGTCCAGATAGCATACAAGTCCCACTTGTATTCTGCTGCAGAACAACGTTTTGCACAGACTGAGAAAATTCTCACTGCAGTACAGATGGCTGTGATCAAAGAAAGACCGCTAGCCCAGGGCCAACGCATTATTGTCGTTTCCCCAATTCCGGCCTTGGAGGCTGTTACAAAAGCGAGTGTTCCTAATTCGAAAGCTTTACACCCGCGGTGGATACAATGGGCTACGTCTTTGACGGCCACTGATGTGGATTACATATTTGACCCTAAGCTGCAGACTCAAGAATTTCTTCAATATGAAATAGAGTACCCGGTTCCTGCTGGCACATTACCTATTGACCAATATGAAGTGGTCATGTATACCGATGGCTCTGCGCAACCGGCGGTTGGGACTAAACAACAGTATTCTGCTGCTTGTGCGGTGGTGAGCGAGACTATGGAGGGGGGAGTTTTCTGCCCCCGACATACTTATACTAAAACATTGGGAGATTGCACGGCGCAGCTGGCTGAGCTCAAAGCTCTTTTGTTAGCGTTGGAGCATGCAGAGCCGGCGATATTGACCTTGCTGGTCTGTGACTCCTACTACTGTGTGCAATCCTTCAATGAATATCTGCATTATTGGAAAATGAATGGGTTCAGAGATTCTAAAGGCAACACCATTAAACATAAATTGTTGTGGGGTAAGGTTGCGGGTCTGAAAGAGACGCTTCCTAAAGTCCATGTTGTACATACACTTGGACACCAGCGCGTTGGAATGCACGTTGCTGGGAATACTTTGGCTGATGAGGCTGCAAAGGCGGCAGTGACTATCGCCACTGTAGCCGCGGTAACTCGTTCGAGTTCAAAACCAGACATAGAGATTTCGGCTGCCATAAAAGCTACGGCTGATGGCACGCCATTTCCTAAAGGATTCCCTTCTAAATATAGTTACTGCTTGAGTGGTGCACTAAATGCTGTTGTTAATATTCCAGGCGTTGGTGTACGTGAGTTACCGAATATGATTGAGAGACCTCGATTAATTTCTGCAGCGCATGAAGGGGTGGCATCTGCGCATGCTGGTGTGGCTGCCACGATTTCGCTTTTACAGGCCCGTTATTGGTGGCCTGGTCTCTATAAGGAGACAAAGCAGTATGTCCTTTGTTGTGACGTCTGTCAACAAATTAAAGCATCGTCGGCTAGACGCCCGCAGCAGACTCCTCTTCTGATATCAAATAGACCATTACAGTGTGTGTACTTGGACCATTGTGGTCCACTGACACCAGATAGTGCATACAAATACATATTGGTTGCTGTAGATTCGTGCTCCAGATTTGTGTGGGTCTGGCCACAGCGCTCGGCTGACGCTCGGACTGTTATTAAAGATTTGCGTATCTTTGTCGATACATTTGCAGTTGCGGCTTTTCATTCGGACCAGGGCCCTGCTTTTGCCTCTAAGGCATTCAGGGACACCATGGCTTCGTTGGGGGTCCAACTCCAATTCTCGTCTCCATTTCATCCCGAGGGAAATTCTGTCGTGGAGCGTTTAAATCGTGATTTAAAGCAATCCTTAACAGCCAGGGTTATAGGTACGGGTCGTAGTTGGCTAGCCCACCTGTATGGAGTACAGAGAGCACTTAATAACTTGCCTAGAAGGTCACTGGGGGGTCGTACTTCATATGAGTGCCTGTTCGGAACACGAATGTATGTTCCTGATCTAGATGGTCCTGGTATGGAGGCGGCAGAAACGCCCTTTGACATAAATGATCGTGTCACTGTTTTGCAGGATTTACAACAATTCCGTGAAGATAACTCTTCTGCAAGTGCTGCCTCCTCTGGAATTAAGGATGAGCCAGTAACACCTACTGGTTGGATACCCAGGATTGGGGATCTAGTGCGTGAAAAGGTCGCAGTAAAGAAAGAATTTGGTCCTTCTTATCGAGCACCTGTCCCGGTGTTGGGGGTGAGCGGCACGAGAACTGTGATTTTGCCGCCGCTGCAAGGGGCCAAAGGAAATCGTTTTGTTTCCATTGATAATGTCAAGTTACAACATGTGGCCGATTCTGCACAGCAGACCAAGAGGGACACCCAGTAGTTCCGGCATCCCTCTCACTACTGGGGAAGAAGTCCCGCTGCAGGTGATTAGCACCGACCATGTTTCCTCTCCGAGCTTGGGGAGGGTGGAAGATGATCTTGCGATTGTTCCACAGTCAACGATTGATATCGATTCTTTTTCTCAAGTTGCTGTACGTTCTACTGATGTTTCTGAACATGTGATTTATAGCGTGCCTAGGAGAGAACCTCCATCAGCTTCCTTGTTCACTGTTGCACCTTTTGCGAGAACTGCCTCTGGCTGCTTCAACGACGCGGATGCAGCTGTATCCAGCTCTTCGTCTTCGCTGTCTTCAATCCGAGGTCCACGTAAGCTACTAAGTTGGCTTAAACGTACATATTTTGTTGTTCCTTGGAACTATTTGTGGCTTTTTATGGCTGTACTGACTATTTTTTTATGGTTGGGATTTGTGGTTACCTTTTTTCTGGTAATACATGGTCATTTTCTTCCTGATCGATCAGACATTGAGCACGTGGAGACTGTGTTGAGACCACATTTTTCATCTCATATGGTTCGAAGAGACTTAACCAATGTGAACATTTCTGCAATACCAATTCCGGATGGAATTGTGTGGGATAAAGTAATGTTTGAAATATATGGTCCCACTGAATTGATTCAAATACCGTATGTTCTTAAGTTATCAATGAATGATATTGTTATTCCAGGCATTGTTTCTGATGATTGGGATGTGAAGACAGTAGATGCTATGCTAAAAGATTTGCAATATTATACTGTCTATGACGATGAAGATGCTTACCAGTTTAAAGATAATCATGGTGATATGTTTTGCTACACCTATTATGGACACCACTTTATTCACAAAGCGAGTAGCCCTAAGCCCATCTTTAATTATGTACAATGGGAACATTGCTCGACTCCTCCACAAGGGAGTTCGAAAACGTATAATGATAAATTTGCATATTTTTCTGGGCATGATCAGCGAAGCGCTAAGTCTTACTATTTTAAAGTGACACCGTATTCTAATAAGCAGATTTTGTTGACCGATACTAAATTACTGTATTCTAATTCGTTTGTATCTAAACTTTCGGTCGAAGGATATGAATACTGGTTGAAGACTGTTGACTTGAAAAGTGTTTGGGGTACGAAAAATTGGCAGATGCAAGGCACAGATACATTATTTCGAGCATGCATTATCCCTGTGCAAATGATTTTCCTCAATGACACAGTACAACAGACTAGTTGTTTGGGCTTGGCATCGATTAGAGAATTGACTTTGCCTAGCATACCTGTCCCTTCTAAATTAAATAACTGGCAGCACTATGTGAATGCTACTTTTAGTGAATTTACGCATTGGGTCCAGAATGGTACGCTTAACGCTTCATCGTTACATCCGGGCGGGTGGTTATTGTGGCCTGTAGACACTAATCAGTGTCATCAACGTTTTGTTACCTCTTCTGGGGGGTTCAGGACTAGTAGGGCAGACCCTCGTTACATTTCACCAGAACATGCAGATATAATAACTACATACAGTGTGGGGAAACTTTGTCAACAATGGTTGAAGTACTCCACGCTGGGTGCAGTCAAGTCACACCTCAAGTTACTGTCTAATGGTACTGATTTACAAGATTTCTTGTCAGGTCCCAAGGTGCCCCGGAGAAAAAGGTTCTTATACGAAGTGTATAATGAGTTTTGGAAACTTTCCCAGCAGGAGGCTGCAGCCAGGTTAAGACAGATTGATCGAGAAAATACTCTGCAATTTACTGCTTGTTTGAAGCACATTCCGGTGGGAAGATATGAACTATTGGGTGACAGTTACATACACGAGGTGTGGGAGCTTCCTTTTCAGTACAGATGTGTTAATGGTTTGCAGGAAGTTTTTCTTAGCGGTAGCGACTGCGAAACTTCTGTTAGCCATTCCATGGTTTGTAAACAGCTGTCCTTGCACGGAGCGTGTAATGCTTCGATTGCTAACTTAGCTTGTTATCTGAAGGGAGTTCCGGTGATTAAAAACACTTTCCAGGTGCTTTCTAACAGCAGTTACATTGTTCTTAACAGCGAACGCTGCTGTGGCATGCGTGCCGGAATAGTTTACATCGTCGTTGTCAACAAGGCCGTTACGTGCTGCGGGAATGTGTTGTTCCCCCCTACTGAATTTAGGGAGGTAGCGGACATCTGGCCTCATATTGCTACTTCCAAGGTTGATTTCGACAAGTTGAGTCGGCTGAAAGCTTTATTGTTTCAAAAGCATGTGGCCCTTACACCTGCTAGCGAGACCTACGCACTTCAAGTGGCAAGGTCATCGGCGGAGATACAGTCCCTTTTGAATACTAACTTTCCGAGTCACTTCGGTGAACTTGTGGGACGTATATTTAATGCATCCAGCACTGCTGGTATTGCTCATTTTTTCAAAGCCGTTGGTGTTGGTTTCGTTCACACCTTCTCTTCCATATTCGGTTTGATACCTTCGGCTATACACTCTATTTTCTGAAGCATTTTTTGGGGTTTCCCAATTACTTTGGCTTTATTGGCTGGAGTTTTGCTATTGTTGCTATTTTTTCGCAATGGCTGTCCCGCCGCAACGAGATCCTGTATTGCTGCTCCCGTCAGCGCAGCTGTGTCGTGAACGCATGATGCAGTGTTTTGGAGCAACACTCCTGGCTCATTTGGAGTGTGACTGGTCTTTGTCGTTCCGACCGGTTTTGGATTGTGTGCAACCCGTGTTTCGATGCCTTTGGTGCTCGTTTGAACATGCACTGGCTTTCTGTCTCTCACTGCAGCGCTCTCCAGTGGTTGATCTTGATCTGTTGATGTTCCCGATTAGGGCTCATTCCCAGACTTGTTCACTACGGTTGCGTTTGCTTCGTGAAGCGGATTATGAGATTCCCTTCCTGGAGGAAGATGGTTTTGTCTCTTTCCTTGGCACTACACGGGGTGCCGCCCTGAATGGTTTTGGGGCTTTGGAACACACCTGCTCCATGGTACTTTGTGGCGTGGATCTTCCGATATTGACATATCTCGAAGTGGAGGAGCTTCTACGTTCTATTGCTTCTGTCTGACAATTGGATTTTTTTTTCTCTCTCTCCCGACTAAATTGACACTATATTGCAATTCGCTCTCTCGTCACATGTTTCCTAAATTTATGACTTTGCTGTCTTCTCATCTTGTCGAAATGTTGGGTTTAAATTTAGGTCATGTTTTTTTTTTTTATGTTGTTAGAACCACTTGCTACCGACAAGGGGAGGGTGTAGTGTGGTCAGTTTTACGTATATTTTGCGCATTAGCTTCAGGCCTTAGGCCTCTGTGCACTTTGCCCTAAATATATTTTATTCATTTGCTAACAGCTTAGAGCCTCTGTGCACTTTACTCTAAATGCTTTCTATTAGGCTTCGTACTGTTATTTTACAGAATAGCCAGTTCTACGGTGTTGTTTTTTATTCATATCACACTGTTTTGCCTACTTCAGCACTGGAGTTCTTCATAACATATTCACTCTGTGCTTTAGTCAAGGATACAGTCTGGTACATTGCCGATAGACGTGGTAGGAGTCTAGACTTGCCATTCCTGCGCAGGAACATTTTGTGATCACGATGACATGTTAGTTATAAAATCACTTCCTTGTCCCAATACATCAAGAGGGAGATTCCGACCAGGGAACCACAACTAGACGCTGACTGCCTCGTTGCAGATGCTGAACCAGATCACAGGCCTTTGCTCAGGTATGAGTGTGTCCGTCTCCCTAGTGATACAGAAAGGCAAGCTGAAAGCTTAACATGCTGTGCTCTAAATAGAACAAGCAGAGGGAGAGTAGAAACGGTTAGGAATTATGATAGCTTTATTTCTATGTTTTACTCTCCTGGTTACTATATCAATCCTACTATGTTGTATTGTTCTGGTTATTGCGGCTCACGCCTTAATATCTAAAATACAGTCGTTTTATTAAAACATTATATAAAACTTATACTGTCTTTGTCATTTGTATATGAGACCATATAGTGAATGAGAGAGTTGGTTTGGATCTGAGTGACCACGACTTCCCTGAGAAGTTCCAAAGATGTCATGCGCTCGGCTGCCCAATCATTTCTTCCCCGTGGGAGAAATGAGGCACTGCTAGTTAGCCGGAGCAACAACCGGATTTAGGGTGACAGAGTTCCTTACACGTGGGTCAGACTCAGTCCCCCACACCGTTATCGATCCTGCTGCCTAGAAATCCAGTAGTCTCATTTAGGATAATGAGAGCCCACGCGACAAGGGAACTCAACAAGCATATCCTAAATTTGAGTGTTTTAATCCTGCCAAGGGGGGCCTATAATAACGAGTAGGTGGGGACCCGCTTAGACAGTTTTAAAGAAGCTTCACAGAGGATCACTTCATAAATTTGAGCAATCACCCTCACCATCCATACTTTTGCTCCACTCTGAAGTGTTGGTCTGAACCAGAGTGTTGTAGCAGCCCTATGATGAAGCATGCCACTAATCAGTGGGTGAGGGCACTTTTAATAACCAGCAAGGGGCTCTGAATCTATAGGCAAGGAAGAACTACTTCCATATCACCTCTCTCCCTTCTTTTGTGTGTATAACTACATGAGGTAACAGACCTTCATACCTTCCTTCTTTGGTGGTTAAAGCTCTATCTATCTGTATGTGCCTGCACTTCACCAAAAGATGATCCTCTGTGCAGTTATGTGTGGCTCCTCCTGACCAGGAGACTGAAGTAGGACTCACCTGTTTCCAGCAGAGGCAATAAAAAAGGTTTCAGTTTGAGTCATAGAGCACCAGTCTGAATCCTAAGGCAAAACACACAATATTTGAGCAAGATAATACTGCACCTCTGAAAATAGATATGTGGTATGTTGAAAATTGTCAACTTACATTGGCATGAGCGCAAGACCAATTGGCTAAAAAGAAGATTCTTGAAATTAAATCGGGCTCCCCTCTGGATCCGTGTCCTCCTTCCATTTTTCACTTGGTTCTGGATTTAATGGCACGGATGTTGGTCCCCATTTACCAAGAGGTAGCTATGTCTGGGGAGTACCCATCTATCTGGAAAGAAACTATAGTAGTACCCCTCAAGAAAAAAACAGAGGGGGATAATCAGGACATAAGTAATTTGCGGCCAATAGCACGTCTCCCGTTTTTGGCAAAGATTCTAGAAAACATTTTGAACTCTTGCTCTTGATATCTCTCAATACGGGTTCAGAAAAGGGCATAGTACTGAAACTGCCCTAATCTCATCCTCTGATACTATTCGAAGGATGGTTGATGAAGGCAAGGGGGCCGTTTTGGTTCTTTTAGATTTATCCGCTGCCTTCGACACTATCTCTCCCACACTATTAATGTCCCGTTTGCATCATGTGGGTTTGAGGGACAAGGTGCTTAAACTTTTGAAGTCTTTTCTTACAAATAGATGGACCACAGTTAGCTGTGGTGATTTCAAATCTAGACCTTATCTTCTGCCATGTGGGATTCCGCAGGGATCTTCCCTCAGCCCCACATTGTTTAATGTGTATGTAGCGCCTTTGGCCAGTCTAATTCGTACTTTTGGTTTCATTCCATCTTCCTATGCTGATGACTCCCAGCTTATTATTCCTATTAATCAGCCATGGGAGGAGGTTGCATATCGGTTTAGTAATTGTATGGTGGAAGTGAATAAATGGATGAAGACCAATTGGCTAAAAATGAATGCCACCAAAACTGAAGTTTTATGTTTTGGACCTGGAAAGAATTTATGGAACTCACGGTGGTGTCCCTCTGAATGTGGTAACTGCCCTGTGCCCACTACTGTTACTAGAAACCTAGGCATCTTGTTCGACGAACATCTGTCTTTTAAAAAACAGTTTAATCATGTGGTAAACATCAGTTTATGGTCAATTAAAATGCTCAGAAAAATCTTCCCCTATCTGTTACATGAATGGAGAGTATCTGCTATCCTGGCATTGGTAATGTCCAAGATGGACTACTGTAATGCACTGTTCCTTAATCTGGATAAGGGGCTGATAAAAAGACTCCAATTAGTTCAGAATTCCGCTGTCAGAGCGGTTCTTAATCTCCCACAATGTATATCAGTTAGAGAGAGTCTCAGGAAATTACATTGTTTCCCAGTGGCGCAGCGTATCCAGTTGAAGTCGCTCTGTCTTACTTTTAAGGCAGTTCATGGAATAGGACCACGGTACCTGACTTCCAGACTCCTCCTGCATGTACCTAAAAGAAGCTTGAGGTCTTCCCAAGCTCACTTGATTCAGGTCCCTCGCATACATAAAGCCAAATGGGGAGACAAAGCTTTTACAGTAGCTGCAGCCAGAGGATGGAACTCTCTCCCACAGAATATTAGGCAAGAATCAGGTTATATGAAATTTAGGAAAATGGTGAAAACTTGGCTCTTTCCTCGTTAATTTCTTGGTACATCAAGATCAGGGCCTTTGATTCAGTTTGTTTCAGTTTTTTCTATTGGATGTCTTTCTATCTTCATTATTTCTGTTATTTTTCTTATCCTCTGTCTATTTTTTACTACGTGCTTTCTTCCCAGCGCTTCGATGATCTTTGAGTAGGAACGCGCTTTATAAATCTCGAATTACATTTACATTTACATTGTAGTTAATTGGATCTCTTAGCACCTATGTTGTAAATCATTGTGAGCTGTTTTGGTGTGTTCATCTTTGTTTAGGGACCACACACATATATTGGAAGTACAGTTGGATATTATGGTGGTGGACATGCATTTCAATCGGATTGCTAAAAAATTATATGGATTTGCTGCACTCATACCACTGCTCGTATTTTATTTTTTGACATAATGATTTTAATGAAATAATAGCTGGCACAAGCAAAATAACGTAGGAACATTGTCAAATACTGCTTCCACTGTGAAAGAGGTATTAGTCTTTTGCGCATTCTTTGTTTCTACTTGACACATGTAGCATTAGACTACTTTGGGAGCTCTCTTTCAGGAGACTCAAAGGCCTTTGGTTTACTAACTCATTTCTAGTGCACGCTGTGCAGCAAAAGCCAACATACTTCCCAGTTTCTCTCATGTTCTTGTGGGGGGGAAGGGAGCGCCCTCTAGTGATTATCTACTTTAAAGGCTTCCCTGTGGTGATTGTCTGCTGTGTGAGTGCAGTACACAGTGAAAGCACATCCAGACATTGCAGAAATCACCAATTGCAGCCAGGAATCCACAGCAAACTGTTCAATAATTGAGAGAAAGGAGAAGAATTGTCTTCACAACACCAATAGCAAAGGGAGAGACAAATTTATTTAAAAATGAGATTTTTACACCATGGTTTAAAGAAATAATAGAGAATAAAAATAGAAATGCAGAACATCGAGCTGCTACTCCAGAAACTGAAAGAAAGATATCACTAAATGTTTCAAATTTAAAGGTTGAGTTATAAGAAGTAATCAGGGGATGTTCAGATATTGGACATATATCAAGAAAATGAACTCATCTATCCAATTAAAGAAATTACAAGGTGTGCAGCTGTTATTCCCAACAGAGTAACTGAACTGGCGAGAAATTATGAGGTTGATCTTTCAAAGAGTGTCACATTGCAAAGACTTTTCAAAGCATAGTGAGATGATGACTCTGTAGAAATAATGCTTTTTTCAGGATTGCGATTACACATTACTGAATTGCTAAGATGCTCCTGTAAACAGAGTGGTTTTGAGAAATTAGAGAACAAATGGACAAAGAAACATTAAAGGAAAAAGACACAATCAGATGCAGCTGAGGTAAATTGTAAGTCACCACCAGACCCTCCGAAGAAGAAGAAGCTTTGACATTTCGGATGGCAGAGATGCCTAGATGCCAGTATGTTAATTTACAATGGAGTAGAGGTGATCTTGCAACTTTTATGAACAACTTTCCGAAGTTGAGGAAGAAACCTAGCCAGTTGTATACATAAGTTGACAGATTTCTGAAAATTTCAAAAGTGCGGTGGACTGATCTGGATACCTTTTTGATGTTGTGATACAGAGTGATTTGTGGGCTGAGTGTAAAACAGGTGGCCAAATTCTGAGCCTCCGAGAGATGCGCATAGCATGGCATTGTCTCCAATAGTAATGCCAAGTGTGACAAGATGAATATTTTCCTGAATGGCAAAGTTCCAGTGAAAGATATTGATTGGTTGAAGATGAATCGGACTACACAAGGTACAAAAGAGTAGGGACGTGCCTAATACGAGCCATTGTTATAGGTGTTTAAATAACACCATGGACTAGAAAAAACAGTCATATGTGTTTTTTTGTGTCTCAGTTTGTTCTTGGTTTGAGACCAGAGAATAGTATGCTCATATGACATGGGTGTGATTTGCAGTAAGACAAAACCTGTAGATGAGATCCTGAGATATGCAAAATACTATAGTGATGAACAAGAGATGAGTTACAAAAGACTTAAAGAGAAAGTTATGCATGCAGAAATTAAGTTGGCACAGAAGGGTTTTCAGAATCAGCTGTTTGCAGGAAACCCAAATGCAATGCAAGGTGTTGGTTTACAAGCTGGAGTTCAAGGTGTTCAAGGAGGAGTTGGTGTTTCACAGGGTAGAGGTGTTCCGATCGATCTAAGCTCTGGTGTAAATGTTGCGATATTGAAGAAATCAACCCCTTGTCGATTCTGAATCAAAATTGGACATTGGAAGAGGTAGTGTAGGCAGAATCCAAATACATTCAGTGGAGCTGGTCAAATGCAAGTGCAGATGCAAAATGTACCCGTTCAGCAAATGCAAGTTCCAATGCAGTCACAGGGTCAAATGATGCAGGTCCGGCAAGCTCTGATGGACCCACAGAATATGGGAGCCTCTAGATTTAATATTAATCAGATACCAAGAGCAAATTTGACTACATTTAAAAATCAGAACCAGAACCTGTTTCATCAGTTCCCCATGCTGGACAGTTATACTTTTAGTTCTGGCAATTTCCAATGATGATGCCGAAGGAGGCAGGAAGATTGCATAACCTCAGAACCTCCTGCTCTACAGAAAAAACCTCAAGATGTGGCTTTTCGAACAGTAATCAGCCTCCACTCCCCCCTCCCTACTCCACCCACCCCTCCTCCAGCGCCTTGAGACCCTCACGGGTGAGTAGCGCGCTCTATACATTTTTTTGATTGATTGATACGCAGCTCAGTCTTAGAGCCAGACCACAGTGGACCATTTGTTGGAGGAAAAGTTAATGTCCATCAAGTGTCATTTCTAGCTGATACTGGAACTACCAGGTCCATTGATGCAACAGCGGAATTCCCAAGCTCACCTCTCTTAAGAAAGAAGATCCAAGTTGTAGGAGTTATAAATAAACAGACAACAAACAAACCCGGTTTCAAAGAAGGTCCCTGTAAAAATAGGTTGATTCGAAGAAAATTATCAATTTGATGTTTTCAGTTCAAGTCCTGTAAATGTTTTAGGTAGAGACCTGAAGTTCAAGTAAAGTTGCACAATTTACTGAACACTATATGGTGTCAAGTTTTAAACACATGATGAAGAGGTTGAATTTAAAATGGCCAACAATGAACAGGAGAGCAGTATTTACCTCCTGGTTTAAAACAGACTGTTAACCTAGAAGAGTGGGATTTTAAGGGAAAAGATATCAGACTTATCAAAGGTGTAGAAACAGTCCAAATTACAGTGAAACTTAATGCTGTATATACAAGAACACCACCATATAATTTGACCCCAGAGACAGTGGTAGGAAAAACACCAGTAATTCAAGACATATTGAGGAAAGGGATTTTTAAAGAGATTCTTGGGAGCCCTTCTAACTCTCTGATAATGGGCTTACAGGAGCCAAATAGTAAATGTCAGACTGTGCAAGATATCTGAAAGATTAACAACATTGTTTTTCCATGTTGTCCCATGGTACAGAATCCAGATAAAATACTCTTTCAAATTCTGTTCACTGCAGAATGGTTTACTATTGTGGATCTGCCAGTTCTTGTTCTCATTCATGTTCAGTAATAGAGCTTTAGTGTGATGCTAAGTTCCACAAGAGCATACAGAGAGTCTGACAATCTTTAATCAGATATTGAAAAAGGACCTTGAGTCTCTACAGATGCCTTGCAGATCAGTTCTCATGCAATATGTTGATAACATGCTTGTGGCATCAAAAACACAAGAAGCTTACAGACAGGGTACCCTTGCCTTGTTAAATCATCTAGCTGAGAATTGACATAAGCTGTTTTAGAGTAAACTGCAATACTGTAAAAAAAGTTCAATACTTGGGACATATCATTTAGAAGGGAACGAGAAAGGTGTGACAAGAAATAGTGGAGGCTACCCTTAAGATAAATCCACAAAGAACACAGAAAGAAGTCAGGATGTTTCTGGGAAGGGTTCACTACTGTAGACAGTGGATGCCAAGCTTTTCCCTAGTGGCCATGCCATTACTGAGGCTGACACACAAAGATGTGTCTGAGCTGCGTCCATGGAACAACGACTGCTTGACAGCTTCCCTGGAGCTGAGAGAAAGTCTCTATCCCTAGCACTAGGAATGCGTGTTCACATTGTTTTGCAGTGAGAGGGAGGGCTGTGCTCCCTCATTGCTTACTCAGATGCATGGAGATTCGTGAAGATCTGTGGCATATTTTTGATTATCCTGGACCCTGACACTAAAGGATTTCCTGTCTGCCTTCACGCGGTTGCATCATTTTGCGGCAGTATCGAGAGATGTGAGAACATAATGATGAGATATTCTTCAACTGCTATGGCCCGACACTCCATTGAAATACTGCTCAATCATGCGAAGAACTCAGTATGAACAACAATTTATTGCTGCTAAAAATATTGAATTGCAGAATTGGCGCATGTTAAATCCGGCAAACATTTTGCCATTGTGAGAAATGCAGTTGATGATGAAGTTGAACATGATTTTCTAAATGTCACTGATTTAAGCACCAAGTCATAGTCAGACATAAAGATGACCTTTTGGAAGAGCCTGATTAAGTAATTTTTGTGGATGGCTCATGTCTGAGAAACAATGAAGGTACTTTGAGAGCAGCATATGTTGTCTGTGCAATTCAAGAAGTTGTGGAAGCTTCATGGATTTGAGGTGTTACCTCAGCATAAGTGGTAGAATTGAGTGTCCTGATACGAGCTTATAGCCTATCAGCACAATTGAGAGTGCTATATTTACAGATAATCAGTATAACTTTGGTGTGATCCATGACTGTAGAATGTTATGGTCACGGAGAGGTTTCATGAAGTCATCCGGCTTGCCTATCAAAAATGGCACACAGGTAAAAAGACTGCTGTTGTTTTTAAATGTGCTGCTCACCAAAAAGGGAATGACTATGTCACAGTTGAAAACAGATTTGCTAAAAAAAGTTATATTGTGCGGCTGTGGCCTGCACATTTAACAGAGTAAGTACAAATGAATCTAAAAAAACAATGTTTTTAAATGCAGGAAGAGGTTTCCAAAGCAGAACTGCAGAATTGGATCAGAGGAGGATGAGGTAAAATGCAGATGACATTTGGATTTCAGCAGATTGAAGACCAGTGTTGTCAGACAGTTTACTGTTTCCCTTGACACAACACTTTCATGGTCTGACACACCTTGAAAGAGAAGTAGTGGTGAGATTATTCAGACACAATGGCTTTCATACGAGGTTTAGGATGCTTGCAGAACAATTGTGCCATCAACGTGTCACATGCTAACAGATGAATGTAGGGAAAAGAACATCAGTAACATTAAGTCACGTGAGAAGATCAGGAGGTAATTTCACCAGAGTGTAAAAGGACTTCTTCAAGAGGTCTGTTTCCAATGGGTGGAAATGGGTCCTGGTTATAGTGTGCATTTTCTCTCGACAATGGAAGCCTACCCAACACAGAGAAATGACACTTTCAGTGTTGCTAAATTACTTTTGCGAGAACTGATACCCAGTCTTGGTGACTGGCTGTTGGCAAAGAAATGTGTGAAAGTCTTGTTTAGAACCAAGATGGATAGGCCCCTTCCCATTCATCTTCCTAACAAACACTGCTGTTAAATGTGTTGGGATATCGAATTGGGTGCATGCACCACATACTCAAAGAGTAAGGCGTCTCTATGAAGAAATAGTGTTCTGTGAACTGGAACCAAGAGCACTTGTGACAGCACCATCACAAAATGTACAACTGCAAAGAGAAGAGAGGGGTGAAGAATCTCAGACTGTCGCACAAGTCCAGGTTTCTGTAATATGATAGAGTGGAGGGGAAATTCCAGAAGAAGAAGAAACAAGATCTCAACAAGAGACAGCAATTAAGTCATCACCAGAATAATTAGAGGATCCAGGTGAAGGGACAAGTACAGATTAAGAAAGCTCATACATGATGCTGAATGGCTACAAATCTGTGGTCTGAAGAAATTGAGATCAAGTGTGTCTGTTGAACAAATGGTGCCAGCTATTACAGAGGAGATAGAATCAAGCAGTGTAAGCGACACAGAAGTAGATCAACAGTCAACAAGAAGGTCAAAAAGAGCTAGTGTACCCTATCAAAGGTATTCTGTACCTGAATGGACCTACTACACAAATCAAGTACACAATTCATCAGTGCTGGATTTGATTGACTTGAGATGCGAAATACTTCATTGTGTCACATTAAAACAAAATTGGAAAATAAAAGCTGTACCAATAGATTTCTGAAAGAAAGAAAAAGGAAAACGTTGACAGATACTATTAAGTGAATAGTGTAAAAGGCTGAAATAAAGACTGATAATAAAACTGAGAGTTTAAATGAATAAACATGATTAAGATTTCCCCAAGACCAAGGCTGCAGTAGAAGAGTAAGAATAACACATTTAGAAGAAGGCAGAGTAGGGTTAGGAATCACTATATGAAGATTGCTGTAAATAAAGCAAAAAGCACTAACTGCAAAAGAAAATCCAAAGAAGCTGCTTTGTGTAAAAGTTTAAAAGTGGACTATTGATTTTAGTTACTGCTACATTTCATTTAACAATCTGACTGTAGACAAACATGTGTTTCCTAACTCCCTCCTCCCCTTCCCTGCGAATGTCATCAAGAAGATCGTCAACGGCCAACTGACCCGCTTCTTGGAGGACAACAACGCGCTAGACATCTCCCAATCCGGATTCCACAGGAACCACAGTACTGAGACCGCACTCATCGCCGCAACCGACGACATCAGGACCATGCTCGACAAAGGCAAAACCGCTGCCCTCATCCTCCTAGATCTCTCGGCAGCCTTCAACACCGTCTGTCACCACACCCTGCGCACACGCCTCTACGACACTGGGATCCTCCAAAAGGCCCTGGACTGGATTACTTCCTTCCTCTCCGGCGGATCCCAGAAAGTTTGCCTCCCTTCGTTCCTGTCTGAAGCCACCATGACCATCTGCGGCGTTCCCCAAGGATCGTCTCTCAGCCCTACTGTCTTCAACCTCTACATGGCTCCGCTCGTCAACATTGTCAGATCCCACAGCCTCAACATCATCTCCTACGCAGACGATACCCAGGGTGTAAACACTACTGACCACAGCGGTAGCCATCAACAGCCAGGCGGTAGTCAAGGTACCGCCCACCATAATATGACTTAGCAAACCACCAAGATTTCCAGGGTGGTACCAACGCCATCAAAAGCCTGGCGGAAACATTTCGAAGAAAACGAAAGACTCATCATCAGGGACACAGAGGATTCCGCAGCCTCCATGGAACCGGAACTCCAAATCTTCTCGATGCTCTACCACGCCATGGTCATTCTGGATCATAAAAGCCGACAAAGATAACAACGGTGAGTACAGCCCCCTAGCACACAAGGAAGGGAGGGAGGAAAAGGAGAGTGACACACACGCGCACAACACACACCATTCGCACAGACACCATACACAGAACTAGCTGCAGAGTAAAACGTCTGTCACAGGACCCACATTAAATTAATGCAAGGACAACAATTAGAATGTACGAACACTGTAATTTGCTGTCAAAAGCCACCATAGTGTAAAATTAAATGTAAATGCAGGCGTCAATGTCCAGATTGGGCCAATGGCCAGTCCAAAGTACAAAAGGCCCACATGGCCACAGGGCACAGTCAAGGCCCAACTTGACTCCTGACATCATCTGGACTCCACTGTTCAGGGACAACATGTTGGAAGTGGGAAGGCACCTCAGGGGGAATGGAGGTGGGGGTTGCACCTCAGCTGAAGTGGGTAACCTGATCACTGATTCTGGAGGGGGCTCCTCGCCCAAGGAGGTGAATGAAAGGCCACAGTTGTGGGTAATGTGAGTGTGTGTTTTATAGTGCTGTGGGTGGGTGGGTGTTTGTGGTGTTTGTTTCAGTGTCAGGTGTTTTAGTTTTGGCCAATATTGTGTTGTTTTGTATTTGGGTGGCCATTCTGACCGTGCTGGTGTGTGCCCCCAATGGTTTACCGCCTTTGAATGTCTGCTGTGGTGATTTGTGAGTCATAATGTGATGGGTGTTGTTTTTTTGGCGTAACGGTATGGGTGTTGGTACCAACACTTTACCACTAACCTTTGGTCTGGCGGATATGTGTTTTTTGGCAGTATTCTGTCAGATTAGTGTGTGTCATAATATGGCGAAAAGATGTTCACCTCCGCGATGGTATGTTGGTGGCCATCACTGCGGCAGTAAGCAGGATTTACCATCAATGTCATAATGAGGGCCACAGTAATTAATAGTTGTGAACACACATTTTAAATTTTGGGAGGTTCATGGCAAATATTTTACAAGGAGAAGAGGCAGTCATTCCAGGAATCTGTTTGATTTTTGGGCAGGATGCTTATTTTCAGTTAGCTGCTGTTTGGGAGGATATTTGCTATTTAGCTGTGTTTTTTCCTAAAATGTATTGTGTAAATATTATATGTGCTTTGACAATTACACCAACACATACACGTACATGTGGTATAAATGATGGAACTCAATTAGTAGGAAACATTTTGGGAGCAATCATACCACCAGCAAGAGTTGTTTTAAATGATGAGAAAATTAGTCTTTAACAGTAGTGGATGGTTGGCAACCAGTACCTTTGAGGCTTAACTGGTTTTTAACACAGATTTGGTGGTTATTAGTTCAATGGTTTTACAAGATCGATTAGCTTTAGATATTTTGCTCACAGAGAAATGTGGTGTCTGCAAGATATTCAAAGCTCAGCATTGCTGTTCATACATTCTTGATGACACTAAGAAAATGTTAGAACTCTCAAAGAACATTACTGACTTAAAATCTGAGTTAGAGTCATTAGAAACTACTAGAGCTTTAGAGAATTTAGGTAAAGGTGATTCTGCAATTGGCAACTGATTTACTACAACTGGAGAAGGAATTTAATTTTCAGTGTTATATTTGTGTCAGTGCTAATAATTAGATTTTGCGTATTAGCTAAGTTTGATTTATATAAATGTTGTGGATGTTATTTTGATAAGAAAAACAACAGAGAGAGAAAGAAACAGGTTCTAAAATAATTAAAATTAGGAGAAGATAAAAATAAAGAATACGAGAGATTGAAAGGATCGGAGGCTTTGCAAGGAAGAAGAAAAGATTCAACTGAGGATAAGAGTGAACTAGAGTTTAAATTGCAAAAAATATGTGATTGTAGATTACCAGTAGAGGGGGGAAATTGAGAATGCATATTAAAATGTTGAAAAATAATGCTAAAATAACATGCAAAGCTAATGATGTTAAAACTTGTGTTAC
This sequence comes from Pleurodeles waltl, assembly GCF_031143425.1. Lineage (NCBI taxonomy): Eukaryota > Metazoa > Chordata > Amphibia > Caudata > Salamandridae > Pleurodeles > Pleurodeles waltl. The sequence goes on from NC_090442.1 coordinate 701,471,894, forward strand.
ATACAAAATTGTAGTAGGCAATCATACTTAAACATTCTAGGCCTGAAACATTCAGATACTGCCATAGTACAGTGAACTAAACTGAAATAATTGTAGCATCAGCACAAGGTTTGGTCTTGCCCTTTTGAAAGATTTGTTTTTCACAATGAGTGGTTGTTGAGCAAAATGTTTGCTTCTCATTTATACAAATCTTGCTACTCTTCTCTTAAATACTAATGTTAGCTAATGAATAGACTTGTTATTTAGAAAGTTTGATATGGAAGTTCACACACGAAAGTTCACACATGGGGATGTAGTAATGGGAAGCCATATCATGAGAAATTAGAAGAAATAGTTTACCCATACATGCTGGAGACTACTGATTTTCTTGAACCTCTCTTCATGAGAAGTTCTACTTTGATTGATTATTGCATTATTGGGCTAATCTATTGATGCTGAAGCTTTATGCTTTATGATTTCTCTAAAATCCGAACTCTTTATCGGTCTCTGACACTTCTCCCTTCTCTTTCATAGAATAGGGAATGTTTCCTTAAGGGAAAATGCTTAAATACATTTTTATGTTGATTTTATTGAAATACGTATTTGATTATTGATATCTAACTAAAATTCTAATAATTGAGATTGATAAACTTTGTATGATGCTATTAATGAAGATGGACTGTTAAAAATATGTGAATATTAAAAGAATTTGACTCATTCCAAACTTTCTTTGGAAATGTTTATGATAACTTAATGTGATTTACACCTCCTGATTAATATCCATCAATGCCAACCTGAGGAGAGTATGCAGCGGGGGTTTTCCATGATAGCAGTAAACTGAGACAGTAACTGAAAAATCCCTGCAACAGCATATTTATTTCCTGATGTTTTGTTGAGTTCTTTGCCCCCTTTTGGTACAACCTTTGTCCCTGAGTTTTGCTTTTATTGGTTGAAACATCAAATAGATTCTACGTCTGGGTATGATGTCTCACTCTATTCTCTTCCATAATGTCAGGGGGAGTTTGATGCCTTGCTAATCACGTCATTAGTTATTTTCATCTGTCAATCAAGAGCTATACCACTGCCAAGCAGTTGTTTATTATTTGTTGTTTTTCCTGTGACACTTTTAAGGAGACACTAGACACCTTCACTTATGGTATTCTATGACGTATGGCACCATGCTACTGGAATGTGTTAGCTTTTCCTCCCACAATCAAGAAGGGACACAACAGACCTTCTAAGTATCAAGTCCTTGACAAATGATGATGCCAATGATTGATTAGGGTTCGTAAAGCTTTAAATCCTTCCCAGGACCTAGTTCAGGTGTTACATAAATTGGCCTAGAGAATTTGTTGTTGAAGCAAACCTTCATCAATAGACATGCAAGTAGTCCCTTAAGTGCCACACATGTTTCTGGAGATCCATTGAAGTTGAGGGAATTTTTTGAATCTATTATAGCTTATTTTGCCTCTATCACTGCACATTTTAGTCAAGATCAATTTGAAGAAGTGCATTGGCCCAGGAAAATTGAGTAGGTAAGAGTTTTGATGCTTGTCAACTGTCCTATGACACCTCATAACTTGAGTCTGAAAAAATGTTAAAACTTTCTGACAAAGTGTACTGTTGAGAAAGTACTGTGCTATTTGAAGGCATGAATGTATTGACTAAAAGGATTAATTTTCATCAATCGTTCAATCAATCAGTAGGTTCTTATATAGCGCGAGCTAGTCACCTTAGAGGGTCTCTAAGTGCAGAGGCTGTGCTGTGAGTCTGGGCCAGCGGAAGATAGCAGTCGAAGAGCCAGGTCTTGAGCTGCCTCTTGAAGTCCTCCAGCAAGGAGAATGTGTGCTGGTGAAAGCGGAGGTCATTTCAAGAGTTGGTGGTGAGGTAAGAGAAGGCTCTACCACCGTTTACAGCCAATGCGGGGACATGGGTCAGGGCGAGGGTAGCTGAACGGAGCTCTCTGTTTGGTTGGTGGAAGGAGAGGCTGCTGTGGAGGTAGAGGGGTCCAGCATTGTGAAGGGCCTTGAGGGTGTGAGTGAGGAGCTTCAAGAGGTATCTGTGCTGTATGGAGAGCCAGTGGAGGGCCTTTAGGTGAGGAGGGATCCTGGGTCTTTGGGGGAGATTTAGGACAAGTCTTGCTGCAGTGTTGTGGACGCTCTGGAGGTGGTTGGTGATTTGCTTCGTGGTTCCTGGGTAGAGTGCATTGCCGTAGTCTAGGTGGCTTGAGATGAGGGCCTGGGGGACTGTTTTCCTGGAGATGATGGGTATCTAGTGGAAGATCCTTTGGAGCATGCGGAGTGTGTGGAAACAAGCTGAGGAGATGGCGCTAACCTGTTGTTTCATGGTGAGTTGGATGTCTAGGATTAATCTTAGGTTGTGTGCTGCGTGGTTGAAGGGGGCAGGAGGCCACGATGAGTTGTCCCAAGGTGATGGCTTATTTCTGAAGATGAGGATTTCTATTTCGTCTGAGTTCAGCTTGAGGCAGTTGGTCTTCATCCAGGTGACGATGCTGATCATGGCATTTTGGAAGTAGGAGCGTGTGGAGGCGACATCATCAGTGAGGAATAGAACAAGCTGCGTGTCATCAGCATATCAGATGATGTTGAGTCAGTGAGCCCATGCAAAGTTGGCCAAGAGGGTCATGTAGGTATTGATGAGAGAAGGAGTTGAGGGAGGAGCCCTAGGGAATGCCACAGATAATGTCTTTGGGGTGGAGACATAGGGAGAGAGGCGGATCCTCTGTGTTCATCTGGTGAGGAAGAAGGAGATCCAGTTGAGAGCCTTCTCTACAAATGATGTGTAGTCTGGTGATGAGGATGTGGTGGGAGATGGTGTTGAAAGCTGCAGAAAAGTTGAGGATGATGAGGGCCACTGATCCACCAAGGTCTAGTAGGCATCAGATGTCATCGGTAGCAGTTATCAGAGAGGTCTCAGTGCTATGGTTTGGTTTGAATCCGGATTGGGAAGAGTAGTGCATGTGGTTGTTTTCGAGGTGGTCCGTGAGCTGGCGGTTGATGGCCTTTTCCAGGACTTAGGGTGGAAATGGGAGTAAAGAGATGGGGCGATAGTTCTTGAGCTCGTTGGGGTCCGTCAAAGGCTTCTTCAGAAGGGGTTTGACTTCAGCATGTTTCCAGGCATTGGGGACAGAGGTGGTGTGGGCAGGGGTCCACAGGGGAACCAGAGTGGATTGAAGCCATGCTAGTGATGGTGTCTCCGGTGGAGAGCTTTTTTTGCACCAGCCCTCACTGCTGCCTCAAAGCCTCTTAGCCCCCCTGCTGCCCTTTGCTTCCCTCCAGTGCCTCGGCCTAACCCACCCTGAGCTGCCTTCTGTCTCCTCTCTTCAGACTATTCCTGCATTCTGCCTCCTTGCCGCATGCTTGTGTCCATTTCTCATCCCCTGCTTCTGGACATCTGTCTCTCTGTTTTTTCTGCATCGGCCATTTCCTCACATCTCTTCTGTTCCTCTGTTTTCCTGCATCTGTCATCTCCTGCTGTTGAGACTTTTTTGAGCCATTTTAGCTGCCTTGCTGCCGTTGTCTGATTTTGGCATTGCCAAAGGCAAGCCCATCTGCACCCATATGCGCCTGGACCACGCCCAGTGCCAGGACCAAGACCATTGTCTGGACCCCTGGCCCTGCCTACTGCCAACGGTACTCCTCCGATGAGCTCGGCAATCTCATTTTCATCAAGAGGAGAATAAAACTATCTTGATTGAAAGTTATCAAATGGCACAGTTCAGTGAAAATGCATGTTAAATCAGTATAGGGCAGGGGTCTTCAAACTGGGGGAGATAGGGGGTCCTCAAGTGATCCCAGAGGGGTGCCAGGCTGTGGCAAAAGAACCATTATGCAGATTACAGTGCTTTGGTGTAGGCAGAAAAAATATTGCCTTTTTAAAAAGGTGACATAACTTAATTGCAATGTTTAAATAAGTTTAGACATATGTAAACACTGTCAGCTTAATAGAATAATTGTGTAATATTCTGAGGGGGGGCACGATTATGTTTTTCCAGTGGGGAGGGGTGACTAAAAAGTTTGAAAATCACTGATATAGGAATTAGCATATGGCTCATTCAGATGCAGCGAGTCAAGCAAACCAGACTGCCTCACCTCTAAACGCAGGGCTTTTCATAGTAAAACACACAGTGAAAGTCACATTGTCAGTGTAAGGCGATCATAATTAATTTAGCAGTTTGATGAATCAGATTACAAAATGTAATTAATACAACATCACCTAAAATCATCCATTTCCATCCCCTAACTGAATATTAATGCAACAACTTTGACCTAATGTCATTGGATGTATCAGTACAAATCTGGTTACCCTTAAAACAATGTTAGTCTCATTTATGAATAGGCCTACAGTAGCACAGGCAGGAGGAACCTTGAATGTTATAAAAGGCTTCCTCAGGAGTACTTTGAGAGCAACATGACAACAAAGAACATTTCATAAGAGCACATTTTGGTATGTGTGAAGAAATAAAAATGCACATCATGGCCGTGTTACAATCCAAGATGAAGTTTAGGCCTAGTCGGTCTATTTCAGTCTCGCACAGGAAAATACTGTTTTGCAAAATGTTTATAATGTTAGACACACATTTTTAATAAATCAAAATCATCTCCCTCTATCTTATTAGCATCATTTGGAAAAGCCTGTGGATGATTTAAGAAATGTAAGCAAGATTGTGCCATAAAAGATGGAAAATTGATGTGGATCTCCTATATACCTTTCCACTAGCGCCATTTCCTTAACCATAGTGGTACGTTAATGTTACTTAGCATGTTTACACTTATATTAGAGGAGGCCACTGTGGCAGTAGGAATCATTCCTGTATTTCCTGTGTTAGGTGTCTCTCCATTGTTCTGCAATTCTGTTATCTTATTTAATTGAAAATAGCACAAGTGTCAAGCCAGCTCTGGATCCCCCCTGACTTTTGTGATGGCTTGGACCGTTTCATATTTGTAATTATTATTGAGATCTATGTCACAGTAGAATTTGGGCATCACATTTTACCATGAGGTGAGATCTAGGGCCATATTCACCGCAGGGCAATAGGAGTTGACACTTGATAGTTTTGGGGGATTCCAACCATGGTCACCAGGACAGCGGTGGAGACTACACATTGTGATCATTGTCACTGCCTGCCTGATTCAAAATGGTCACTATCTCTTTATAACCTCTGTTTTTTTAATAGCTAATGTCCCAAGCCAAGATTGCCGGTATTGACATCCAGGTTGATGATCCTTCTTTCAAGTTTTACAGGCCTTTGACAATATATAAACTATAGATGTTTTCTAGTCAATAGCTGTCAATTCCTATATTTGGCTGGTTCCTTCACTGCTGCCAAGTTAATCTGCTGACCCCTTCCTTTGTGTGACCTTTTTTACATTCTGTTGACATCTTGGACCGAGCATGGTGACCAAAAGAGGATTGTTCCCTACAGATACAATTTATCTGGGGCTTGTGTGACCGGCTGGCACACAATGTGCTCCTCACGGAAGATCTTTGAAAGTGGATCGTCGTCACTTTTGATCTTCAAGAATTGTTTAACTATGATCATACCCAAACTGGTTGGCTTACTTATCTATCTATCTATCTATCTATCTATCTATCTATCTATCTATCTATCTATCTATCTATCTATCTATCTATCTATCTATCTATCTATCTATCTAGCTATCTATCTATCTAACTGGTTCACTTTATACCATTTCTGTCTTTTCACAAGCACCATGTGTTCACTTTGGGCATAATATATGATCAAGATTTTTGTTCAATGCTGCTTTTTGATAACATTGTTTATACATTGCAGAATATACTTATTTGTAATGTCTTGATGCCAAATTGTCTTTGATTGTAAGAAATTAAGGTCCATATTTATACTTTTTCATGCAAAACTGCGCAAATGCAGTTTTGCGTCAAAAATATTACCGCCGGCTAACGCCATTTCTGTGCGCCGTGCGGGCGTCAAATTTATACTTTGACGCACGGCGGCGCGAACCACAGGTGTGAGTCATTTTCTTTGACGCACACCGCAGCATCACGTTGTAAAGTAAAACGACGTTAACGCGGCGGGAATGACTGTGAGCCGATTTACCGCAAACCGGATATGCAGCGTTTTTGGACACAATAGTCAAAACGCACGCAAACACAGCCATTTCAGCAGAGGATAGCCAAAATGGATCCCAGATGCCTGTGCAGACCCCTGGAAGATGACAACAGACCAGGAACCAACCAGGAGGACCCACACAAGACCCAGGACAGAGAGAAGAATAAAAGAAAGTGTCGCTTGAGTGCAGAGGAGCCGGAAATTCTGGTTAAGGAGGTGACGGAACACCAGCACCAACTGTTTGTCACCTCAAAGTTGCCAATCAGTAGGAGAGAGGCAATATGGCAACAAATTGTTGACAAGATTAACAGTGTGGCAGAAGTGCGCAGAACAGTCATCGAGTGCAAGAAACGCTGACATGACTGCAAGCGCAGGACCAAGGAAAAGATGGCCAGGAACAGGAAGGCAGCACTGCAGACTGGAGGTGGGAGTCCAGCACCGCAGGAGGCCCTGGACCACATGGAGTAGATGGTCGCAGCCGTCATCCCTGAGGAGGTCATCACAGGGATTCAAGGACAGGACAGAGCAGACTACCAGGAGACAATGCACATGCAGGGTAAGTCGCATGGGGAATTAAAATGCACTAATGTTAACTGCAACCGGGGGGGGTACCAACTACACAATGCATGTAAGTCATCATATACATGGAGTGGCATCGGTAAAGGGGCACGGCACGGGGGCATGGCCTGTTCAGAGAAAACCTGGGGCACACCATTACACAACACCAACAACCTTTCCATGGGGGTATGCTGCCATGCCAACGATGTAGCAAAGGTAAAGCCACGCCAGGAGGGAAGGGCACAACGTCAAACTGACATCCCGTCACACGTCAGCCACTATACTCCCTACATTAACTAGGGCCCAATTAAAAACCTCTAGCCATACCGACAACTGGAATGTAACATTGACAACAGTTGTCACTACCACCTCCGCTGCATGGATCATACACACCCAAATTAGAGGATTTAGGATGACAACGTTAACAATCCCCTGAAACAAGACAAATGTTCCAGTCCTGTCAAATGTGAATGCCCATAGTTGCCGTAAACATCAGCCAATGTCATCAACATTAGGAGGTACACAGCACTAAGGTCACACCCATGCTGCATATGTCAGGGTTCATCCTGTGCCTGGGTCACAATACAACATCCCAAATGTCATACTGCTCAGACAACAGCATTGAGGGGGAGGACACATGTAACTGGTCACTGAAATACACCTGCACAGTCAGAGGAGGAAATAGGACACTGCTACGACTATCAGGGCAATCCAATGTACCACACATTCCCCAACATTAGCTGTACACATTACCAATGCTGACATCCATGTCGTGCCATAACAATGCTATGCATAGTATACGCTATATTTCAACTACATATAGGTGGATGTGAAAGATCAGAGACTGGGGAAGGTCCAGATTGTTAAGTGTGCTGCTAGTGCCATCAGACCATCCACAGCCAGTGAAAGGTCTCACCATGAGAATGGAAGTAGGTAGAGGGTTGAGTAGGACAAGAAGGTGGCAATTCACAATTTGGCCAAAACCAAGACCTAGAGGAGATGATGCTGACAAGTCCACTAACTGACCACAATACATGTGACATGCAGGTGGGGCATAGGCCTGGGAGAATGCCCATCTGAAAGACTGGATCAATGAACAGGATGGATCCTGGTGGATCACAATGTGAAAATCATCACAAGGCAGGCATGTCACATCACAAATGCTACAACACAGACACACTAATTGTACCGTATTTCATTGCAGAGGATGATGGATCTCCTGCGGATATGCCTGCCCAGGACTACCCTGATGACATGGATGACGAGCTGAGAAACATCAGCCACCAGACCCTCCAAGAGGTCCTTGGAACCCTCCAGACCCCACCTTCAGTCACAAGGAGGAGCACAGAACAAGCAGCCATCGCAGAGGATCCACCCACCCCCCTCAATTGTACAACCTGCCAGCTCCAATACAGCTGAGGACTCTGACGACACTGGCACCAGCTTTGGGAGAACTGTAGTCGGAGTACGGCGGGAGCTGGCCAAGGAGGTGCAGGTGGGGATGCAAACTATGGCAGCCAGCCTAGAGGGGGTGCGTTCGTGTATGATGTCAACTGAAGAAAAGCAGCAGCTATGCAAGGGCGAACAACTATCTTGCAGGAAGTAGAAAAAAGGCTGAAGGAAATCAGCACAGCTGTAATACAGTTGATCCAACACCTACAACAGCAATCCTGTCAACGCGTGCACGAATGCAACATTGAACCCCTCAGGGCCAACCTGGCTGCCTACCATTGTGATGTGGATGCTATTCTTAAGAACCAGCAGATCCTCCTTGCAGCAGTACTGCCCTTAAGACCCCCACAGGTAGCAGACACCGGGATGTCTGACTCTACATCTACACACACTGAGGTGTGTGTTGCCCCTTCACAACCACCACCACCAAGGGCAGAGGAGGCAACACACACATCAGAAGATGAATCAATCATCATTATACTTATAAAGCGCACTATGTACCCGTTAGGGTTTCAAGGCGCTGAGGGGGGGGGGCAGCTGCTATCGGTCGAAGAGCCATGTCTTGAGGAGTCTCCTGAAGGTGAGGAGGTCCTGGGTCTGGCGCAGGGAAGTCGGGAGAGAATTCCAGGTCTTGGCGGCGAGGTAGGAGAAGGATCTGCCTCCGGAGGTCTTGCGTTGAATTCGGGGGACGATGGCGAGGGAGAGGTTGGCAGAGCGGAGTTGGCGGGAGGGGACGTAGAAGTTGAGTCTGTTGTTCAGGTAGGCGGGACCGGCGTCGTGTAGTGCTTTGTGCGGGTGGGTGAGAAGACCAGGAACAGATCACCTTCACACGTAAAAGTACCCGGAAGCACTAGTCCCTGCCACATGGCCACCTATTACCAAGGTCCTGCGCTTTGTAACATGCCAGTCTTGCAACAACTGTACTCAAGCACTGTTCTGCAAACCACTGTCTAACTTGTCAGCTTGCCCAGTGATTGTCTTGCACTAACTCATTGGCAAGTCCTGTCCCTCTGCACTGTCCGACACTTCACCCCAGCATGTCCAATGACATGTCCTTTTGCACTTGTGTAGGATCACAATGGAAGATGTCACTATAATGGACTCACAATCATGGACAATGTACATATAGCACTACAGCACTTTTCAACAAATAGCACTTACACAACCACTTTGTCTCTGTGTAATGTGACACATCAACCGTGCAGTAGATCACTAAATTTTACCTCCTGTCAAATATCATATATTGTCAATACAACTGCCCTGAAATAATGTGGGCTGATAACTATGCACAGTGGCCTGGATTCTACCATACTCTGCCCTTCCGGAGGGTAATATCTGAGGAAAAGAGAAACTATACAACATAATGCTGTGTTGGACAGATCAACGCTTCCTCAAGGGATATCTAAACCATAAAATAGTGCCTTCAAAATGTTGCTTCAATTCAAAACTAACATATGTAACATTGCCCACAAATATAAGCGAACACTCACTAAACTGCATGAATGGGGGTGTATGAGTATACATCCAAATAAGTAATCATGCTGAACAGTGTAACAAATGATCTATGTGAGTTATGTACACTATACTACAGGAGAGCTTACTACCACTCACCTTATAAGGGTTTCCTTGGACATGAGACTGCAGTCAGACATAACACAGTGTCCCCAATCCTAAATCTGGAGGCACTGTATGTGACATTGAAAACATACACTATGAAAAAAAACACTTTGGGATCCATAGTAACTGTGATTGGTGGTTGCAATGAATGGCCGAATCTTTGCAAGGTAGCTTTGGGGTAGCAGCCAATGTTACAGCTCAGTTGCGATTTGTTAGCAGCATAGGACACAAAATGTAATACAAAAGAAACACTGTACACTCATGCCAAGGCCCTGATCTACAAGCATGTCACACATACTCTAAAGAGTTACCTACATATTTATTAAACAGTAAAAACTGAAGTGAAAACTCGGGGAAAAGCCTTATCTACTCTAACTACTCATTACCCACAACTGTCCCTAACTAACCTAAGCTAAACTTACTTATCACATTTAACGAAACGTTCTAAACATCAACCCCTTACCCCCCTTATGAGACGGGACACATGGAGGACAACAGATACTAACCTAAACACATACTATCCTATACTAAACAAATATAATTTTCTTTTTCTTTTTGTAAACACACAAGAACCCCAACATTGCCCCCCACCCACCCACACACTTAAAAATAAACAGTAGAAATATTCAGGACCCCCCACCCACTAACACTAACTAAACTAACATCCTATACTGTCCTAACACTAAGCCCCCTAAACCCACAAAGTATAAGAACCAGGAAAGAGGAGGGAGGGGAGGGAATCATGTCCGTCTATTCATCTACAGGTTGGCCCTCTGGAGGGTCCTCTTGATCGAACGCATCTGCCGGTTGACCTGTTGCACCTCCTGCCGCAGTCGACTCATCTTCCGAAGGACATGGTCCAATTTTCGCTGCATTTGTCCAAAAGCAGCAGGGTCAATGGCTGCAGCTGGGGTGGTCTGGGTGCCAGCCGAGGAAGTGTGGGGCCGTGTAGTGTCCATGGCTGTGGGTTGCCCTGCAGGTGGTGCTGTGCTTGGGCCTGGAGCAGTTGCTGTGGATGTTCCTGCAACGGTCCCAGCTGCTGGTGCTGCCACCTGGGTGGCAGTGGTGGTGGTGCTGGTGGTGGTTGTGGTGAGCAAAGAAGGTCCGCCTTGTGGAAATGCCCTCCGTTCATGCCGATATCTGCGGGCCATTTTTCGGTACCCAGACTCGACTTGAAGTATGTGTTGGTACCTCATTGCCCGCTGTTGAAACTCCCTGACCTGGATGGGTCTCATATTTGCAGCTGTTAAGACAAATAGAAAATCTAACATTAGGTACTGCATTGTGTGAAATGGCACAAGAAGAAAATCAGACAATACATCTATTGTACTTGTAACAGCTCATATCATCATACAGATCATTGATTGTCCCTGAGGAAGTACATGGCAAGCCAGCCTACAAAGGTCCTATCACACATAGCACATCCAAACCCTACAAGATGGGTAACAACAGCCATGATTTTGGCATCTATGTTCTGCCAGTTGTCAGCCAACAATCATGCTGAACATCCTGCCAGGGCTACAAATGTCATTGTACGGGATGGAAATCTAGGGCCACATGATCTGCAAGTTGTAAATGGACTTGCCAGTATAGTACTCATGTGCGAAACATGAGTGTGTATACTAGGTTCAGACAAAAGATTCACTGATTTACATATCTGTGTACCAAACTTGTATCATCAGTCTAGGTACACTATTCACAAACCTATACCTGTGTTTCACGGTGGGGGGGTGGACTAACAACTAATAATTTCTAACAACAAGGACACCCAGGAAGCTTAGGAAAGCTGGGCATGTTTTTGGCTCAGCACACACACCACAGGTAAGGAGGATCTCCAAATAGGAGACAGCAAACCCTTGACCAATCCCAGAGTCACTCATGTTTGGAAATGCAGACCTTTGTCCACATCATTTACTACCAGTAAGCCATGACTTACAACAAACACAGAGATGCAAGAACACCCCTGGCCATGAGTGGCATGCACACCTAGGCCTTGGCACTCAAGTGGCACATACTCGGAGCACTACATGTGGAGCTACATGCTGCTAGGAAGTTTAACCTACAGTTTAATAAGTACATTAGTGAATTGGGAAGCAGAAGTCTGTGGGTAAGCATTTGGCAGCCCCATTCTGGGAAAATTTGGGTCTGACTGGCTGACTAAATCACAAATTTGGTCCAGTGCGACTCTTTCTGATTCAAGTTTTATCCACATGACTCATCCCTATTCACATTACAGTGCCTTCAGGACTGACCCAGAATACCTAAATAAGACAATAGATAAGGATTGGCCAACTCAAAGATGGTGATAAAATGATATTCCACTCATGGAACAAAACAAATGATTGGCCAGCGCATCACACCTTGCTATGTGTCCAACACACAGAAGTCCATCACACATCACCAGCAAACACAACACATAACACACACATCAACACTTACTGGAGTTGTCTGGGTCCTCGAATAGAGCCACCTCGCCAACAGTGTAGGGTGCCGGTCCACCTGTAAGGCATGGAAGGGAGAAATGTGCTCAATGTCTGTGCACTCTACAACAATTCCAAAGACAAATACTATGTGTAAGATTACATCAGAAGTAAAGCCTCTCAGACATGATGATACTGCATCCTATATAGCACGGCTAACATGTACATACCATGGGTCTCCAGTGAGTGATGCACACATGCAGTGGTCCTAACTATCCTGTGGTGACAAACATGCTCCTTCATTATTGAGCAGACAATAATAATGGAGTGTATTTGTCTCATCATGTGTATCCAAGAGAGACATCCAAAGCCACTTTCTGTGAGGACTGCATTACCAGTCAACCAGCCATTGTGACCATGACAAATTTATGTCACACAGGTACAATGTACAGAGGGGCAGGGACAGTTGTTAGCCCTCATGTTGTTACAGTTTCTTCATTTGATGTGGCACAGCTATGATTAGTTGCACCAACCATAGAGCTATGAACCCATGTGCATACCTTTGGCCAGCCATCCCTAATCGAAATGTGGCACAAAAAACTCCAAATACCAGTCTAAGATGTCAGCTGAGCGCAGCTAGAACTTGTTCCCTATGTGTTCAAATCCAGATCAGACATGTGTCCGAAATGAAGGAGGGACACAATAATCCCTAAGAATTTTGGAATTTCCATGATCGGTTTCCTTACACACTCACCAGACACACATGAGACATATGTTTGGGCCACATTGCTATCATCAATTGACGTGAAGCCCGCACTCATTTTCAGCCTCATTTAGTGTTTCAAAATTCAGTCTAGCTGTTGCGTCAACAAATGATGGTAGTTGTTTGGAAATGTCCATACCTCACAGGCAACTGTGGCCTATAGCTAAACATTATTGGCTCCTGATTTGTGTTGCTGTTTGACACAAAGGCGGCACTAACTTACATAATGCAAATGTATTCAGTAAGTTTGCGGAGCTCTTGCTTCCTAACAGCTAGCAATTGTGGTCCTTAACAAAGTAGCTATATGACCCTGTATGTTTCAGTGGCATTCCACACACTCAACAACATTGCCAGCAGATATTGTAAAAATCAGCTGATGTCACTACAGAGCATTTAAACGTGCATATTTACATGATTTGGTCTCACCAACAGGGCCACCAATCACAATCCCCAGGTGGTCCAGCAGATCATGCTCCCTGGAGATAAGGTCACCCCAGCTGGTGGTCGTTTCTTGGTGTCCTATAAATCCGTTGCAGATGATGCAACACCTTTGCCCACCTGAGCCTCCGTGCCTCAGTGTGATACCCCTGTATAACCCGCCCACCTGCCTCAATCATTAGGGGTAGGAAATGGCACACCAGCCATATAAATCCACCCAGCTCCTCCTCTCCTATCTTGCCAAGACGAGGCCTACCCAACATCTTTGCAGCAACAGAGAAATAGGGGATAAAGGGGAACAAAGGTGAATAGGGGCAAAGTAGAACAGGAAAAACTTCAAATAAACAACTAAAACAGCCCAACTATACCCAAACTAACACTACCCACAACAGACTCCCAACAAAACAAAGACAATACTTTACAACACAAATGAGCACAAAAAACACTCAGACAGGATACTACAACAAGTTTTTATTCACAAAAAGACAATAAAAAGACCACACAGGAGACAAAAGCACAATTTGAACAGACAAAACTCTGAACACAGCCACACAGTCAGGAAATATCACAGACTGCAAAGTGAAAGTGAAAGTACACCCACTGTACATAATCTGTAAACAGGATATCCTATTACATCACAAAATATTTTGACGCATACTGTCTTCGCGTCATTTTTTCCGATGCACAGGAGTAGATTTGAGCCCGCATCCATATTTTTGGAAATAGTTTTACACGTAATCAATTTTCTGAGGTACAGTGTGGAAGATACAGCTCAGGGGAAATGGTTATTTCAGGGCATTACGTGTCGTTTTTCGGCCATAAGCGTCATTTTTTGACACGTATGCGGCAAAATTTCAGGCATTAACTGGGTTTGGGTCATTTTACCATTTTAATGTTATATTACAGTTTTGACAATACTGAGATAGGCTGATTGCACCCACTTTGGTCGTGACGGTGTATGGGTACATGTGACACATCATACTACTGCGGACCATGATCCGCTACTTCATGTACAGGATTTTCACTCGTGACTGACGCACTAGATGGCCAAACGTGTGGCCTACATATCTGTATTGCACAAACTGGGCATGTTTGGCGTCAGGAGAGGATAGCAAGGTGACGCACATAAGTACAATACCTCAATGCCTATAGCTCAATTTGTGTGCATTGGCTACTAATATTGTTGTTGACCCACTGTGTGAGCATCACAAGATGCATCATTGCAAATTTGCTTATATGAATGTGGAGTCAATGTGTCCAACCCTCAGATGCAAGTCAGTGTGGAAATGAGAGAGGACATGTGTTAGTCATACATGTAGCAACATCTGCTGTGTGCACTTTCTAGTTTTTGGGTAACGTAAACACCACAAATGACAAAGCATGCACCGGATAGATAGCAGACGCTTGTTCATGTCAATGGTCCAAAACTTGTCCATCACATGTCCTGGAAATTTGGATAATGCTTCCTAGGCACTTGTTGGTGAACCTACCATGAGTCAGGCACATGTACAGACTAAGTGGGTACCGTGTTATTGACACGGAAAGCCAAAGGTGAACCACAACTGTAATATCACGCCACAGTTGTGGTCATATGACTGAGCCACAACTCTCCTGTGGCAGTGGTGGACCAGCAGACCAAGCAGCACGTGGCCACACATTTCCAGTGATCAATTGCACAGAGGTGTCTTGTTCATGTGTGTGGTCCAATGTTGATCCTGTATATTTTTAGGGGTCTATTTTGTCACAGTTACGTCCAGGTCTAGTCATGAGTCAGTGGCGGCTATTCCTGTATCTACTGAGTATCCTTCTGAGATCAATGGAAGTAAAGCCAATGAGGATATAATCACCTACATGGGGATGGTCCCACCCTGTCACTGCAGACGTGTTATGAGACTGTCAACAGGGCAACCTTGGTGTGCTGAGTGAGATCATATCTCAGGAGTCTTGTACCGGCAGGTGTCATTACAACATTTGTACACAGGTTGGCCTCTAAAGTTCCCACTGCATCTGGGAACATCATAGCCTCTGTGTTGATTAATATTGCAGCTATTCACCACGCACATCCCATCAATATGTTTTGAGCAATGTGATTCAGCGTGTGAACTGTCAGGGTCCTAACATATGTGGACTTTTCATGCACATTATCTGACGTTGATGGTTCTGCTGGAGGCACCATACCCAATCCCTGCATACAGCCATGGTACACTGTCACACTTTGTCGCTCATGCATACATGAGACCAGGACAAGGGATAGGCCATGATTTGGGTATTTGGAGACAAGTTCCCAATTATGGTAGATAAATAAGCAGATTATGCTAAGTAACTTATTTGAGTATGCATTGAAGAACCACCTGACAAAATACCCCCGGAGGAATGTGAGGGTTGGGAAAGCAAGTATGATACATATGTAGCCACAAGGAACCAGACAGGTGCCAGTCAGGCTGACAGGATGCAGGGTAAATCAGGATCCAGCAATTTCACAAGGTACATACTCAGTGGTCTGACTAAGACTGGTCGGAGTAAGAACAACACAGTTGACATGGAAAACTGTGTTTGTCCTGTGTTTTGGAAGGCGACACATAAACCCAAGGGCTGTGTTACACAGCTTATTTTTCTAGCAATGCCTAACAGTGTAATCGACAAAATGGCAGCATCTATGCTGTTCCAAGCATCTGCAAGGGCAGCGCATGTTCAAATGGCTGGTCTGCATGGAGTTGTTCACAGGTGTGTGCTGCATCAGTTTCTCACAAGTCCTGTAGGTGAGATTTGAGTTCAAATGGCCAACAGTACCTTTCACATGGGAAGCAAACTACAGGTGATAACAGGGCTTAGAGACTACAAGCCAGTGCATTATTTAACCTGACGTCCATGCAGACAAATGTACAATGACTAGGGCATACCATACTAAAGGGTGAAGCACACTGGATTAATATTGTTAGTCTGTGTGTGTGTAGAGGAGGGAATATCTGGGTACACATATTACCATTCTAGGGACCTCTTAGGACAGGTGGGGTGAGACCAGGAACATGTCATGTGCGCAATGCTTGTCATAGGTGTGGCACTTGTGCTCTCTATGTTCTGCTTATATGGAATTCTAGTCACAGATAGTCCTTGCAAAGATAGGTGCTGTACGACTTACTGCTGTCAAGGGTCTGGTCATACATTCCTGTTACCAATGCAATAGCACATCCACTGCCTCGTGTATGAGGCATTGTTTTTCCTTATTGACTGATGGTGTCCTAGTTGTGTGCCATATGCTGCAATGAACCATGTTGCCAACATGTATGTGTGAAATAGGTGTGGTCCTCTGCTATTGCCCTTCAAAGGTGAAATGTACAGGATATATGTCATTTACAGTGTGTGTGAATGTGACTGTTGAATTATACGCATCACAACTCCTTTGGAAATTTCTGTGTCCTGATCGGTATATCAGCAATGCTCCATGAGGCTACACTCTTATTCTGATAGTTAGGGATAAAGGTGAGCAAAAATGATTACCCAGACCATGATATGGTGATTATTACAGGTGTTTATTTACATATGTTGATACAGTGGTGATGGTGAGTTGTTTCAAAAGAAATTGTTGACAATATGTTGGCGCCTACGCAATCCAGCAGCTGTGTTTGGTTGGTCCCCCTCATGTTGTAGGCCAGCATCCTCCTCTTCAGGCATTTGTGGCTCTGGTTCTAATAGGGGAATGTTCCTTTGTACACAAATGTTGTGCAGGATGGCACATGTTAAAATGATTGTGCAGACCATTTATGGTGAGTATAGGAGGCTGCCACCAGTGATGTTGAGGCACCTGAATCTCAACTTCAGGATGTCAAAGGTCCTCTCGACTATGGTGCGTGTCCTCCTATATGCCTCATTGTAGGCACGCTCTGCTGCAGTGCTTGGGTTGCCAAATGGTGTCATAATCCATGGCTGGATCCCATACCCCTGATCAGCTGAAAGAGAAAATGATTGAGATCATGTTGATGTAGCTTGCCCCATTAATATCACCTTACATGGCAGTAGTTGTCTTGTGACTCTTTGGTGTTATTGTGTTGATTCCTTGGCTTCTAGGATGTACCATCAGCATTGGGTTGTTTCCTTGGCCGAACAAGTGTTTGCCTGCTGACCGGTTGTCAGCAGTATGTTTTGGGAGTTGCAGTACAGTGTGTACTCCCTAGCATTGTGACTTGTGATACAGGTGTTCCTGTGTCTTCACTGGGGGTGAGATGATAGTTCCATCCACAGATTCAATTTGACAGTGGTGGTAACATGTTAGCATCTATGTACCCTGGACATCCCATACCTTTAGACATATGCAATGTATTAATTTAAACATCAGTGAGACGCTTATATTTTGCAAAGTGACAATTAGCCAAACCTCTCCATACGTTGTGATCATTGACGTCTTAACATTTGACTGTACACTAATTTCACATGTGTGACAGGTTCACTGTAGACCTATCAAACATGCCTAGCGGTGTCACAACCTCAGTGTGTTCCTGTTCACATGTCGCTGTCGTGGTGTATGTGTTGTTTGTCCTAGAGGGTTGCTGTGCAGTGTGTATATGGGTAGGTTTCTGTACTTACCAACAAGTAGTCCATTTCCATATCGTCCATCCTGGAAGTGTTGATTGATGGTACAGTGACGTAAGATGAATGAATCATGTACACTCCCAGGATACTTTGCCACTATGTTGGTGATCAATCACTGGTGATCCACAATGGCCTGCACATTGATGGAGTGTGTGTGCTTCCTGTTGCGGTATAGATGTTCAGTTGCAGCAGGTGGCACAAGGCGTACATGTGTGCAGTCAATGGCACCAAGGACGTGTGGCAATCCATTAATGAGTTAAAACCCCTGTTTTGTCTCCTGCTGCTTCTGCTGTGTGTTTGGGAAGCAGATGTGGTGGGGTGTGAGTCTGATGATGGCATCCAGTACCTTGGGCAGGAAGGCGGAGAATGATGGCTGTGAGATCCCAGCAACCAGGGCGCCAGTGGTTTGAAAGGAGCCACTTTCCAACATGTGTAGTACAGCTAGCAGCTTGGTTTCTGGTGGGATGGTGCGGGGTGCCTGCAAGCTGGGTGCCAACTGTGGCTCAATGTTGTGCAGCAGCTGCTGAATGGCTTGCCAGTTCAACCTGTACCTCTGGATGATGTCATGTTCCCTGAGGCCATGAAGGGTTGTCCTGGTGCGGAATATCCTCTCCTGCCTTCTGCGTTGCCTTTTGGGTCCCTGCTGGTGTTGTGGAAGCTGCTGTTGTTGTTGCTGGGCTCTGCGTCTGCGTGCACGCTGGATAAAAAGCACCTCCATGTCATCCTTTTGCTGCTCTGCTATTGCTTCTGTCTGTTTTGATTAAATACAGGTGTGCTTGCCCCATTTTAACACCTGCCCTGAAGCAGGCGTTAATTTTTGACGTAAATCGGGCTGTGCGTCATTTTCCGACTCCGCCTCCCGGCCGTGCAGGATTTTTGCGGGGTAGCATAAATACGACGCACTGGTGTTTGTGTAATTTTTGGGACGGGAACGCCTACCTTGCATATCATTAATGCAAGGAGGTTTCCCACATCCAGAAAATGACGCACACGGCGGGATTTGTACGTCCGCGGGCTCGGGCGTCAATGTTTAAATATGGGGTAAAGTTTGCGCCGTATGTGCGTCAAAATATTTGACGCACCTTCGGCGCAGACGGAGTATAAATATGCCCCGACGAGCCAGATGTAGGAAGGAAAAAATGTGCGAGTCGGAAATAGCAACTCCATGCGAATCACTATTTCCGACTCGCAAAACGATATTCCAGTAAAAAACGCTATTCCAAATAGCGAGTCGCAACGGAGTCGCACCGCATTGTGCGACCTCGCTTTTAGCAATTTGCGACCTCGCAATTTGCGACCTCGCAAAAAAGAGAGGTCGCAAATTGCACGAAGGGTGTGGTCCGGTGTCGCAAATTGCATGCAGGTGGAATTAAACTTTGGAAATACCCACTTCCTGGTTCTGAGTGATGACATCAGAACCAGAAGGTAACCACATGGAACAGGGAGGAGGGAGGAAGCCACCCAGCCCAAACTGCAGCGCCACACCCAGGTGAGAGGAGCTGCAGCAACAATGGCTACACAGGACAAGGAGACACCCAGTGGAGGCAGAAAACACAAAATCAAGTTTTCTGACAAGGAGTTGGAGGTGCTGACCGAGGAGTGCTGCCTGCACCATGAATAATTATTTGGCAAGGCAGCAATGAGTGTCCCTGACACCCAAAAAAATTAGATCTGGCAGGACATCCAGAACAAGATAAATGTCATTGGTGTAAGCCACCGCACCCTGGATGAAATAGGCAAAAGGTGGTATGACCTTCGCTTCAGGGGCAAGGAGAGGGTGGCGGAGCGCATGAGGGAGATACATGGCACTGGAGGAGGGCCATCTACAGCACTCGAAAGCATGGTGGAGACAACTCTGGAGCCGGAGGCTGTACTAGGCATTGGAGACGTAGACAGTTCTGCACCAGGAACATCAAAAAGTTAGTACCAAAATATATGCATTCACACCCGCATATGCACTATGCACACAATCCCAGTACACATCAGCAGGCACCTCCAGACTAGCTCCATTCACAGTTTAGCAACCTATAGAATAGTGCATTATGGGCAATGTAGTACAGTAGTCAAAATATAGGCAAATGTTTATTTTGAGGCATCAAACATATGTGCGAAACTGACAGTGTATCCCCTATGTCCGACAGGCCTCCCACAAGGCCCCCCCATCAGTGCCACTGTGTAGGGAGAGGAACATGGCACAGACACACAGGAGGAGGCTGCCGCAGACACCGCAGGGGAGTGCAGGACAACACCACCTGTGGAATTGGCACAGGAGACCATGGACGATCCTGCGCTGGGTATGGAGGCAGCCATTGGAACACCAGGGCCAATGCCTATGGAAAAGCAAGCACATGGATCATCAGGCGCAGTGCGTAGATGACGCACAATGCAGTCTGTGCGCAGTGAGGATGTGTCAGATGTAGATTTTGTGGGAATTGAGGCATCCTTATTGCAGAGTCAGCGCCTGCAAAATAGACAAATGAGGTTAATGAACTGTAACCTCTCAAGACTGCAGACCACTATCACACATGGGCTGGCAAATGTGGACAACCAGTTCACAACAATGAACACACATTTGAGTAACCTGACTACCTCCATGGACAATTTGGTCAGGGAACTGGTGGTTGACAGGGCACAGGCACGGCACAGGGAGCGCAACACTGCTGCCCGTTTAGACAGGCTTGGTGCGCCCATAGGGCACCTGGCAAACAACACAACCTGCCTGTCAAGGCGCACTGTCAGCCTGCAAGTGGAACTGGGGCATTTTGCATGAGATGTGGCACGTGGACTTGGCCGCATCAGCCATGTGGTGGATCTGCTGGAGACCAGACAGGCTGCAAGGGGCATTGGGGATACCCCGCAGGACAGTGAGGAGTGCTCCACTGTGAGTAGTGTGTCTGCAACTGATGCATGTGTGTTGCGGAGTAGCAGTGCACGGCAGGGCTCAGGGGACCAAGCTGGAGTGAGCCATGGTGGCCGCAGTCGTAGGAGGCTGTGAGCTACTGGCACGTACTGTTACAGAGGCACATGGACATAATGTGTCAGATTTGACTTTTTTTTTCCAAACTGTAGCATAGTTCACAATGATTTCAACATTATGGTCCTGCAATAAAAGGGTTAGTTTGTTTGACTACACAACTGGGATATGTTTGTCTTACATTAGTGAGTGTTGTCACAGTTGCCACGTACCTGTCAAAGTAGTGGGTTGTAATGTGGTTCCGTCTCTGTCTGCCCTCCATTGCGATGCTTCTATCCCCAGGCTGTCGGTGTGGTAGCTGTTGCTCCTCATCCACCGTATCTGTGTCTTCAGGGGTGAGGTATAGCCCACGTCTGGTGGCAATGTTGTGCAGGATGGCACAGGTGGCAACTATCTTGCATGCTGTCCCTGGGGCATACTGAAGTGCTCCTCCACTTTTGTGGAGGCATCAGAATCTTGACTTCAACAAGCCAAACGTCCTCTCGACTACAGTTCTGGTCCACTGATGTGCAATGTTGAATCGCCTCTCATTCTGATTGCCAGGTGTTAGGTATGAGGTGAGTATCCATGGTCTCAGGGCATATGCACTGTCACCTGTTTGACAAAAGAGGCAAATTTAGCAGGGCATCACAGGGTTACACAGTGACCTGTATGTAAGCCTTCAGAGGTTACTCGCCAATACCTAATATACTTCTCCAAACTCCCCACGTTCTAGGCGTTGGTGTATCTCACTGTGCCTGAATATGTATGCATCATGTGTCCTCCCTGGATATTTAGCCATGATGTCAGTAATGACATTATGGGCGTCACATACCACCTGGATGTTTAGTGAGTGAGTACATTTCCTATTGCGGAACACATATTCCAGATTTGCTGGTGGGCAAATTGGTATATGTGTTCCATCCACACACCCTATTACATGGGGAAAGTTGGCAATTCTGTAGAAGTCCAACTTGGTGCTGTTCATTTCTGCCTCATTTCTGGAACGGTATATATATCTGGACATGTGTGCGAGTATGGCATCTAGGAAACATCTGAAGAATTGTGAGAGTGCACTTTGGGATACCCCACCTGCCACAGCAATTACCCCCTCATAGCTACCCGAGGCCAAGAGGTGCAGTGAGCATAGCACTTGCACATGTGTGGGGATGGCGCTGCCGCGCATTGTCTGTCATTCAAGCTGAGGTTTAAGCAGTTCAATTATCTCTAAGATAACAGCGCTGTTCAGTCTGTATTTATCATATATCTCCTCCTCAGTTTGTTGAAATAGTGTCTGCCTGGTTTGATATATCCTCTCATGTCTGCCTCCTTCTCCTCTGCTGGGCAGCCTGGACTCTCCTCCTCCATGCAATCATGTATAGTGCAGCCATTTTGAGTAGCCCAGATGCCTTCTGGGTCTCCTTTTATACTTTGGTTCTGGTTACCACCTGCTCTGAATCAGTGGTAATCTGGGTGTGCAAAATGGGCTTTTTGCGACTGGTCGCAATTTGCGACTGGCTTTTGTATACGGTTTGGAACTCGCAATTTGCGACTTCCTAATTGCGGGTCGCAAATCAGGTCGCAATTTTTGCGAGTCAGTAATGGGTCGCATTGCTATTTGGTACACCGAAATGGGATTTGAACATCCCAGATTTCATTTTGCGGGGTCGCAAATAGCGCTGCGAGCCGTTTGCGACTCGCAATCATTTGCTACATCTGGTCCTAAGTTTTCTATACATCTTGCTTTTGATACGGATAAGACATTGCTGTATGATATATTACTTTACCAAGGACTTATCTGGGTCTGCAGATTACTCCTGTTGCATTTACCTTTTTTTGTTTTGCGCACCCTCTTAGGTTTCTCTATGCCTCAATAAAGTTTTTCATGCAGCCTTACAGCAGGAGCCAGAGCTCCAGCTTCCATCCAGTCCATGTCACTCTCAGGACTAATGGCAGAAGAGACTACCTGGTTTTAGGTTACTTTGAATATATTAAGTGCTTATTGCGGTATTAATGAATTTCTTCCCTTACAGGAAGCTGTGTGCCTCTGACATAATAGACTGAGCTACTGGGCCAATGATGTTCTCTCTGCTTGCCTTACCCCTGTTTCACTGAGTCTACACTACTCATGATCATTATAGTGACAAAAACTTTCAACATTAACCCATCAATCTCCTATGTGAAGGAAGACGGTATGAAGATTCATTCCAGGGCAGAAGTCCTAAAAATAGAAGTGCGGGACTGACCAACTAATGCAATATACAAGTGTCATCATGGCGCGTGACATTGCTAGGCACACACACTGCCCTTAAAAGGTTTTTAGTAGCAGATATCTCTCATGTTCTTATTCTTGGCATACCTATATCGAAACTAACCTCACATTCACCAGTCCAACTGAAAGATAGTTCTCCCTGAATCAGTACCACCAGAATACTGAGACAGCTGATGGTCCATTAAATTCTGTCTTCGTTTCGGGACCATCTGGAATCCTAAACATGAAAGCAGCCACCTCGCCACCTGCACATTGCTGCTGTGTAGGCAAAACAGACAACGTGCTGGAGTTGAAGTGTGCCCGAGTGCTGGCAAATTATATGAGGACAATTCCATCCTATTGTACTGGGGCCTGACTTCTTGGCAGGGTGGACAGCGTCCACCTTGTGAAAATAGTGGAAGGACATCGTCCACCCGCGTATACCCCCATCTTGTGCCCTGAATCATCCTGAATTGACTCTCGCATTGGGGGGAAAATATGGTTTGAAAGAGAGAAAAAATGAGAACTGGAGAGAGAGAGAAAGAGAAACAGAGAGAGAGAAAGATAGAAAAAGAGAGAGAAACATTGATAACTCTTAACATGGGCATCACAACACAGCAGTCATTTCTATCATGGTCTCGAATGGGTCCAGGCTCCTCACATTATGTAAACTCTTAAAGAATAAAATGCTATAATTTAGCACCACCATAAAATACTAATATCATAAGACTCCTAATATCTGCCTACCTGATGCTCAAGTGACCAGGGCAACTGATGACCCGGAGAGTTCCATGAACCTTTCCTAGAACTGAAAGGAGCAGTAGTCACACTCATGCATAACACCAAACCAGATGCAGACAGGAATAATGAGAGGTAACAAAGTTTTGATTGCAAACAAAGTATTAATTAGGGGAAAGAATTAAGGGGGAAGAGGAAATGAAACACAGTAAAGATATGGGAAATTATCAATGGTCAAAAACGCAGCAGTTATGTACAGTCCTACAACTAATAAAGTTACAAGATTACTTATCATTTATGCTACTGCTTCTTAAACTATCCTGAAAGTGACCAACTAGCTCTTCTTAATCTCCCATTGGTCTTACAATTGCTTCTGACTCAGAACTCCCCCTACTACTCTGACCTCCCAGTCTCCATAGGCTTGTTTGCCATCTTTTTCATTCAAGGATACTGATTTGTGCCTTCATTGCCTTAACGTCCTTTTCTGCTTGTGTATACAGTGTGTTGCAATCTCTTTAACCCTGTGTTTCGATGTTACTTTCCGTCTGCCTCACATTGATTTCTGACAATCGCTTCTTTCCGATGTAATCCATTTTTATATATATATATTTGCTGTCAAAATTGTATCCACAATGCATTTCCTTGAGAAATTGACAAAAAACAACAGCAATTAAACCAAGAAGTTCAGATAACGTAATAAAAGCCCAGATGGACAGAGAGATCTTTCCACAGATTATACAACTACGAAGCACCTGTCAGATCAGTGTTTATGGGAAGTACCAGGAGGTAATAAAACATCTAACCAATGCTATTGCGGCTGCCAGAGTCCATCTAAACATCCCCTTAGTGGTTCTGCAAAAGTCTCACGCAGAAAAGTCCCAGAAAGATGGGCCCACTACATTGCTCTCTGACTCACTGGGGTGAAGTCCAACAGGTCAATGAAACTGCTAACCCTGATGAGACTACCGATTATGCCTCCATTAATGCAGCTATAGTAGGGAAAAAGGGCAGGAACGAAGGAACCTTTCCATGCCTATTGTGGAGCGTATGGTTGAAACCCAGGACATGCACTGTCAGTTATACTGTTGGACCTAGGATGTGGTGAACCACAGTTGAAATGTGCCACCTGTGCAATAGCAGAATAAAATATTCTTGAAACACTAAATAGGAGCTCTTCCCTCTCAAATTCAAAATTGGATATTACAACATTCAAACCCCACTCTACCACAGGTGGAAGAATTGGGATCTGCATATCATTGTCCATCCACGTGCAAAGGTTGCACTAACCTGGTAGTTTAGATCCAAGAGGAACAATGCTAATCTCCACACTTTCCTGCATCCACTAAGTGGGATTTGTGTGCTAGTAAGCAGTAGAATGATGGAAATGGGATAAAAAAGAGAAACAGAGATTCCAGATATCTTCACCTCACCTGATGCTCCTGTCGCTCTTAGCCTGCACTGTGGAGGGGTGGACATCTACAAAAAGAATACCTTTACACCATAATCAGCAAGATCATAACTGATTGTACTATGACACATTATATGCCACATAATAATCACTACATTACCCACAATCTGAGGTAGCTGCCAACTCTATGATTTCCTAACAGTGAAAACAAAATAATGAGCCAGATGTACTATTAGATTTGTTGCAAAAACTGGGCAGAATTTGTGGCCTGTATTTTTGTAACAAGTATGAAATGTTTCGATCCAACCTATGTATTACTAGGTTGGTTTGCAAAACTCAGATTTGATTTGAGTGGCAATATGACCTACCTAATTAATATTCATTAGCTAGGCAACAAATTGTGAATCAGTCCGATTGACCATCGCCACAGGGATGCTGGCTTGCAAGGCTTAGCAAAACACTATGTTTGTGATTAGTTTTAAATAAAGTATTTTTAAAGCATCACATTTCCTTAAAGGAAATGAGGCTGCTTTTAAAAAAGTTTTATTTTTAAAAGACATTTTTCCTTGACCACTTCATACTCCCCTCAAACCTTTTTCACAACTCCCATAAGGGAAGAGATCTAAAGGGGGGCCCTTACCTCTGACAAATGTGTTACTACCCGATCTTTGGAGTCTGTAACCTTTAAAAGCTCTGGATCTGGAATTTTGGTTACAAACCATTAACACATCAAATTGGAAGGGACACCAACACCATGCCCCTTCCAAATTCCAAATTGGAAACAATTTCCAATTCCATATTATGTGTCAGTAAAATCTTACGGACTCTTACAATGAGATTCATACATGGAAAAAACCTCTTTTGCGGGGGGAATGCCCTCTTTTCATGCATTATGCCTGGCGCAGCCATAATGTAACGCAAAGGGTTACAAAGTCACGCAGTACATGCATTGCACCACTTTGTAAATTTGGCGTGATGATTTTGGCCTTGTTGGGCCACATTAGCGTAAAAAAATGATGCTAATGTGACGCAAGGAGGAGCAAGGGGATATTTAAGCTGCCTCTTAAATTTCCCACGACTTTCATTGTAAAACACATCTATTGTAAAGGCATAACATTTTTTTCCAAAAGCCTTTTGTTGTAAAAGCATTTTCATTATAAAGCCTTTGTTTTAAAGGTTATTTGTTGTTTAGCCTTTGTGATAATGTGTGCTTCTCTTGTGGGACAGGTGCAAAAGCCACTGGTCAGCTCAAGTCATTCTCATGTCCATCCAAAATATTGAATAAGTTATGGGTGAACAACTTCAAGAACATGCTGAATCAAATAGTTTCATAGACACTTACCTCACACGATTCCAGCTATGTTTGAGAACAAATTTGGTTATCATAGCCATAGCTGTATGGTTATTGATGGTGGCCATGTCGGAGCACTGGTTTATCATATTAGTCAATTACCTTTGACACCACTGACCTTCAGATTTCTGTAACTGCTTTGTGATATTTATGTAAGCAGAACCATTCTATAGTGGATACATTGTTTGTTGAGTGACAACTCTCTCCTCTTCTTTTAGAGTAGTCCAATGGGAATGTTCCATGGGGCTTCTCCCACCCATTGTTGCTTTTCAACCTCTCCTTGGCACCTCCAAATTTCCTGCAACAGGTAATATTTTTTCTCAGATATGCAAATAATACCCAGCTATCATTGAATGTGTGAGTGAGGGTGCTAGATCCTTTAATAAAGACCACCAACTGGATTTCGTTCCTGTTTGGTTATGGGTAAACAAAAATGCCTCAACCTGAACCCTTTAAAGACCGAGTTGCTACTCACCTGTAACAAGATGTAATTTTGGGCTAGGTTTGTTTGGCCAAGTACAATGAAGACTTACCTTAATTTGATTGGTGTAATTTGAAACCTTGGAGGTAAGTCAGATCTCATAGGTATGCAAGACTTATTTTTACTGTATGACAATGCTGTGCAGAATTTTCTCTTTCCCATGCTTCCCATACAAATTCCTATTGCATTTATGTATAATGTTCTACAATTCTGTTTATCTAGGGATGTGCAACAAACCACTAAATAATTAATATTATATTTTAAACTAAAATACCTGCTTGAATGTTAGATCAGAAATATTTGACTCATCTTCATCGTTGATGCACCAAATTCATGTGTTCATGAATAAAAGAATAAGCTTTAAAATATAATTCTATAATTTGCTATAGTATACAACACAATTTCTATATGGCACTTAACTGTTATTGTTCCTAAACGTAATGTCTGCAGATGGCTTGGCAGAAAATTAAACTTAACAACTGCACTTCCAATTAGTCTTAAGGCGATATTTCAAAGAAAGAAAGCCTGATGGGCCTCTATCGTCCCTGGGTGCTGCTTTCCTCATGTCTGAAAATGGTAAATTGAACTAAAATGTCCCATCAATTCATTCGCCGCAGGACCCAGCAACTGGGCATTATAAGGAGTTTCCTTATTAACTATTACTCAAAAGGTCTTGGCATCATTCTTATGGCAGGATAAAACCAGGTTTTTCCAAGTCTCCTCCCTTGGGGTTCATTTTCAATTTTGTAGGATGGTTTTGTATACAAACCTACACATGTCCTCCCTATCTCTATGGTTCTTGTTCAAAGCTGTACATAAGCATTGGTGGCATCCCTGCAGACTCAGATGGACAAGTTTTACTGGAGACAGGAGCATATTTCTGATTAAGTGATCCAAGGTAACATGCTCATCAATAAAGAGTTTGACTCAAATTAACTAATTTAATAATGCTGGAAGTTTACTAATAGTGGTCACAAAATGATCTAGAATGTCAACACTCTTCCACCGTAGCCCCAAGCCCTTGTCCTTAACTGCAATATCTGTAGTACCCTTTTTGGATGTGTTTTGGTTATTCCCGGTAAAGTTATTGCCATAATAACACAGTTCCTCTGCTCCAAACAGTAAAGGCCCAATTTATTTATCAAGCTCTTCCAAAATTCCAAGTGCCACTCAGGTTTCAATCTAGCAAGACGTTGTAAAGCATTGCCCCTCGTGTATTTATTTTTGTGTGGAACTGTCCAATTGTCTAATTTAGGATTGGGTCAGGGACTGCCACCAGCTTTCATATTAAAATCTCCTACTAAAATAGATTTAAATTCTGAGACATAATTACATCTATTCCTAGGAGCCTCAACAGCAGACAACAAGGTTCCTATGTTGCATACATTTTTCCGATTACAGACATTGTAAAATGTAATAAGAAAAAAATTCAAATGGCTAGAGCATATAATCCAAAATATTTGGATCCCTCAAATAAATAAATGATATTGCGATTACCCTAATGCTCAGGGCGACCTTGCATAATGTCATCAGGCTTCCCATAGGTCAATCAGAAGAGGAGAGAGAGGTGGGAACGCAATAACAGGACTCATCCAAAGTTATGGCATTCAAAGCACATGCCTTTTGTAACATGAGAATGTCAAATAAAAATAAACCAGTCCTCGTCTCTTATTTTAGTAATAATACCTGGTATTTTCCAGGTAATAATGTTTATGCATAGTTGAGGGCGACCCCTTTTAGCTTGTTCTTTAAGGACGAGGTTGGCTCATGGGGCGAAAGAACAAAGTGCCCATTCAGCTTCTATTACTGGTTTTAATTGTCCTTCTTGGCTTTCATGTCGATCGGTTTAGTTCAAATCTAACAAAGGCTGAAAGCACATTTGCAAAGGGAAGGGCTCTGCTAATACAAGAGGTGGCTATAATTCTTGAATATTATGCCGCAGGTGCCTAGCTGACTTCAAGCAGCATAGACAAAATCCTGTGGTAGGATCCCAATACATTTCAGTTGAGATTGGGTAGGAAAATTCCGAAGAATACCACATGTAACCAGCAGAGGCTGTTAAAAGGTTATTAACACGCAAGTCCTCTAAAATGTCTTTCAGACAGGACTAGCCCAAACCACCTTTATGAAAAGTATGTTATCGTAATGCACAATATAGAAGTTTGTTTGCAGGGAAAAACAATGACAGACCTTGTTCTTTAGTTGGATATTAGGTTCATTTGCTTGGGCGGCAATAGCAGTACATTGTTCAAAATGGCCACGTGTGGACATGCTTCGGATGGTAGGGTAATAGAAGAGGAGGGTATGGAAAGACAAGGCCTAATGTAGGCCCCTAAAACTAAGGTCTTATTGTCACAGTTAATATCTCGCATTTGTGTTGGCCCATGGCCAGCTGCCTTTGTGGCATTTAGCAAACACAACAGATGATGAATGGAAAGAAGAGCAAATCAAACATTCTCCCCCAGTCACAGATCTGGTTTTAATCCTCAGTTTTTTTGCTTGCCATGCCATTCCAGTATGGACACAGCCATATGCAAACCAGTCTTGACCCTGTTCCCCATGGGAACAGTCCATCCCGAACTGCCAGGCAAGGTCTTCCCTGGAAGATGGAAAGAAGGATTAAACCAGATCTTTGTGACTGGGGGTGAATGTCTGCGTTGTTCAGCATTCCGTCCATCATCTGTTCTTTTTGCATTTGTGGCATTTAGGGCTTGATTATGAGTCTGGTGGTCAAAAACCCGTCAAAAAATACAGTATACACACAGTTCCAAAATACAAGGGGGTTTCTTTCAAGATAATGGTTCTGAATAAAATGAAAATTCATATATTTGAAGCAAGAGCCCTCACTCACCTTCCGGTGACATGCTTCATCATAGGGCTATGCTCCTCGTCTGGCCGGTGCTGCAATGCCTGACGGGCCCCACGAAGGGGCTATTTGCCGGAGATCTTTTGAAAATAATGCACAGCCGGTCAAGAGTGATATGAGGATTGGTATTAGGGTGTTTAAAAATGACTAGAGGTAAAGAAGGCTATTTATTATGGTACTAATACCTCTGACATGGTTAAAAACGGCAAAAGGGGATATGGTAAAATAATGTCTACACTCCCCAGGTGGCAAGAAAAAATATATAATCACTAAATCCCACAGTGGAGAATAGTAAAGGTAAACACAGGATCTCCTGTGTTACTCTATCTGATAGGTCAACATGTTTCTCGCTGTTTTGTCAATAAATGATCTTATGCGATTCGTCAGGACCTTGTCACATACCTAATCCTTTGAGTAGTTAGAACCCATACTAGGGAAATCAGAAACCCTCCAATTCAGAAAGGTAGGGCCTCATCGGGGAATCATCAGGTTTGAGAAATCCACTCAGGTTTCTAAGTAGATCGGCCTCCTGCGGTGAACCTACATGTCCTGCGAGATCCCGGAACTATGGTCAAAAACCCGACCATCAGATCAGTAGTGAGGAACCTGATCTGAAGCGGTCTCCGCACCGGCGCCATTACAAGTTTTCTGCTGGGCTGACTGGCAGAAACAAGGTTTCCAAAATTCAGCAGAGTGGAAAAGGTGCGGTGGCATTGGGCTTGGCTCCACATGGAGCTGAGTCCAATACTATCACACAGAAGGTCTAATTTGTTTTATCCAAGCTCAAACCTCTTTCCATGATCTGTAGCAAAAAAAAATTTCACTCTCTCTCTTTCGTGCTTGGTACCTCTTCCAGTCAGAAGAGTAAATACCTATCTGGTGTGTTAAGGAATGAACAATTCCCACCTTCCTCTTCCCTCTAAATATTAGGTTATGTAAGGACAAGCAGAATCTTTCTGGCACTTCCAACAGGACACCCACATATCTATACAAAAGCTCAGTAATTTGTAGGTTTTCTAGGACTCTTCTGCTGATGTACTGCAGGTTGGTGTATCTTCAAGCTGGTCCTGATAAACTATAAAGAGTCACCCTACCACCAAAGGATCCACCTTGTTCTGCTGTCCTTCCAGAGCACTTAGAAACAGATATCCCTCCAGATTGCAGTGATATGTATGAATGAGGGGAAGGGCCTATTGTTGAGAAAATGTCATGGTGCAATAATATTGTGCTGAGGGATAGAATATAGAAGGTACACATATTGTTTTCCTACACAATAATGTTTTTAAAAAAAAAATTACTGTGTACAATATTGTTTACTTTAATATAGTTGTATTAAATATCCCTGTTAATTAATTTAATAAACATTATTTACTATTTTATTTTATGTATTAGTAGTGTTATAATTGTTTTAGTACAGTTTGTTAGTTTAATATGTAGTTAAAACGGTTTCACATTCAATTTGTGATTTATAATTTACAAGCAGATTGTTAGATTTGTGGGGGAATGAGGTGTGAAGATATGTAAGTAATAAAATATTGTTTATTTCAAATTAATTTATGTTTATTAAATATTTAATTAGTAATCAAATATATAATTATGTTAATTGGTTAATTGTCATTTCAATTATTTGAGTGTATTTTGTGAATTCTGTTGTGTAATTTATTTTTCTATTTTTTAATTACTAATTTAGTAGTGGCTTCTTGGGTTTGTAGGACTTATGGTAGGAACATACTGACAATATCAAATTATTGTTTTTTCTTTGTAATAAGTTTTTTGAGTCAATTTGTTACTTGACAATTGTATAAATTATTCAATTAATTTATTGTCAAGGCAATTATTTGTTGAATTTTAATTAATTTTTAATTTGTTGATTAGCATAGTAATTCTTAAATGTCTTATTTTTTTATTTATAATTTATTTACATTTTACTTGTTCTGTTTCATGTCTATGTTAATGTTATTAATATTTTATTTATATTTATCTAATTGTTTGCTGGTGTATTTTTTTAAGGTTTTAGGGAAAGAATCTCTAGGGGAAGTCCAACACTTTTGCTACTGTCACTTAGATTAGAGTGGGAATATCAAATGTAAACCCATCAAAGTTTAACATTTCCCTACAAATGCTTACAATGGAGTAGGAATATTAAATCAGTCCTTCCAAATCTAACACTTTCCTTGATTTTGCTCATGTTGGAGTGGGAATACTAAATGTAACACTTAAAAAGTCCAAAATTGCTCCCTAGTGTTCCTTATGTTTTAATGAGAATAGTAAGTCTAACTCCTTTGAAGTCCTACACTTTCCATACTGATGCTTAGATTAGAGATAGAATATTACATCTACCGCCCTTCCCCCACGAACGTCCAACACTTTCCCAACTGTTGCGTATATTGTAGCAGGAATTATAAATCTAACTCTCCAAAGTCCAACACGTTGCTTGATTTTGCTTATCCTGTAGTGGGAATGGTAAATGTAACCCTGCCAATGACCAACATTTTCCATACTGTCACTTACATTGGAATGAGAATTATAAATCTATCCCCTTCGAAGTCCCACACTTCCCCTACTAGTCCTTAGATTGCAGTTGGAATTTTAAACTTAACCCTTCCAAAGTTTTGTACATTCACTGATTTTCCTTACATTGGAGTTAGAGTAGCAAATCTAACTCCTCCAAAGTCATCACTTATCCTACTGTTGCATAGGTTGGAATGGGAATAGTAAATATAGCCACCCCAAAGTCCAACACTTTCCTTATGTTTGCTTACATGGTGTCCAAAACTTTTGCTAGTAGTGTTTATTTTTGATTGTTGTTCTTTTCTACTGTTTATATAACTTAGACAAAAGACTTGAATCTTTTATTTAAATGTAATTTTTGTTCTTTAAATTAATTCCTTTCATTTTTTTTAGCTTTTTGATATATGTTTTCTCATTTTAATTTGAAGTTAGTGGTATTCTTTTTAATGTATCATTTAAAAAAATAAAATATTGTTTTCAAGGTTTTAAATGGTAACTATAATATGTATATTTTTGACATACTTAATTAAAATTCATTCTAATATCATTTTTACTTTTAAAAAATAATTGTCATATATGTTTTCTCATTTATAAGATGCTAATGTTTACTTTTAATTGACTGTCACTATTCTTATTGTAATGTCTTTTAAAAATTATTTATATTTTTTAGAGAAGATGACACTTTGAAGCGTTGGCCGACTGGGTAAGACACTGGTTTCTCTCTGCCAGAATATTATGCTTTGACGCTTTGCCCGACTCGGGCAAAGACTGACTTTTCTGACACAAGATTACTGATCTGGAGGATAGATCATGGAACAGTAACTTTTGCATATACAATATACAAGAGGAGGAAGAGAATGGGGATGGGGCCTCCTTCCTGCAAGATCTACTACTGAAATTCCTTTATCTGCAGTTCTAGAGACCGCTGGCATTTTAAAGGGCCCATCAAGCTCAGAACCCCCAGTATTGATTGTCTCCACAGCCAATTACTGCTTACCCCCTATGCCACCAGCATGTCAGAGCCATCCTCCAAGTGGCACAGAAATCCAAGGACTCACTGATATTTGGGTTATGTCCCCTTTCCTTCTTTGCTGACTGTTCCTCAACTACTATCACCAAGCCAAGAAAGCTTGGGGGCGTGGCCAAGATGGTGACTGGAGCAGACGCTAAATATTGAGCTCAGCTCTCGGCCCAAAAATAATCCTACTTTACATCCCACCCGGACGTCCCTGGTGCCTCCCAATGTGTTTGTGACGGCCCCGGGGGGCTTGGATGGGAGCCGATGCAGATGCGCTCTGTAAGCCGCCGGAGCTGACGGGGCAGAGCCGTGTGGCCTGGCGGAGTGAATCGTCAGCCGGAGTTGGAGGTCACGGCCCTCGGGAGAAGGATACAGAGGGGGATCGCGTCGGTGACCTGGACCCTGGTGGCAGAGACCCCACAAGCCTGCGCGCATAGGGGTGGCGACGACGTGGCACAACTGCGGGTTGCCCCGGTGTCAGACGATCTGTATGCTACATCGGAAGGGCCCAGGGCAGACACAGAGAGAGTCCTGCGAGAGACACCGCATGGACTGATGGCCTGCTGGCACCGGAACAGCAATGGGGTGCAGACCATCTTGGAACTCGGATCCTCTCCCCGCGGGGAGTCAGGCTCTTGCCGGTGAGTGGTTTCAGAGCAGGACCGGCCACATAAAACAGGATGGATGTGTGTCGCATGCATACTTAACTTAGAGTGAGCGTCGTTGATTCCTACAGGCCGCCCCAACAGGCTCAAGGGAGAATGCTCTGGCCACGACCTGGGTGAGTCATTTGCTTCATGTGGGGTGTGGAGGTGGGATCCCCAAGCACCTGAGACTATTACATTGTGCACAGAACTATACGCGCCACCAGGGGGTAGCGGACGGGTGTAGTTAATTGAAGCCTTAAAAAATTTGTGCGACCATGTGACCAGGGATACAGTCACCCACAATTATGGTCAAACCAAAGCAGATACGACTGCCTTCGTCCACTGGAGATGAGATGCTACTCCCCAAAAATTCTGCAAGTGAACAGGCTGTGTCCCTTCAGCAAATGAATGAGACATTACGGACCCACTCTTCTCAATTTGCCAAATTACTACAAGCCGTTCTGGACATCAAAGTGACCCTATAAGGTAAAATGGACTCAGTGGCACTTGAGGTGAATCTACTGAGAGTGGATCAACGTAAATTAGCAGACGGAGTATCTGCAAATGGAACCTCACTCCTAACAGTTCAACCTGAAATTAAGGCAGTACAGAATCAGCTGCAGAGTTTGGAAACAAAGGTATCAATAGTGAAACACAGAGCAGAGGACGCAGAGGGCAGATCACGGAGAAACAACATTTGCTTTGTGGGGGTTCCCGGAGCGAGCCAAGCTGCCCAATGCTGAGGCATTCCTGGAACAGTGGTTAAGGGATACGGTGCTGGCGAATAATATGTCTCTTTCCTTTGTGGTCGAAGTGCTCACCGAGTCCTGGGCAGGTCGCCACAACTAGGGGCTCTGGCCCATCCCTTGATAGCACGGCTCCTTACCTTACGCAGTCAGGACCAAATTCTTCAGAATTTCAGATTGCAGGGCCCCTGGCAGTTCGACAATACTATCATTACTGCATACCCCGACTATACCAAGGAAGTACAACGTAAGCGAGCGCCCTTCGCGAAGGTTAAACGGCTCTTGCCGGAGTGTAACATCACCTACTCTCTACTGTTCCCGGCAAGCCTCCTGCTGGTAGACGGAGAGAAAACTCACATCTTCCCTTCCCCGGAGGACACATGGACTTGGTTGCGTGCCAAAGGTCTGGTTTCATCTCAAAGTGATGCAACCAAAACAGAAGACAGGGTAACACCCAAAACTCGGTGCAAGAAAAAACCCAGAATCACAGTGTGCCCATCCAGGGCGCAAGCGGGCGAAAGTCAAGCACAAGCCCTGATGGAAGCCAATCAGCTCTCATCTAACCAATATGCTTCCCTCCGCGAGGACAAAAGCATGGACTCTAACTCATCGCAGGGCCACTCAAGTGCTTCCACGTCCCCATCAGCATTTGGCCCTGAACTCACCCCGCACATAGCAGATGACCTCTAAACTTGTCCAACGTGCGTGGCTATGGGGGCCTCACCCTGGCTTCAAGGCTCGGGCTACTAACTCATGGCTGCGCATACGACGCAATACATGAAAGGCAAGGTAACCAATAGAAGATCTGAGGGGACGAAGCAATCTCCTTCTTTTCGTGATTGCACATCGGCTCACCTGGTGATCCCTCTGGGGCCTGTATCTGAACCACAGCCGCAACAAAAGACTACGCAGATAAGAAAGAACGGGCGAGCAAACTAGGCAATTGGGCCGTAGGCCCACACCACATCTATTTTCTTCACCTACGCCTCTCCACACCCTATGGGTTTCCGTAGAGACACTGTTAACACTATTGTTGTATGTTGCACCTGTTGTGCTTACACATCACATGCTGGGTGTTGCCCAGTAAGTTGGCACCTTGTATATTGTTATCATGCTAACACATACTCTTTGACACTGATCCAACTTCAACAGGGAGGGGGGATGAACACACGAGTGGAAAAGTTTCGATCATACATTACTCCACAACATCGAAACCATATGAGCGCCGACGTTTATAATGTATCAACCTGGAATGTGAGAGGGATGGTTACTCTCATTATGCGAACCAGGATTTGCACTTACCTGAAAAGGTACAAGATACACATAGCAATATTTCAAGAAATGCACCTCACACCAGCAGTACTACCTGTTCTCGACACCAAGTGGCGAGGACAATTATTTGATACAACATTAGCATACGCCAGAGGGGTGCTGGTTTGGGTGGCTCCAGAGGTTCCATATGTGGTGGGGCATTACACGGCAGACACTAATGGTCGATATGATTTACTTGAAGGGTCACTGGATGGCAAACCACTATCCATAGCGGGGATATACGCCCCCAACACGAAACAAGGTGAATTCCCCCTATCGCTAATACCTACGCTATTTAGGGACCCAACATCCAGTATTATATGGGGAGGTGATCTAAACTGTGTACGAGACATTGATATGGATAGGTCACATCCACCATTAGTCGGCACCCCTATCAGACAAATATCTAAGGCACTTATGACATGGATATCCGACATGGGACTGTGTGACGTGTGGTGGCTTACCCACCCCCTAGACAGGGAATACTCCTTCTATTCACCGGTCCATTGTTTACACACTCGCATAGACCTACTGTTCAGGTCTATTGGACTGGCTAGTGCTTTCAAGGAGGTATCCTACTTGGCTAAGACATTATCAAACCATTGTCCCTTAGTAGCCTCCATAACAAATCGGATAGACCACGTGCTCGCATAGCCACATGGCGGCTGCAGTCTGACATGCTGTTGGACCCTCCGTTTCACCAGGAAATGGCTGAGCACATCTCTAAATATTTTGACCTAAATGGGGGAACGGCCACATTGCATGCAATAGAATGGGATGCCCATAAAGTTGTGGTGAGAGGCTATTGCCTATTTGCAGCGGGTGGATTACGACGCACGTTGTCGCGTGAGTTGATACAACTAGAAACAGATCTACGGGGTGTAGAATGCGCAGTGGCACAGGGCAAGCTCAATCCTGATGCCCTCCTCGAACCATGCACACGTGGGAATGAGGTGAACATGCGCCTGCGGAAATTTTACTATCGACATTAAATTGCAAGGACACACTCGGAGGGTGATCGCTCAAGCAGATTACTAGCTGGTTAATCTGGGGTGAGCTACCGCGCACTCCTATTGGAGCCATTTGGCTCGACACCAGCACGTTAGTTAATACTCAGGCAGGCATCAATGATGCCTTTCAGCAATACAACAGTAAACTATATGAGGCGACACAAGGATAGCAGACTTCTTTACTCACTCCCTCTAGCACAGCTTTCTCCACTACAACAGTTGGAGCTAGAAAGGCCCATAGATGAGGAAGAAATAAAGTCAGCGCTGCGACAATTAGCCCCCAGTAAGGCACTGTTGGTGATGGTGTACCGGTGGAATACTGTAACACTTTCATTTCACAGATACTCAAACCGTACTTAGAGATGCTTCATGAAGCACAAATAAAGAGGCAACTTTCAGTCTCTCAGCGTGAAGGACTAATAGTAGTCCTGCACAAACCAGGCCGGGATCCCCTGGATGTACTGTCATATAGGCCTTTAACTTTGTTGAACCTAGATTGTAAAATATTGGGCAAGATACTCACAAATCGACTGCTCGGGTTCATGTCACATTTGGTCCACGAAGACCAATCAGGGTTCATTTCCGGTCGGAACACCTACCTACACGTTAGAAGCCTGTTGCGGCTCATGTCAGCTGCTCTGGAATTGGATCATGGTAGGGTTGCAGTGTTCTTGGATATAAAGAAGGCTTTTGATACCCTTGGTTGGCCTTTTTTAAGAGCAGCCCTGAAGAGTATGGAGTTGACTCAGTATTCATGGGTTGGATAGATACCTTGTATTCAAACCCCACAGCTAGGGTCAGAACGGGCAGGGTTATCTCTGAAAGCTTCACTATCAGCCGTGGAACTAGGCAAGGATTGCCCCTATCACCGCTGCTGTTTACACTAGCGATAGAATCCCTAGCAGCCCAGCTCAGATTATGGGCACAACAGTGGGGTATTCCGGAAGGCGACAGACATCAGATAGTATCCCTTTACGCGAATGACACGCTAATATATCTACATAAATGCACATTTACGCTTCCAGACCTACTACAACTACTGGAGCACTTTGGAGACATATCTGATTTACAGGTGAATTGGTCAAAATCTTGTTTGTTCCCAATCTGATTTCCCAACTCCCAAACTGCCATGGTGTTACTCCACATTCAAATACCTTGGTATTCAGATGTACCACAATATAGCTGATTAAAGGGAAGGCAACTTAGGATGCGTGGTCAGATCAATCAAGGGCTCCCTAACTTTCTGGAACTCATTACCACTATCACCATTTGGAAGAGTAGCGATTGCGAAAATGATAATACTCCCCAGATTGCTATACTGCTTCACAGCACTTCCAATAATTATCCCTGTTCCTTCTTTAAAATGCTGAAGAGATTTCTGAGTGAGTCAGTATGGGGCAGCGGCCGCCGCCGAGTAGCTCTAGCCATAACACATACACCACTCACACAAGGGGGACTGAACACACCGAACTACGAATTGTATTATGCAGCAGCACAGCTAAAATGACCCCTACACTGGATACAAAACCTTCCTTGCATAGAGATAGCATTGGTGCATGACAACCTGGGGCACTCTAATGTACTGGGATGGTTACATGACCACACAAGTCCTCCGCGGAACACAAATATTCTGATGATAGCGGCTCGCAAGTGCTGGCACCGTTACGTACTGAATGGGGGTTCGGTCCCACCCTACTCTTCCAGTATTCCATTGTCGGGCATTCAGGGGGTGCAGAAATTAAATGCACATCATGCTCTTGAGACATGGCCAGCACTAGGCATACAAACGATAGGGGATATTTTCAAGGTGGGTAGATTGATGACATACTCTGAACTCGCAGCTGCACATGATGTCGGGCCAGGACGTTTCATAATCTATTGTGCATTACAACAACTCATATGCAGGGTATGGCAAAATGGGGACAATGAGCCTACAATTTCTCCCCTACTACATAATTGCTAGCGGGAGTGGGACCTCACTGTAGCATTTCCCAGTTGTGTGGTGCACTGCTGGAGAGTTCTGTGGATGCTCATATTAAAGCCAGGGCTAGATAGGACCGGGATCTCCCAATGCCATTATCGCAAACGGCATGGAACATGGCGCACAGCATGATCAAAGCGGCATCGCATAATCTGTGATTCTGCTACACTCAATTTAACTACTTACACCAAACTTACTTATCCCCCCTCCGACTTCAGCGTATGTTCCCTCACAATAATCACTAATGCCCTAAGTGCGGAGAGCCCGATGCTACATTTTATCACATGACATGGGACTGCCTACCAGTTCTACGGTCCTGGCACACTATTACCTCCTTGACAGCTGAGCTGGTGGAATATCCACTATTCCCTATGCCAGAGTCCTGCCTACTGGGGTGTTAGAACCAGGTCGGCAAAGAGAAAGCAGTTACATAGGTGCATAGACATGGCACTTGTACTGTTTAAACGTCTTTTGGCAATGCAATGGAAGGCACCGAACACACCAGACATGCAACGTTGGCTGAGTGACTTGTTTAGATGGGCAAGGGCGGAAGTACAGCTTTGACACTCACTCCTAGACAGGGGGGAACAGATAAAAGGAGTAGAAATATGGGATAAATGTATATTCTCAATCGAGGCCAAAGATGATACCCCCCTCTGAGCCCACAAAGGAGGACACCAGGCGGGTGGGGCTTACGTATTAGCGACACGGTCCATTCGGCGATTAAACACAGAATGCATGCGTGACTAGTAAATCAGAACACAGTACCCTAATCGCCGAGAACTTACACAACACGGCACCCGGGAGTTAGTATAGGAGGACATTACCTCCATCCCAGAGCTGAAGAGGAGGCCCATAGTAAAAGACTAGCTAGGATGAGGGTGACCGTCACTCATACTGTGCCTCATGTCAACCCGTAACAGACTGAACTACTATCTGGTGGCAGCAGACACAACTTGCGTTACGACTACCCCCTACACAGATTTAATTCAGCAAGTGCATCATGCACAATGGTAATATATGGGTCCACCTGTCCCACACTATGCTCATGTGATTCCATTTTAGTATGCTCACCATGGGCAGATGGGAGCTTAGTGCAGTCTGAAAACATCAATATTGCTGTAATACATATACCTATGTGTCATTTCTCCCCCTCCCGTCAGTGACTTTTCTCTTGCTTGTTTCCCTCACTGCAAGGTATGACTCGGTTGTCAATGGAACAAGTTGTTGTATTTTACATAATAAAGAGATTTAAAAAAAAAAAGCCAAGAAAGTTTCTCAGACCTCAGCCCCAACAATGGGATGCCCAATATGGTATCCTGGATACATGTGTCACCCAGGGTGCATCAGCCTCCCATTGATTACCAGGTCGAAGGCACCTCTGCAGTCACCTCACCACCATCAGACCCCTCAAAGGTCTTCGCTTGGTCTGTGCAGAGAATCAGATCATGAGTTCTTTAGCAGGAGGGGGATTTGCTGCGAAAAATGAAGGCAGGAACAAGTCTTGATTGGCCCTCAACCCTGCATCATCAGATACAATGTCAGGAGACAGAAACAAGAGAAACTCATGTGCGGGACTTCAGCGACAGGGGATTGCTGGTCGGGGTTCCTGTTGGCCCATCTATGCTGGAGATGTGGCAGGAACATGTCTCCTCATTTTACTTACAGACACAGGTAAACGTTAGCTCTGTTTCTGTTCCCCATACACTGATCGTTTTGATTAGTGTGGACCACAGCTGAGGCTATACCATGAATAACTTCCAAGCAACTGTAGTACAGAACCCGCCCTGTGATTGGGGTTAGGCACCCCTTTTGTGCTTGGGCAGAGGTACTGGTTAGTGGACCTGGGTGGAACGGGAGCTAGCTTGTGACTGAAAATCTCTTGGTTTCAGTTTTTTCCCTTTTCTGTTCCCCTCTGATTCTCTCCTCAACCTCTCACTCTTTCTCACCAGAGGTGTTCGTACTTGATTATACTATGTCCTCTGAACTTATGAAGAGCACGTGGCCAACTCTGGGATACCCTCCTAGTCTGCTGGGGTGCAAATAGGACCTCTCTCCCTCTCTCCATCCCCGCATCATATCCTCCCAGCTTATGTGGATTTGCCATCTCTAGGGAATGCAGTGTTCAGCCTCTGCTGGCACCTGTCC
The DNA here is from genome assembly GCF_031143425.1 of Pleurodeles waltl. NCBI lineage: Eukaryota > Metazoa > Chordata > Amphibia > Caudata > Salamandridae > Pleurodeles > Pleurodeles waltl. The sequence goes on from NC_090442.1 coordinate 701,513,240, forward strand.
AAGCCCCTGTTGATATTGTCGTGGAATGTTAATGGTTTGTCCCGCTATTGAAAGAAAAGAAGGTATTACATTATCTATACACGAAACATGCAGATATCATTCTGCTTCAAAAAATCCACTTGTGTCAAACTGAGTCCCTAAAGCTTAAATGGGACAGGATGGGTACTGTAGTGAGCCGTTACAGACAGTTTTCAGCTAGTGCTGACTTGTCCCTATCTTGTAACTCCTCCAAGAAATGTGGCGTGGCCATCCTTATAACACAGAACCTCTACTGCCAAGTTCGAAAGGCCTGATGGGCAATGAGGATAGATTTTTTTTACCAAACTGAGGGGCATATTTATACTCTGTTTGCGCCAAATTTGTGTAAACATTTTTGATGCAAATTCAGCAGTATGCGTCATTTTCTGGATGGGTGAAACCGCCTTGCGTTAATGACATGCAAGGTAGGCGTTCCTGTCCAAAAAAAGACTTAAAGGCATGTGCGCCTTATTTATACTCCCACGTCATTTTGACGCACAGGAGGGGGCGGGCCTTAAAAAATGGCACACAGCCTGATGTGTGCCGTTTTTTAACACCTGGGTGAGGGCAGGCGTTAAGGGACCTGTGGGATCATTTCCATGGTCTCTGACCATGGAAGCAGTCCACAAGTGCCCGCAGGGACACACCCTGCCACTCTCACCCACCCCTGGAGGACATCCTTGGATGGGGGGACCCATCCCAGGTAAGTAGAGGTAAGTAATTTATTTATTTTTACGTGCCATAGGGGTGCCTAACTTGGGCCCCCCTACATGCACTGTGCCCAATGACCAGGCCCATTGGGCAGGGGGGCATGACTCCTGTCTTTCCTAAGGATTCTGAAATGGTAGAGGCTCTGTTTTCTATCAAGGATTCTGATACAGTCCCCATTTTCAATTTATCACCACATGATCTTAGTTGTACTGAAATTGAGGTTTTAAGTTTGGGCTTATCCTTTGTTCCTACCAGACCGAATGATCCTTTTTTTTTTTTTTTACTTTTAGATATGCTTTGAATGGTTCCACTTACAGATATGCAATCACAGTCATGTACAGTATATATTAACAGACAGTACAAAATCATGAAACACAGACACTGGTCGTCATGATCCGGCCCAGAGCCCTCCACCCACATGAGACTTCAAGAGACCTGGCTACACTAACACAACTCCCAGCTCTTTAGCCTCCTATCACACAGGGTCTCTCGCATCCGGCTCACCCGTTTCTTTGCCAATCAAATCCTGCTTATAGATATCCCAATGTTTCGCAGGCCTGTTTGTTGAGGGGAGCAGTTCACTATAATGATCTGTTTGTGTATTACAGTATACCATGTCTCTATGCCAGTCTGCCACTGTTGGTACCGGACCACGGTCCCATTGCATAGTGATGCGTCTCATGGCCAGCAGCAACCCGATCGCCAACAGCTTTCTGAATGTCTTCGGTAACTGTCTATCCCATCCCAGAAGTGCTATAATTGGTTCAGGGTCCAGTCGCTGTCTGACTATTGTTCCCAGCTCACTAAACACTGCTCTCCAGAAGCGCTGGAACCCTTCGCAGGCCCAGGACATATGCAAGAAGCCAGCCCGTTCCTCACCGCACCTAGGACAGCTTGCATCCGCCCGTAATCCATATCTATGGAGTCTAAGGGGGGTGTAGTATACTCTATTTAAGAATTTAATATGAATGAGGGGATGTCTGCCATTCAGAGAGATCGTACGTGTTACTGAGCAGCAGTAGCGCCATTGATCATCTGTTATCTGTACCTCTAGTTCTCTTTGCTACTCCAGTCGCACCGCTGCCAGCTCATGAGCGCGTGCCTTCTGTATTTGTATATATAAACGGGAGACCAATCGCCGAGGTTGGTCATTCAATACTACCACAGAGAGAGCCTGTACATCCGGGGGTTCGCGCATATCATCACCCAACAGTGCAGCCATAGCATGTACCCTGTGGTGCTGATATCGAAGCAGCGCAGTAGGCCTGGTTGTTTCATTCTCTATCGAGTCCCATTTTTTCAAGATGCACTCCACGAACAGTTCCCCGATACTACCAATACCCAAGGTGTTCATGGCCTGTATCAATTTTTTATCACGCCACAGGTCGAACCAAGCGCACCACTCCAACAGTACATGTTGGGAGTACAATAAGGCCAATCCCTGTCTGCGCAGGATTTTGTGCCAGGCTCGTGCAACTGAGTTTAATGATGCAAACTCTCCATAGCGTCTGCTTGGAGTATGGAATATTTTGCTCTGTAGCAGGACCAGGGAGGCCAATTCACGCTTTATTTTTAAATATGGGGTGTCCCCAGCTCCATGGAACCAGGCATGGGCCACCGCGGCACGCGCAGCCACCCCATAGGACTCCAGGTCCGGAGCCCATAGACCCCCAATTCGTACGGGAGAGTCAGAGTGCGCCAACTCACTCGGGCTGCTTACCAGCACAGGCCAATCTAGTGAGCAACACCCTCAGTGCCTTAAAATAGGTTTTTGGTAACAACATCGGGATGTTCTGAAAAGGAATAGAAACCGAGGAAGCACCACCATTTTCACTAGTGCAATGCAACCCACCAAGGACAACGGAAGCCTCAAAATTATCGACCACTACTGTCTTCGGGACTGTGTGGATTTTGATGCCCAAATATCTTACTGACTCTACTTCCCATATGAGAGGGAATCCCACATCCACCTGTGTTGTCTCTGCTGTCAGGGGAAACATAACAGATTTGCTCCAGTTGTTCTGAAGGCCAGAGAGCGCGCTGTATCTTGTAATCTCACAGAGGATTGGGGCAACATTGCGCTCCGGATCTTTAACATATAAAAGTGTGTCATCCACGTAGGTCGAAAGCACAAGGGTATAATCCTGAAAGCGCAAGCCACGGTGTCCATGGTACTCCCGAAGCGCGCATGCCAGTGGCTCCACCACCAGCGCATACAGCAGGGGTGCGAAAGCGGGCACCCCTGTCTGGTGCCCCTAGTGATCCGAAAAGCCTCCGTCACCCCTCCATTGATGTGGAGCCTTGCTGATGGCTCCCCATATAATGTGGACACATGGCGTGAAAAGATGTCCCCCACCCCAAACTGCTGCAGGACAGCACTCATGAAATGCCACTCCACTGAATCGAACACCTGCTCGGTGTCCAAAAGAAACGCCACTGCTGTCAACTTTGGATTAATATTTTGCATTGTACCAAACAGCGTACGGATATTCATAGTCAGGCTGCGGCCCAGAACGAAACCCACTTGTTATGGCTGGATCATCCGCGGTAGCACCCTGGCCAGGCAATCCGCCACAATTTTAGCATAGATCTTAACATCTACATTAAGTAGTGACAGCAGGCGGTAGGATGAGCACTGCTCTGGTGGCTTCCCCGGCTTAAGCAATGCAATCAGCATTGCTTCCCGCATCGATGAGGGCATAAGCCCCCCCGCCACTATTTCCTCATAAACAACCTTTAAGTGTGGTAGCAGCAGGTTTTTGTAAGCTTTGTAAAAATGCACAGTTAGCCCATCAGGGCCCAGGGCCTTACCCTCCGCCATTCCCCTCAATGCTCCATCCATCTCCTCCAGTGTCAAAGGGGACATGAGGATGTCCCTATCCTCATCTGTTAAACGTGGCATATTAATGAGTGTGAGATAGTCCAATAGCGCCTCATGATCTGGAGTGACCCTGGAGGTATACAGAGATTGATAATATTCACGAAATCTAGCTAATATATGTTCCGGGTCTCTAATCTCACTGCCATCCACTGCCTGCATGGCTATGATCACATTTTGCTCTCGATTGGGACATATTAGATTAGCCAGTACTCAGCTAGGTCTTTCCCCTTCCCCATACTTTCTTCCATTAGCATATTTCCCCAAATGCTGAACTTCCGCAAGGGCGTATCCTGAAATTCCAGTAACCTAGCATGTATCTGCCCTAGTGTTTGGTTGGCTGCCGCATTCTGATGGTCCTGCTCTAGTTGTGCCAGGTCCTGCTCCAACAGCTGAAAGCGGCCTCTAATTGTTTTCAGAACTCCAGCAAGCTTAGCTATAGTAATCCCCTTGATATAGACCTTGAATGCCTCCCATACTACGCCTACACTCACCACCGAACCCTTATTGATCTGAAATAAGTCATTAATCGCTGTGGCCAATTGATCTCGGAAGACAGAGTCTAGCAAAGTGTATGTGGGGAACCTCCACGAGAATGGTGGAATAAATGCTGCATCCAAGGTCATCATCAATGGGACCGGAGAATGGTCAGAATAGGTCCTCGGCCAGGGAGCCTCCGGGTGCAAGCTGCCCAGCAAGCTTCTGGCAACCAGCCACAGACCTATGCATGTGTACAAGTTCTGTGCAGCTGAATAATGCGTATATCCACTTCTCTCTGGGTGCCTAGCTCGCCAAATGTCCACCAACCCCAGCTCAGAAGCCAATTCCATCACCGCTCTAGTGGCGGTTGCTGGTCTGTGGTTCCCACCTCCTGATCTGTCAAGTGCAGGGTTCAGTGTGCAGTTAAAGACCCAACACCAGAGTTGTGGAAGACCCTCCCAGGAGCTCGCCTTACCAGCCAGGTCACAATAGAATTGGGGATCGTCGTAATTCGGACCATATATGCCCACCAGTGAAAAGGGCACAGTACTCCCTCCACATTGTGCTACAATATATCCCCCTCCTACGTCAACTGCCACCCTCCTAAGGCTGATGCCAGAACTCTTTGAGGTCCATATCAGTACACCATGTGAGGTGAAACCAGCCGCCAGGAACTGCCCTACCACCTCCTAGGGGTGAGCACAGGGCTGCCCGGTGCCAAGTGTGTCTCCTGTAATATGGCAATATCTACATTGTGTCTGTGCAGGTATACTACTGTCTTGCGTACCTTCCGTGCATCATTGAGACTCTGTACATTCCACGTGACCAGCTGTATCTCACGAGAGCCTCTATGTCCCACCGGGCTTAGGTAGTTATGTGTCATCCATCATAGTAGGACCCCCAATTCGTGCCCGCCACACCTCGTTCATGATTCTGCAAACACACTGCATCAAGCAAAAAACACAATACAAATAATAAACCCACAACATCCCCCCAATTCCATCCTCCACCCACAGTAGGCAATACCTCAACACTACTACTTCTCAAAACATCCTCCCACCCCCTCCCAACTTAATCTACCTCGATAATAATTAGAAGTGGTATACACAAAGAGATGGATGTTGCCCAGTCACTTCGTATTCCATTTGTGTGCCAGCCACGTATACATTGCTGCTAACAAACTATTCCAATCACTTGCATTGCATATACGGCCAATAAAGACCACACAGATCTCCTACTGCTTCCTTCCAAGCCGTCTTATAAAATATAATAATCTACGCTTCAGCTTTCACCTGTAACTTACTAAATCTGGGACCCAGTGGCAGCGCAGAGCCCCCAGGAAGACCAGAGCCGCCAAATCTCTGCAATGCTAGTGGGCTAAATAGACCTCCAGCAGTGCTTACACGTAGAGTCCACCCCCATCTGACTAGGGGTCTGTATCATCCGCACCCCCACCTCCTTTACCTGCCACCCTGCGTTTTACAAATTTATCTAGTTTCTTGTGATCTGTAAAAAAAAGCGAGCTCTTGTCCACTTCATCTCTCAATTTAGCAGGGTATAGCATTCTATATTCCAAGTGCAGGTCTCTCAACTGTTTCTTCCCAGCTATAAACTGTCTGCTCGCCTCTTGCACCTGCAACATGAAGTCCGGATACAGTGAGACTGTCATACCTTCATACTGCAAAGTTTTTAGTTCCCTGGCGAGGGGGTAGGCTGCATTGTGATCCCTATAGTTAACAGTCTCGCTATGATAGGGCGAGGAGGTGCACCCGGAAGCGGGCGGGTCGCCAAGCATCAATGGGCCCTTTCCACAACAAAAAGATCAGAGACGGTAGTGCGCCCCAGCAACTGCACAAGTGAACGTTCTATGAAGCACTCCATATTGTTGATCGCGGTAGACTCTGCGACTCGCACTATACGTAGGTTGTTCCTCCGGGACCTGGCCTCTAAGTCATCCACCTTCAGGCGTAAATAGTGTACCTCTTTGTTCAGCTTAACATGGCTTGTGGCGAGCTGCGTCTGTCCATCCTCCACTTCCGACACTCACCTCTCCGATTGATCAAGACGCTCCGCATGCTTAATCAAACGTTCAGTCATTCTATCCCTACGGTAGGAGAGGGAGTCTATTTTGCCATCATTCTGGGCTAAGCTGTGCTGCATTGCCACCAAAATTTGACGCAGATCTTGTTCCTCACCGGAGGGCATATCAGGTCCCCTTTCTGACCCAAGCTCCATTCCGTCGCCCGTGGGGCTGTTACACTTGCGGTGGTCTAACTATAACTTAGCTTGGTTCTTGTCTGTCTTACCCATTTTGCGCACCCTGGAGGACATACGTCACACACACCAATCCAAGAGTGCTGGGGCGCAAGACACCCTCCCCGTCACCACCACTATAGCAATCGCTGACCACAAACAATGTCGCCCCTTGATGGACAAGTGCACCTCCGCTTCTAGGCACCCCACGTCCCTCCGATCGAACTGCCCCAACCGAGCAACCCAGGCCTCCAGCCGGGTTCATGATATAGTCCAAATCCTTGAGGGGTGCAGTTGGGCCACGCATCCAGTATCAGGGCATTATCGCTTCTCAGACCCGGACCCGCCCAGCACAAGCAACCAGAGCACCGGGGGGGGCCAGCTTTTACCAGCAAGCAGTAGAATCTCAAAGCCTCTGGTCGCGTCCCAGCCATGCGCACCCCAGAGCCACCTGGTTAGCACGTCCTGTTCCCAAACCAACAGCCCTGAGTCTCACCAGCAAGACAGTTGTGATGGACCCACAGGGGCACACTCCAGCATCGCTGCCACACCAGGCCCGCTTCGCGCCACTGTCTTCCTCCAGGGCCAAGTCAACCACTAGCTGCCTTCCTGAATGTCTGCCCGCCGCCAGGCCACTCCAGTGTCAGCAGGCTGCCCCGGGGCTCTCCCGCCGTGTAGTTGCACTCAGCCCCCAGTGCGCTCTCCTCACGACCTCCAGCACTCTGGGCCCCTGCTCCACTGCGGCAAAGCCCCCTCGCCGCCGGGCCCGATGCAGGCCTCCAGGGCACGCAGCAGACAGGCCAGGCAGGCTCCGCCCCCGGCTTCCTCCTCTACACGACCCAGGTGGGCCACGGCACTCTCCGTCTCGTTCCACAGATTTGAAGTTGGTTGGAGTCAACCCTGCATCCCTGGGGTGTTGTCGTCAGCAGCACCTGTGTTTTGCTGAGTTTGGAAAACGTTTGTTAGCAAAGGATTGTGTTCAAATTGCTAGGTGGCCAGCGGAGCTCCGCAACAGCGTGGCCATATTGTGACCAAGAAAGCTCCGCCAGATGGAATGATCCTTTTACGACACAAATTGAATTGTATAAATATTTTTTTCAATCTACACCGATTAATGAACATCAAGATATTACAGGTTTGCATTGTCTTTCGGCTTTTTATCCACCAACAAACCTCATGCCTAAAGAACTGATAACCTTTGAAAATGTAGTTTTGGCTGAAGTGGAACAGGTTTTGAAACAAAACTGATATGTGAAATACAATTTTTCAAAAATACAGCAAGCTGCCTTGGACTCGTTGGCTTGCCGAAAAGATATCGTAATAAAGCCAGCAGACAAAGGGGGTAGGATTATTGTACAAGATAAAACGGGTTATGATTCAGAAATAATGAGACAACTACTGAACCTTAGTCATTATAAGAGATTAGCTGGGAATCCTACTCCATCTATCAAAAATAAATATTGACACTGACTTTGACAGGGTTACATTGACAGTGGTTGAGTCAGAAAGAATTTGGCTATTTGAAAAGTGGTGATTATACTATACCAGCTTTTTATACACTCCCTAAGATTCATAAAGATGAGAAAAAGCCCCCTGGAAGACTTATCTGTTCTATAACCTCCAGCTGAATATGTGGATTTTTCAGTAAAACCATTTGCCACATCTACAGGATCTTATACACGATATAGTTTGGCAGTGATTACAAAAGTAGAGGGACTGGAGCTTGACTCTTTGAATTATGTTTTGGTTACTATGGACAATGAAAGTCTTTATAACAACATTTGACAAACAAAGGCTTCAGCAGTCATTGCTACGACATTAGATATGAGACCATATCACTACAATGTGCCTCCTGACTTTATCAAAAATTGAGCCAGGATCGCCTTAGAGCATAATTACTTTTATGTTTAATGGGGAATTTTTGGGCCAGATTAAGGGTGTGGCTATGGGAGCTATTTTTGCCCCAGATATTGCAAACCTGTCAGTAGCCGAATTTGAAGAAAAGGTTATATAAAGTGGAACCAATCCTTATTTGAAAAACATGAAACATTGGCTAAGATACATAGATGATATTTTATTAATATGGTATGACTCTATGACCCATTTTTTTGAATTCTATAAGTGGCTTAATGTACAGAACACTAATCTTCATTTTACAATAGCATACAATCATTGTCCTATTAATTTTCTTGACTTGAAAATCTTTCATGAAGATGATCATTTGTTTGTGAGTTTATATACAAAACCAACTTCACGGAATACTCTTCTCAAGTACACTAGGGACCACCCTTGTAATCTGAGAGATAATCTCCCATTTGGGCAGTTTTTGCCTATTAGATGTAACTGTACTGTTGAAGTAAGCCTCAGCAAGGCCTACTAGTGCAAGGGGTTCACCTTTCTCTGCACAAAGTCCTCAGACCATGTAGGAAGGAGTTGGCACAGAAACTGGAATAAAAGACAAAAGTTTATTAACCTCATGAGGTGGTACTACAGTTCAGACAGCACCCTTGGGTAATGTCTGAAGTAGCACACTGAACTGAGAGAGCATGGTCCTTTTATACCCACACCGGGGCTAAAAGGAGATGGTACCATTATGGATACAAGACTTGTATACATGTAAGGTCATGTGGAAAATGCACAGTCGATAGGTAGGAGGAGCTAACAGTTTCCAAGGACTAACAGCTGCAGACCTTACTGAGCATGTGCGAAAGTAAGAGATGCTAAATATAACTTGTCACTAGGCAGATTTCAAGAGCAGTTAACAGAAAGGTAGGACAGAGCACATGGTGAGCACATGGCAGCATGTAGCAGAGAAAATGGCTGCCATGAATACAAAATGGATTCCGCAAAATGTTCACAATAGTTACTAAATACAAGATGTCTTCTGCTAATGTTTAATCTAATCACTGCTAAATTACAACAGTACCAAAAAAGATGATTATTTCAATGAAGCAAAAGTATTGTGTTGTAAATTGGTCAATAGAGGGTGGTCTCCCTACCAACTGGATAAAAGATCATTGAAAAGAGCATGGTATTATGACCGTGAGGCCCTATTACAGGTGAAGGATAAACAAGTTCAGTCTAAGCTCACATGCGTAACAACCTTTGGCACAGAGTCTAATACGATCAAACAAATTATCCTCAAAAATTGGCACTTGTTGAGTACAGGTCAGATTTATCAGTACAGATCCTTATTTGCTTTTAAAAGAGGCAAGAATTTAAGAGATCGACTGGTCCGAGCCTACAATGATCCTGAACCAGTTTCATTTCAACAATTATGGGGTTTGGAACTGTTATTGGGTATTACCCATGTGGTAATTGCAATGCACGTGGCACAACTGAAACAGTGAAAATATTTAAGATTAATGATGTTAACTGGACTATCAAACACCATTCTAATTGTGGTTCTAAAAATTTGGTGTATTGTATTGAATGCCCATGTATAATACCTAGGAGGTAAGGAAATGTTTTACAAAACATCAGTCGCACATTCGATGCAAAGTACACAATACTCTCCTTGTTGAACTCTATTTGAAAATGTCTCACGAACTGAATGCAATGAAATGGTTTATGTTAGAAGTTGTGTTGTGAAATGCACTAAGCGCAGACATAATGTCAATTGCCTGCTTACAATGCATGAAAATAGATGGATTTGGATGGCCAATACCGTGAAGGAAGGATTAAATCAACATATGGAATGGCAGGTGTTGGTAACTTTATAGTGTTTGACTGGTATCTTGATGGAATATAATTGTAGGGATGTGCTGAAATTCTTCTTCTTCCTTGGTTGGATACCTTTTGGCTGTGGGGCTATGAGGGTTGCATAGGTTAAGTGTGGCGACTCTGGCTTTAATTACTGGTAGTTCACTTACCGGTAGTTTGCTTTCTTGAGTGAGATCCATTATTTATGTGCCCCGGGTATGTGATCCTTTACGGGGTCCCATACAAAGGTCTCAGTAATAGGACTTGGACTATTTCACCACAGAGGTAGGTATGACTGCATAGCTGTTTGTAATAGGATCTGCATTTACTTTGATGTTTGAGAGGCCTTTGGCTGATACAGGCTTAATTTGTTTTTCATATTTTTGGCCATTTATTGTATGGGATGTTTTGCACTGATTAGAAATTTGTCGGATAGTCTATCCTGATTAGATCTGATGAAAGATAGTCAGGCCCATATTTATACTCTTTGACGCAAATCAGAGCCAGGGCAGATTTGCGTCAAAAAGTTTACCGCTGGCTAATGCAATTCCAACGCGCCAGCTGGGCGCCTTATTTACGGAATGACACTAGCCAGTGCTGCGGCCTGGTTAGCATCAAAATAAATGACTCTAACCGGGCAGCGGAGGCGAAGGGAAGACTAGAGGTTGTGCGCCAAAGAATGCTGCAAGTCAGTTTAGAGTAAAAAATATTGGCTCTAACCTGACTTGCGCCATTGTTTGATGCACATCCCCCATGGAAATGACTCCTGTCTTAGCAAAGACAGGAGTCATGTCCCCCTGCCCAATGGCCATGCCCACGAGACTTCTGTCCCCTGGGCATGGTCATAAGGCACAGTGGCATGTAGGGGGGCCCAAGTTAGGCCCCCCATGCCACTTAAAAAAATTAAAAAATATATACTTACCTGCACTCACAGTGGATGGGTTCCCCCTTCCATGGGTGTCTTCCAGGGGTGGGCTAGGGTGGCAGGGGGTGTCCCTGGGTGCAGGGAAGGGCACCTATGGACTCAGAATTTGCGATAAAAAAAATTACGCAAATCCAGCTCAAACAGAGTATAAATATGGGCCTCAGTTCCAAGATGGCCGTCACAGTTTTGTGGACTGGTCATGTGATTTTTAAGGGGTAAGGCCTTCCAAGCGTTGGGTTAAGAGGGACTATTTGACCACCATGGTAGTTATGACAGTATACCTGTGTTTAATAAGATCTGGATTCAGTTTGATGTTTGTATGCCCCATGTTGTTGCCCATTTTTTGTATGGAATGCTAGGACTGATCAGGAATACATTCCGTTTGATGAAAGATATTCTATTCCAAGATGGTCCCCAATATTGTGTGGATAGGTCATGTGATTTCAAAAGGGCTATGCCCTCCAAGCGTTTGGTTAAAGGGGACTGTTTGTTCGCGTGCCTGAGATTTATGATTGATTCGAGCCCAGTGAGAGTTTACGTATCTGTGGTAAAGTAAGTAATATTTGTTCTTTAGCGACTTGAAGTTGAGTGTGCTTGTGGGAATCTGGTTAATGGATGTTCATTTATTTTGTCTTCATGTAGATTACATCGTCCTTTCTTTATACTGGAGTAACTGACTAGCGGTAAACATGGTCCTGTGGGAGTCCTGCTACTGTAGACCGGATATTAGAACTTTACTCTTGACTTGGTATGTTTTTTGTTTAGATGAAAAGGATTAAGCAGTGCTGTTCTAGGAAGTTGATGTTGAAGCAAGTATTAGTATGCTTTGTTGCTTTATTTTTGGAATTGGTTTTAGGTATTAGTTGGTTCACTATGCTTGGAGGCATTTAACTTTTGTCAGTTGTTTGAGAAGCACTGGTGGGTGATTTTATTTTAGTTTATGTGTGTGTATATGTATTGTATTGTATTGTAATCGTATTTATATAGCGCTTACTACCCCTGACGAGGCGTCGAAGCGCTTTTCGGTGAGTAGCACGCTACTCTGGAACCCAACAAGAATTAGTGATGTATTAGTATCGGGAAATAATAGTACAGTTTTAGTATTATTATGAGTTAATTTGAGCCGCGGATATGAGAGTTTGTTAGTTAGACTGACTGTAGTAATGGAGGGGTGGAGGAGGAAAGAAGTCCAGCAGTGTTAAATATCTTTCATTTACTCAACCCAAAGGCTTAGGATAAGTAAGGGGGGATGGAGGAGAGAAGAGTATGTGGCAGGGTTAGGGAGAGCATAGTAGCAGGGTGAGATAAATGCGGGATAATTTAGTAGGGTTGTGTGGGAGGTCACGGTAGTAGAGTGAGGTATGGTGAGTTAGATGTGGAAGCGGAGGGAAGAGCTTAGGCAGAGTTATTTAGGAGATGAAAGTAGTAGAAAGGATTTGGGATGAGTCAGAGTGAGAATGGAGGATAATTTGATAGAGACATGACATATGATGATGGGTAGATAAGCGTGATAAGATGAGAGCAGGAATTCATAGATATCTAGTATAACAACCCACCCAGGAGCCATGCAATGACCCACAAACATGCCAAGCACAGAAACAACATATTTTCATATATATATATATATATATATATATATATATATATATATATATATATATATATATATATATACGTACACACACACATGAATACACACACATATGCAAATACAATACATAATTAGAACCATGGGTAAAATATACTTAGTCAAACAGGTTTAAAGAGTGTGTGTGTATTTTATTGTTATGAAATAGTAGCGATACATATTTTCTAAAGAACTATACATAACTAGAAATATACACATAATCAGAAAAAAATATTTATCAACATAGGCATATGCAGTCCATAGTTGTTTGAATATGTTTGTTATGAAGGAAAGAGACAACTCTTGAGTAGTTTTCTGAAGACAAGAAAGTTATCTGTGGCTCTTATAGTTGGGGGTAATGAATTCCATAGTTTGGCTGCTTGAACGGAGAAGGATGTACCACCTATAGTCTTTTTCTTGTATAGTGGTGTTCTAAGGCGGGGTGCCAATCTTGAGCGGAGGTTTCTTCGTTGGATGTATTTGGTTATTTTGGTCCTGTTCCATGTATAGCTTTGTGGGTGATACAAAGCAGCTTGAAAGTGCATCTTCTGGCAACGGGTAACCAGTGTAGTGCTCTCAAGGCAGATGAGATGTGGGCTTGCGGCTTTACATGTAATAGTAGCCTGGCTGCGGAATTCTGGATACGTTGTAGTTTTTTCATAATAGATAGAGATGATCCATAGTAGAGGCCATTGGCATAATCCAGTTTGGATAGTACAAGCGAGATAGTAGCTTGCACCTTGTGTGGAAATCTGAGGTGGGGGAAGATGCGTCCTAAAGTCTTCAAGGTGATGAAGCTTGTTCGTGCTAATTTGTCCACTTGGGCATTCATAGTTAACTTGGAATCCATGGTGATTCCTAGGTTTTTAACTTCCTTGGATAATTGAGGAGGTGGTCCGAGATCGTCAGGCCAGACGCACAGAGGGTCATCATTTTTCCAGTCACCACATACGAGTATTTCTGTTTTGGAGGTATTTAGTTTGAGATGGCTCCAGGTCATCCACTGATCAACGGCTCTGAGGCAACTGAAGATTTGTGAGTTTTCAATGTTTTTGGGGCATTCTAATTTAAGTAGTATTTGTGTGTCATCTGCATAGTTGTAGCATGTGAGATGGAAATCATTGATCAGTTCTGGTAAAGATATCATGTAGATGTTGAAAAGCAAAAGGTGAGGTGATTGATCCTTGGGGGACCCCTGCTTTTGTGAGGTAGGGTTCGGACGAGAAGGGGGGCGAGTGGATGATATTAGATCTTTTTTGAAGATAGGAAGTAATCCAGTCGAGAGCAATCCCTTGTATGCCGGCTTTGTGGAGTCTTTGAATTAGTGTGTCATGGTCAACCATATCAAAGGCAGCTGAGAGGTCCAAGAGAAGTAGTGCAGCAACTCCATTTCGGTCGACTGTGTTTTTAAGATCATCCCAGATTGCTATGAGTGCCGATTCAGCGCTTCTTCTTGGGCGGAATCCAGTTTGAAGTCTGAAAGTATAGAATTGTCTTCAATGAATTGTGACATCTGGGCGAATGCTGCTCTTTCTATCAATTTGCCCAGGAAAGGTCCATTTGTGATTGGTCTGTAGTTGTTGGGGTCTTGCGGGTCTAGGTTTGTTTTCTTTAATAACGGTCATATGTATGCCTTTTTCAGGACTACAGGAAAAGTTCCTGAAGTTAAAGAGTTGTTGATGATTCTTCTTACAGGTGTGGCAGCAGAAGTAGATAGAAGAATGTTCTTGAAGATTTGTGGTGGGCAAGGGTCAGAAGGGCAACTGGAAGGTCTGCTTGCTTTGACCAAATCCATAAATTCCCCCTGGGATATTTGTTTGAAGGACTGTAGAGGTTGGGTTGGTTTATTCTTTGAGGGTACTTTAGGAAAGGGGTTGGTGCTGATGTTTTTCTTCTGTTTTAAATAAGAGTCCAATGTGTCTGCCTTGGTTGTGTAGTGAGTTGCCAATTTGTTTGTGAAATCTTGAGTAGTGGGATGACTTCCTTCCATGCATGTAGGTTTTCGAAATTAATTGAGAATTTTATAAAATTCCTTGGTTGTAGATTGAGCATTTTGAATTCTGCCTGAGTAGTACCTTTTTTTTATTTTATTTTTAGCTTTTTTGATTGAGGATTTCTATATTCTGTTAAGTTTGTGTAGCTGCAGTTTGTCTTGACTGTTGTTTGTTTTGAGCCAGGTCCGCTGCAACTTTCTGATTTGTTGCTTCATCTTTTTAAATTCTGTGTTTCTCCAAGGTGTTGGTTTTCTTTTGTCGTGTTTAGTTGTTCTGACTGGCATTAGGATATCAAAAGCTTCCTGTAGCCAATCAAAGTTTTGGCACAGAATTCATTGTATCTAGATCTGTGTTGGCTGTTAGTTGTGTTTCTAAGTCATCCAAATTGAGTTTGCTCCATGGTCGATAGGAGTATGCATGGAAGTAGTTGTGGGGTGTGTTGATTTGTGGAGTTGTATGTCAGAAAGTTATCAAATGGTGGTCTGACCAAGTGATTGGCGTTATGCTATGAATAGTAACTAGTTCAGGCTTAGCAAAAATAACATCTAGGATGTGTCCAGCGATCTGTCTGGGATTGTGTACAATCTGATGTAGGTTCAATGCGACTAGGCCAGTGGTGATAGCTTCTGGATGGGGCTTATTGGGTTTGTCAAACCAAATGTTTAGATCCCCAAGAATGCATAAGTTGGAGTATAGTGTAATAAGGTTTGAGACTGTGTCTAGAAAAGCATCTGGGAATGTGGAGTTGTTAGGTGGAGGTCTGTAAAGGAGGAGAGAGTTACAGGAGGAAGTTGGAATAGGGTGGCATCTGGTAAGGAGGGCTTCAAAACCTTGTATGGAGATGTTGTCTGTTTTACTGAGGTTCAATGCCTGTTTGAATATAATAGCTAGTCCACCTCCTCTCTTGCCTATACGGTTTTGTGTGATGGTTTGATAGCCTGGAGGAACGGCTTCGTGCAGCACTGGGGCCATGTCATCTCCCAACCAGGATTCAGTTATGAATAGTAAGTCAGGTTGTGTGTCTGTGAGCAGGTCGTAGATGTGGTGCTTGTTTTTTGAGAGTGATCGAGCATTTATGAGCTGGCAGTTTAGAAAAGGTGTGTTAGTGGTAGTGTTGTTTTGTTTAGGAGAAGGGTAAGTAGTATAATGTGAGCTTGAAGCAGGAGTGTTGCTAGTTGTGATAACTGTTTGAGGCTCACAATAGTCTTGCTTTTCAATATAGTGTTCCTCTTCCAGCAGGTTAAGGAGGCATTTTGTTGGGTCTGCATGTGTGTGGGTGTTGGACTTGGTGGCTGAGAGAGCCATGAAGAGTGTACTGTTTTTTGTAGGGTAGTCTTATTATGTAATAGACAAGGGGATGCGAGGTTGCTATGAGTGGCATGTTTTTTTTTTTTTTTGCGTTTGTTTAGTGTGGATAGAGTATGGGTTAGGGGTGGTGGAGGAGCATGTGGATAATGATGTAAGGCTCTAAATTGTGCAATGGAGGAGAGGCGAGTGAATGAAAGTTGCTGGGTTGGGGTGCTTGTGGTAGGTGTTTGTGAAGAGTACGAAAGTAGGAATGGAGATAGGATGGAATTTGTATTCTTTGTGTAGTCCTGAGGGTGGGAGTGGGTATGACGATAAGTGTAATGTAAGTTTGTGTTGCTTTGATGTGCTGATGTTTGTGGTTTGTATTGTTTTTGTGAAATAATGTGAGGGGATATTAGTGTAGTTGTTTTTGGTGAGGGATTTGTATGTGAGTTAGTGCTGGTGGGTGGAAATTGAGTGTCAGATGGGGTGTTGATGTGTTTTGGAGATTAATGTACGAGGTATGTAAGAAGTGATGGATGTGTGTCAGGGGAGTTAGTGTTAGTTGCCATGACTGGAAGAGGTAATATGTGTGGCGGAGTGAAATGTGGGGATTGTATGGTAGTGTGTAATTTGTGAAGAGAGGGGAAGAGTGTTTGTAGATGGTGTGATTGA
Organism: Pleurodeles waltl; assembly: GCF_031143425.1. Lineage (NCBI taxonomy): Eukaryota > Metazoa > Chordata > Amphibia > Caudata > Salamandridae > Pleurodeles > Pleurodeles waltl. The sequence continues at coordinate 701,529,790 of NC_090442.1, forward strand.
AGGCAGGGTTTGGGCATTGTTATGATGACAGTTGGTCTGTGTGGAGCAAACAGCGGATAGTGTTGTTGGTTAGTATGAGCAGAGTGTGTGTATATGGAAGGCTGAGACTGAGAGAAATGTATACTGTAGTTTTGTATTGTATGGGCGATGGCAGGTTGTGTTAGTGGGAGTGGACAGAGTAGTGTTTGCTGTGAGAATGCAGGTGTTTGACTGTTGTAGTTGTCGGCGATATGTGTATATGTGTTGTATAAAGGGTATTGTGTTGGGTGATGGGACAATGCAATCTGTCTGTGGTCAGTTTGTGATGCATGAGTTGGATGTCTTTGTAGAAAATGTGTTTGCGTGTTGAGGGATGTGAAGGGGCTGGAACCATTCCTGGTCCATTGAGAATTGGGCAGCATTTCTGGCCCTAGTCCCTACCATTCCCGACCAGGCTCAAACAGGCAGCTGCCCTTGTCCTCTCCGCCTTTGCTGAGACGCCCTGAGTCCTAGCCTTTAATAGCCCTACTTGCCAATAAGAAGCTGGTCCCAATATCGAAGTGTCGCCCTGTGCAAGGGGGTCCCAGTAGTTGTATTTGTACTCACCCACCCCTAACGCATCCCACCCCCTTAGAAGCCCATGGTCGTAGTGCACAGTCCACGGTATGCCCACCATTTACCCCATATCTTCTGGTGTTTCTTGCAGCATCCTTGGGCAACATAAATAAGTTAAGTTTGCACATGTTATTACTAAGCATTGCTGTACAAATCACAGCAGGCTGTACACCCATTTATCCTTACCTTGCTTGGTGGGAGCTGTCCTAAAAATAGGTTTCCTGTATAAAATCTGACTTGCCATAGCGAGTGGGCACTTAGATTTCTCAAGGCCTGCTAAATTTATCTACAGGTCCTTTTCAAGCACATCCTTCTGGAGTCTCAGAACAGAGAAGTTTCCCGCCACAGAATCAACAGACTATCACATCAAGAAGAAACTAACTACAAATGCGCTGACAAGAGTAAATTTCTACCGGATTAGACAGGGTATCATTGCAGCAGCCAGAAAACTGGTCGACAGCCAACACAAAGAAGAAAGGATAACCCTAATCCAAGATGCTTTAGAAACTACCCTGACAACTAGAAGGGCAACAGGAGGAGCCCCAGAATTTTTCCAGACAAGAGAATATTACACACCAATGGAAGTTCCCTTTTCACCCAAAGTTCTCCAAGAGTAATAAACTTGCTCTGTGAAAACGTACAAGGAGGCCAATTCCATTCTGGTAGACATGGCCAGTCAAGAGCAGGGCTGCTCTTGTACAATCAACAATATGTGGCAAACCAACTCATCTACTGGTTACAAGGCACTTTTAGCAATTCTATAGGATTTAACATCTCATACAAAATTATCAAGTTTTGGACTTTCTGATCGTACTCAAGTTGCGGATCTTAAGAAACTTTCTACCATTATATCTGCCATTACACTGTGGAGAACTGTATAGTTGTGCAGAAAGTAGAGAGCAGTCCTATGACTATAAAGCAAAATTAACTATGGAAGGTTGTGATCTTTCATCTGGAGAATGATGAATGAAAATTGTGAACTGGGCTTGGAAAACAGGACTTGGTAGAAATTATTTTTCTCAGTAACAGTGCTTGATTAAGAACTTAAGATCTCACTATGGCTAATCCCCAAAACCACCCAACCTTGTGCAGCGCACGACCCACAGTTTTTTTGTCAAATATTTTACTGCACATATTACATTGATATTATCAATTACATTATCAAAGGTGTCATGAGTGCCGTAATTTGTGGGCTAATTAGCAGTGCATGGTGAGGGTGCTAGTTATAGTTACCTTAGGGCACGAGTTATAGTTAATTGAGGTAGCTCTAACTATAACAGGTTAATTTCTCGTTTGGTACGTTTAAAATGTGAGCCCAACTATAACGTCTCTGTAACCTTTGTTTTTATGAATTAATTTCTGGGTTGTTTTTTTAATTCTATTTCCTAACTATAACGTCCCTGTAACCAGTGTTTTTTTCAGTAAATGTCTATGGTTTTGTTAACGTAAAGAAATGCTCATTAGTCTACGTTAATCCAATCACCTCTGTGCACAGCATTTGGCCGTGCACAGCAGTGGTTGCCCGCAGGGCCTGGCCTACGGTTGGACCCTGGGGCCAACCTCCCTAACCATCCAACCCCATGCTGCACATGGCCCTTTGGCTGTGGCCTGTCTCTCTAGGTGTGAGAATAGATGTGAGAGGGCCTATCTGTGGGTGAGAGTGGTGCTGACAGTGTATGTCAGGGTGTCAGAGTGGGTGTATCAGGGCCTTAGTGGGTGCGTTAGTCTCTGTGAGTTTGTGAGTGAGAGCGTGAGGGTTTCAGTGGGTCTGTAACTGGGTGTGTGAGAGTCTGAGTGGGTGCATAAGGATCTGAGTGTGCGAAAAATTGAAAAAGAGAAATTGAGAGAGAGAAAGAATGAGTGAGAGGGAGTAAGATAGACATTTTTTTAGGCTTTGGTGAATGATATACTTAGAATAAAATATTTCTGGACAAATTGAAAAGAAAAATATATTTGTCAATTGGCATTAAAAGACCACTTCAATGACTATCACTCTCTCTCTCTCTCCTCCATCCCATTATGGGATGGAGGAGAGAGAGAGAGAGTGTGAGAGGACCGCACGTTAAGCCTCAAGGCCCCCGCGGTCCTAGCTAGCTCTCTAACATTCTGTGGGAGCCGGCATTGTTCCCACAAGCAGGCAGCCGCTTTTCAATAACAGCTCCCTGCCTGTGGGAGCAATGTTTTCATCTGTCTTCCCTGCACGCATATTTGCATGCAGGGAAAACAGATGAAAACTCTGCTTTCAGCAAGTGAGAGCTATTTCACAGCTCTCTCTTGCTAAAAAACTGGACGTTGTTTGCTTTTGCTTGGTGGGAGCTGTCAACTCCCACCAAGCAAAAGCAAACAGCTATGTCCCGGGGGTGGAGTCCCCAGGGCCATCAGTGGTTCCTTCAGGGGGGCCCCCCTTCCAACGAACATAGTCCCAGGGAGATGGTGATCCCTTCCCTCTTCTATTATAGCCCTGGGGAGGTGGCAGTCCCTGGGGGAGAGGGGCTCAACATGGCTGCCAACACTTCCTTGTTGAAGTGTTGGCAGCCAATTAGAAATCAGCACAAGATCGGGAGGGATCGCTAATCCTTCATCATAGATAGAAATTTGGATTTTCTTTAATTTCTCAAAAAAAAAAAATCTAACAAAAAAAAAGGTCGCTTTCTCGACCAAAAGCTACCATTCTGCCAAATTTGGTGTAATTCCGTCCAGTGGTTCAAGTGTTAGTGCTGTTCAAAATCCCTATGGAAAAATGAATGGGGGGAATAAGTGTTTTGGGACCCTGCCTTTTTCCTCGGCCTCCGCTTGACGGATCACCCGGACACTTTCCAGACAGACGCTGAACTGAGTGTTGTATTTTCTTGGAAAATTTTGTGAAGATTTATCAAAAGGCGCTAAAGTTATTAACAAAACAAAAAAATGCTTTTTCTATAGAAACTAGGATGGTCATTACGAGCTTGGTGGTCTTTTGGGAAGACCGCCACAGTGGTGGCTGCCAAAAGACCGCCATGTTGGAAGTAATCCGATCGCCTTATTAAGAGTTATACAGTAAAGTCCGCCAAATAACAGCCAATTTTTTTAAACCGCCAGGACACTGGAAGACAAAACACTCCCATCAGATTACGATCCACATATCACAACAGTGGTACTTCCAAGGCGGAAAACCACTGGCGGTGCAAACCGTGGCGGTCTCTACTAACATCACACTGAACACAACACCATATTGGATAATTTGAATGCTGACACACATCCACACACTCGACACCCCTACACGCGGCAATATATAACACACCCCTACAACAATCCACAATCCTTTGCAAACAGAACACCACTCACAGCCACAGAGGAGGAACAACTATCACAGATTTATCGATAAATACTTTTGACACCCATACGAATTTCACCCTGCATACAACCCACACCTACACAATGTACACAACACACAATTTACAATCACAAACAATACACAACAACCATCACCCACTCACATCACCTACACCTCGTCACTTTTTTTTCCATCCTTTTTCCTTTAACACTACCTCACCGCCTTTACCACCACTACCATGTGCCCACAAAAACACCCATGTTTCACTGATAATGAGTTGAGGGTCATGGTGGTTGAAATTGTCAGGGTAGAGCCACACCTGTTCGGAGCACAGGTCCAGCAAACATCAATAGCCAGGACAATGGAATGGAGTTGTGGCAAAGAATAGTCGACAGGATCAATGCTGTAGGCACCTATCCATGCACAAGGAGGACATCAGGAAGAGCTGGAACAAGCTCCGGGGGAAGGTGCATCCAGGCACCAGCTGGCGGTACTGAAGACAGGCAGTTGGCCCCCACCTCCTCCCCTACTTTCACATCTTGGGAGGAGGTGGTCTTGGACATACTGCACCCTGGGGGTCTGACAGGAATACCTCGGGGAGTGGAGTCTGGCAAGTCCCTACAACATTCATGTCACCCAACTGTTTTGTCCTGCATGCTCCCTCCCCACCTTACCCCACCTCAATTAACAAACCACCCCTCTGTCCAAATGTCCTAAATCTAAGTTCATCTGGCACCACAGCCCTTTGGAATGGCATGAGAGAGACTAGGAACTGATAGCACTACACCTCCCAGAAGGCAATTTCCCATCATTATGAAACCGGAACAGTGCACCAAAAGTGAGTTGTCATCCATGTGAAACTAACTACCAATCTAACCCATCATGAATGTCCAACTGTGAAACAGTTTATGGCAATGACAGCAATGCAAAGGACCACTCCCACTATTATTATAAGCAAAACATAACTACAGCTGAGTACCCCATCAAACTGCCCTTAGAACAAATATACCCAAGACTGAAATATATTCACCTGGGCTGGAAATCCAGATGCCAAAGTGGATGCACATGCAGTACATCCAGATAGAGGTCAATGTCTATTGCTTACTCCTCTACTGTGTCCCTACTCTGACACTATTGTGCAGTGGCCAGTTTTTCTGTGCCATTTATCATGCCAGACAGTTCACTAGGCAACAAAGGTGAACGCCCAAGTCAATAGTCAGACATCATAATGCAGTCTAATGACTACCAACATAGTTTAACATATTTAAGCATGGTGTATGGTACTGAAACTACAAAGTCTCATTTTGTACTAAATAAGATTTTGCTGCAGCTGTCATGGTCATTTATGGGGATCATGTTAAGGCACTGTGTACATCTCACACAACATCACTAATACTCTAAATGAAACATCACTTGTTGTATCACTTACTGCAACTCTGCATACCAGAGACTGTGACTAGCCCTCTGGATAAAGGCCCCAGTGAGGACAGCACCCCTGGATGTGTGGACACTGAGGACATAGCTGGCCCATTAGGGACACCTGGTTAATCAACAACTGTCAGCCTCACCCTGCCCACAGAGAGCCCTCCCAGCCCTGTTGTATCAACTGCTGCAGAGGGACCAGGAAGTCATGTAGCTGGGGCAAGCACAAAATGCCATCCTGGCTTACATTGCTGGGGTGCTGAAAGACATTATACTACCCTGTGTAGGTCTGGCACACAACATAAGGCCTCTTCCACTAACAATGACTCTTCAGACCTTTCAACATCTGCTGCTGCTAGTGGAATGGAGGCACTGCCAGATGAAGGACATGCCTCAGACACCCCATCCTCTGCAGCAGAGGAACCCCCCCACAAACATGGACGCCCACCCAGACATTCAGGATAAGCGGATGCTAGATCAAACCAACTGCCTGGAAGTGAACCTCTCTTGACTGGCTCCCCATGTGTGCCACATATGCACTCTGTTGACTGATATCTAACTCCATTTTCCTATGGTGGAAGAACACTGGGCTTGTGTTTCCTAATGGTGTAGCAGCTTCCCTGATGAATTCCATGAATGAACCCTTCGCTGTTTACTTTGTGTTTTTTTGGTTACTATTCACACATAGTTGTGCCCTCCCCAGTAAATAACACTTTAACACAGGTCCTGTGTAAGTGTCATTCATCAACCATGTACAACTGTCATCTATGCAAACAATAGTATCAATATGTCCCTCTGTATTGTACAACCTTTGTTATGGACATCACACGTGTATTCTATCACCAGGAGACTTATTACATTGGGACTGTAACACAGACAGAAGCCAATACAGCTGTATTCTACATCTCCACACATTTATTGTTAGATCAGCAAATAGCAGATGGAATAGTACTGCTAGTGACTTATGATTGTCACCTTAGGTATCATACACTACTAACCCACAGGATAGAGAAGTTAGGGACATGTCAGTTTTCCTACAAGCCAGGAGGCATACAGATTAGTCATGTGTAACACTATGTAAAGCCCTACCACATACCCATACCATAGCTTCCTAATAATCATACCTCATGATACAGAAAGAGCTCAGTACTGATAACCCCCAGTCCAGGGACCCTTCACTTACATTGATCACGTACCTGTAGGCTTGCCACTCACCTATGTCAGTCTACAGATAGATGCATATTGGTCTGCAAAGTAGGAACACACTGACAGCTATGTTACAGGTAGGTCACATACAACAGAAACCTTCATGATGATAGAGGCTCTGGTTAAACATTTTCACATGTGCCAGACACATACGGACAACCAGGTGACACCATTTGACCACGTCCAGTACCAAAAAGGTCTTCTTGACAGGAAAACACACTTCCACCCCAGAGTCCTGACAGTCAGTCCATATTAGTTACACTCCACATACTCATGGTTTCATCCTTGTCCACTTATCATGTCTGCCTGCAATTCCTACCTGCCCCTGACACTGTCTATGTCTTGTCAATGATGAAGAGCAAAACAGAACCTTAGCAAATCCGTGACTGACAGAGATGATGGATAGGATATAGCTGTAAACATACATCAATTCTGACAAGTCATTTTCACAAGTGTGACTTTGCATGTGCAGTAACAATTCAGGACACTGTATACCACTATGTTCTGTACAGAATACCAAATTACAAACTGCATTCGCAACTGATTCATTGGCATTGGAGCAACCTATGACCTCATGGATGATGGTAAATATGAGGCGACATACCAGCCATCAATTCTAGGATACAAAACCATTAAGAAAACATCACATACCTTGAGTCAGTTGAAGTACTGATTGATGAGGTCTACCATGGAGTCTCCAGCTTCCACTTCTTCTGGCTCATCATCACTTGGCAAATCTGCATTTCTACCCACAAGTTCTGCCGCCTCCCCCTCATCTGGTATGAATGGTATCTGACATCCTAGGGCAAGGGTGTGAACCATGCAGCAGGCAACAATTATTTGACATACCTTGCTGGGTGAGTAGAGGGTGCTTCCTCCAAATATTTCCAGGCAGCAAAATCGTGCCTTCATATGTATGTGTGTATGTATGTTTGCATGTATATATATATATATATATATATATATATATATATATGTTTATACATATATATATATATATATATATATATACACATATATGTGTATCTGAATATATATGTATATAAATGTAGTGTTGCATTTTATGACAATGTGAAAAATAGAAAAATACATGTTTTACATTGAGGTTTGTTAGAAATGGGGTTTCTGGTTGGCTAGGGTATGCACCTAAGCCAGGCAGAACCCACCCACGCTAGTCATGGCAAGGGAGTTACACGTCCAAGATAACCCCTGCTCACCCCCTTGGAAGCTTGGCCCGAGCAGTCAGGTCTATCCCAGAGGCAATGCGTAAAGCGTTTGCACAACACACCCAACACAAGTGATGCACTATCCCCACCACAAAGGAAACACAACACCAAGTTAAATGAAAATATACTGTATTGTACATAACACAATTACTAGAGCAAACACCACATATCAGTAATATCCTGCTACCTTAGCAGTTGTCAGAACGTTACACATTAGTTACTCTGCAAACCTAGCAGTAGTCACATATAACACATAGGTTACTTAGTATTCTGCAACATAAGCAGTAGTCAGGAAACACGTTACTACACCAAAGCACTTGTCATATAAATATCATAAACACCCATATTAGGAATATTATAAAACATATGGCAAGTCAGAAAAACATATTAGCATGTTATGCCCACACAAAGAACATTATCATACATATATGAAATATCATAAAACAGGTAGGCAACATATAAACCAATAAAGTCTCTAAAAATAACTTATGCCCAATATATTGGGGGTCATTCCGACCCTGGCGGTCAAAGACCGCCAGGGCCGCGAATGACGGAAGCACAGGCCAACAGGCTGGCGGTGCTTCCTTGCCCATTCTGACCACGGCGGTAAAGCCGCGGTCAGAAAACCGGGGCCGGCGGTTTCCCGCCGGTTTACCCCCGGCTGGGCGAATCCGCCATGGCGGCGCTGCTGGATTCTGACCCCCTTACCGCCAGCCTGTTTCTGACGGTTGTCACCGCCAGGAAGAGGCTGGCGGTAACGGGTGTCTAGGGGCCCCCTAACAGGGCCCCAGCATGCTTTTCACTGTCTGCCTAGCAGACAGTGAAAAGAGCAACGGGTGCAACTGCACCCGTCGCACGCCTGCAACACCGCCGGCTCCATTCGGAGCCGGCTTCAGTGTTGCAGGCCTCTTTCCTGCTGGGCCGGCGGGAAAGTTGAAATGGCACCAGTGGTCTTTTGACCGCGGTGTGGCCAAATGGCGGTTCCCGCCAGGCGGGCGGCAACCGCCGCCCGCCGGGGTCAGAATGACCCCCATTGTCTTTTAGTAGTACCTGTTTGCAATGAAGGCACCTCCTGTGCCAGCAGAATGGCCCCCCAGCGGTCCTCTGCGCCAAACGGGGGCCTCCCATGACTTCTGGGGTTGAGGGTGGTGGCATGCACCCCCTCTGGGTTTTAGGATGGGCCCCTCCTGGGGCCTGTAATCTCTGGGGGGCCCCTGGGCCTCCATCACACCTCACAAGGCGGCCAAAGTTGAGAAAAACAATTAGGGAGGAGGGGGGCGTCACGCACCCCCTCTAGTTTGTAATGGGCCCCTCCTGGAGCCCACGATTGCTAGGGCCCCCCCCGGGCCTCCACTGGCCCTTCCACACGGGGGAAGCACAACACAATGGCACTAGCCCACAAGGGGCCACAAAATGAGACCAGCAGCATGGAGGGCCTCCGGCGAGGCTTCCACTCCACCTGCAACACACAGAACGGCTTTGTTGGGGCGGGAGGGAACCTCCGATGAGGCTTCCTTCCCCCGCCCGGCTTCAATCTGTATGCTGCAGTCCGCCCGGGCTGCAGCTGAAGGCATGCACCAAAGTAGGAGTACACTCGCTCCTTTTCATTCCTACAGTGGTGCCCCGGGGGCACGGGGAACAGCGCGGGTCCGGCGCTCTGCAAAAAAACAGCCCAGGTCGCTGCCATGATTCTCCTACAGAACAAGCGCTTCCCAAAGCGCACCCTCCCAGCACGACACAAAGCGCTCTCAAGGTGCTTGAAAGTATGTAAAGCAGAGCACTCCTCCCAGTGCACAGCACAACTTTAGTGAAGCGCCTTCCACGTGCTATAAGGTAAAAATGAATCATTCCTTGTGCTTTACGTGGTTGCAGGGGTCAAGGGCCATAGCACCCTGCCCCTGGGGGACAAAGAGCCCAAGAAGAAGGAGCACAGAGTGTAGGGCCCACCAGCAGGCCAGCGCATGGGGGATGCAAGCAGATTGCAGTCTTGACTAGTAACCAGCAGGTCCCAGGGCAGCACAACAGCAGCAGTCCATGGCGGTTCCTTGTGAGTCCCTCCAGCAGCATGTGTCCAGTTCCAGGTAAGTTCCAAAATGTCTTCAAATTGTGGGGAAAAAATCTCTTGTACTTATACTCAGTTTTTACAGTGTTATACAATGGAAGGAGAGAGAGGAGGTTCTAATCAGTTACAACTGGATCTGGGAGTGTCCCCTCTCTCCTCTAGCACAGGCTCCAAACATCAGCTGGGGGTAAATGACCCTATTGTGTGAGGCAAGGGCACAGCCTTTACAAATGCAGGTGTGCCCCGCCTGTCCCTTCTCTCAGCCCAGGAGGACTATTCAGCATGCAGATGCACCTCTGTGACACCTCCACCCTCCCTGTGTACAGGCTGTCTGAAAAGTATGCACAAAGCCCAACTGTCACTTTGCCCAGATGTGGATTGGAGTCAAGCTGCAATACACCATCGTCATAAGCACAGAGAAATGTTCACTTTCTAGAAGTGGCATTTCTGTAAGAGTAATAACAAACACATCTACACCAGTAAGCAGCATTTCTTACCACTATTACAACCATACCAAACATGCCTATGCTATCCCTCGTGAATCAGGCAATACCCCCTACACATAAAACAGGGCATTTCTAATGCAATCCTATGACAAGGCAGAGAACTGATAGCAGTGAGACACTAAGTTATGCTGTTTGTCACTACCAGGACAGGCCATGCAACCCTGCACATGTCCTGCCTTCTACATACATGGCACCCTGCCCATAGAGCTAGCTAGGGTCTACCTTAGGGCTGACTTACATATAGTAAAAGGGGAGTTCTGGGCCTGGCAAGTAAATTTAAATGCCAGGTCCCTGTGGCAGAAAACTGCACACACATACCCTGCGCTAGCAGGCCTGAGACAGTTTTGAAAGGCTACTTCAGTGGGTGGCGCAAGCAGCGCTGCAGGCCCACTAGTAGCATTTAATTTACAGGCCCTGGGTATAGAGATACCACTGTACAAGGGAATTATAGGTAAATTAAATATGCCAATTAGGTATAAGCGAATCATACCAACTTTAGATGGGAGAACACCTGCACTTTAGCACTGATCAGCAGTGATAAGGTGTTCAGAGTTCTAGAGCCAATATTGAGAGTTCAGAAAAAATAGGAGGAATTAGGCAATAAGTCAGGGGATGAACCTGCCACAAGGGCCAGGTCCAACAAGGTTTATTTAGGCTGTTTTTGGGGGTGCCTTTTAAGTGGGCGATTCACTTGCACGCACAGTGTGGTTTGGTATTCTGATACCTTTTAGTGTTGTTTAGTGTTTTTTATTTATTGTGTTGTAGAGCAACAATTATTGTGATTAAATCAACTTTGACACACTATCCTGAGGATGGTTTCATGGACGGGTTGAGCCTTGAAAAACTGAAACGTCAACCTTAAACTCTCCATGAAGCAATTCTTCGCATGAGCTGCTGGAGTCCCTTAGGAGTGACTTGTGATTGTTTGAAAGACTGCATATAGGACTCAAACCTTTAGTGATTGGAGAGTCAGGTGTTCTGCGTCTGTCCTTTGAATGTAAAGGAATTGTGGACTAGAGGGGTCACCAGTGCATTTGTATAAAAACACAAATAAATCTCTTTGTTGCATTGCTATATTGAAGGATATGTTATTAGTGACTATATGAAAGTTCTTCATTTTCCCAGAAACAAATTACACTCTGTTTGAAGATTTATTCATTTATGGAATTTGATCTATGGTTAATTACAACATTAATAGTATTTAATATCGCTGAAATATTTGTATGCAAATGATTCCTCCATGAACATTGTGTGCTTTACAGTTTAGATTCCCCAGTTCTGTGGGAATATTGAGTTACCTCGCTTATTTGTAACCAAACGCAACGAAGGCACCTTTCCTAGCTCGCCTCTCCCAAGTCCTGCCACACACGGGATGTGCACCTCTGATCCTGGCAGGGACTGGAATCTACCCCAAGACCCTGTCTTGGTCTGTACTGGCTACCTTGATGGTCACCAAAGAGTGGACAGACCCTTAATTATGATATTTTAGAAGACCATGCCTTTGTGGACACTTGGCAATTGCTGCACCCTACGGCCAAAGACTATGCTATTTTCTCATGCTCACATTGGATGTAGTCTTGCACTGTTTGTTTCCTGCTTCAGAGGTAAGTGCACCCAGATATGGTGGGATTTGATATACTGGAAGCCAGGTACTAGATGTATGGTTGATGCCTCCCTTGCCCATTTCATGGGGCATGAGAGCATTTGCTTGCAGGCACCTTGAACAAAATACATAGCACAGACACCACATCAACTTCTATATTGCAGAGAATTGGGGATTTGTGGGATTGCATAGGACCTGGTGGGCCTCTGGGAAGGTGTCATTGTTCAACATAATGCAGTGTGACTCCGCTGTTGCGAAGTGCAATGCTTGGTCAGTGGTGCATCTTTTTGAAATGCAGATTACTGATCTCCATGATAGATACCTAAAGACCCCCCATTTTAGTGCTATTGGGGGAATTGGAACTGGCCAAGCTGCGTCTTAATACCAATTTCACAGTGGCAGCAGAAGAGGCACTAGTTAAGCTGCAGTGGAGGAGGTATGACCATGGAGAAAAAGCCGGTCACTTGCTGGCTTCGCAGCCGCCACAACATGTATCCCAAATACATATTCTGGTAATCAGTGAGGCTTCCAGTGCAATACTGATCCTTGGTAGTGCTTGTCGCTTTACCTCCTTCCTATCCTCTCTTTATTCATTGATGTTTCAGGCCATATCAGACCAAAATGATGCCTTCCTTGAATATTTATGTCACCCTGCCCTCAATGATGAGGGGCAAGGGTCTCCTTAGGGAGACTTCATGAAGGAGGTGGTGGTCGAAGCAATATCAGCTCTGTCAGCTTGCAAATCCCTTGGAGAATATGGTTTTCCAGGCAGAGTTTACATAGCTAGTAAGCCCCTGCTGATGCTGCCTTTGATAGGGTATACCAAGAAGCAACTGTGAGTGGATCCTTGAAGTTCACCATTGTCCTTAGGAAAAAAACCTTTAGTAATTGCTCGCTATAGTCCTACTTTGCTGATTAATGTAAAGCTGAAGATCATGGCCAAAATACTTGTGAACTGATTGCGTTAGGTTATTCCGCAGATCATCTATAAATCAGAGGTGGGCTTTTTCCCATGTAGATGTTCATGCAATCATAACAGGATGCTGGCATACCTACTGTTGCACACAAGAGATGACATTGAACACAAGCCAGCACTTTCACTGGATGCTAAGAAGGCTTTCGACTGGGTGGAGTGGCCTTATCTGTTTTGGGTTCTGTATCAGAGGTGACTGGGTGCGGACATCATAGGTATTGGTAGGCTTCTTGTGACACTCGCAGTGGTCAATCAATGGAGGCTTTCTGTTGCTTACCTTTACAATAAACCGGAGCACTCAACAGGGATGTCCTCTTTCTGCTGCTCTTCCTACTAGCTCTTGAACCTCTCTCTATTGCCGTTCATCAAGCATCATAGGTAAAGGCCATTTGTCTGGGTGATAGTGAGATCAAGGTGTTGCTGTATGCTGAAAACAGCTTCCATTTATTGCACCTATCTGGATATATGACCCTTAGTTCTGGTCTGGGGGTCCCAGTGTTACCCCACCAGGAAAAAAAGCATTTAAAAAAGTTTCACCAAAAATAGCTGCAGATCCAGCAAAAAAAGAAAGCAAGCATGGGCTCTGGCGCTGTTTTGAATAGAGCGCCCAGCTGGGCATATTTTGAAAAAAAGAGGGGAGCAAAAGTTCCCCCTCCTAATTCCGATTGAGCCCCTAGACCGCCACCTTCCCGGGGATTGATTTTAATAATGGAGAGAGGGCCACGCAGATCCCCCTCCTGGGCTTCTAAGTAGCTCTGGGGACCACCACCTCCCTGTGGCTTTGTTTTATAATCAGGGAGGGGGCTGCACAGTCAATGGACCACCAGCTCCCCGCTGTCGGCCCGGGCTCAGAGAAGGAGGGAGACCATGCAAACCCCCTCCTGGGTATCTAAGAAGCCCCAGGGACCACCACCTCCCCAAGACTTTGTTTCAAATCAGGGAGGTGGGCTCCCTCCTGGAGACAATTATGACCCTGGGGACCGCTACCACCCAGGGCTGACTCCTGCTATGTCCCAGGGAGCCCACCTTTGAGATATACCTATTGCTCTGACTTGGCAAGAACTTTGACAGCTCCCACCAAGTGAGAACAAATATGAATACTGCTACCAGGAAGCGAAAGCCATCAAACAGCTCTCGCTTGCTGGAAGTTGAGTTTTTATTTGTTTACCTGCCTGCCGGCATGCAGGCAGGAAAACAGATGAAAAAATTGCTCTCCCACAGAGACAGCTGCCTGTATAACAGCTCCCTGTGTGTGAGAGCAAGGCTGGCTTGCACAGGAGGCGTGGAGCCAGCTGGGACTGTGTGGCATTCAGGCTCCCAACGTGCTGACTGGGTGCCCTGGGAGACACCCAGAAGACATGGCTAGGCCTGGGTATGGGGCCCCAGGACCGCAAATCGTCCCAGGGAGGGGAGCCACAGAGTCCCCTTCCCCAATTGAATCACGGCTAGGTCCCAGGGAACGGTGTCCCCGGGGCTGAGATCAGCTCAGGAGGGGGTGCCGTGTGGCCTCCCTCCCCTATTAAAATCTGAAATCCTTCATGAAAGTGAATGCATTGCTGATATGTGTCTGTGATGAGTGGGTTCTTTTTTGTCCTCTCCTGGTGAAAGCAGAGTCCATAGATCTCCCTTTAGATTGCCACAGGTATTCAAAGTGCAAATTACCTAGAAACTCTGTCTGCTTGTCCCCGCACCCTCATGCACGCACTCACAAACCCACTTAGACACTCATGCACTCACTCACAGACTCACTCAGACATTCACACACCCACCCACAGACCCACTCAGACTCTCACACACCCACTCACAGACCCACACAGACACTCAGACACTCTAAGAGACACTCTCACACCCACTTACATAACCACATAGAACCTCTCACACCTACTCTCACACCCAGACAGACACTGTCATGCCCACTCAGACCCAGAGACACCCTCTCAAACCTATTCTCATACCCAGAGACACAGGGCTTGGGGCCAACACCCGCCATGCATAGCTGAAGGCCTCATGCAGCAGTTGTTGGATTAACATATAGTAATTGATATCACTTTACGTTAAAGAAACAGAAATTCAATGAAAAAAACAAAGGTTACAGGGACAATATTGTTAGGAAATAGAATTTAAAAAACAAAGAAATTCACTAAAAAAAACAAAAGGTTAGTGAAATATTATAGTTAGGTTCTGAATTTAAATGCACAAAACCATGGGAAACAGCCTTAACTACGTGGCTGGAGCCATGCAGACCATTACCACGCAAGCATTACCACGCTTGCTCTGAACTACGCATGTGCCTGAACCATGCAAATGCATGGTTAAGGCACCATGCATATGCTTGGTTCAGGCACACAGCAGGGAGAGGAACACAGTGGCTGGATAAGTGGGGCTGGGGTCAGAGTGAGGAGAGGCTGATGTAGTTTTTAGGGCTGGGTGGAGTTGGAGGGTGGGGGGAGGAGCAGTTTTAGGGGAAGTTTTAAGCCTCAGGGAAGGTGGAGGGAGGTTGGGGTACTTTAGATTTTAGGAGTGGGGGAAGGATTTAGGTCTCAGGGCGGGGGGTCTAGGGCCAAGTTTTGGGGGACTGAAGATTTTTGGGGTGGGGGAATGATTAAGGGAATAGGACAGGTGAGGTGCTGTGTTATTTCATTTTAAGTGTGGGGAAAGGTTTTATGGCTTAGGTTGGTTTTGGGTAGTTTTTTTTTTTTTTTAAGGCCCAGAGTTTTAGGGGGTGGGGGTACTTTTTTTTGCAGGGGCAGGTTTTTACAGCTTACGGGCTACTAATCCTGGCCAGAGGTTTATTTCGTCCAGTGGAATTGTCAGTTTAAAATTGCATGGAGGCTGCATTGTCAGGCCTGAGACATATTAAGGGGCAACTTAAGTGGGTGGGACAAAGAGAGCTGCAAACCCACTAGTGGCATTTAATTTACCAGCCCTGGATGTATGATATCCCACTTTACTAGGGACATATAAGTGAATTAAATACACCTATGCAGATTTTATCCAATTTTACTATGTTTTAGGGGATGAGGGCATGAACATTAGCACTGGTTTGCAGTGGTAAAGTGCGCAGAGTCCTAAGGTAGAAAAACACGAATTCAGAAAAACAGGAGGGAAGAAAGCCACCCTAAGACTGACATGTCTGACACCCCCTAAATTGCAACTAGAAAAATATTTCATTTATTTGCACTTTATACAGAGTGGACTAGACACCAACATGTAAAAGCGAGCTTTAGAGAGGAACAGTTATAACATTAAAACAGTTTGAAAATATTTGATGTTGCAGAACAAATTATAGTACTATGTCAGAGATAAGTGGCACTGGAGTGGAAATTGTGTCACAGTGAATTCCCTAATGCACCTTTCGAGGATACCCCAGAGAGCCACACATTAAATTGCCTTCATAATCTTGTGGGAAGTGAGGTACAAGGTCCCTAAACAAGAATTCCACAGCAGTCTGGTCTAACTAAAGAAATGATAAGCTGGGAAGTGACGTTGGGCACCCCAACAAAACTGCTATTTGCAATTTCAAATCATTACACAGCACAAACGATAGACGAAAGCGTGGAAGAGACTACTCCATAGACATGGTCATAACTCAAAGTGCCTCAAATTAAGGCGAGATACCAACCACACTACTTTTCTTATTCTGAAATTACCACTTAACTCACCTTTTCCTGTCTCGGTGATCAATAACAGAAATTACATTCCAATAATTAGAACTCTCTGAGAAATTACTGGTGGAAAATATTGGAGGCTATCCAGATTTGTGTACAATGCATGGTACATGCAATCACAAGGCATACTATTGTCCAGAGGAGATAAAGGGAATGTTCAACGACTAATGGCAAATTATTATGATGATAATTATGAATTATGCAGTCTGTTGACACTATATGCTTTTTGTGGCAGCCTTAATTAGACAGATTTTCCAGTCTCAATATTAACCTGAAGATAAACATTAATTGTCAGTATTCCATGAGACAAACTTAAAAAGAGAAAGCAACTACTTGTACTAAAGATCATTAGGGATGTAACAAAGCACCAACATTTGCATGACTTCTTCTGGTGCAAATGACAAATTAATGGATGGTGGCCACATATTGGCATCCCACCTGTTAAGGTGGTTGTGAGTTAACAATTTGCGATTTTCCAAATGAATACAAATTACGCATATCATTCTACGACTCTTTAGGATTCCTTATTTTGCTCACCAGCCTAGTAAGTCACAAAAAATCAGTGCTGAGTTTGAGACCACTTTTTGAGACCAGTACAATAGTACATGTGACCCAAAGAGTGGAAAGAGAATGAGATGACCAATATGGTAAAACTGCCCACCCAGCTCTCATGTGATTTGACAGGGTAATAGTGGTTCTATTCGGAGTGTGCCTGATTTACAGATTGCTGAAGACTGAAGTTTCGGTAAACATGAGCGGATCTTAGAATGGAAATGAGATCTTTCAGAGTCAACTTGGAATAAAGATCAGAACAGCTTGGAATCATTTGCCTGATCAGATTTATGATTGACCAATCAGAGATCTGAATATGAATATCTGCAAGCACTTAGGGGCATATTTATACTCTGTTTGTGCCGAATTTGCGTCAAAAATTTTGACGCAAATTCGGCGCAAACTTAACACCATATTTATACAATGACGCCCGACTCCGTGAACGTCAAAATTCCTCCGTGTGCGTCATTTTCTGGATGCGGGAAACCGTCATGTGTTAATTACATGCAAGGTAGGCGTTCCCATCCAAAAAATGACTTTAAGGCCTGTGCGCCTTATTTATACTCCCACGTCATTTTGATACACAGGAGGGGGCAGGCCTTAAAAAATGGCACACAGCCTGATGTGCGCCGTTTTTTAATGCCTGGGTGAGGGCAGACGTTAAGGGACCTGTGGGCTCACTTCCATGATCTCTGACCATGGAAGCAGTCCACAGGTGCCCTTCCCTGCACCCAGAGACACCCCCTGCCACCCTCGCCCACCCCTGGAGGACACCCATGGATGGGGGGACCCATCCCAGGTAAGTACAGGTAAGTTGAGGTAAGTATAATCTTTTTATTTTTTTAAAGTGGCATATGGGGGCCTAACTTGGGCCCCCCTACATGCCACTGTGCCCAATGACTATGCCCAGGGGACAGTGGTCCCCTGGACATGGTCATTGGGCAAGGGGGGGCATGACTCCTGTCTTTGCTAAGACAGGAGTAATTTCAATGGGGGTTGTGCGTCAGAAAATGGCGCAAGTCCGGTTAGAGCCATGATTTTTTACTCTAACCTGACTTGCACCATTTTTCCCTACGCCGGCGCTGCCTGGTTAGAGGCATTTTTTTTACTCTGACCAGCCCGCAGCGCCGGCTAACGTCAATCCTTAAATAAGGCACCCGCCTGGCTCGTAGGAATGGCGTTTGCAGGTGGTAAATGTTTTGACGCAAACCAGCGCCAGCGCTGGTTTGCGTCAAAAAGTATAAATATGGGCCTTAGATTCAGAAAGGTCCAACATTTCTCACGTTAAGATATGCGCATTATGAAATCACTCAACCACAGAATTTATTGATCTCCAATCTAGTCAAAGGCAAAAAAACAACAAAAATGCACCTGGGCACTAATATCCTCCTCTGGCATCGTGGAAACGTTCATGTCCTCAGTATTTTGAACAGTCTGTTCTCTCAGATACACCCTAGAGCAGGAATTTGTGAATCAGGAGGTGAGACTACTCTTTTAGTAAATCAGGTTAGTTGTAGCAAAATCAGGATAATCCACCTCTTAGCTATAGTCCAACATTTTCTCATTTTGCACTTTCATAATGAAAAATATGCGACCATCCACTCCGCACCTAAGTCAGTGGTGAACCCGGTGCATAAGACTAACCCTGACCATAACACTAATGTTAACCCTTAAATTAACCCTATCTCTTGCCTTGAACGAGAGACCCTTAAACGAAACCCAACGCTGGCCGTTGATTTACCTTTCAGCAATAAATAAAGAGCAACTCATCCTCTGGTTTTTAACTGAATCTAATTCGAGCTTAAAGTCTGTCAACTTTGCATTTCAAGTGTTTGAGTTTTGGATTTTTTCTTTCTCTATATTATTTAGATCTGCCTTGTTTATAGTTTCACATATCTCCGAAGGAGCCTTGGGTAAGGTTCTTGAACAAGCGAGATGAACTAGTTATGCCGATAACGTGGGAACTCTCTGTTATGGAAATAATACAAAATGCCATGACAACGGAGCTAAAGCATCCCACGCAAGCTCTGCTTCTGCAGAACAGCTTTGTGTACTATCTGCCAGCCTGGCCAGCTCGGCTGTTCCCTTTGTGATATAAAAAAGATGAAAGAACAGCAGCCAAGATGCCAAAGCTTGTGGGAATGAACTAGACTGACATTTTAGCGGAGCCCTACTACCTGGAAGGGCTTGGGATTTAAATTGAACATCCTCTTGTGCCTTTTCACTTATCTATTCCTGCTACTCTGGATGACCTATGTGTACTAATCAACAATCGGGCCTTGGTTACTTAGGGTTGCAATGGCACTAAAGCAGCAGCTGTACACTTTAGAGTTAAATCTGCTGGTAAATAATAATCAGTAGCGTAAGTGTTTACTCTAAACTAACTTTGGTTGGGGGCAGATTGGGATATTTTCTTTTAAATTACAGGCTATTTTAATTTACAGGCTTTTCGGCTTTAGAGGCCGGTTTTAACTTTGGAAGGTGAGGAGGCCTGTTAGAGCCCTCCCCTTCATTTCGCTTTTCACTATTTCTAGAACTCAGTTCAGCAGTCCAGCTGTGGCCGGCAACTTGAGCTCATGGGTCGGAGAGCCGGAGCTCCTATTTTAGACCCCATGCGGCCACGCCGTCTGCACCCATCCACGTCCCGACCGGGGCCAGAGATTCTGCTCCGTCCCAGGCAATTCCAGTTCATACCTCTTATTCTTCTCAAACCCTCCACTCTATAGCGGAAGTCCAGATTTGCAAGCACATACCCAAGACTTCCCCAGACAAATTGAAAGGGTGGAGCTGCTAACACTGCAGTTGGTCGCCCTGGATTTAATGTGACACTACTGCTCCTGGCACTTTTACATAGGAGGGATGCAAGAGGTCCAAAAAGGGAGTGGCTTCAACAACCAACCCTTTGATTTGCGCTTTAATTAATGCATGCTCTTTAAATAAACATAAGATGGAAATTGAAGATTTAATTAGTCATCAAAATTTAGACTGTCCTTTTATTACCAAAACTTGGGGAAAAGCTGATTCCAACCCAGATTTTATAGTCGTTACGCCTCCGGGATACACATTCTATAGATTGGACAGAACCACTGGCAGGGGAGGAGGCTTAGCTATTATCTGCAAGTCCTATCTCTCTGTCCAGTGGGACACTGTTAATCCAACATCAGAGATTTGTGAGGGAATGAGTTTTAAAATTTGTCAAAGAAAATTCTGTACTATTCGAAGGACTCTTGGTCTATCAGCCTCCAGGCCCTTACTCCAACTTCTTGCAGCATTGGCCAAATTTAATTGAACTTCTAACTATGTCCACTAAATGTATTATATTAGGGGATTTCAATTTTCACTTTGACGATAGCCAGAACCCACATATTAAGGACTTTTTAAGTCTTAGGGCGGATTTCGACTGGGAATTAAAAGTTACAACAGCTACACATACAGCAGGCCATTTTTTAGACGGGATAGTGCCCCTCCCAAGGATTGGGTGATGCTGACAAATAGGCTGCTTGATTGGACTGATCATCATCTTTTAACTTTCAGTCTCACGAAGGTCTATTCCTCTCAACATATTAGCCCTAATTTGAAACTAGTCAGACACTGGAACCGGATTAAAAAGCAACAGCTAGGCCCAGCTCTGGTCTCAGGTTGGGAAGCTGCTAGAAGCCTCCCTCTGTCAGCAACGGATAGTTTTAACTATGAAATTAATATCGCAATCAATCAACTTGTGCTACGTAAGACCCTCGAGTCTTTAGAAAATAAAAAAGCCAGATACCCCTGGTTCACTAAGGACCTCAAGCAATTACAAAGAAAACATCGCTAACAAGAACGGAGATGGAAGTTAGATCCAAATTCGGTTGATAAAGAGAAGCTTAGAGTTGTCCTTAGGGCTTACAAAGACGCAAGTACTAAAGCTAAATCCGACTACTTTACTCGAAAGATTAAGGAGGCATCAAATGCCCATAGAGAACTTTTTAAAGTAGTACGTTCCCTGATGGTTCCCCCTACACCCCCTAAGCTGGAGAACTCACAAGAATTCTTCAAGAAGGTGGCGATGTTCTTTGAAAATAAAGTCCTACAAATTCAATCGAGCTTTATTCACTTTGAAGGGATATCCTGTCCTCTTGATTTCTGAAATAGCATTTTGGACAAAGATAGCCCTTTGCTAACTAATTTTCAGCTATTACCAACAGAAAATATTAAAGAGATTATGTTGGGAATTAAGTCAGGTTCCCCCAGTGATCCATGCCCCTCTTATATCTTACAACAGGTCCCTGCCCTAGTTTCCACAGCCCTTGCTCCGGTTTTCCAGGAGGTCATAACCACAGGAGTTTTTCCTCCATCTTGTAAAGAAGCGACACACGATTTAAGAAATCTGCTGCCTATTTCTTTACTCCCTGTTCAGGCTAAGATCTTTGAAAACATATTAATATAGAACTAGCCAATTTTCTCCATAATTTGGGAGGCTTAGATTCCTCTCAACATGGTTTCAGGAACGCCCATAGCACTGAATCTGCTCTTATCACCACTTCAGACACTATTCGTAGATTGGTTGATTAGGGGCAAGGAGCCATACAAGTCCTATTGGATTTATCTGCTGCTTTTGATACTATCTCACCTCAGATCATGGCATCCCGTCTCTATCAAGCAGGGCTTAGAGATACAGCATTGAAGATCTTGGAATCCTTTTCGGGAGAAAGACCTGTTACGGTGAGTTGTGGAGACTTCAGGGCACTGGCTTATTATCTGCCATGTGGTGTGCCACAGGGCTCCTCACTCAGCCCCACCTTATTTAATCTGTATGTCACTCCTCAAGCCAGACTGATTCATTCGTCTGGCTTCATGCCCACCTCTTATGCTGATGATACTCAATTGATCATTCCAGTCCCTAAAAATTGGTAGGAAGTGGCAGATCATTTTCACAGCTGTATGCAGGAAGTCAACAGTTGGATGGGCTTGAATTGGTTAAAGCTGAATGGTGACAAAACTGAGATTTTGTTCTTCGGCTCCAGCAAGGAATTGTGGAATTCACGCTGGTGGCCATCAAAGTGTGGCAAACTTTCTTCCCCTATTACCGGCACCAGAAACGTGGGAGTTATTTTTGACAACTGTCTTTCTTTTAAGCCCCAAGTGAACTCCATTACTAAATCTAGCTTCTGGATTTTTAAAATGCTGAACAAAAATCTTTCCCTATTTGCTAAAGGAGCTGAGAATCACAGTCATCCTGGAACTAGTAATTTCCAGATTAGATTACTGTAATGCCTTGTTGCTCAATCTTGACAATTCCTCACTTAGGAAGATCCAGCTGATTCAAAATACTGCTGCCTGCTTCATACTAGCTCTTCCCCGCTCAGCATCAGCTATCAGTAGCCTGAAACAACTGCATTGGCTACCGGTCGCAAAGCATATTACATTAAAACTGTATGCCTAACTTATAAGTCTGTGCATGGATGTGGATCTGAATATTTGTCCTCAAGGCAATGTTGGCATCCGCCGAGCCAGCAACTCAGATCAACAGGAGCCTATTTGGTCCATGTTCTTCGAACTCGCAGGGCTAGATGGGGGGATAAAGCATTCACTGTAGCAGCGGCCAAGTATTGGAATTCACTCCCCCTGATTATAAGGATGGAAAAAAACGTTATGACTTTCAGGAGGCTAGTAAAAACCTGGCTCTTTCCCCAGTAGCCGCTTCTTCCCTCTCAGCTCTGTTTTGTTTTTCTTTTGACACTTACTCTTCTCATACTCAGCTCTTCGGTGCCATGGCCGGAATGCACTTTATAAATACTAAAATACAAATACAAAATACAAACTCGTTACATCACATTCCTAGTCAGGGTTTATCAAAACGTTAAAACATATTCCTCCCAGTTTCTAAAATGTTGCAATTTATATAATAAAAAATAATGCCCAAAACTGCTCTTGGCAATGCCACAAAATGTAACAAACTGGACCCTATTTACTAACTTCATTTTGTAATATGTAAGGTAGTACTACAGTGGTGCTAGTTATTTACTTAAACTGTGCAGTTTCTAGGGCAATAGGTGGAGAGCTCCTGCTTTACATTGAGGCCCATATTTATACTTTTTTAGTGCTGCATTTGTGCCGCTTTTTGATGCAAAAGCGGGGCAAACTTACAAAATACAATTGTATTTTGAAAGTTTGTGCCACGTTTACGTCAAAAATGACGCAAATGCAGTGCTGAAAAAGTATAAATATGGGCCTTAATATTTTCTCTTTGGGGAAATCTCAACAAACGTACGTTTAGGAGTAAATGTGTTAGGGACAAGGGCAGGTCCTGGAAAACCGTGAATACTTCAAAATGGGAGAGGTTTAGAGAAATATAAAGAAGGGTTTAAGGAGGAATGTAAGAAGCACCATACCATGAAAGAGTAGACCGCTGCTAATCACAAACTATACTTCTAAAGATAATACAGCCATAAACACTTTTAAAGATACTCTAGCCCAGCCTTGGAGCACGTCAAGCACAACACACGGTTACTCACAGGAACTGCAAGTTACTTCAAATTAAAATATGTCTACTTTTTTTGTTTAAACTTAGATATTGTAAATATTAAGTGACAAATCCATTATTGTATAATGCAATATACCTATTTTAAAAATACAATTAAATTAAAAATTAAAAAAATTGTTTAAAAAAATAAAAGTAATTTATATTAATTCTAAAAATAATATTCAACAAAATGTAATACATATTGAATACAAAATTTACTATGGTTAGGGTGTTTTATTTTGAATTATTCTTTAAAAATATGTTTAAATTGCATAAATATGTTTTAATTGCTTTCTAATGCACATTAAATGCAATGAGTTAACATGTTCTAAATTTCTATTATTTGAAGAATAATAAACTTTACAATTCATTTTAATGTTTTTCCCTACACTTTCTCAAAGGGAGATCTTCTCCATAGTGGTCTTGAATAAGCCAAATAAAGTGTGTACTTTAAGCAATATACATCTTTATTTCTGCTGTACACGCTTCCTTCAGTGACCTAAAATCTGCACTACCAACCTTTAAAAGTACAAAGGACTTTAATATTTTACATTAAACATGGTTACTTTGTTTTCCTTTCATTTATCAATGGAAATCATGTAACGAAACAGTGATTGTAAGGTTGAAGTTATTGGTTTTGACATATGTGGTATTTTCTTCAAATAGTATTAGATTTTTTGTTTTACACTACATTTCAGAAACTTTAGAGCTATTTTGAGAACATTGCTTGCGTTATCAAATGGATTGGGTTTGCTGTTATAGTTTTACTTGCTGTCTTGCATGAGGAAATGTGTCCGATTGGCCCATATTTACTTACATTTTCACTGGCACCTCCTACTGTCATAGCTTGTTCTCAAATACCATGCATCTTTCACATCTTTCAAATACTGGTAGAGACTACACTAAAGATTTGCTTCACAGAAAGAAAAAATATTTTTTGCAGGTGCACAGTGGAATATTACTATACTTGGTAATAGGTTTACTACTTTCTTGAAATTCACAAACTACATGTGGAGTTTTACAACATAACACTCCTTATACTTATGTGTGCAGAATTCTCCCCACCTGGACACTCCGCAGTTGGGGTGGAGAGCCCCACTCACATAAGTAAAGGGAGTGCTGAGTCATAAATCTCTTAGTTTGTGATTTGTATTTTGTAGTACATTTTAGAGTATTACAAATCGTCAAATTAATTTGGATTTGTAGAGCGCAGCTAATCACCCAACAGGGTTTCGAGGTGCCTGCAGGTCTCCGAGAAAGTAGTGAAGACAAGGGAAAAGCAAGGAGAAGGCACACAAAAAATGGGGGGGAAAAGCGAGGAGAAAGTAGTGAGAATAAGGCAAAAGCAAGCAGAAAGCATTAAAAAAAGTGGGCGAAAAAGTAAGGAGAAGACAAGGGCAAGAACAATGCAGCAACCCGGGTATAGATTGGCCTGGAGCCTGCTCAATGGACAAAATGCACTATAAAGTGCAGTTTATGATTCAGGCCCTTCGTATTTGGAAGTGCTTTTGGAATATATCTTAGGTACAAATTTAGTAATGCTACTTCTCTGTCAGTGCTCCAAAAGTGAATATATTAAAAGAAAATATTTGCCACAGCATTTGAAAAAAACTACCCTGCTAAGAGTCCTGCGTGTGATTTTTTCAAATTCTCATTTTCAGACTCTTTGTTCCTCAGCCCCTAATAATGGAGGCTGTTGTGTACCCATCAATGAGGCAACACAACTGTTCTTTCTACAGATCTTGCATCTATCATCACAGCGGCACTCATTTGACACATCAACAAACAGGGGACCACTATTGCTCCCACGTGCCGGGATAGACACACTAATGGCCTCATTACAAAATTGGCGGTCATCTGGGAAGACTGCTGCAGTGGCGGACGCCAAAAGACTACCATGTTGGTGGCCATCCGACTGCCGTATTAAAGGGGCATATTTATATACTGTTTGTTCCGAATGTGCGTAAAAAATTTTGACGCACATTCGGCGCAAACCATGCACCATATTTAAATTTTGACGCCCGAGCCCGCGAATGCAAAAATTCCGCCATGTGTGTCATTTTCTGGATGTGGGAAACCACCTTGGGTTAATGACATGCAAGGTAGGCGTTCCCATCCAAAAAATGACTTAAACGCCTGTGTGCCTTATTTATCCAATCGAGCAAAAATCCTGCACGGTCGGTAGGCGGAGGCGGAAAATGATGCACAGCCCGATTTGCATAAAAAATAACACCTGGGTCAGGACAGGCGTTAAAATGGGGCAAACACACCAGTACTTAATGAAAACACACAGAAGCAACAGCAGAGCTGCAAAAGGAAGACATGGAGGTGCTTTTCACCCAGCATGCACGCAGACGCAGAGCACAGGACCAACAACAGCAGCTTCTGCAGCACCAGCTGGGACCCCAAAGGCAACACAGAAGGCAGGAGAGGATATTCCGCACCAGGACAACCCTTCTGGGACTCCGGCAACAAGACATCATCCAGAGGTACAGGCTCAACTGGCAAGCCATTCAGCAGCTGCTGTGCAACATTGAGCCACAGTTGGCACCCAGCTTGCAGACACCCCACACCATTCCAGCAGAAACCAAGCTGCTAGCTGTACTCCACATGTTGGCAAGTAGCTCCTTTCAAACCACTGCTGCCCCGGTTGCCGGGATCTCACAGCCCTCATTCTCTGTCTTCCTACCTAAGGTACTGGATGCCATCATCTCCCTCACACCCCGCCACATCAGCTTCCCCAACACACAGCAGAAGCAGCAGGAGGCAAAACAGGGCTTCTACCAAATCAACGGCTTCCCACACGTCCTTGGTGCCATTAACTTCACACATGTATGCATTGTGCCACCTGCTGCAACCGAACACCTATACCGCAACAGGAAGCACACACACTCCATCAATGTGCAGGCCATTGCCGATCACTGGGGTTTGATCACCAACATCGTGGCAAAGTATCCTGGGAGTGTACATGATTCATTCATCTTCCGTTACTGCACCATCAATCAACACTTCCAGGATGGACGATGTGGAAATGGCCTACTTGTTGGTAAGTACAGAAACCTACTTATACACACACAGCACAATAACTCTATAGGACACACAACACATACACCACAACATCGACACATGGTCAGGAAGAGAATGAGGTTGTGACACTGCTAGGCATGTGTGATATCCTGACCCATTTGGATATACACCTATAGACAAATGACAGAACCAAATAACAACAGATGCCACTCCACAGACACAAGGGAACAATTTAAAACAACACAAAGACAATGACATGGCCTCAACTGGCAGTACAACTTGGAAGATTAATCTTTCAATAACACATCAATAACACATCAATAACACTCAATCAAACACCCTTCCAACCAATACGTACTGTGTAAGGGGTGTGTAATGTGTTATGCTGCAGGTCAAACACCATGACACACATAGCATGATGATGACAACAATGAAGGTGACTTGGAATCATTGAGGCGGTACCAATATCTCACATAACTCCTGCTCTCACATTGCCCACTACCAATAAGCAAGTGGACAGTGCTAAGAACACATATTGATGTGACAATATTGAAAACGCACATTCCATATGTACAGGCATCCGGACCTACTGACACTCAAAATTACAACCGCACAACCAAGTTAGCCAGCTGAACTAGAACATGTTCAGTAGTATAGGTACACGTTACAACCTGAGTAGTCTTGGCAAGGGCAGAGAAATAGGTCTGCAGAGAATTTGTCACACATGTGAATTGTGTGCCTAGTCAAATGTCAACACGTCAGTGCTGACAACGTACAGAGATGTGTTGTACATTGTCACCTTGCCAAATCTAAGGGTCTCACTGATGTTTAAATAATTCTACTGAATATGTGAAATTGGATGGGATGTCCAGGGTATATAGATGCAACTGTGTTATCAACACTGTGGAGTTGATTCTGTGTATGGAAGTATCATGTTCACCCCCAGTGAAGACACATGGACACCTCTTTCACAGTACATAATGCAAGGGAGTACACAATGTACTGCAACTCTACAAAAAAACTGCTGACATCCGGTTAATCAGCCAAACACCCATTCAGATAAGGAAACAACCCAATGCTGATGGTACATCCTAGAAGACTAGGAATCAACACAATAACACAAACACAGATGAGTCACAGACAATACAAGAGAACAACTGCCATGCTAGGTGATAACCATGGTACAAGCTACATCAACATGTTCTCACTAATTTTCTCTTTCAGCTGATCAGGGGTATGGGATCCAGCAATGGATCATGACCCCATTTGCAAATCCAAACACTGCAGCAGAGCCTGCCTATAATGAGGCACATCGGAGGACATGCAGTATAGTCGAGAGGACCTTTGGCATCCTGAAGTCAAGATTCAGGTGCCTCGACATCACCAGAGGCAGCCTCCGATACTCACCTGAAATGGTGTGCAAAATAATTTTGACCTGCGCCATCCTGCTCAACATATGTGTAAGAAGGAACATTCCCCTATATGAACCCGACCCATAAATGCCTGAAGAGGAGGAAGAGGAGGATGCTGACTATCAACATGAGGGTGACCATCCAAACACAGCTGCAGGATTGCGTCGGAGACAACATATTGTCCAAAATTTCTTTTAACTCTACTCATCCATCACCACTGTCTTACCATATGTCAATAAACGCCTATTCTAATCACTATATCATGATCTGGATAATCATTTTTGCATAACATTATCTCTAACTATCAGAATCAGAGTGTAGCCTTATGGAGCATTGCAGAATTACAGATTAGGATACAGAAAAATCCACATCAAATTTGATGCGCATGAATGTACAGCCAAATTCACACACACTGTAAATGACTTATATCCTGTACATTTCACATTTGAATGGCAATAGCAGAGGACCACATCTATTTCACACATACATGTTGTCAACATAGTTCATTGCAGCATATGGCACACAACTAAGACACCATCAGTCAATAAGGGTAAAAATGCCTCACACATGAGGCAGTGGATGTGCTATTGCATTGGTGACAAGAAGGTATGACCAGACCCTTGACATTAGTAAGTGTTACATCAGCTATCTTTACAAGAACTATGTGTGACAAGAATTCCATATAAGCAGCAAATGGATAGCACAAGTTCCCCAGATATGACTAGCATTACTCACAAGACATACCCTGCACATGGCAGCCCAGGTCTTAAGTCCTGCCACGCCCAAGTTCCCTGTCTCACCCAACCCTTCTTCAGAGGTCCATGGAAAGGGAATATGTGTACCCAGATAATCCCTCCTCTACACACACCCAGAATCACATTCTGAATCCAGTGTGCTTCCCTTTTTAGTATGGTATGCCATAGTCATTGTACTTCTGTCTGCATGGACTTCTGGTTGCATAATGCACTGCCTTGTAGTCTGTAGGACCTGTAATCACCTGTACATTGCTTCCCATGTGAAAGATACTGTTGGCCCTTTGAACTTGATTCTCACCTACAGGACTTGTGAGAGACTGAAGCTGCACACACCTGTGAGCACCTCCATGCAGACCAGCCATTTGAACACGCACTGCCCTTGCCGCTGCCTGGAACAACATAGAAGCTGCCATTTTAAGTATAACACTGTTATGCATTGCCGTATAAATCACTTGTGTAACA
This sequence comes from Pleurodeles waltl, assembly GCF_031143425.1. Classification (NCBI taxonomy): domain Eukaryota; kingdom Metazoa; phylum Chordata; class Amphibia; order Caudata; family Salamandridae; genus Pleurodeles; species Pleurodeles waltl. The sequence continues at coordinate 701,559,073 of NC_090442.1, forward strand.
CAGGCCTTGGGTTATTGTGTTTTGTTCCAACACACAAGACAAACACAGTTTTCATTTTTCACAGTGTTGTTTCACCTTTGAACAGTCTCAGTCTGCTCATTGTGTATTTGTCTTGTTAAATTTTTGATCCTGATTGACCCTTCATCCTGTTAGCCTGACTGGTTCCCGTCTTTGTGTTACCATAAAGGTTCCCTGTGGCTACATTTGTATCATAGTTGCTTTCCCAGCCCTCACTTTCCTCCTGGAGTATTGTGTCAGGTGGGTCTACAATGAATACTCAAATACTTTGTATAGCATAATCAGTTTACTTATTGTACCATGGTGTGGAACTTGTCTCCAAATAGCCTAATCATGGCCCATCCCTTGTCTGGGTTTCATGTATGCATGAGTGACAAATAGTGTCAGTGTACCATGGCTGTATGCATGGATTGAGTATGGTGCCTCCAGCACAACAAACAACGTCAGATAATGTGCATGAAATGTCAACACATGTTAGGACCCTGACAGTCCACATGCTGATTCACATTGCCCCCAACATATTGATGGGGCTTGCGTGGTGAATAACTGTGAGATTAATCAGCACAGAGGCACTGATGTTCCCTGGATGCAGTGGGAATTTTAGAGGCCAACCTGTGTCCAAATGTTGTGAGGAAACCTGCCAGTTTAAATTTCCTTATCCATTAACTATGTCAGCACACCAAGGTTGCCCTGTTGTCAGTCTCATAACACGTCTGCAGTGCCATAGCTGGACTATCCCCATGTGTATTCTCAATTCCTCATTGGCTTTCCTTCAATTCAGCTGTGAAGGATACTTTGAAGATGCAGGAAAAGGCTCCACAGACTCATGACTAGACCTGCACGTAACTGACAACATGTACCCCAATAATGATACAGGCTAAACATTGGCCCACACACTTGAACGGGACACCTTTGTGCATTTTACCACTGGAAATATGTGAACACGTGCTGCTTGGTCTGCTGGTCCTCCACTTCCACAGGAAAGACATGGCTCATTTATATGACTCCAAGTGTGGCGTGACATGACATTTGTGGATTGCATTTGGGACTCGGTGTCACAAACACCGTACCCACATAGCATTATCCCATGCCTGACTCATGAGTAGTAAACAAACAAGTGCCTAGGAAGTAGTATCCAACATTCCAGGACATGTGATGGCTTAGTTTTGGAACACTGCCATGATCAACCGTCTGCTATCAATCCTGTGCATGCTTTGTCCTTGGTGGTGCTTATGTTCCAAAAAACTTAGGAAGTGCACACAACATTTGTTGCTACGTGTATGACAAACACATTTCCTCTCTCATTTCCACACTGAATAGCATCTGATGGTTGGACACATTGACTCCACATGCATACAAGCAGATTTGCGAAACTGCGTCTTGTGATGTTCACACAGTGGGACAACTACAATAGTAAGAGCCAAATCACTCACATTGACACATAGGCATTGAGTTACTGTATTGAGTTGCGTAGCCTTGCTATCCTCTCTTGGCGCAAAACATGCCCAAACTGGTTAATACCTAATTGTATTCCACATGTTTGGCCATCTATTGCGTCAGTGAAGAGTGCAAATCCGGTACAACAAGTAGAGGATCATGGTCCGCAGTAGTATGATCTGTCACATGTGCCCATACACCGTGATGCACAATGTTGCTGCAATCAGCCTATCTCTGTATTGTCTCACCTGTCATGTACTATTACAAATGAGAAATTACCCAAACCCAGTCAAAGACAGAAATTTTGACACATACGCGTAAAAAAAGACGCACATGCATCAAAAAATTATGCATATGCGTCGAAAAATGATGCTCATTGCCATGAAACATCCATTGGCCCTGAGCGGTAATTCCCACACTGTACCCCCTGAAATTGGTTAAGTATGAAAGATATTTCAAAATATGGATGCAGGGTTATTTCTAACCATGTGCGTAAAAAACAAATGACGCACAGACTGTAAGCGTTATAATATTTTGACACATAAGATTAAAAACGCACCGCATTTGAGGCAGGAAGTGATGTAATAGGATATCCTGTTTACAGAATTGGTACAGTGGGTGTACTTTCACTTTCACTTTGCAGTCTGTGATATTTCCTGACTGTGTGGCTGTGTTTTGACCTGTCTCTCTGTGAATTTTGTGAATTTGTCCCCTGTGTGCTCTTTAAATTGTCTTTTTGTGTTTCCTAAGTGTCTGTGGTATCCTGTGTAAGTGTTTCTTTGGTCATTTCTGGTGTCTATATTTGCCTTTGTACTGTTGGGAGTCTGTTGTGGGTAGTGTTAGTTTGGGGATAGTTGGGCTGTGTTATGTTAATTTTTTTGCATTTCCCTCTCCTACTTTCCCTCCATTCTCCTCTGTACCCCTTTATTCCCTTTTTTTGTGCAAGCATGTTGGGTAGGCCTAATCTTGGCAGGATGGGAGAGGAGGAGCTGGGTGGCTTTATTTGGCTTTTGTGCCACTTCCTACCCTTAATGATTGAAGCAGGTGGGCGGGTGATACAGGGGTATCACACAAAGGCAAGGAGGCTCCGGTGGGCAAAGGTCCTGTATCATCTAAAGCGAATATACAACACACCGCGCAACGACCACCAGCTGAAACACTCTTGGGCTGACCTAGTTGCCCGGGAGCAAGACCTGCTGGACCACCTGGGGATTGTGATTGGTGGCCCTGTTGGTGAGTACAATTCAGAGTAATGTGCACATTTAAATGCTCTGTAGTGACAGTAGCAGATTTGTTCATATGCTGCAGGCAATGTTTTTGGACATGTGGAAAGCAAGTTAAACATACAGTTGCCTGTGAGATATACAATAATTCCTTCACATTACCGTCATTTGTTGACGCAACAGCTACACTAACTTGCAAAACACAACTGGAGCCTGTGAATTATTGCTGCCTTCACATCAATAGATGATGCAAATGTGGCTCTAACATATGTTTCATGCATGGCCTGTGAGTGTACCAGGAAACACATGTTTTAAATCCAGATATTTTCAAGAAATATTGTGTCCCTCTATTTTTTCTGATACATGTCTGAACTGGATTCTGACACATACGTAACAAGTTATAGCTGACCTCAGGTAACCACTTAGACTGATATTTGGACTTTGTAGTGCCACAATTAAATTAGGGATGGATGCCAAAAGTTATACACATGGGTTCATATCTCTATGGTTGGTGCAACTTACCATAGCTGTGGCACATAAAATGAAGCAAATTATACAAATTGAGGGCTAAAAACTGTCCCTGGCCCACTGTACATTGTACCTGTGTGTTTGTAATTGGTCTTACGCACAGACTTCAGCTTCCCTATTCACTAATGAACATGTTTGACTGTATGTTTGACTTCCTAGCAGCATGTAGCTCCACATGTTGTGCTACGAGTATGAGGCACTTGAGTAAAATGGCCTAGGTGTCCATGCAGCTCATGGCCAGATGTGTGCTTGCATCTATCTGCTTGTTGTAAGTCATGTGTTACTGATAGGAAATGATGTTGACAATTGTCTGCATTTCCAAACATAAGTGTGGATGGGATTGTCCAAGGTTTGGCTGTATCCTAGTTGGACTTCCTCCTTACCTGTGGTGGGCTGCCCAAACACATGTGCAGCTGTCCAAAGCTTCCTGGGTGTCCTTGTTGTTTGAAAGTATTTGTTGACTGCCCCCCCCCCCCTCAGGCACAGGCGTAGGGTTGTGAAAAGTATACCTAGGACTGATGATCCAAGTTTAGTACACAGACATGTAAATCTGTAAGTGGCTTGTCCAAACCTAGGATACCCACTCATGATTAGCAACTGCATTCTATCCTGGCAATTCCATTTACAACTCGCAGATCGTGAGGCCCTTGATTGACATCAAGAAGATAGTCATTAGTTGGCCTGTCAGTGGTGGAGGACTTGCAGCATTTTTTTTACATGACAAATGGCTGAACAATAATGCATAAGTCATTCAAGTTGTTACCCATCTTTTAGAGTAGTGCTGTGCTGTTTGATAGGACATGTGTAGGCTGCATTGGCATGTATTTCCTCAGGGACAATCAGTGATCTGTATGATGATATGGCCTTTTTCTGGTACATTAGATGTATTGTCTGATTTACTTTTGGAGCCATATAACACAACGAAGTACCTAATGTTTGGTTTTCTATTTGTTTTAACAGCTGGCATTATGAATCCCATTCGGATTCAGGAGTTTCAGCGCAGTGCGATGCGTTACCACCACACTCTGGATGTGGAGTTCGGGTTTCGCAACATGGCAAGGCGTTATCGCCATGAAAGAGCCTCCAGAGTTTGGAGGGCATTTGCCCAAAGGGGCCCTTCCGTGTTCACCACAGCCACCACCACCAGCACCACCACTACCACCCAGGTGGCACCAACCTTATCAGGCACCTTTGCTGGACCATCAACCTCCACTGCTGCAGGACCTGTCACAGCACCACCTGCACCTCCTCCTACAGGCATGGCCCCTACAAGGGGACATACTTCCTCAACTGGCACCCAGACCACCCCTGCTGCAGTCATTGACCCAGCAGCTTTTCAACAGATGCAACGGAACTTGGAACGTATGTTGCGGAAAATGACCAGGCTGCAGCAGGAGGTGGCACAAGTAAATCGGAGGGTGCGTGCCATAAAAAAAGGGCAAACTTGTAGACAATATACCTTCAGCCATGATTCCCTCCCCTCTCTCCTCTTTCCTGGTTCTTTTAATTAGTGGGTTTAGGGGGCTTAGTGTAGGTTAGTATAGGTTGTTAGTTTAGTTAGTAGTAGTGGGTGGGGGGTATGATACTTTTAATATCTGTTTTTTATTATGTGTGGGTGGGTGGTTGGGGGATGATGTTGGTGTTTTGGTGTTTAAAAAAAAAAGATAAAAATAAAAATACAAAAAATATATATTTGTTTAGTATAAGATAGTGTATGTTTAGGTTAGTATATGTTGTCCTCAATGTGTCCTGTCTTATAAGGGTGGTTTGGGGTTGATGTTTAGATCATTCCATTAAATGTGATAAATAAGTTTAGCTTAGGTTAGTTAGGGCCAGTTGTGGGTAATGTGCAGTTAGGATAGGTTAGGTTAGGTAAGGTGTTTCCCCTGCTTTTAGCTTCTGTTTTTACTGTTTAATAAATATTTAAGTAACCCTTTACAGTATGTGTCACATGCTTGGGGGTCAGGACCTTGGCATGAGTGAACAGTGTCTCTTTTGTATTATCTTTTCTGTCCCATGCTGCAACCAAATCCCAACTGAGCTGTTACATTGGCAGCTACACCAAAGCTACTTTGCTAAGATTGTGCCATCCATTGCACATACCACCCCCGGTTACTATGGATCTCAAAGTGTTGTTAATTTTTTATGTATGTTTTTAATGTCACATACTTTGCTACCAGATTTGGCATTGAGGACACTGTGTTAAGTCTGCCTGCAGCCTGATGTCCAAGCGAATCCTTCTAAGGTGAGTGGTAGTATGCTCTCATGTAGTATGGTATACATAACTCACACTTATCATTTGTTACAATGTTCAGCCCGGTTACATATTTGTATGTAAACTCATAGACATCCATTCATGCAGTATGGCGTGTGTTAGGTAAAATTTGGGTCAAATGTCACATACGTTAGTTTTGGCTTGAAGAAAAATTAGAATCCAATAATTTTTGGCTTAGACATCCCTTGAGGAAGCGTTATTCTGTCCAACACAGCATTATGGTGTATAGTTTCTATTTTCCTCAGAAATAACCCTCAGGAAGGGCAGATGATGGTAAAATCCAGACCACTGTGCATACATATTAGCCAACATTCTTTCAGGTCAGGTGTATTGACAATCTATATTGACCTGAGTTAAACATCACAGATCTACCTCATGGTTGATGTGTCACATTACACAGAGACAAAGTTGTTGTGTAAGTGCTATTTATTTTAAAGTGCTGTAGTGCTATATGTACATTGTCCATGATTGTGAGTCCATTAGTGTGACACCTTCCATTGTGATCCTACACAAGTGCAAAAGGACGTCATTGGACATGCTGGGGTGAAGTGTCAGGCAGTGCAGAGGGACAGGATTTGCCAATGAGTTAGTGAGAGACAATCACAGGGCAATCACAAGATAAACAGTGGGCTGAAGAACAGTGCCTAAGTACAGTTTTTGCAAGACTGGTATGCTACAAAGCACAAGACCTTGGCAATAGGTGGCCATGTGGCAGGGACTTGTGCTACCGGGTACTCTTACGGGTGAAGGTGATCTGTTCCACGTCTTCATCTTCTGATGTGTGTGTTGTCTCCTCTGCCCTTGGTGGTGGTGGTTGTGAGGGGCAACACACACCTCAGTGTTTGAAGATGTGGAGTCAGACATCCCGGTAGCTGCCAACTGTGGGGCTATTAAGGGCAGTACTGCAGCAAGGAGGAGCTGCTGGTTCTTAAGAATAGCAGCCACATCACTGTGGTAGGCAGCCAGGTCGGCCCTGAGGGGTTCAATATTGCATTCGTGCATGCGTTGACAGGATTGTTGTTGTAGGTGTTGTGTCAACTCTCTTACAGCTCTGCTGATTTCCTTCAACCTTTTTTCTAGTTCCTGTAAGATTGTTGTTCGCCCTTGCATGGCTGCTGCCTCTTCTGCAGTTGACATCATGCACGAAAGCACCCCCTCTAGGCTGACTGCCATATTTTCCATCCCCACCCACACCTCCTTGGCCAGCTCCCGCTGTACTCCAACTACAGTTCTCTCAAAGCCGGTGCCGGTGTCGTCAGAGTCCTCAGCTGGGTTGGAGCTGGCAGGGCGTACAATTGGGGTGGTGGGTGGGTCCTCTGTGATGGCTGCTGTATCTGTGCTCCTCCTTGTGACTGAAGGTGGGGTCTGTAGGGTCCCAAGGACATCTTGGAGTGTCTGCTGGCTGATGTTTGTCAACTCGTCATCCATGTCATCAGCAAAGTCCAGAACAGGCATATTCCCAGGAGAGTCATCGTCCTGTGCAATGAGATATGGTACAATTAGTGTGTCTGTGTTGTGGGATTTGTAATGTGACGTGCCTACCTTCCTATTGTTTGCACATTGTGATCTTGGTTCCTGTTCATTACTCCTGTCTTTCATATTAGCATTCTTCCATGGCCTATGACCCACCTGCATGTCACATGCATTGTGGTCAGTTTGGGGACTTGTCAGCATCACATCCTCTAGGTGTTGGTTCTGGCCAAATTGTGAAGTGCCACCTTCTTGTCCTACTCAACCCTCCGTCTACTTCCATTCTCATGGTGAGGCCTTGCACTGGCTGTGGTTGTTCGGATGGCACTTGCACCACACTTAACAATCTGGAACTGACCCAGTCTCTGATATTTCACATCCACCTATATGTTGCTGAGACCTAGCATATACTATGTATGGCATTGGCATAGCACGATACGGGTGTCAGCATTAGTAGTGTGTACTGCTGATGTTGGAAATGTGTGCTACATTGGATTGCATTGATGGTCCTAGCAGTGTTCCATTTCTTCTTATGAGTGTGCGGGTGTGTTCGCCTTCCTACATACATATGTCCTACCCCTCAATGCAGTAGTATTTGCACTATGACACTTGAGATGTTTCATGGTGGCATTAGAGCTATTGTGACCCAGGCACAGGGTATACCCTGACATGTGCAGCATGGTTATGACATTACTGCTGTGTACTTCATAATGTTAAATACAATACCTGATGTTTGTTGCACCTATGGACATGGGCATTTGACAGGATTAGCGCATTTTTGTTTATTACAGGGGATTGATAATGTTGTCATCCTGAACCCTCTATTTTGGGTGTGTTCAATCCATGGCTATGTAACTGCCATTAGCTACTTGACCCTCACACACAGCAGAGGTGGTAGTGGCAACTGTTGTCAGTGTTAAATTCTACTTGCAGATATGCCCTGAGAATGTTGAGCCCTAGTTCATGTAGGGAGAATACCAGCTGACGTGTGACAGCAGGCCAGTTTAACGTTGTTCCCTGCCCTCCTGGACTGGCTTTACCTTTCCAACATCCTTGGCATGGCAGTATACCCCCATGCAAAGGTTGTTGGTGTAGTGTAGTACTGTGCCCCAAGTTTCCTCTGAACGGGCCATGACCCCGTGCCGTGCCCCTTTACCCATGCCACTCCCTGAATATCATGACTTACATGCATTGTGTAAAAGGTATGTCCCCCCCTGCTTACAGCTAACATTTGTGCATTTTAATTCCCCATGCGACTTACCCTGCATCTGTGTTGTCTCCTGGTAGTCTGCGCTGTCCTGTCCTTGAATCCCTGTGATGATCTCCTGAGGGATGATGGCTGCCACCATCTCCTCCATGTGGTCCAGGGCCTCCTGCGGTGCTGGACTCCCACCTCTAGTCTGCAGTGCTGCCTTCCTGTTCCTGGCCATCTTTTCCTTGGTCCTGCGCTTGCAGTCATGCCAGCGTTTCTTGCACTCAATGACTGTTCTCCATACTTCTGCCACACTGTTTATCTTGTCAACAATTTGTTGCCATATTACCTCTCTCCTACTGATTGGCAACTTTGAGGTGACAAAAAGTTGGTGCTGGTGTTCCGTCACCTCTTTCACCAGAATTTCCTGCTCCTCTGCACTGAAGCACACTTTCTTTTCTTCTTCTCCCTGTTCTGGGTCTTCTGTGGGTCCTCCTGGCTGGTTCCTGGTCTGTTGTCATCTTCCTGGGGTCTGTTGAAGCATCTGGGATCCATTTTGGCTCTCCTTAGCACATTTTGCAGTGTATGCGCCGCTTTTTGACACTATTGCATCAAAAAACGGCACGTATTTGGTTTGCAACATCGTAAACTGTCTCACTGTCATTTTCGCCACGTTAACGTCGTTTTTCTTTACGACGTGACGCATTGGTTTGAGTAAAAAAAAATGACTCACACCAGTGGTTTGCGCCACCATGCGTCAAAGTATAAATTTGACACCCGAGCGGCGCAAAGAAATGGCATTAGCTGGCGGTAAACCTTTTGACGCAAACCTGCGTCGGTGCAGTTTTGTATCAGAAAGTATAAATCTGGCCCACAATTGTATTTTGTCAAAAAATGACGCAAATGCGGCGCTAAATAAGTATAAATATGGGCCTAAGACCCGGGGCTTCTATATACTGTTAATCTATTATCGAGAATTGATATATATTTTTTAAATAAGGTAGAGGTGCAAGGAGAAACAGTTAATTATTCACGTATGGTGTCAACACTTAGCTCTAGGGGATGGGACACTATTGACAAGGAAAGGCGTTGGAGTTAAGGGCGTTTCCTCTGTTTCAGCTTAAAATGACACGATCAGTCCTTCAATCTGCTCCACACTGACTCAGGGAATGAGAAACAAATGTGCCTAGAATCTCTCATGGAGGGGACGGAAGAGAGTCGCGGATGCATTCTATACTCAGACCCCTGTGCACCTGTATGTTTTACACTTTCCAGTAGGAAACCTGTGGAGGTGGTGCTTAGTTCAATGCCATATTGTAGGAAAGTACCATCTTGCCTGGCATGTTACCCCCATTTTTCACTGTATATATGTTGTTTTAGTTGTGTGTGTCACTGGGACCCTGTTCGCCAGGGCCCCAGTGCTCATAAGTGTGCCTGAATGTGTTACCTGTGTAGTGACTAACTGTCTCACTGAGGCTCTGCTAATCAGAACCTCAGTGGTTATGCTCTCTCATTTCTTTCAAATTGTCACTGACAGGCTAGTGACCAATTTTACCAATTTACATTGGCTTACTGGAACACCCTTATAATTCCCTAGTATATGGTACTGAGGTACACAGGGTATTGGGGTTCCAGGAGATCCCTATGGGCTGCAGCATTTCTTTTGCCACCCATAGGGAGCTCTGACAAATCTTACACAGGCCTGCCACTGCAGCCTGAGTGAAATAACGTCCACGTTATTTCACAGCCATTTTTCACTGCACTTAAGTAACTTATAAGTCACCTATATGTCTAACCTTTACCTAGTAAAGGTTGGGTGCTAAGTTACTTAGTGTGTGGGCACCCTGGCACTAGCCAAGGTGCCCCCACATTGTTCAGGGCCAATTCCCCGGACTTTGTGAGTGCAGGGACACCATTACACGCGTGCACTACATATAGGTCACTACCTATATGTAGCTTCACAATGGTAACTCCGAATATGGCCATGTAATATGTCTATGATCATGGAATTGCCCCCTCTATACCATCCTGGCATAGTTGGCACAATCCCATGATCCCAGTGGTCTGTAGCACAGACCCTAGTACTGCCATACTGCCTTTCCCGGGGTTTCACTGCAGCTGCTGCTGCTGCCAACCCCTCAGACAGGCATCTGCCCTCCTGGGGTCCAGCCAGGCCTGGCCCAGGATGGCAGAACAAAGGACTTCCTCTGAGAGAGGGTGTTACACCCTCTCCCTTTGGAAAATGGTGTGAAGGCAGGGGAGGAGTAGCCTCCCCCAGCCTCTGGAAATGCTTTCTTGGGCACAGATGTGCCCAATTCTGCATAAGCCAGTCTACACCGGTTCAGGGGACCCCTTAGCCCTGCTCTGGCGCGAAACTGGACAAAGGAAAGGGGAGTGACCACTCCCCTGACCTGCACCTTCCCTGGGAGGTGTCCAGAGCTCCTCCAGTGTGCTCCAGACCTCTGCCATCTTGGAAACAGAGGTGCTGCTGGCACACTGGACTGCTCTGAGTGGCCAGTGCCACCAGGTGACGTCAGAGACTCCTTGTGATAGGCTCCTTCAGGTGTTGCTAGCCTAGCCTCTCTCCTAGGTAGCCAAACCCTCTTTTCTGGCTATTTAGGGTCTCTGTCTCTTGGGAGTCCTTAGATAACGAATGCAAGAGCTCATCCGAGTTCCTCTGCATCTCTCTCTTCACCTTCTGCCAAGGAATCGACTGCTGACCGCGCTGGAAGCCTGCAAAACTGCAACATAGTAGCAAAGACGACTACTGCAACTCTGTAACGCTGATCCTGCCGCCTTCTCGACTGTTTTCCTGGTGGTGCATGCTGTGGGGGTAGTCTGCCTCCTCTCTGCACTAGAAGCTCCGAAGAAATCTCCCGTGGGTCGACGGAATCGTCCCCCTGCAACCGCAGGCACCAAAAAGCTGCATTACCGGTCCCTTGGGTCTCCTCTCAGCACGACGAGCGAGGTCCCTCGAATCCAGCAACTGTGTCCAAGTGACCCCCACAGTCCAGTGACTCTTCAGTCCAAGTTTGGTGGAGGTAAGTCCTTGCCTCACCTCGCTAGACTGCATTGCTGGGAACCGCAACTTTTGCAGCTACTCCGGCCCCTGTGCACTTCCGGTGGAAATCCTTTGTGCACAGCCAAGCCTGGGTCCACGGCACTCTAACCTGCATTGGACGACTTTCTAAGTTGGTCTCCGGCGACGTGGGACTTCTTTGTGTAACTTCGGGTGAGCACCGTTTCACGCATCCTTGTAGTGCCTGTTTCTGGCACTTCTCCGGGTGCTACCTGCTGCTAAGAGGGCTCCTTTTCTTGCTCGACGTCTCCTCTACCTCCTGGTCTAATTTGCGACCTCCTGGTCCCTCCTGGGCTACAGCAGCATCCAAAAACGCTAACCGCACAATTTGCAGCTAGCAAGGCTTGTTGGCGTTCTTTTGGCGGGAAAACACTTCTGCACGACTCTACAAGGCAAGAGGGATCCGTCCTCCAAAGGGGAAGTCTCTAGCCCTTTGCGTTCCTGCAGAAACCGCAGCTTCTTCTGTCCAGTAGAAGCTTCTTTGCACCCGCAGCTGGCATTTCCTGGGCATCTGCCCATCTCCGACTTGCTTGTGACTTTTGGGCTTGGTCCCCTTGTTCCACAGGTACCCTAGATTGGAAATCCATTGTTGTTGCATTGTTGGTTTGTGTCTTTCCTGCATTATTCCCCTATCACAACTTCTTTTGCACTCACTTTTCAGGGTCTTGGGGTGGGCTATTTTTCTAACCCTTACTATTTTCTAATAGTCCCAGCGACCCTCTACAAGGTCACATAGGTTTGGGGTCCATTCGTGGTTCGCATTCCACTTTTGGAGTATATGGTTTGTGCTGCCCCTATCCCTATGTGTCCCCATTGCATCCTATTGTAACTATACATTGTTTGCACTGTTTTCTAAGACTATACTGCATATTTCTGGTATTGTGTATATATATCTTGTGTATATTTGCTATCCTCTACTTTGGCATATTGTCATAAAAATAAAGTACCTTTATTTTTAGTATAACTGTGTATTGTGTTTTCTTATGATATTGTGCATATGACACTAAGTGGTACTGTAGGAGCTTCACTCGTCTCCTAGTTCAGCCTAAGCTGCTCTGCTAAGCTACCATTATCTATCAGCCTATGCTGCTAGACACCCTATACACTAATAAGGGATAACTGGGCCTGGTGCAAGGTGCAAGTAGCCCTAGGTACTCACTACAAGCCAGTCCAGCCTCCTACATTTGGAAGCAGCGACGGGATGGTTATGGCTTAACCACTGAACAATACAGGATAAAGTTCAGAGAGACCAAAAAGGAGTATATGATATACTTTCCAATAGGAAACCTGTGGAAGTAAATCTTAGTTCACCCTCAAATAAGGATTTCCCTTTTTGTTTTTATGTTACTATACCCTAGTTTGTACACATGCAGCCACGTATGAATAAGGTTTAACGAGTATGGGTGTCCACAGATTCCAAATCAACAAATTTGATCATCTGAGAAGTCCTAAACTGTGATGGGTATAAATCCTTAACAGCGTAGGTTTATTAGGTAATTGCGGAGCTAATCTGGAAATCACATGCAAAGCAGAATTCCCTCTACTCTCCTTTACACTGCTGCAGTTTCACACTGTGGGAAAGATGGCAGAGTGTGAGCCCAATATTAATTGTACATGACTCTCTTCTTGTTGGTCAGGAACTGCTGAGAAGGAGGATAAATAAAGGTGGAGGACAAAATGCTAACCATATTGCGAGGATTTGCGCCATACAGAAACCTCGCAACATGGTACATGCGTGACGCACAATAAGTAATATATTTGAAACCATGGAGAGCCACTTAGCTTGACTTTGAATGGCTTCAAAATTATGGAGTAGGGCAATGCAGCGCAAATCGCTGCATTGTCTTACTCTGCGGCAGGGAGGCATTTCATGGGCGCTGCGAGGGTGTTCCCACGCAACTCCTATGGTTTTTGACACATTCTCAGATGTACTAATCCTGGTAAATATGGGAATGTGTCAAAATCCTCCCCACTCTCCTCCCCCCAGGTGAGGTGTAACGAGTCGAAATATATTTATTTCTCCTCATTTATTCCTCTTTCTATGTGTGCTGCAGTTTGCAGTACACATAGAAAGAGGAAACCCCTCAAGGGTTAGTTTTTGTGCAGGAAAGTAACCTTTCCTGCACAAAAACAATGCTGCATGCAACTAGGCATCCAAAATGGCACCAGCCAGGGATAAAGGACAGGAATGCATGGTAGTGGATACACACAACACATTCCTGCCCTTTCTCTGTCACGCAGAGTAGCGCAGCAAGTTGACTTGATGCGTTGCCCTGTGCCACAAAGCCTACAGATATAGGCCTGAGTATCACTGGGTATTCGTGTGTTGGTGAGTGAGTGCTAGCAATAAGGGTGTGGAATTTAGTACTCATTTAGGATATTTGTTTGAGCTAGGGGCTACTAAACTGGAAAATTGAACCTGACACATTTGAATTTTATTTTCACTTTCTGAAAGTGCTCCTAGGGCGCTGTAGAACACACACACATTCAGAAAAACAGCTAATCTATATAGAGAAGCAGGAATGGAATGATAAGCTATAACAAAATATTAACTGAAAAGAAAGACAAAAAAGAATTAAAAATAGACACTTGCCAGTAAGAATATTAACTAACTAAGAGCGCCATTTAGAGTTTGGAACAGCGGAAGCAATGGTGTACATCGGTGTGCCATACTTGTGATTCCCCACTCTATTTACCATCAAGTGCTGGGTTTTGCCGACTGGGCCTTTGTTGGATCAGGTAGAGTAAACCTATGACCTGATAGTTCATCAGTCACAGGGCTCTCAGGTAAAAGTGATGGTTTCTGCTGCCTATTTAGGTGACCGTCATTCCTTTTCCCTACTTGACCACCTTGCAAGGTAGGGCAGTCCCAGGTAGATAAACCAACAGCGTCCCCATATGCAGGGAAAAATCGCCCTGCCTATGGGGGGCATCAATTTTTGTTATCTTAAACTAACACTTGCTCTGGGAGTTTGTTTAAAAAAAGAAACTGCTGAGTGGACGCACCAAACACAGCACCCATTCAGCAAATCTTCAGTAACTTTAATGGAGCTCCTGCAGTTCCACTACAGGCATAGTGATCTACACCAAGCAGGTGGAAATCTCTAAATACAGCAGATGGCCTTCTGGCAGTGGACCACGCATGATAGGTGGAAATCTCTAAATACAGCAGATGGTCTTCTGGCAGTGGACCCTAGTTCACATCCTAGGCTAACATATAGGGCAAAACAGTCACCACCCAAGGTCTAAGTGACTCAGTAAGTAAAGGAGATTAAGCACTTACACAAATTGTACTATTGTACCCAGTTGCGCTTGCTGGCAGTCACATGACACTACCTATGTAAGCGTGAAAAGCACAAAAAGAGTGGCTTTGAGTTTCACACTAAATGATAAAAGACTTTGGGCCTAATTACGAGTTTGGTGGACAGCAGTCTGAGACCACATGTTGGAGGTCCTAGTAGTACTGCTGATCAGACTGACTCCCACCAGCAGAATTACGAGTGGACAGCCATGTTGACAGGAGTCTAGCTGTAGATGGTGGGCAGTAATGACTGCAGGAGGGTATACAATGCCTTTTTTTTTTTACACATGTCCATGCATATGTATGAAATGTGCACATGTGCATGGATACATGTGGAAAAAAACATCTGTACATGTACTGTCCAATTGCTGGACTTTGTCTGCTTAGTCGAGTCAATGTGGGTACAATGCGACAGGTACTTACCTGCATTTGGGTATTTTCCCTGGGGGTGAGGAGACATCTATGAGGGGGAGGAGGGTTGTACCAAGGAGGTCCATGCAGAGAACTGTAGGAAAAAGAAGGAAATGAGGGAGCTAGCTCCCCATTTGCCTCAATTTAGCCAATTAAAAGCTGGCAGTCTGCACACCACGATGGGCATGGCAGTAGTGTAATTAGTAATGTGATCAGCGGTTAAAGTGCCTGTGTTGCTCTACTGTGACTCCTTTCCACTGACCGCCAACACGGTGGTTGCGGCTGGACTGGCGGTGCAGGAGGTCTTCCCACTAGTTAAAGTACCATGTCCCGGCAATCTCGTAATACAGCAGACAGGACCGCCAAGACCGCTGTGGTTGGACCTCCAACATGGCAGACTTAGTACCGCCGAACTTGTAACGAGGCCCTTAAATCATTTGAAATTTGCTCGAATAGGAACATTTAGCTCACTAGTTATACTGCAGCATATTCTACATAGGACATAAGGGCAATATATGAAAAGTAGGAGCCCCACTTCATAATAGGAATAGTTGACAAATTTCCCTGGTTTTCACAAGGTGCTTTTTCAGTAACTAACCATACCACTTTCCCCATGGCCTCGCCAGTCTCCTTGCTGTGGAGGTAGCTGCTTTGCCTCACGCAAGTCAGGATCTTGACAGTTTCTGCCCTTACTAGTGGTGACTAAAACATACCTTTATACTAACCCAGGTGTCCAAGACAATTGTAGGTCACAAACCATGCAGAGACTTGATCTTGCTCATATGAAGTGACTGAAAGTATATGAAATGGTATTAGTTGGTGTTTGTTGTAATCAAATAGAAGGGATTCTGTTACCATACCATAATGCGTGCACTGCCCTGCACAGATTAGAGCAACATACAATGTAATATTTTAGCTAGAACATACCATGTACATCCAGTTCAGTGCAGATGAGCCATATGTGTTGTGTTGTGATTGTATTGGTCCTATGTGACTTCTGGATTGCCATTACATATTGTGGCTTCAATTGGGACAGGAGCTGAGAGAAGCGGTTGGCTCCTGATATCCATCACATTGTGCCAGGGTATTTACTAATAGACTATTTACCTCTATTTGGCTTGTAAAGCTAATCTAAATTGGGCATGGATCTACCCTGTTACAAGAACACAGTGTGCAGGTGGACTTCGTACTACTAGTTGACATTCCACAATCAGCCAATTGTAGGGCAGTAGTCCCACGGAAGACATTTTTAGGAGGTTTTTCAAGTGAACCAAATGAGTTCAATTGTCTAAAACAAAATTTACTGGATATTTGCACTTACCAGTGGATACGATTTCCAAATAGTGCCAACTGACACAGCTTTGCATAATTGTTCATGTGCAGGAGCCAACCTTGGCTTTTCTGCATGACTGCAGCTCTGCCTGTGAGGGTGATTGTGCGCCACTGAGAAGCGCACCCTACACTGTTCACTGCAACCACATTGTGACTCCCTTGTCACGTGGCTCCTGCCATTTTGGATTAGTTTCTTGGATGGTGTTCTGAGTCCACTTGCGGTCTTTGCATCAGCAGAGCGGTACATCATGCAATCGTGAGCAAGTACACACGGACACCTACACTTTTGGATTCAAGGTGCATTGTGGTACACCATGGTTCTGATCAATCATACAAGGGGTCTGGCACAATTGGATTTAAGGTGTGTTTCTCATTAGATGTTCTGTTATTTATTAAAACTCTAGGGCATGTTCAAATTGCCAATATGGCCACAAGTAAAATGTTCAGTCTCACTCCTCCTCAAATATTCAAGCCAACTTCCGGTGATTCCTCAATGTCATGTGAGGAATGAAAGGAATATTTTTTAAACTACATTTCTACATTGGATGAGCATGACCTTACACCAGAAAAGAGGTAAATAATTTTATTTCACTGCGTTTGCTCCAGGCGGACTAACAAAATATAATGCCATTGAAAAATAGAAGGCTTTAAGTCCAGGGTGATGTATTTTAAAATGCTATGGAGCACTTGGATTCTTATTTTACACCAACAGTTTGTGTAGCTATTGACAGGTTCACATTTTACCACAGGAAACAAGACAAAACAGAATCCATAGAGAAATATGTTGCTGTCTTAAAAAACCTGGTTTTGATTTGTAGGTTTGGATACTTGCATGACAAGTTCATGAGAGGGGAGATATTTACGTATGATGCTAACTCAAGTATCCAGGACAATATTTGGACATAAGGAGAGGCCCGTTACAGGGTATTATTAACATTGTAAAAAGAGCAGAATTAACTGGAAGGTGTGCAAAGTAGGGGTGTGCGAGCAGCTCCGCTCCGCTGCCAGAGCTAATGGCATTTCTGGAACTCTGTGCTCCGCTTGGAGCGCAGAGTTAGTTAAAAACTCTTCTAGCCCCTCTAGCGGAGCAGAGTTCTGCAGCCCAGCCATGGGCTGCACAGTGACAACGCAGACAGTCTGTGCTTGTGCTGCGAAGCCCATAACTTGGCTGCAGTGTGCACTGGAGCACGGGAGCAGAAGCCAGAGGGAGGCGAGATGAGGAGAGGAGGACCCCCTGGAAGACCCATTTAAGTCCTCATCTCTTTCTTTGTTTTGTCATTGTTTGTGCACACTGGTGCACAAACAAATGCTGAAACAGCAGTTTTGGCTGCCTATGGCGCTGGCCTGAATTTATGCCAGGGCCGTAGGCAGTGTAAGCTGCTGTTTCAGGCCTCTTGTGCACCGGTCTGTCCAGTGTGCACTGTACATGGGGCAATCCTGTGCACAACAGGCCTGGAAGCTTTCGCTGCCTAGGTCCGTGGCCTGATTCAGGCCACGGCAGAGGCAGCAAAAGAAAGCTGCCATTTCAGGCCTCTTGTGCACCATCCTGCCCCATGTATGCTGCACACAGGACACACTGGTGCACAAGAGGCCTGAAATGGCAGCTTTCACTGCCTACAGCCCTCCTGAATGCACCAGATGCGAAAAGAGCCAAGCAAGGTTGGGCCCGGCAATCAGGCGCATTCAGGACTCTGCGGGTCAGGGAACTCCACCTCTACAGAATTGCACAGAGGTTTTATTCAACGAAGTCAGACTCCGTGAACTCCGACCGACCTAGTGCAAAGGACATGCTAACTGAGAAAAAACAAAAGGATGATCAAGAAAAAGTGGCTAAAATTGAGTCTAACAAGAACATACAATTCTGTGCCTGTAAGAATTTGGACTACTGACAGAGTAGGAAAGAATAAAGCAATTCTAAGTCATTTAACAGTGCATGCTATAGGTGCAGCAATTTTAGTCAGCTAACCAATGAATAAAAACTGCCCTGCACATGAACAAAAGTATTCTGGATGTGGTGTAATTGGACATTTCTTTAAAGTGTGCCATTAAAGAAAAGAAAAAACACTGAAAATCCTAGATGGAAAATCTTCCTCTGATTTGGATTGTTCTGAGGATGATAGTGGCAACTTTTGTGTCCTGACTAGTGATAATGAAGTTGCAAATGTAGTGACTGTGCAGAAAAACCTATGTGTGACATGACCATAGGTGGTGTAGATATAAAAATCGCAGCAGATTCAGGGTCACCAAACATAACAGCCAATACGAGGTTTGGCACAATGTGTTTATTCCACACCTCAGAGAAGAGTTATCACCTTTACACATTTTCACTTAAGGTTTTCCAGGGAGATCATTTAAATGATAAGATAGAGGAAACGTAATTTTAAGTATAAAGGCAGAGAGGTTAAATTCAAATTATACATTTAAGTCACAGGGCCCTCCGTTTTAGGGTGAAAAGACTTGGATGAACTTTTTATGATGCTGGACACGAACAGTTTAGAACCTGTCTTATATTATAAACTGAGGAAGAATATGTGCAGGACATGTTATTATCTCAACCCAATTTGTTTTGTGAAAATCGGTAAGTTAGGGGGGTTACTTTTACAACAGAAATCAGTACGATGTGTGCACAAGGTGAGAATTATTCCTTTGACTAATAAAGATGAAGTTTAAAGGGAATTGGAAAAATTTCTGTTGTCAGTTATAGAGCCAGTGAAATCATCAGAGTGGGTTTCACGTTTGGTCGTAGCAGGGAGAACCAATGGGAAGTTGAGATTGTGCATTGTTTTAAGAGAGCTCAAGAAGATATTCTTGTGGATCAGTTTCCATTTCCTAAAATCAATGAAATGCTAGCTCTCATGAAAGGAATTAAGTGGTTTATTACAACTGATCTTACAGCAGCAAGCCATCAGGTACTCTCGCATTCAGAAAGCAAGCATTTAACCATTTTTATAAAGCTATTTAGGTGTTATTGGTTTCTTAGTGTGCTTTTGCGGTTCGCATCTGCAGCCAGTATGTTTTAGCGATTAATGTATGAATTGTTCAAAAGATTGAGGAGCTTAAAGTTTTTCTAAGGATGATACATTGGTTAAGGGATAGAACTGAGCAGAACATAATACCAACCTGGCACAGGTGTTAGACATTTTGGATAAAAAGGGGTTGTCTGCCGAGTGTAGCAAAGTTTTCTAAATAGATTGTGACATATTGTGAAGTATCTGGTGAGGGTAATAAAATGTTGTTTATCCTCACCATTGCAGGCGTTTGATCCTAAGTTGCAAAGTGTTGTCACTACTTATGCAAGAGCTAAATGCATTGGTGCAGCTTTGAAACAAGTGAGCAAGTTGAATACATTTTTAGGCAATTTCTTTGGGGCACACATTTAAAGTTATGCACTGATCAAAAACCTTTGACTAAGATAATTACCGCAAAGAGTTTGCATTATGCATCTCTGAGGTTGTCCGGAATGTCTGTGAGTTTGCTGGATTATATTTATGATGTTTAGTACACTCCGGGTGTGAACAATAGAGTGGCTGATTTCCTAAGTCAAAATCCACTACTCATGAATAGTACACCTATGAATGATGTTGTTTTCTGAAAAGCCAGGATTGACTAAGGTGTCATCATTGAAACACATAAAAATGTGCCTCCCTCTGCTTTCAATCAAACCTCTGAAGTCCGGGAAGTGTTTTTGTTTCAGAATTATGCAGGCAGGAAACTGGTTTGGTGTGGCTTCCTTTTCAAGTACCTCTCTACATGGTTCTATAGAAACAGCCTTTGTGTAGTGCATGTCACTCATTCACCTAATTCCAACTACGGAGACAATGTTAGACCCCCAATTCTAGATGTGGCAGCTAATGAAACAAGTAACAACAGTCTAGTTCCATCAACTGCTCACAGAGGGGAAAGGGGATGGGACAAGAAAACATGAACTTGCACCACTGAGAGGGCTGCTCTGCTGTCTTGTGCACTGCCTAGTAGGATCGGGACTACCTGGACATCGTTATCCTTATGCAGGTGTGGAACACTAAAACCAGCAAGAGACAAAGACCCATGGGTTCTCAACTTCAAATGATCTATCAATTGTTTACACTATATGTACACTTACAGACATCATCATAAATATTGTATGAGAAAGAGCAGAAAACATCTTGTGAATAAACTGGAGATTTTCTAGCACTCCAAAACATATGAGGTTCAGACTCAAACTCAAATACAACTTCAAGCTCTAGGAGATTATACCAAAATTCTAGATGCAGCTAGTCCAGAACGTAGTGGTAAACTTTCAGTTTAGGCAATGCAAGAGTCCAGAGCACTGCAGTGCAAGAGTACATCACACTAGGCCTTATGAGGGATATTACTCAAACCAATGCTCAATGTCCAAAAACATGCTCATGCCTTCATAGAAATCAGTCTTTGAATTAGATGCTAAACTAGATATTAGTGTGCCCATACCTGAGGGAAAGTACTTAGTCTAGTTCTTTAACTTGAATCGAAGACTATAGGGGCTCAGCGCAGAAAGCTCAAGATGAGGCTGAATCGTAGCCCATGAAGTAAGGTAGTGGAAGCATTGTAGAAGCCAGTCTCACTGACTCATCAGGAAGGCTTGGAAGACTAGAGCGCTGGAAGTTCTGGGCAACTCATGAGGTGAGTGCAGAGACAATGCTTGTGCAGGACTGGAACGGGGCCAAGGCTCGATGAAGGTTCAGACGGGGTTTGAATACAGAAAGGAAAGAGTGTTCTAGAAGGCACATGTCCCACATGGCAACATGGAAACTTCCAATAAACTAGGGAAAATCTCATGTTACATACAATTGATATGTGGCCTTGCAGATGGCAGGTGCACACAGTAATTGGAAACAATTACCAAATATAATGGAACCAGAGTGCATGATAGTACAGTTCAGTGGGTCACCAAGGAGGAAGTATACTCATCTTAAAAAGACGTGATAATCTGCAGGTGCAAAACAGCCTAAGCTTGCGTAGCAACAGAACAGGAGGGTCGATGGGTCAGGCTTCCTGGGAGGGAAATCATGGAGAGCTTGAGGCTGGAGGTGCCATGAGGCAAGGATGACTTGGAGTGCTTGGGACAGGGAGGTGCCACAGGGGGAGGGCTACATGAGCGTAATGAGTAAAACCCACAGCACATAACCCATGAGATGGAGTTGTGACAGTGTGATGCTCTTCACAATAGGGTAGTCTTCAGCCTGGAGCACCCACACAGAGGCACATGGAGTTGTGAATGATATACACCTGGCTATGAACAGCCACAAAGACAGTGATCAGGAAAGAGACATAAAAGACCCTTCTCAACCTGAAAAACATATTCCCCATCACCCCCACTAACTACCCTATTGACTGTGCTACAGGAAGCACCTAATCGAATTTCTATAGGAACCTTGTCTCCTTTGTCCTCACTTCTCTGTCTAGATTCCCTCCCTCCTGCATCCTGATACAATTCAACTGTCTTGGAAAACTACATCACTCCCAGCTTATGCACAGGATCAGGCTTGAGACATTCAAAATAGAGCCCAAAGGCTTGCTTATAAATAAAATGCAAATACTACAATAGCCACATAAACAAACACAAACAACATATACTTGGATAGGATTAGGTGAGAAAACAGGACACAAATCTGAAGACATACTGGTGAGACACTCTCAGGCAGTGCTTAATAACTCATTTTGAGTGAGTTAAAATACCTTTTATTTACAGAAGGAGTTGTCCGAAGCTTGGCACACAACAGGCTAAGGCACTTAGGCCCATATTTATACTCTGTTTGCGCTGGATTAGCGAATTTTTTTTAACGCATATTTGGTGCAAAATTAACTCCATATTTATACTTTGGTGCTAGACCCGTCCCGCGCCAAAGTTATGGAGTTTGAGTCATTTTTTGTACATGAAAACCTACCTTGCGCTAATAACATGCAAGGTAGGCTTTCCCGTGTAAAAAATGACTCTAAGGCATGGGCCCCTTATTTATCCTCCGGCGTCAAAATGACGCACAGGAGGAGGCGGGTCTTAAAACATGGCGCCCAGCCGGATTTGCACAGTTTTTTAATGCCTTGGTCAGGGCAGGCAATAAGGGACCTGTGGGCTCATTTCCATGGTGGGAAACCATGGAAGCAGTCCACAGGTGCCCTTGCCTGCACCCAGGGACACCCCCTGCCACCCTCGCCCAGCCCTGGAGGACACCCATGGATGGGGGGACACATCCATGGTGACTGCAGATAAGTGCAGGTAAGTATAATTTTGTTGTTTTTAAAGTGGCATAGGGGGGCCTAACTTGGGCCCCCCTACATGCCACTGAGCCCAACGGCCATTTCCAGGGGACAGAAGTCCCCTGGGCATGGCTTTTGGGCAGGGGGGCATGACTCCTGTCTTTGCTATGACAGGAGTCATTTCCATGGTGGTTGCGCATCAAAAAAGCCAATGTATTTGACTCTAACCTGACTTGCACCATTCTTTGGCACACAACCCCCAGTCTTCCCTTCGCCTCCGCTGCCCGGTTAGAGTCATTTATTTTGACGCTAACCAGGCCGCAGCACCGGCTAACGTCATTCCATAAATAAGGCACCCGGCTGGCGCGTTGGAATGGCGTTAGCCGGCAGTAAACATTTTGACACAAATCTGCCCTAGCGCTGATTTGCGTCAAAAAGTATAAATATGTGCCTTAATGTTTAAATAATGTGTATACTCGGAATAAAAATTGTAAGCTGTCTGCCCCAGATATGGAGCACTAGGGGGAATGTTTGCAAGGATTTGGAATAGGGCAGTACAGCAAGCCTTTCTGTTGCACTGCCCTACACCAATCTAAAAGGACAGAAATCCACCATAGTTTCAAGATACAGTGCATTTCTGTCTTCCCCCTGTGCACAAATTGCTGGCTAGCACCAATGCAGGCACCGTTGCTCCATGGTGCAAGGGTGTCTGCGTTTCTGTCAGGATTGTTTTGTGCAAGAAGAGGCACCTTCCTAAACAAAAACAATCCTGGGAGGCATTTTACTCTTTGTATGTGTGCTGCATAATACAGCACATATTGAAAAAGGTAACAACTAGGACAAACAAATATATTTCTCCTTGTTGCGCCTCCTATGGGGAGGAGTAAAGTTTTGAGGTATTCCCAGGTTGACAGATTCTTGTAAATCTGGGAATGCATCAAACTCCAAGGGTGTTGAGTGAGAAAACCCACCGCAATGCCCATGGAACACCTCCCTGATGCAGTGTAAGGCAACAAAGAGACTTACGCTGCATTGCCTTACACCAAACCTACAAGGCCATGAAAAACTACACAAAGTGGCTTTGTGTGGTCTTGTAGATATGGGTCTGCACTATGTGCCACTGGTGCATCACAAAAAGTGATGTACCGGCAGTGCATGGGACTTGTAACTATGCCCCTACATATAACAGTGTTTTTTTCTAAAGCTTACATTAATTGATTGCTTGTTACCTTAGAAAGGCTTCTCACACTGTACTTCTAAAACCCTGTATGAAAAATTGACCTTGATGTACGTTCTTTCTTCAGTGTGAACCTCGTGCTGCTTTTCATCCTCTGCATGCTTTCTGTTTCTGAATATAGCCTCATCTTTGTCTCATCCCTGCCTGCCTCAGTCCTTATTTAATTCAGCAATTGCCTGATACCTCAATTCAAATATCGTAGTTTCTCCTCTTTAAAACCCTATTGATGTAATCTTACATTACCGAATCTCTGCTAACCTATCTACCTCAGCAAGTATTCTCCTGAAACCACATAGCCCCTCTAATGATCACACTTACCTGGTATTAACCTATCACAAACTAACTGGAGTAAATGCATGCACTGTCACATGACTAATCGCAATAACCAAAAATACACACTAGATTAACCACTAACCTTGGGTTTGGGAGTAGTATGTTACTCACTGTAAACTGTTTTAATGCCTCATCAAGGATAGTAAGCTCTATAGATCCAATTACAGTTACAATGTTGACACGTACTGTGTGATAAATGTTGAAGTGCACATGCCAGGTATTTCTCTGGAGTATTGGGAGAATGCTTGCAAAGATGATAAGATTTTACTGGAGTTTGAAAAATTGATCAGGGAAGCTTGGCCAAATGAAAAGCATATAGAAAAAGATTGGTGAGCTTTCTGGGAGTTATTGAAGGAATTGTCTGTTGAACAAGGGAAAGTTATGAAGATTAGTAAAATTGTACTAAAGGTTAGAGTCAAACAGAAATTAATGGATATTTGTCATGAAGGCCATCTGGTTACGGTTAAAACTAAAAATAGAATGAAAGTATGGTAGTGTGGGCCAGGCACGGACCCTACGGTTGGAAGGAAGGTGAGAGATTGTGGGGCGTATTTACAAGCCCCCTGCGCCACCAGAGCGTCACTTTTTTTGATGCTCAGGTGGTGCACAGTGCAGAACCACATCTACAAGGCTATGCAACACCACCCTGCCTGGCATAACATGGTCTTGTAGATATGGTGTAAGGCAACGCAGCGCAATTTGCTGTGATGACTCACACTGCATCAGGAGGTGTGCCATGGGTGTTTCTGTGTGTATTGCCGCTCAGCACCCATGGTTTTTGACACTGCCCCAGGTTTACAATATAGCGTAGATCTGGGGTATGTCCTAAAATGCGTGCCTCCCCAGAGCAGGTGTAACGAGGAGAAGTGTTGCCATTTCTCCGAATTCTTTCCTCTTTCCATGTGTGCTTTTTTCCGCAGCACACATAGAACGAGGAAAATGCCTCTTGTGATTAGTGATTGTTTTTTATGCCAATGGTGGCAGTAACACAGACACCTTTGCACCATGGTGAAGGGTTGCCTGCTCTGGCGCTTCACTGCAATTCCTTCATTCTTATAGATGTGGTGCATTCCTGTACTTTCCATTTGGCATAAGGCAGCGAAGCTGAAAGGCTTGAAGTACTGCCCTATGCCAAATGTTTATTAATAAGGCCCTGTGTGTTTTGCGAAGACTAGGATAAGTCACCATTTACCTTCAGATAGCTTTTGTGTTCCATGAGAAGTCCTGAAATGCACGGGAAAGGATTGGAATAGATATTATGGATCCTTTTGAAGTTGACTGCATCCACAGGTTTTTGATTGTAATAATGGATCATTTTGAGAAATGGCCAAAGAGGGCCGTAGTGATACTTCTGGAGGACGGTTTACCCAGGTGCATTGTAAGTGATAAATGTCCACAGTGTTAATTGGTTGTCTTCAAATATTCTCTAAAGAGGGTTGCTATCATACATAAAACAATGTCTGTATATGAACCAGCCAGTAACAATGCTTTAGAACACTTTAGTTTAAACTCATTTAAATACAGAGGGCCTAATTTGGAGTATGGCGGATGGATTTACTCTGTCACAAATGTGACATATATCCTGTCCACCATATTATGATCCCATTACATCCTATCGGAATTTTAATATGGCTGAGGGAATATCACGTTCGCCATATCTAAATCAGGCCCAAAGTAACACAAGGAAGCAAAATGCGCTGCCTTGCATTACTTTGCACCAGGGCGGCATTCCATGGATGTAGCATGAGCGTTCCCGTGCATCCACTAATGGATTTTGAACGGATCCCATATTTACTAAGGTCAGTAAACCTGGATTGGCACCAAAATGATAATGACATGCTTCCCAGACCCAAGTACAACAAAGAGAAATATCTCTATTTCTCCTTGTTCCTTCCTTTTTCTATGTGTGATGAATTTCCCATCACACACAGAAAAAGGAAAATACCTTTAATTATTGTTTTTGTGTAGGAAGGTACCCTTGCACAAAACAATCCTACTCAATGCAGGTGCCCTTGCAGCAAAGCACGTAGGTACCTGCATTGGCACTAGGCAGCTGTAACTGTGCTAGTGCAAGGAGGGAATAGAAGTGTGCCATATATTAGTAGATATAGCACATTTCTGCTCTCTCTGTTTCACACAAAGCAGTGCAGCAACTTTGCTTGCTGCCGTGCATTGCTTCAAAGATTATTAAATATGCCCCCAAGTTTGCACTATGCACAGCTCCCTCTGCCTCAGAGTTGACTGGTCATAGCCATCAGTCTCTGAGAGTTTTGCAGGTAATCCAGTAATGCCCTGTTACCAGCCCCCTAGCAAAGAGCTGATTGGGGCATTGCTTTCGACCCATTAGACATGGCCCTGAGTGCCTATGCTCAATGTCCCTCTCTGTAAAGCTCACAAGGCACAACAATAAAAAAAGGCCCACAAGGTCTGGTAGTGCAATACAACCATTGGCCACACGTTGCCTGCTCTCCTCGCCCCAGAGTCCAATGGGCATGGTCTAACCACAAGGCATTCCCTTTTGAAACTTTCTAAGCTTAAGCACTTGACCATGACATTTGGCTATGGCCAGTGAGCTCTGGGGACAAGGCTAAACTTGGCAGTACCCTGTACCCAATTTCCTGCACGCCATATCATGCTGGGCGAGTTAATGGTGCATGCTCACCAGTCTTTGGGCATATAGCCTAGCTCTCAACCATGCACTGTGCATTGGTAATCCGACTCCAATATTTCCACGCAAAGATTAATGGGCACGTCCACTAGCCATGCCCGGAAAGCTCTGGATGCATGGCATGGCCTTTGGTCATGGCCTGTCTTCTTGTCTCCAATGCCTCATGGGCTCAGAAATCAATCATGCCTTGCAGATTCTGGATAGAGTATGTAGCCTTTGTCTATGCCATGTGGTAGACCTGGCATACTTGGCGTAGTCCCCCCTTGTCTTCTTTTGCCTCTGCTTCCCATGTTTTGACTGCATGCTGGACTTTGGTTTTGCTGGTTTTGTTGCTCTGGGAACCTTACCACTGCTGACCATTGCTAAGGTGCAAGTGCTCCCTGTGTAAATTATATATGTAATTGGCTTTTCCCTGATTGGCATATTTGATTTGCTAGTAAGTCCCTGGTAAAGTACACTTGAGATGCCAAGGGCCTGTAAATCAAATGCTACTAGTGGGCCTGCAGAACTGCTTGTTCCCTGTAAGAATGGCTCAGATCTGCCACTGCAGGGTCTGTGTATGCAGTTGTAAATTGCCGTTCGACCTGGCAAGTGCACCCACTTGCTAAGCCCAAACCTTACCTTTTTTATACATGTAAGGCACCCCTAGGTAGGCCCTAGGTAGCCCCATGGGCAGGGTGCAGTGTATGTTAAAGGTAGGACATGTAATGGTGTGTTTTTACATTTCCTAACAGTGAAATACTGCCAAATTTCTTTTTCACTATTGCAAGCCCTAACTCTGTCACAGGTTAACATGGGGGCTGCCTTTGAATATCTTTTAAGTGCAGTTTCCCTTTGGGGGCAGATAGAGCTCTGGAGTTTGGGGTCTCTGAGCTCACAATTTTAAAAAATGCCACTTTTAGAAAGTGGGCATTTTCTTGCTTAAGCCATTTTGTGCCTCTGCCTGTTTGTGTATTCCTTGTCAGCTGGGTCAGACTGACAGTTGGGCTCTTTGTGAATCTCCACTTGAGAGTGATATAAAGGGTGCTGGGGAGTAACCTGTGGATCCTGAAGGGCCATCTGGGCTAGGTTGGAGGGGGGAGTGGTCACTTACAACTGAAAAGGCCGTGCCTGCCCACACACAATGCAGTCTCCAACCCCCTGGTGTGAGTCTGGAGCCAGGCCTGGGCAAGGCAGGATCTTGTCAACAACAGACTTTACTTTGAAGTTTGTCAACTTCAAAGGCAGAAAGGGGTATGAGTAGTGGATCGAAGACTTTTAGATTACTTCAAGATTCAAGAGGAACCTCTGCCAAGAGCTGAAGAAGAGGAGTACTGCCCCTTTGCCTGTGACTGTGCTTTGCTGGGTTGGCTTGCAGTTGCTGATCTGCCTGAAAGAGGACAAAGACTGGACTTTGTGGTATAGTGTTGCTTGAGAGGCGCCTCCAATGGTTTGGACTGAGCTTGCCTCCTGTTTTGAAGTCTCAGGGACAGCAAAGACTTCACCAACCAGTCTCTGAGTTCACTTGCTTTAGACTTTGGCTTGCCAGCCAGGTGGTGCCATTCCAGTTCCAGGACCCCTGAAGGTGAAATCTGGTGAAATTCCTTGTGTAACAACTTCAGACGATCTGTGTGACTTCGCAAGTATGCCGCTGCATGAAACCCACAACGCCGCCTGCACCTAAAGCCGAGACCTCACTGAAGCGTGACGACCCCACCGCCATAGCAGGCCTAGAGTCGCTACAGCCACTGCCGTCCCAAGAACTTGTTAGATTGTAGTGTTGTTGCACCGACATTTGTGACACCCAAATCTGTCACAGCGATCGTGACCCTGTGGCGTGATCGCGACCCCGTGAGGTCGTCCCACAGCGTCTTGACTCTGCCGGACATCAACCCTGGCGGAGGTGTAAGGAACCTACACCATGCACAATGCCGTTTAACCTCCACTGCTCCGCAGCAAGGACCCAACACCTCTCACCGACACCTCAGCTCCTGCGCTCTGCAGCACCAGAACCGGCGATGCATTGGATCCAGCGACACCTCACGCCCGACTCCGTGCAATGGCTTGTTGCTTCACTTTTGCTAAGGTACTGTACCTGGTGGTCCGTGTGACTCCGTGACCGGCGCCAGTGGCGTTGCATTGTGGGAAACAACTCTGTCATGACGTGGTGATAACAGCAACTTGCAGCATTTGTGTTTGTAGGCACTATTTTTGTGTTTAATCTTGCAAAATTCAGATCTTTACTTGTGTATGTCAGAGTTTTATCTTATTGGTCTTGTTTTATTTATTTAGATAAATATTTACTATTTTTTTTTAACCTGTGTGGTGTCCATTTTTAAGTGAGTTCACTGTGTTACTGTGTGTGTTGGTACAAATACTTTGCATATTGCCTTTGGGATAGGCCTGACTGCTTTGCCAAGCTACCAAGGGGGTGAGCAGGGGATATCCAAGTGAGTTTCTCCTTTAGCCTGACTAGAGGGAGGGTCCCTGCTTGGACAGAGAACAAAATGACTGCCAACCAGAGACCCCATTTCTAACACCATTTAACAAGGTCTCCTTCCCACAGACCTTTGTTCTGCCCAACAAAATTCAGAACGCAAAGACGATTTCGACCTCCTAATACACCCAGTGCTCACAGAGCACATAATGGGCCTGATTCACAAATTGCATTACATTTTGTAGCACTATAAAATGTACTACAAAAATACTATAAAGTGTATTTTTGTTTTACTAATATGTGTGGAGTTCTCTAGCTTGATTGCGGAGTGTCAGCAAATGTGAGTATAGATTGTGTAATGTAATGTAAGGTGGATTTATAGAATGCTGCTTATCACCCATGAGGTTATCCAGGAAAAATGTGGGAAGGACACAGGGGAATGGGTGGGAAAAAGGGCAGCCTTGCAAATAAATGGTATGGGATTAGGGAGTAGTACGAGGGGTTAATTGAGACTCTGGTAGGGGTTTAGGTAGGGTCATCACCCACCCACAAAAGAGTAAGCCAATTGCATTACTCTGGGGATGGAGACGTGCAATTTACACTTTTGTAATAAGTTTACACTCTGACTTTGTGAATAGTGAAAGTAGTAAAGTTACTATAAAGTGTAACTTACCTTTGTGACTCATGCCTGTAGTGTTGAAATGGTATAAAGATTTCCTAGTTTGAGCCTCGTTACTGAAAGTATTTACTGTGAAGATAGAAGTTATAGCCACTTTTCTACAAATACCTCCAAGCTTTAAGTTGCATATGGAATTCCCCAAGACATTCACCCCAAAACAGGACATGTGTTGGTTATAAAGAAAAACTAGAGTGCTAAATCAGATAACCCTAGATACCACACACAGAATTCAGCAATGCCCGGGAAACTGTGCGCCCTTGGAATGGCATCTGACTATCTTGTTCTTCCTGTTCCGTGATTTAGAGTAAGAAGTCTAAGGCTGCCAGTCAGGCCTAGTGAGCTCATGGTAACACATCTAACCTTTTTCCATTTCTGTGTCCCAGTCTCTCTTCTGCCACCATAGTTTGTCTGGCACAGTTTTGGGGTTACTCATACAATAGGAGCCATATTCTTGGTTCTTGGGCAAGGCATGTGAACAAAAAAAGGAAAATAAGTAGGAGTGTTTGCATGAATGTAATCTTCCAGCCACTGGCCAAGGCCATGGAGCATGTAATTAAACCTACCATGATCTGGAGGAAGCTAAGGAGAGGAAAGTATTGGTTGATACTTTAAACAACTCCCAAACCAAATGGTGGGAGAGGAGTGGGTTCTGATCCCAAGAGACTTCTGATTTCAAACAACTGGCTGAGGAGAGAGTTCCTACTCATGAGTTGGTTCACCGGGCCATTTTTTCCTTTTTGCCTAAGTAACAAAGTAGGGGAAAATAATGTGCATACATTTCTTATTAGTTTTGCAGAAATTGCAGGAGAAGGACTATTATTTCATAGGAACAGCATGAGTATTTAAACATTTTTAGGGTGCTTGGAAGCAAATATCATTGCCCGAGGGTGTGCCATTGCCCCCCACTTGGGTTGGGGAATGATAACATGGACCATGCAAGGCAAAAGGCCAGCCTAACACACCTCAAGTGAGGTTTTGTTAGACTAGTCAACCTTAGAGCGGTCTTCCCCCCAGCCATGCCAAGTGCCATGCATCACCGTTTGGACTAACACTGATGGTTAGTCTTTCTTGCATTCCCGCACTGCCATCACATTATCACACAATTCTGACAGTTTTTCTTAGCCCTCTCATGTCATTAATAAACTATACAGAAACCCAAAGCAATGCATTCTATGGTTTTGTGCGAGTAGAATGTGAACCTAACTATGATGTCCCTGTAACCTTTGGTTTTTCAAAGTGTCACACATAATTCAATCAACTGTCACACATAAGTAATGAAAGACCATCAAAATGTCACAAATAATGACTTTGCTTTCCTCCTTAATTTTTGCTGATCTCGTTTTCGCTGGCCTGTGCACTTAACTGCTTATAACCATTTTGCAAATTGCATATGTTCACTTCTTAAACCATGATAACATTGACTTATCCCCGATTGGCATATTTAGTTTACTTATAAGGCCCTAGCAATCTGGTACTACATGAACTCAGGGCCTGTAAATGAAATGCTACTAGTGGACCTGCAGCACTTATGGTGCCACCTACTTAAGGAGCCCTGTAAGCATGTCTCAGGTCTGCCATTTCAACATGGCTTTTTCAGGGCCCAAAGCTTCCTTTATAATACAGATACGTCACTCCTAGAGAAGGCCTTACAAGGCTTGCATGGCAGGGTACAATGTATTTAAAAAGTAGGACATGCAATTTTGAAGTTTTACTTGTCCTAGTAGTGAAAAACTATTAAATTCATTTTTCACTACTGGAAAGCTTGCTTCTCGTATAAGCTCTTACTTCCAAATGGAAACAAGTAAGCAGTTCATGTTTGGTGTCTTTGGAATGGTATTGGAAATCCTCTCCTATGGTAAAGTCAGGTTTTAAATTACAATTTTGAAAATGACACTGTTAGAAAGTTGGCATTTTCATGCCTTAGCCATTTGGAGCTTGCAGCCTGTCTCTGGCTGACAGGACTGGGTGTAGCTGCACGTTTGGATTTTTGTATTTCTCCTAGCTAGCATGACACAATAGAAAGTTTAGGTGTGCCTGGATGGGCAATCACTGGCAGGACAGGAGAACAGAGCTGGGCACAGCCATACTTACACTTTAATAGGCTGTGTCCTGCCTTCACCCAAAGGTTTTCATACCCTCTGTAGTTAGTCTGGAGCCAGGGCAGGGGAAGCAGGAAACCTGTACACTTCAAAAGATAACATTTAGAAGCTCCACTTCAAAGGAGGCAACTGGTAAACATATTGGACCTCGGAAACCAACTTTTCAGTACACTTCTGTACATGTGGAGACTCTGCCATGAAGAAGGACTGCTATGCTGTTGAAAGGACTCCCACTCTGCCAGACTGCTGCCCTGCTGGTCTACTGCCTTGCTGCATTGCTGCAGACCTGCTGCCCTGCCCCTTCCTGGGTTTGGACCTGCATCTGAACCCAAGACTCCCAGAGTGACTCCAAGGCTAGTCTGCTGGCCTCCTGTTCAGAGCCACCGGGACATAACAGGCTCACTACCACCTAAACCAGTGTCACAACCACCTCTTGTGCCCTCTGTACAGTGGGTCTGGTGCACAGGGCTTATGTTGTATTTCCCCTGTGGCACTTCCTGGCCTCCTGTGACACCAGGATAAACACCCCTCAGGCCCCATGGTCCCACTACATTTAACCCCTTCATTAGAACATTCTGGTACTGTTTTTCAATTATTTTTTCAGATTACACACTTGCAAAGAATAGACATGTGTTACCTGTTTATGGGCTCCAACTGCCATGATCTACTGACTCCACCTGCTACTAGAAATTGATTCCACATGCTTTTGTTTATTGGTTCCAACTGCCATGAATGTAACGCTATCTGTATTTAACCACCAACTCCATCTTGACCACTGACTCCATTTTGTGCTTAGCTTCAAACGCCATCACATTGGTGGCACAGGTATTTTTCCACTCACAGCTTGTTAACGTGTTTTCACTTTTCTCACCAGGGAAGGGAACATAATGTGGGGGATGAAACTTTGATAAAACTGTACAAGGCTGAGAATGTTTATGGTAGAGAAGGGTACAGCTCGGTCTTGGAAATACACCTTGGGATCTGGCCAGTCTCTGGCGTGTTTTTTCAACACTGACCTGGTACGGCAAGCACTTGAATTCCAGAACTTACTCGACGGGAGGGGGGTTTCTAGAACATTCCTCTTAAGTTTGTTTAAAGTATAAAAGGTGGGGAAGCTTGACACTGAGAGAGAAGGAACTTATCTCTGAGGGTGGAAGTATTGCTTAGAGTAATCCTATTGGGGTTGTTCTCTTCTTTCTCAGCTATTAAAGGTTCCACAGCTTGAAGTTGGCAGACAAAGGATGATGTTGGATTCGAGCCCCATGGTGATGCATTTTTTATTCTCAATATCTGGCTTTGCTGTGTTCATGCATAAATATGTAGTCACTGCTTTAATAAATCTATCTACATAGATATGTAAATATATGTGTGTATATATATATATATATATATATATATATATATATATATATATATATATATATATATATAAATATATATATATATATATACATATATATACACATTGTTGATGTATTGCATTCTATTATTCCACTACTGTGATTATTTTAAGAGTTGCACATGTGATGATGCTCCGTTCCCTCTCAGTCTGAAGCAAAGCAGGACAAATTGGCGTAGTCAGCAGTGCGAGGTGGTAGGTTGAAAAGTGAAAGACTTAACTTGTTGCAATTGGCTGGTGTGGAAAATAGTCAGAAATATCATACTGAATCAGACTGGCTGCCAAATGATAAGCCTTGGGACATATTGAGAGATTCTATGCAAAGAATTAAAGAAGAAAGCATGAAAACTGCTATTCTCTTGGATGAAGCTCACAATTTGTTATATGCTCCATTGACAATTTCATTACAAAATAAAATTATTTGCCTTAATCCCCCAGTTTACAAGCAGGTAATGCTCTCCTAATTAATCAGACAGGGCAGGAATTGAAAGATGTGATGGAGGCAGTTTGCGAGTTAGGATCGCTTGGAGACTGGAAAAAAACCTGAGAAAGCCTCGAGGTGTGTGGATTGCACAGATAATAACAGAATATCTAGGATAGACATGTTTGTGGTATTACGAAAAGATGGTTTCAACAAAGAGGAGATTGATGGGATAGATACCAAAAGCTTGTGGGAAATGTACTGTAAGAGGGGGCTGGACAGAAATAAGGCAGAAGGAAAGTTAACGAGCAAGATAATAAACAAGTGAATCATGGCCAGCCACAGATGCAGGAGGACGGAAAAGAGAGAGAGAAAAATGTTTCTTTGCAAGGGAAAGAGGTGGAAGAATTGAACAGTGAGTGGTTAACTGCTGAGAACAGGGAAGGAGAGGAATCTGCTTGCAGATGTGAAAACATATATCCAGACCTGACTTGGACAAAAGTTGACAGGTTTAAATCAGATTAGCGAACAGGCCAAGCTCTAGTACAGGCATGGGCTTGTGAAGATAACAGACCCCATATTGATTTAGAAATACACTGGAAGCACAAAATGTTCAAAGGGTCCGGTCATTACTTGACACCAGAGCAGAGGCCCTTTTTGATTTATGGAAATCCCAAAAAGTTTTCTGGTCAGCACTACACCATCACAGGGCTGGGTGGAAAACAAACCCCTGCGGTGCAGACTACTATTCGAATGACAATAGGAAGAACACCAAAAAGAGAATACACTGTTTTAATTGTGCCCCTTCCTAGTATATATACTGGGAATTGACATTCTAAAACAGATGACTTTGTACTTGAAAGATGATGTTATCAATTTGGATCAAAGAGATACATTTCGGTAGCAGCAATGAGGGTGGGTCATCTGAAGATACCCCCAGTGAAGGTGCCCCAAGCAACCAAGGTGGTTTGTTTGAAGCAATAACGAATCCCAGGAGAGCATGAGGAAATAAGTGAGACTATGCAGAAGTTGATTGAGGCTGCTGTGGTGGCTCCAGTCATCACTGAATGGAATAATCCTATGTGGCCTGTGCGCCAACCTGATGGGCGCTATAGAATGACTGTTGATTACCATGAATTAAATTAATATACACCCCCTATGACTGCTGCGGTCTCTGACACCATCACTCTGATTGAAAGAATACAAAAACATAAAGGGGCCTGGTATGCAACCATTGATATTGCTAATACTTTCTTTTCTATACCATTGTCACCTAAGAATCAGGAGCAATTTGCTTTCTCTCATGGTGGCAGACAATTCCGGATGCTACGGCTCTCCCAAGGGTATATACATAGTCCCACCATCTGTCACCGGCTGGTGGTAGAACACCTGGATGAAGTATCTTTCATTCCAGGGGTGCAATTGACTCACTACATTGATGATGTGATGATTCAGGGAGAGACACCGGAACAGGTGCAGACTAAGTTGGACCAGGTTGTGTTACTCTTGCAGTGCAAAGGGTGGATGATTAATCCAGATAAGACACTGGGACCCGCTTGTGACGGGCTGGAACCAGTTCGCCCGCACATGACTCTCACTTGTACTGACGCTGCCCCTGTTACTCCGAGACTTCATAGTCTCTCTGCCCGTGATTGGCGGGACGACCCGCAGTGGCGGGACGCTGGGAGGTCAAAAGAGCCGCTGCCAGCACTTTCAACGTTCAGAGGTTGGGAGGAGAAAACGGGAGGGCAGAAGACAACCGTGAACCAGCCGTTGGAGGGGGAGAAACCCAACAAGAGAGAGACGAACGAGGAGAACAAGGATCGGAGCCCCCTCGAGATCCAGAGACAGCGGTACCGTCCGAGTACCGGAGGAGAAGGCTGAAGGCGAGTGACGGGAGATCCTGTTCCAGGCAACCGGGAGGACGGAGTGCAGCATCCCGCCACGCTTCAGGAGAAGCGTGGCCATTCAGGTGCATGGGACCACGTCCCTGAACGAGTGATTGAGAGAAAAGTAGCGAAGTGAGAGAAAGGGGGGGACGGGGAAGGATGACACCGGGAAACAAACACACGAGCACTGGGAGAAGGAGGGGGGGAGAAAAGGGAAACAGCCACAGACAAGGGAGAGGACCAACAGGGAGAGATAAATAACCTACCACCGGGCACCTTTGAGCACCGCCACTAAATAGACCAGCCAAGACTCGCACACAGGAACGATTAAGTGCTGAAAGAAAATAAGAAGACAGAAAGGATAGGAGTTAGACCACTAAAAAACAGATGGAAGAAAGCACATACTAACCTGAACCAGTTTGAGAGACTAATTGTGCAAGAACAGTGAGACAGGGACAACAAAGAAAGCGTAAGGAAACAAAAATAGATACTAGTATCAT
Source organism: Pleurodeles waltl (assembly GCF_031143425.1). NCBI lineage: Eukaryota > Metazoa > Chordata > Amphibia > Caudata > Salamandridae > Pleurodeles > Pleurodeles waltl. The sequence goes on from NC_090442.1 coordinate 701,595,196, forward strand.
GTTCACTTACTGCTCTCATTCTCTTCTCTCCACATGCGCGTCCCGGGGAACGACCTGTGAACAAGGGAGACAGAAAGAGAAGAGTGATGATCAAACCTCAAGAACATCCCACCAACCTATACCCAGCAACCAATGGCTGAAGTATACTCACCTGCTTCATACCACCTCCAAAATCATCAATAAAATTCCTTTCTTCCAAGACTATCACGTGGTCTAGAGTGATTCATCCACACCCGCACGGTTACAGCACTCAAAATGTGAAGTTTCTAGGAATTCAGTGGAATCAGGGACATAGAAAGGTTGCTGCCGCAGGCAAAACAAAGGAACTTGGGGCCATATGTACGAACACTTTTTCCCATAGACACAGAATGGGTAAAAACCTTTGCTTCATCTGGCTCTTAGAATCTGTCACTCCCCACAATAAGCAGGAAACTCAGCGATTCATTGGATTGTTTTGTTTTTGGAGACAGCATATCGCTCCCTTGAGGCAAATTTTGCCCCCTTGGTACAAAGTGACAAGAGGAAACATGAGTTTGAATGGGGAGAACAGTAGCAGTGTGCGTTTGACTTGGCAAAGGAGGCAATTCAACAGGCTTTAGACTTACGCCCAGTACAGGAAGGAGACATTGAGTTGCTTGTAACTCTTCAGAGGCGATAGGCAAATTGGAGCATGTGGCAAAAACAGAGAAGAATGAGGGTGCCCGTGGGTTTCTGGACTAAAAAGCTTCCTGATGCTGGAGAGTGATATACTCCCTTTGAGAAAGAGCTACTTGCTTGTTATGGGACTCTAGTGGATACTGAGCAAATGCCCCTCGGTCATAATATGATTTTAAGACCTGAAATTCCAATAATGCAGTGGGTGACGAGTTCACCTAAAACTCACCACATAGGATATGCACAGGAGGCCAGAATTATCAGGTGGAAATGGTACATACAGGACAGGGCCCGAGTGGGACCAGCAGAGACAGCAGCTCTACACGAACAGGTATTACAAGCCCATGTGCAGGATGATGAGAGGGCGCAGAAGGTACCAAAGATAAAAGAGTCACCAGTGAGATGGGGTGAGCCATTCGAATCCTTGTTCCCTTAGGATAGGAAGCATGTATGGTTTTGCGATGGTTCAGCCAAGTATGAGGGGGCCAAAAGACATTGGAAGGCACTGCCATATAACCCAGTCATAAAGAAGTTGTTATATATAACAGGAGAAGGAAAACATAGTCAATATGCAGAATTGTATGCTGTGTATCAGACACTGAAACAAGAAATGCCTGGGACTTGTCATATTTATACTGATTCCTGGTCTTCCGCCAATGGGTTAGCCACCTGGCTTCCCACATGGCATGGACATAACTGCCAAATACATTCTAAGGAGGTGTGGGGCAAAGAGTTGTGGCAAGAAATATGGGAAATGCTAGAGCAAAATAACGTTGCTGTGTATCATGTAGATGCCCACTGTCCCACTGATTCACTAGAACGATGGCTCAATACCCTTGCAGATGACAAAGCCAAAATCTCAGAGGCAGAAGTGGCGACAAAGGATTCTGACATAGTGGGGATGGCAAAGTGGGCGAACCAAAAATTTGGACATCTGGGAGAGAAGGTCAATTACAAGTGGGCAGAGAGTAGAGGGATGCACATTCCCTTAGATGTGATAAAAGCCATGATCATGCAGTGTTCTATTTGTCAACACACACAACAGAGATCTGTCCCCCTGTTAGACTTTTCATCCTTGTCATAGTCTCCCTTAACATGTTGCCTCTGTTCCCCAGGTTGTTGATGTGTGCTGAACTCTGATTTTACTGTTTTTGTTACTCTGGGCACTTTACTACTGCTAACCAGTGCTAAAGTGCAAGTGTTCCTTTACAAAATGTGTATGTAATTGGCTTATCCATGATTGGCATATTTGATTTACTAGTAAGTCCCTAGTAAAGTGCACGGGAGGTGCCAGGGCCTGTAAATCAAATGCTACTAGAGGGCCTGCAGAACTGGTTGTGCCTCCCACATACGTAGCTCTGTAATCATGTCTCAGACCTGCCACTGCAGTGTCTTTGTGTATAGTTTTAATTGTAAATTCGACTTGGCAAGTGTACCCACTTGCCAGGCCTAAGCCTTCCCTTTTCTTAGATGTCAGACACCCCTAAGGTAAGCCTTAGGTAGCCCCAAGGGCAGGGTGCAGTGTATGGTTAAGGTAGGACATATAGTAATGTGTTTTATATGTCCTGACAGTGAAATAGTACTAAATTCTTTTTTCACTGATGCAAGGCCTGTCCCTCTCATAGGTTTACATGGGGCTACCTTTAAATCTGATTAAAGTGTAGATTCCCTTTGGGAGCAGATGGACATGTGGAGTTTGGGGTCTCTGAGCTCAAAATTTAAAAATACATCTTTTAGTAAAGTTGATTTTGAGATTTTGTGTTTGAAAATGCCACTTTTAGAAAGTGAGCATCTTCTTGCTTATACCATTTCTGTGCCTGTTTGTGGATTCCCTGTCTGGGTCAGTTTGACAATTGGGCTGGTTGCACCTCACACTAGACAGTGACACAAAGGGAGCTGGGGAGTAGTCTGCATTTCCTGATGAGCCATCTGTGCTAGGAGGGAGGGGAGGAGTGGTCACTTACACCTGAAAGGGCTGTGCCTGTCCTCACACAATGCAGTCGCCAACCCCCTGGTGAGTGTCTTGGGCCTGAAATCCACGCACAGAGCGCTGTGCGGGAAAAGATCTACGCAACTTCGATCTGCGGCTGAAGAAACGACGCACCGCCGGCTCCATGGCTGAAAATCGATGCTCGCCAGAAACGCAATTGAAGAATTGACGCACGGAGCTGAAGAAACGACGTGCAGCATCGCTGACGGTGGCTGGAAGATCGCAACCCAAGCTGTGTGGTTTTCAGATCATCGTGCAGCTGGATTTTCCGACGCAAACACCGCTGGGCGTGTAAAAACAATGCAAGGCCTGCCCGGACCCGAGAGTGCTGACTGGATCGATGCATCGCTCTCCTGCAGAGAGAAGAAACGGCGCGCCCAAACCGATGAAAGGAGAAACAACGCAATGTCTCGCTCGTGAGTGATTTTGACGCATCGCAAGCCCTTTTTGACGCACACTCGCCCGTGCAGGGTTATTTTTGACGCACCCAAGGTACATTTTCACGCTAACAGTGTTAGTTTGTGTTTCAAACTACATAAATACTCTTTTTGCTTTTTAATTGATAACTTGGCTTGTTTATTGTGGATTTTTGTTGTTTTGGTCTTGTTTTGTTCAGATAAATATTTTCTATTTTTCTAAACCTGTGTTGTGTCATTTTGTAGTGTTTTCATTAAGTTACTGTGTGTGTGTTGGTATAAATACTTTACACCTAGCACTCTGAAGTTAAACCTACTGCTCTGCCAAGCTACCAAGGGCGTAAGCAGGGGTTAGCTGAGGGTGATTCTCTTTTACCCTGACTAGAGTGAGGGTCCTTGCTTGAACAGGCGGTAACCTGACAGTCAACCAATGACCCCATTTCTAACACCTTCAAACAGTCAAAGGTCAGATGGGGAGAAGGAAGTTGCTGGGACAGATATAGCAAATTGATTACATTGGGCCACTACTGACTAGTCGCTGGTTTAAATATGCTTGCACAGTACATGAAACTCATTCTGGTTACCTGATTGCTATCCCTTGCAAATGTGCCACCCAATACAACACCATCAAGTCTCTGAACTTGTGAATGTTATATTAAAGAGTCCCACTCCAAGTCCAGAGTGACAACGAGTTACATTTCAAATGAAAATTGCTACAAGATTCTTGTTCACAATACAATCTTGAACGGGTTTATCACATTCCATATTATCCACAAGCTGCAGGACTGATTGAGAGAATGACCGGCTTGCTAAAGCCCAACTACGAAAACTATCAGAGAAAACTTTGAAAAACTGGGGAGATCATTTAAATGAAGCCATCCACATTTTGAATAACACACCATTGACAAATGCAGAGACTCCCTTAATGCGAATGCTAACCCCAGCATTACAGATATAACCCCATGTGGCGGCTAACACCATCATGAATTGGGAAATAAAAACCACATGCCTTAGCTCCTTACCGAGCCACACCAGAATCTGCAGGTCTTGATCTACATGCCTTAAAGGCCTACACATTGAAACCAAGAGACATGACACTCTGTGAAACAAGTGTTGGAATACAGATTCCCCCACAGCATTTTGGATTGATTGCTCCCAGATCTGGGTTGGTACTCAAAGGTGTGCAGGGCTTGGGGGGAGTGATTGAAGCAGACTACCAAGGAGAAATCAAAACCATTCTCCTGAATAGTGGAGCCACTAACTTGATAATACAATCTGTAGATAGAATTGTGCAGATTGTAATTATCCCAGTGTATGAAGGACTAGTGAAAAAAGGGACTGCCCCAGCCCTTCTTACAGTGTGTGGGGAGGGAGGTTTTGGCTCAACTGACAAAAACCCTGGTGCTAAAGTGTGGGTAGAATCCCCAAATCATCCTCCAGAAGCATCAGACATATTAGCAAAGGGCAATGATAATGTTTTGTTAATCATAAATCAGAGAAGGAGAGATGGGAATACATACCAGTTGATAAATGTTATTTGTGACAATGATCACACTTGTCTCTTTTGCAGATCATACTATGAGGTGTTTGTGTGCTATCTGTGCTACATGGTCTCTCTTTGGGCGTGTGCGTGTGAGGTCAGGAGGGACCAAAACCCCCAGTTCCGAAATGATTGACCGACCACGCCAATCAACACCTTTATTGTACTTGACCGAAAATGTTTGGACTTATCTGGCACAAGTCATACTCAACAGGTTAGACTTTTGCATGGCCCCAATCCAAAGTACGGTGGATGTCATCTCCACCTGTTTGGTGGCAATTCCTACTCCTGCAAAAGTTTTATTACACATTTTTAATGCCATCAACAAAGATGGAGCCATTCAAGAAAGTGATATGTTATTCCATTTTAGTCCCTAAGAATATTGTAGATTTTGCCAAGAGGTAAAGGAGGAAAAATTGGATAATTTTACCCAGGTGATTACTTACAATATTAACACTGGTGATGTCTGCTGTACTTATGATTCTCGCAAAATCGGAAAAAATTTGCTCAAATGCACTTGAAGGCAACAGTGCGGTCTCCTCAAGTAATCCTGTGGGAACAATGAACACTGTGTGACCTTAGAAGTGATAAACATAGTAAAAAATATGAACAACAGCATGTCTTGTCTCCACACTGTGACTGCTACTACTCACATCACGCATGTCAAACTAGTGGAAATACCACTTTTACATACATTCCTGCTAATATAACTGGTAGACCATGTACCTTTATGCGATTAGAACACATGATGTTTCCAATTTACTCTGTACATACTTGTTATTCAAGGGAAACAGTTCAATTAGGCAAAGTCTGTGACTGAAATTCAACTATTATCTAAATCACAATATATGAGTTTAAGCCTTTCTATAGTAGGACTTCCAGGATTAGCTGTTTATAATACTTGAGTTATTAACAAGTAAGCATGTTTAATGGTTAAGAACATCAATCGTACCTCCATCTCGTACCTCCATCGCTTTAGTGGAACTATTGCTAGATATATAAAGTACTTGAAAAGATGCATTGCAAAACAGGGCAGCCATTGACTATTTACTGTTAACCAATCATGGTTGCTCAGAATCTGAATGCCTGTGCTGTTTTAACCTATCAGACCACTCTAAATCTATTCAGTCTCATACTGTCAACTTACATGAGTTGCTAAAAGGAGTAAAACAAGATGTGAACAAAGAGTGATGGGCTGGTTATTAAGTTTGTTGCCCGATTTTGGGCAATTGAACAATATTTTAGGTGGGCTACTCGTAGTGATTTGTATTATAATAATGCTATGCTGCTGTGTACAATGCATGCCCAACCTATTTACAATGTTTAAACCAAAAAAGAGTTAATTTTAGGCCAGTATGTTATGAGAGCTACTGGTCAAAGGGTGGAGTGTAATGCTATCTGTATTTAACCACCGACTCCATCTTGACCACTGACTCCATTTTGTGCTTAGCTTAGCTTCAAATGCCATCACATTGGCGGTGCAGGTATTTTTCCATGCACAGCTTGTTAACATGTTTTCGCTTTTGTCACCAGGGAAAGGAACATAATGTGGGGGAAGAAACCTTGATAAAACTGTACAAGGCTAAGAATGTTTAATGTAGAGAAGGGTACAGCTTGGTCTTGGAATTACACCTAGGGATCTGGCCAGTCTCTGGTGTGTTTTCTCAACACTGACCTGGTACGGCCAGCGCTTGCATTTCACAACTTATTCGACGGGAGGGAGGTTTCTAGAACCTTCCTCTTAAGTTTGTTTAAAATATATAAGGTGGGACAACTTGACACTGAGATAGAAGGAACTCATCTCTGAGGGTGGATGCATTGCTCAGAGTAATCCTATTGGGGTTGTTCTCTTCTGTCTCAGCTGTCATGGGTTCCATGTCTTGATGTTGGCAGACAAAGGATGATGTTGGATTCGAGCCTCATGGTCATGTATTTTTAATTCTTAATATCTAGCTTTGCTGTGTGCATGCATAAATACGTAGTCACTGCATATATATATATATATAAATAACCAAAAGTATTCACTGCACTCCACGAAGTCTCAATAGAGCATATTTATTTCAAAATAACAACCACCAACGCGTTTCAACTCCCCATGGAGTCTTGTGAACATGGTGAAACGCGTTGGTGGTTGTTATTTTGAAATAAATATGCACTATTGAGACTTCGTGGAGTGCAGTGAATACTTTTGGTTATTTGTATTTTTCGAGACTGGTCCTCTCCGTCACTGGGCACCGGCAGTGGAGTGCGCCGCCCAGCAACTTTCAGACCACTTTTGTTTGAGAATATATATATATTTACATTCATTGTTGATGTATTGAATTTTCTTTGATTATTATTATTCCACTGCTGTGATTATTTTAAGAGTTGCAGGTGTGGCTCCATTCACATTAAGTGCTCAGTTTATTCTCTTTATATCTATGAAACCTGGGAATTGCCTTTATAAATTCATTACTCAGACCAAGGCCCTGATTTATACTTTTTGACGCAAACCTGCGTTTGTGCAGGTTTGCGTCAAAATGTGTACCGCCAGCTAGCACCATTCCTGGACACCAGCCAGGCATCTATTTAAGGAATGACGCTAACCGGCGGTAAGGCCCTGTTAGCGTCAAAATTATTGATGTTAACCGGGTGGGGGAGGCATAGGGGAAACAGGAGGTTGTGCGTCAAAGAATGGCGCTAGTCAGGTTAGAGTCAGGAAAATGACTCTAACCTGACTAGCGTCATTCTTTTGCACACAACCCCCATTATGTCCCCTGGGCATGGCCACTGGGCACAGTGCCATGTAGGGGGGGCCCAAGTTAGGCCTCCCTAAGGCACTTTGGAATAAAAAATCCAAAAACGTACCTGGACTTACCTGGGATGGATCCCCCCATCTTCAGGTGTCCTCCAGGTGTGGGTATGAGTGGGTGGGGTGTCCCTGAGTGCAGGGAAGGGCACCTGACCTGTGGGCTGTTTCATGGCCTCTGACCATGGAAAATGGCCCACAGGTCCCCTAATGCCTGCCCTGACCCAGGCATTAAATAATGGCGCTAAGCAGGCTTAGCCCCATTATTTAAGGCCCTCCTCTTCCCGTGCGTGATTTTTGCGTGGGAGGATAAATAAGGCGCAAAGGCCTTAGAGTCAGTTTTTGCCTGGGAATGCATACCTTGCATCTCATTGATGCAAGGCAGTTTTCCGCAGGCAAAATGTTATGTTAACTCCAATATTTTGATGCTGGACGGGTCTAGCATCAAAATATAAATATGGAGTTAAGTTTGCGCTGGATTTGCGTTAAAAAAAAGACTCAAATCCAGCACAAACAGAGCATAAATATGCCCCCAAGAGTGCTGCATTCCTTGCATTCTTTAGCTCTGTTCCCTCTCAGTCTGAAGCAAAGCAGAACAATGTGAAGTTCTGTCCTTGTGACAGGAAAATCTGTTGTTCAAAGACGAACTAGTTCGATATTGCCCCCGCCATTCGCCCTGGTTGTCTGATGCTGGTGCTGGAGTGATTCCTAAAGATACTTGCCCGTTTTTCAACCCTCAAGTTGAAGAAATGTAGGGAATTAAATGTGTACCTCCCCCACTGGGACTCTAAATCCGGGTAATGTAACTTTAACCACTATAGTCCCAGTGCCCCTGGCTCCATCACAAAAGGTTTTTTGGGGATAGTAATATGTTTGATGCATTCTGGAGTCAGTGCAAAATGTCATTTCTTTTAAAACCAAGTGCCTTTCCTTCGGACACAAATAAAATTGCCTTTATCATATCCTATCTCAGGGGCACAGCTGCTAATTGGGCTAATCTCCTCACTGAAAATAATGACCCGGTGTTACATGATTTTTGAAGGTTTAAAGAGATAATATGCCATTTCTTTGCGTAACACACCTTTGTTTAGCTAGTGATGATGAGTTATTAAACTTACATCAAGGAAACAAGGATCTCCTGACTTACATTACAACCTTTTGTAGGCTGGTTACAGAAACTCAATGGCCAGAAGAGAAGAGAACATCCCTCTTCTTAAGAGGGCTCAGAGATGACTTAAAAGATCCCTTGGCACACATAATGGATCCCCCGTAAGACTGATCTAAACTCAGTTGTATGGTGAATCATAGCTTAATCGAACGAAAGGGAGAACATCTCATGAGGGAGCCCAAATTATTAGTTGTAGACCTGAGCAAAAAGAGGCAGCGTCCAAGCGTCAGGATAAAATAGAGCCTACGCTGATAGGGGTCTTGCGTGGCCCTCTGACCGGTAACAAGAAGAAACAAAGAAAAAAAGTTCATTTTGTGTTTCTATTGTGGTAAGGGAGGGCACTTTGGTCTAGAGTGTACTGTCAAACCAAAATTAATTTGAAAGAATACAAATATTGCCATGATTGCCCGGGCTCCCCAAGAAATCAGGGGAGCCCGGGTGACACAGGGATCAACCAGTCAGGTGCGGTCATAGAACAGACCCCACCTTATTTGGTAAACACCTCACATAAGAATCCATAACATTTTTCAATACTAGTCACCCTTATATTTTTGTCTCAACAGTGGAAGGTTTTACCTATACTCCTAGACTCTGCGGCTACTGGAATCTTCTTAGACCTAGCCTTGGCCAGTTCTTTACATATTCCACATGTTAAGGAAAGCAGACCTGAACAGGTTAGAGCTGTGGATGGCTCCGAGCTCTTTTCTGGGACGATCACAGATCAAACTGCACCACTGACTCTTTTTTGGGAGAATGGGCATACTGAGACCTTGACCTTTAATCTCATTGATACACCCACCTTTGGCACAATATTAGGGGTCCCCTGGCTTCAACTTGACAATCCCAACAATGACTGGGCCCTCCGCCTGGTCACCCTGGGTTCTCACTACTGTCAAACCCATTGTTATAAGGAGACACAGGAAGTTCTATTCTCTCTGACTTATGTGGCCTTAAAACAAGAAACTATGATGCAACTTCCTGTAGAATGCCAGGACTTTTGAGACATCTTTGATAAGCAAAATGCGACCCAATTACTTCCCCAAAGGGAATATGATTGCTGCATTGACTTAATTCCGGGCACAGGACTCACTTGTAGTTGTGTCTATGCACTCTCTGAACCTGTCACAAAACAACTAAAGAAATACCTAGATGAGGTGTTAGCCTAGGGTTTAATTCCTCACTCCACCTCCCCTCTATCTTTGTCGCTCTTCTTCCTCCCAAAGAAAGATGGCAAGTTGCGGACATGCATCGACTATGGAGCATGAAATAAAGTGAATGAGAAGAATAGGTATCCATTGCCTCTAATCCCACTCTTACTTGACTGGGTGCGGAGGTCTACTGTGTACAATAAATTAGACCTGCGTAATGCATACCATCTTATTTGCATAAAAGAAGGTGACAAGTAGAAAACAGCCTTCTGACCCAAGTCCGGACTACTCGAATACACAGTCATGCCATTCGGGTTGTGTAATCTCCTGCAGTGTTCCAGTACCTTATAAATGAAGTTCTGCAAGATCTACTGGTATTTGCGTGGTTGTATACTTTGACCACATCGTCATTTGTTCACAAAACATGACACAACACATAGGTCATGTCAGGGAAGTACTACAAAGTCCCTGAGAACATGCCCTTTTTGCTAAGTTGCTAAAATATGCATTTCATACTCAATCTGTTGAATTCCTGTGATATATCTTGTCTCCAGAAAGGGTAACCATGGAACGAAAGAAGGTATTGACAAATTTAGACTGGCCAGCACAACCAGAGTTAAGGAGGTGTAAAGTTTCATGGGTTTTTCAAACTTTTGCAGACAATTTATCACCCATTTTCCTGACATTGTATGTCCAGTTAATAGGATTTTAAGAAATAAGATACCCTTTGTGTGGTCCCAGAAAGCCAATGATGCCTTCAATCTACTTAAGGAAAGATTTATCATGCACCGATACTCAGACATCCAGATCCAAAGCAGCCTTACTTTGTGGAGGCAGACACGTCTCAGGTAGCAGTTGGTGGCATTCTGTCGCAATGCAACATCACAACTTAGGCACATGCACCCAGTTTCATTTTTTCCCAAAAATGATTGCCATTCGAGCAGAACTATACAGTTGCCGAATTAGAATTATTGGCAATCAAATTATGCTTCCAAGAGTGGCATCACATCATTACTACATGCACTGATCATAAGAATCTTCAATTCCTTAGGTCATTAAAAGCATTAACCCTAGACAAATAAGGTGGTTACTGTTTTTCAGTGAATACAATTTCATTATGACCTATCAATCAAGCACACAAAAGACCAAGGCTGATATGCTATCTAGGTGGTGTTACGCAAGTCAGGACTCTCAGAAACAGATACCACAGAACATCATAGCCCCAGAACTTATTGTAGGACTTTGTGAACAAGAATAATTCCTAAACAGAGTTAGACAGAGCATAAGCCAGGAAGGCATGGCTTAGTGGGTGGACAGAAAGTATAATCATGCACATAACGATCTTCCCTGCCATGGAACCACCCTATATGTCCCCACAGAAGAATTGAGATATGAAGCATTAACCTGGTGTCATGATACCCCACTAGCTAGACACCATTGAATTCACAAAACTCTAGCTGTCAACAATGGTTTTGGTGGCCAACACTGTCCAAAGATGTGCATGACTATGTCCTGGCCTGCCCTATAAGTTCACAAAACAAGGCATTTCATTTTACCCCTCTGGGTCACTTACTAATCTTGCCTGTGCCCCCACACCCCTGGCATACTACAGTATTAGTATGGACTTTATGACAGACTTACCCAACTCCAATTGCCATAATACTATTTGGGTAGTAGATCTCTTTTCCAAAATGACACACGTTATCACCCTTAAACAGATACTCACTGCCAAGACGCTCTCCATGTTATTTGTCCAACACATCATGCGGTTACATAGTCTTCCCTACATGATCATTTCGGACAGAGCCCCACAATTCATTTCCCAGTTTAGGCACAGCCTTTGCACATCCTTGGACAGTGATGAGAGACTCTGGTATGCTTATTACCCACAAACTGATGAGAAAACTGAACGGATGTTCATGCCCCTTGTCTAGTCTTTTCCTTCCATGCTCATCACCCAGACAAACCATGTCCCCCAAGTCATTTCTTGCAGGGGGAGGGAACTGTCAAGGCCCCCTCATGTGCCCTCTGTACAGTGCGCCTGGAGGACAGGGTTCATGTTGCATTCCCCTGTGGGACTTCATGGCCTCCTGCGATACCAGGATAAATACCACCTGCTTCTGTTTAGTGGTTCCAACCGTTATGACCTATTGACTGCACCTGCTAATGTTAATTGATTCCATATGCTTCTGTTTTTTGCTTCCAACTGCCATGACCTATTGACCCCACCTGCTAAGGTTAATTGATTCCACCTGCTTCTGTTTATTGGTTCCAACTGCCATGACCTATTGACTCCACCTGCCAATGTTAATTGATTGCACCTGCTTGCATTAAAGGTTAAAACCATTAGGCTGACAGATGTTCTCTCCCAGGGCTCATTGGAACCTTCCTGACTCCTACGTGAGCCACATGCCTTTCAGGGGTCACCCATAGAGTATTTAAGTTGCACCGGAAACTCGAGTCGGTGCTTGGCCTCATTCCTGTCCTGAGCAAGCATCATCCCTTCACTCACCTCCTGAGTTGATAGGATTCCTCCAACACTCGAGTCTTCCTCAGCCCAAGCTTCCCTGCAGCTACTGTGATCATGATGCTGACAACGCTTCTGTCCTGTTTGCTTCCAGTGTGGCAATTCCTCTTCCCTTTTCAGCTCCCTATGCTACAGCTACAAAGACTACCTCTGAATTCCACTTTTAAGTAGGTGAGACAAGACTAAGGGGCATATTTAAGAGCCCCTAGCACCACCTTAGGACCGTCATAGCGTAATTTTGTTTACGCTAAGGTGGCACTAAAGTGGCATTTTCCCTGCGCCATATTTACAAAGTGACGAAATGCATGCATTGTGCCACTTTATAAACCCTTGCACCACATTATGCCAGTGCCAGGCATAATGTATGTAACGGGACGTTCCCCCGTTAGGGAGGCTAAAAACATGGCGCAAGGAAATTTTATAGATTTCCTTGAACCATTTTTTCTGGCACTCATTAAAAGGGGGCACACATTTATTTATAATGGGCCCCTATGTACTCTGCAGGAGTAGCGCCAAAATGTTGGCACTAGTCCTGCAGAGTACATCAATAGCGTAAAAAAATGACACCATTGCCCCCACCTTGCGCCATGGTGCGCCGTATTTTAAATACGGCGCACATATGGTGGCGGTAGGGGGCGCTAAGGGGAGCAGGAAAGTGGCACTACACTGGGTGCAGTGCCACTTTCCTTAAATCTGCCCCTAAGTACTTGATCACAAGATACTATGCACTAATCCTTAGATTAAGCCTAAGACTATCTATAAGACTGAGTTCTGAATTGAGAAAACTTGCTTTCTGAAAATCAGATACTGCTTTGTTTCAATAGCTTTAGCGCTTTAAAATTCCTTTACAGATTGGGCACTCCAGACTTGAATTATGTCAGAACTGAGATCAGCCCACCAGTAATTCTTGACAAGTTGTAATAAGAATGAGAGAGGACTTATTAGAGTGTACTATTTATGTACACATACTTGTACAAAGAACTGAGGCCCATATTTATACTTTTTCTGCGCCGCAATTGCGTCATTTTTTGACACAAAAGCGGCGCAAACTTACAAAATACAACTGTATTTTGTAAGGTTGCGCCACTTTTGCGTCAAAAAGCAGCTCAAATGCGGCGCTAAAAAAGTATAAATATGGGCCTGAATGTAAAAAGATTTTCTTGGGAGTGCCAGAAACTCCAGTCTTACATCTTGATTTGTATTTGCTCTCATGCAGTACTTGCGGTTAAGCCTGTAAGTGTACAATATTGTGAATTACTGTATAATCTTTGTATGCTGTGAACTGTTGGAAAACTATTTGTTAGAAATGGGGTTTCTGGTTGGCTAGTGTATGCACCTCAGCCAGACAGAACCCACCCACTCTAGTCAGGGCAAGGGAGTTACACATCCAAGATAACCCCTGCTCACCCCCTTGGTAGCTTGGCACGAGCAGTCAGGCCTATCCCAGAGGCAATGTGTAAAGCGTTTTCACAACACACACAATACATGTGACACACTATCCCCACCACAAAGGAAACACAACACCAAGTTATATGAAAATATACTGTATTGTACACAGCGCAATTACTAAACCAAACATCACATATCAGTAGTATCCTGCTACCTTAGCAGTTGTCAGAACGCTACACATTAGTTACTCTGCAAACTAGCAGTAGTCACATATAACACACAGGTTTCTCAGTATTCTGCAACATAAGCAGTAGTCAGGAAACACGTTATTATACTAAAGCACTTGTCATAAGAATATCATAAACGCCCATAGTAGGAACATTATAAAACATATGGCATGTCATAGAAACATATTAGTATGGTATGCCCATAATAGGAACATTTGCATAAATATATAAAAATATCAAAAACAGGTAGGCAATATATGCATCAACAAAGTCTGCAGATATATATATTGTCCTTTGGAAAGAATACCTGGTTTGACGATGAAGGCACTTCCAGTGCCTGGAGAACGAAACCGTGGGGGGCCCCGTTGGTCCTCTGTGCCAAACGGGGGCCTCTGCTACTCTGAGCGCCTCCTCTGTGCTATTGACAGGCACCTCCAGGGGCCCATGATCACTGGGGGCCCCCCGGGCCTCAACCGGCCCTCACGAGGGGGGGCCAAAGTCCTCCAAGTAATTAGAGGGGAGGGGGCGTCACGCTCCCCCTTTGATTGGTAACAGCCCCTCCTGGGGCCCGTGATCTCTGTGGGTCCTCTCCCTGGGCCTGCACTGCCCCTTCAAGTTGGGGGGGGGCACAGAACTGGCACTGGCCCAAGAGGGGCTAACAAGGGGCCTGCGGCGCGGGCGAGCCTCCGGTGAGGCTGCCACCCCGCCCGCAGATTGACAAAAAACCCTCCTGGGCTCAGCAGGCTAAGGAGAGGCTTCCTCCTCTCCTTCCTGCCTTTCGGGGAGGTTTCAGGCCCGAATTAGGGCCTTCTGGTGCTCCGGGGGTGATCTACGGAGCGGACCTCGCCCCAGGGGCACCAATAGGAGCACGCTTGCTCCGGTCTTTAACCAAAGGATTTCCTACGTGCCCCCGGGGCACTGCGAAGCGCGCTTCACTCACGCTTGGGTCGCACAGCCTCCCCAGGCTGCGTCGGTGATTCCAGGCACCACAGCGTGCTTTTCAAAGCGTTGGGGCATTAAATTAAGCCCGGGTCGCAGAGGTGAATTTCGGGCCACAATCTGGAAAAGCGCTTTTCAAGTGCTAGCAACATCACAGCAGTAGCTCTTTCCACAGTGCTAATCACAGCTATTTGTTGAAGCACTCCTCGTGTCGGAAGATCGTTGCAGGGGTCAGGGGCCACAGCACCCTGCCGATGGGGGACAAGAGTTCTAGAAAAAGGCCCACAAGGGGAGGGGTCCAGCAACAGGCCAGCCCAGAGGATGCAAGCAGGTGGCAAGTCCTTAACAGTGAACAAAGAGGTCACAGGTCAGCACAGCAGCAGTAGTCCTCGGCGGTTCCTGGTGAGTCCTCCAGTCCTTTGTGTCCAGTTCCCAGATGATTCCAAGAGTCTCCCAATTGTGGGGAAAACTCCCCTGTACTTATATTCAGTCCTTACAGTGTTTTACAATGGTAGAGAGAGGAGGTTCCAACCAATTACAACTGGTTCTGGGAGTGCCCCCTCTCTCCTCCAGCACAGGCTCCACACATCAGTGGGGGGTACACAACCCTTTTGTGTGAGGCCAGGGCACAGCCTTTACAAATGTAGGTGTGCCCCGCCTCTCCCTTTTCTCAGCCCAGGAAGACTATTCAGTATGCAGATGCACCTCTGTGACACCTCCACCCTCCCTGTGTACAGGCTGTCTGAAAAGTATGCACAAAGCCCCTACTGTCACTCTGCCCAGACGTGCATTGGAGTCAAGCCGCAAAACACCAGAGTCATAAGCAGAGAGAAATGCGCACTTTCTAGAAGTGGCATTTCTGTAACAGTAATAAAAAACACACCTACACCAGTAAGCAGCATTTATTATCACCATCACAACCATACCAAACACACCTACGCTACCCCTCATAAATCAGACAATACCCCTTACACATAAGGCAGGGCATTTCTAATGCAATCCTATGAGAAGGCAGCACTCATAGCAGTGAGACACCAAGTTAGGCTGTTTGTCACTACCAGGACAGGCCACGCAACCTGGCACATGTCCTGCCTTCTACATACATGGCACCCTGTACATAGGGCTAGCTAGGGCATACCTTAGGGGTGACTTACATGTGTAGAAGGGGAGTTCTGGGCCTGGCAAGTAAATTTGGATGCCAGGTTCCTGTGGCAGAAAACTTTGCACCCAGGCCCTGCGCTAGCAGGCCTGAGACAGGTTTGAAAGTCTACTTCAGTGGATGGCGCAAGCAGCGCTGAAGGCACACTAGTAGTATTTAATTTACAACCCCTGGGTATAGAGATACCACTGTACAAAAGACTTACAGGTAAATTAAATATGCCAATTAGGTATAAGCCAATCATGCCAACTTTAGAAGGGAGAGCACCTGCACGTTAGCACTGGTCAGCTGTGATAAAGTGCTCAGAGTCCTAGAGCCAACAGCGACAGGTCAGAAAAAATAGGAGGCAGGAGGCAAAAAGACTGGGAATGACCCTGCATAATGAAAACAGGTCAATACTATTCTTCTTGTTATTTCCAGTGCACTACATCCACACCAACACAAAAGGTCCAGGAAGTACAGAACCTCTTAAGCAAAGTTATAAGGCAGCATAGCAGGACCGGGGCCATAAGTCTATCTTTCCTTAGTTTATCAACCCTCCTTCCCCTTGAGGGCAGTGTATGATTCAAGAGTTTAGGGTTCCTTGATCGTGGGCTGCCCTTTGGGGGATAGTAGGTCCAGCATATCCTCTGTGGTTGGAACAGGTCAGTGCTTGACAACCAGCACACCGAGATCCAACTGGAGCAATGCCCTCATCCCCTAGTGAAGCCCCTCAGGTCCTGGACAATTTGTGTGGTTTCAGAGTGGCTGAATTTAAGTTTTTGGGCTCTTTGCAACCATGAACAGGCTGGTTGGTGTCTAAACCTTGTCACTCACACAGCCCGCAATGTGAAGTTCCGTGAGCCCGACCTTTCGTGCTACAGCATTGTCTGCTTGCAAGGAGAGCCATTGTGAAGCACCAGCCCAACCATTTGTGACAACAACAGAATCTTCTCTATAGCGATGCCTGACCTCGCAACACCAGGTCTGGTCTACTCACGACATCGACGACAGTCCACAACGCTTCTGTGCACCTCATGTCCCCATCCACCGCAAACCGGATCTCTTTGCGCTGGACTGAGACGGTAACTTTTCAAGGGGATTCACCTGGTCAATGGAACTTACCCATGCTCCATCACGGTTGGCCTGAACGTGTGAATTTCCCCTGATCTCGCATGATCAGATAGCTAGGAGTGGTGCTTCAGACTTTTTGGAGCTATTTTCACTTAAATCTTTTAAAACTGCCTATCTCCGGATCTACTGATTGAATATTTTGTCATTTTGTTCTTGTTTTCTTTATTAAAATCTACTTTCGTTTTCAAATTTGGTGTGGGATGGTTTTTATGGAGTATTTTCCTTTTATTACTGTCCAAAGTGCTGCATAAATACTTGGCGGTTAGTTATGATTTCACCCTGATGAGTATTTTAGTTGCTGTTTGAGCAGGGTTTCACCCCCCTCAAACAGAAACCCATTTTCTTACAGTGTCTTTTAATTCTAGAGTGACTGCTACACGGTGTATGGCTCAAAAGTGCAGATGACTATAAATAATCAACTTGAGTGGTTTTGAGCTTTTATTAGAATTTTGCAATTCGTATGCATATATTCTGTACATTTTAAAAAAAGATTGCAAACCAAGTCAAGTAGCTCACGAATAAATAATTGTGATCGCTGTGATGAGAGCAGTAGCTTGTGAACCGACTATTGAAGTCATGAACCCTCTCGAATTGGCATACGATTTTGGTTCTTGAACCACTGACACTGGACTCAAGAACAATGAATGGTTAAAACCAGTATTTTGAAAACGTTTTTGACTTTGTACTTGGCATCAGCCTATTTTCCGGACTAAGGGCCTCATTATGACCCTGGCGGTAGAGAACCGCCAGGGCCAACGGGGGCGGGAGCACCGCCGACAGGCCGGCGGTGCTCCCTTGGGCATTCTGACCGCGGCGCTTTGGCCGCGGTCAGAAAGGGAAAACCGGCGGTCTCCCGCCGGTTTTCCACTGCCCCTAAGAATCCTCCAAGGCGGCGCAGCTCGCTGCGCCGCCGAGGGGATTCTGACAATCCTTACCGCCATCCTGTTCCTGGCGGCTCGCCCGCCAGGAACAGGATGGCGGTAAGGATTGTCGTGGGGCCCCTGGGGGCCCCTGCAGTGCCCATGCCAATGGCATGGGCACTGCAGGGGCCCCCGTAAGAGGGCCCCGCTAGTATTTCACTGTCTGCGTAGCAGACAGTGAAATACGCGACGGGTGCAGTAGCACCCGTCGCACCTTCCCACTCCGCCGGCTCGATTACGAGCCGGCATCCTCGTGGGAAGGGAGTTTTTCCTTGGGCTGGCGGGCGGTCTTTTGGAGACCGCCCGCCAGCCCAGGGAGAAACTCATAATACCCTCCGCGGTCTTCTGACCGCGGAGCGGTATTATGGAGGGCGGCATCCTGGCGGGCGGCCTCCGCCGCCCGCCAGGGTCGTAATGAGGCCCTAAATGTTCTGTGTTTATGAATCTCGCTCCATAATGTATGCTGTCTAAGAAGCACACTGGATCTGAACAAAGAGTAATTGACAGACAGAATACTCTTTTACTATCAAAACGGAGGGTATGCTTTGACACATGGGTAGGAAACACACATTATTCCAGCAAACTAACTGACACCACTAACGACTCTTTTGTGCTAACAGACTCTAAAAACTGTGCAGACAGCAAAACGCATCTCCACAACAGACCATGGCGGTCATTTGGAGTGTGGTAAAGCGCTGGCACAGCCATAGCCTTGCAGTGCTCTTCCCCTGCTTATTTCACACTTTCCTAGCCCAGGGGTTTCGATCGGTGAAGTCTCAGTTGACTCCTCTGCCCGGAAACCATTGAGCTGAGGGCCATCAGATCACGTGGCAAGGTCAGGGCTACTGCCACTGATGACCTTGCTTGAAACACCATCAAACGCATATTTGACCCCAACAAGGAAAACAATCACCCTGATGTTCAGAAAGAAAACCCCTTTCACAACAGGGGCATTGTTCTGTGAAAGTTGTGGAGAAAAACAAAGAATACTGAGTGCACCAACCAAAGAAAATGATGCTTCTGTCTCCCTAGCATAAACACTGGGAGGAACAAAAATACCACTGGAAGGTAGAATATGGCATGTGGTCTGTTGCTAGAGCGCAACGGACTAAGTCAAAATCCTCCGACAACTCAGTAGTCTGATTGCCCACTAAATTTTAGATCAACCCATAATCTTTTATCAATGTATAATACCTTCACTCTATTCACTAAGCACTGTCTTAACAAATTCGATTTATACAGCTTATAATGGATATTCCTCAGGGTATCAAAAATGCCCTCAGAGCCTATTTCTTATTTAAATCTGACCCATTTCTGTCCCTAGATCCTCTGGAACGCCTCAACCATATCTCTGCTGTCAAAGTTCAATCATCGCGTTTAGAATTGGGGGAACCAAGCAACAGAGTCTCAGCATATCGAAGTCCTTGACACTGCAACCATCATCCACAAAGGCAGTAGCTTCGCTCTTTTTGGGGCAGGGCCACCACTTTTGATATTCCCTGCCAGATTCACAATGCCTGACCTGGGCAGGGAAACAAAACAGCATATAGCTGTCATGTGCAGGGAGAAATCTCCCTGTGCCCTGTAACCATTGCTATTTAGTTTTTTTCAAACTAGCTCTCTCTCTTTAAGTTAGTTCAAGAAAATAACAGAAAGGAATGCAGAGAGTGTAAAATAACTAGACATGCACTCTTATTCAATTGTGCCTCCAGTGCATCCGCCTTACTGTTGAATGCACTTTAAGCACCTAGGCCCATATTTATACTTTTTGACGCAAACCTTGCATCAAAAAGTTTAACGCCGGCTACCGCCATTCCAATGTGCCAGCCGGGCGCCATATTTAAGGAATGACAGTAGCCAGCGCTGCGGCCTGGTTAGCGTCAAAATGAATGACTCTAACCGGGCAGCGGAGGCGTAGGGAAGACTGGGGGTTGTGCGTCAAAGAATGGTGCAAGCCAGGTTAGAGTAAAAAAATTACTCTAACCTAACGAGCGTCATTTTTTGACGCACAACCCCCATGGAAATGACTCCTGCCTTAGCAAAGACAGGAGTTATGCCCCCCTGCCCAAGTCCCCTGGGCTTGGCCATTGGGCACAGTGGCATGTAGGGGGGCCCAAGTTAGGCCCCCCTATGCCACTCAAAATAATTGTTTTTAAAAACTTACCTGCACTTACCTCCACTCACCATAGATTGGTCCCCCCATCCATGGGTGGCCTGCAGGGGTGGGCTAGGGTGGCAGGGGGTGTCCCTGGGTGCAGGGAAGGGCACCTGTAGACTGCTTCCATGGTCTCCCACCATGGAAAAGAGCCCACAGGTCCCTTAACGCCTGCCCTGACCCAGGTGTTAATTTTTGACGCAAATCGGGATTTACGTCATTTTCTGGCTCTGCCTCCCAGCCATTCTTTATTTTTGCCCGTTTGGATAAATATGGTGCACAGGTATTTAAGTCATTTCTTGGACAGGAACGCCTACCTTGCATGTCATTAACGCAAGGCGATTTCACGCATCCAGAAAATGACGAACACTGAAATATTTTGACGATAGCGGGGTCTAACGTCAAAGTATAAATATGGACTTTGTTTTCCGTCCATTTTGCATAAAAAAAAAAATGATGCAAATCCGTCACAAGCAGAGTATAAATATGGGCCCTCGTTCCATGCCAGACAGCTGTGGATCTCTAAATATGACAGGGGCAAAGATCTACAATAGACACAGAAACACACCTGTGTGGATTGCGATATGACTTCATGATATTGCTCACTATGTAGAGAGCCACTAGGACTGGAAAATGCATGGTTAATTGGAAGCAGGAGTACATTGAGGCAGAGACACAGTGGGCCATTTGGGGGAACATTTGTCAGCGGATGCTCTGACAGTGAGGGAAGCAAGACTGGCACCTCATAGGAGCACCAACTATTGGGTTAACATTTTACTAGGCACCCAAGACATCCAGTAACACCGTGAGGTATTGAGAATAGCATACTCACACGCATCCATACAAAGTGCATCTAAACTAAATAGCTTACAATCCATCTAGGAACCTCACATAACTAAATACCATCAAACAACAAAGAACATTTTTGGAAGGGCTTCCCAGATTTGCAAGACAGGTCATATAGATAGAAAATGCACCACAATGTCTTGACAGTGGTAGTTAGAACTATAAAAATGTGAGTAACTTATTACAACATATGATAGACTAAATGAAAACTGTGCAACAGAACAGAACCAAGGGATTGTGAAATTGCAAAGTCTGAGAAAAAAGTGTGAAGCTCTATTATTAAACAGTTAAAAATGATACGTTGTGTCAGTGGCCCTTGGTACAGAAGGGGACCGTTCTGCTGCTGCAGCTCATAGCCTCCCAGGCCCCAGGGCAGTGGAGAATTTGCACCTGTTGAGAGCCTTCCATGTGTTATGTCCTGATGTTAGTAGGGGGGTGAGAGAGGAGGGTTCTGTTGCCAAGGGTACTGTTTACAAGATGGCATTTAGGATGAAGCACTGATGGAAGAGGTGTGTCTCCTGTCTGATGGTGACTCTATGATTGTAACTTGTAAATAAACTCACCTCCTTGAAGAAGTCTCCTTATATGACACAAATTGGCGATGACTTGGAGGAGGTGTTAGCGCATCTGACCTTATTTGGGTAATTTATAAAGGGATGCGTTTGTAGGCCGATGGACCTTTTGAATGGGCTTCGAGGAGTTCCCACCATGTAACCCAGTACCAATACAAATCCATAGCAGTAACAATAAATAACATCAATAATCAATAGGAGTCAGTAATTTCCACTCACGATTACCTCTCGGCCAGGAATAACCACACCTTTATGTAAAAAATTAGAATGTTTATTTCCCTATATTAACAATGCTAATGTCGCGTAACTTAGGCGGTCATTATGAACACGCCGGTAAACACCGCTGACTGCCATGGCAACGGTGAACAGAAGACCGCCGTTGGCGATGAAAAGAAAACCACCATATAATGAACTAAAATCCCAAATTTGCCATAAATCACCAGTACACCAGAAACCGCCAGGACCCGGTCGACCAAAATGCTGGACCTCCCACCCCGCCACCGCCGAGCACACCCACATCCCACCCTCCAAATAATGATGCACAATCTATCACATTGGCGGTCAGTGGAAGCCGAACGACCATTGGCGGTGCAGACCGCCACGGGCGGCAAGTGGACTCAACAGCAAGAAGTGCACACATTGGATTAGCTAGAAACCCACATACCTGACACACATGCACAACACCATAAAACACTCACAGACACACCCCATAATCCTTTGCAAAGAAAGTAGGCCAACGAAGACAGAGATCGCCAGAAGCAGACACCGAACGCCACTATACACAAGACTCACACCGAACCACAGAAAAGCACCCTCACCGCGATTCCACCCACAACACCATTCACCATACTCACCAAACACCCACGCTTCACAGAAAGGGAGCTAAGGACCATGGTGGGCGAGATCCTAAAGGTGGAGCCACAACAATTCGGGGCTCAGGTGCAGCACACACTCATGGCCAGGAAGATAGAGCTATGGCAGACCATTGTCAACAAGGTCAATGCAGTGGGACACCATCCACGCACCAGGGACGACATCTGCAAGAGATGGAATGATCTGCGGGGGAAGATCAGGGACATGGCATCCAGGCACCACATTGCAGTCCAGAAGACTGGGGGAGGACCACCACCCGAATACACTGACTGTGAGGAAAAGGTACTGCCCATCATGCACCACGAGGGACTCACTGGACTCACTGGAGGAATGGACTCGGGTAAGTCGTCTACAATTATACCATATCCATCACACCTGGAATGCATGCACCCACCAGGACAATTACCCCACCCAGCCTACATTGACAACATCCAGTCACCCTGCATGCCCACAAACCCACTAACAGGCACACATCCCTCCCCCTGTGCACAGCCACCTACCCCTGCAAGGATTCACAATGGTACTACACCACCCACAATGCAACTCCACATCCAAAGCAAAATGCTGTGCAAACCTCACAAAGGCACCCTGCATGGCCCCAAAGGTTAACACCTGTACAAAACAGCCCAGCCCTGTGCACCCCATCCGATCATGCATTTGTAACAGACATGTCCATTGCCCCCAACAGGCACCCTCACCCATGCCACCCTGACAGACAGGACAAGGAGTGCCAGTGCTCCCCAGAGAGACAGAGGCACCTCACAGGACACTGGGGATAGAACCCTGGACGCTGATGAGCAGGCTGGCCCCTCACACAGTCCTGGACTGTCACCATCCAGCAGCCCCACCCAGGACACCACTGACACCCCTACCACCCAGGCAGGAACATCAGCCCAGGGCAACTGTCCCCACACCTGTGTATCCAGGCCACAGACTGGTGGAACACAGGTACAGAGGCCACAGTCACCCCCTACCAACAGGCAGGAAGACAATGGCACCAGTACAAGTGGACACAGGCACAGGGGGCTAGGCCCAGTGGGAGGGCCTCAGTGGCCCAGGGTGGAGGCCAGAGGATCGATGCTGCAGCCCAGGACGTGATCGCTGAGGTCCTGGGGGCCTACCAGCATACCCATAACAAATTGGCCCAGATAGTATCCACCCTGGAGAAGAGTCAGAGGATGCAGCAGGAACACCACCAAGAGGCCATGGAGCTGTGGAAACTGCACAATGCCACAATGGCCAGCATAGCAGGAGCACTGCTGAAGCTTGTACAAATCCAGTCTGAGACCCACACAGGACAGGAGGCCCCCACTACAGCACATGAGACAGACCGGACAATGACAGCATCAACAGCAACATCCCACGAACTACCCTCAAATGAAACACAAGGAACAACCATGTCATCCCCTCTAGGTCAACAGCAGGCGCACAAAAGGACCCTCTGGCCAAGATATGGGACTGGAACCCCCCACCAAAAACAAGGCTCCCTCAAAGAGGTGACTCTGCAACAATCTGCCCACCAACCATCTGACACAATCAACCAACAAACAGTGATAACAATCAATACGAACTCATGTAAGCATTGATCGACCCATCAATACTTACAACAAGGCTTCCACCATGTTGGCATTAAGGACAACCACCCATGAGCAACTGCCATCACTGTCATTTGCACTATTCAATCCCTGTCCCAAATAAAACACATATCACACCTGTAACACTGTCCCCTGTCCTAATGTGTGGACAAAGTGAAGTATGGGTGCAACTGGCTAATAACCACATTATTTGTAATGCGTAGCATGAAAGTTCACACTCACCTGAAATGTTGTTGTGCCTAAATGTTGTAACAAAAAGGACCACTAAATTGTATTATATCCCATGCAGACCTGGACCCAGTTGGAAATAGTAGATTCAACCCCCCCCTAGATGACAAAGCACACTGACAGTTTGTTTCACAAACACCAATGTCAGCCCTTAGTTCCACATAGTTACTGGAAGTAGAGTTGTATCAGTTGGGTCCTGGAATTGACATCTTCCCCTTCGTCATCATCACCATCACTCTCGTCCCCTCTCTGAGGAAGCTGGTCAGGATATACAGGACCATCCACCTCCAAGAGGGGGACAGAATTTCTCACTGCCACGTTGTGCAGCATACAGCAGGCAACCACTATTCTACACACCTTTGCAGGCCCATAGGCCAGGGAACCCCCAGAGCTATGTAGACAACTAAATCTAGCCTTCAGGAGACCTATTGTGCGCTCTATCGCCCTCCTAGTACACCCATGGGCCTCATTGTAATTCCTCTCTGCATCTGTCCCAGGATTCCTCAGTGGTGTGCGGAGCCAACACAAGTTGGGATAGCCAGAATCACCTAGAAAAAGGTGCAAAACAGAGCAGTCATTGTCAAGCCTCTGAGTCAGACAGCCTGTCTGTCTGCTAGGTGGCAATTAGTGACAAAAAACACCTACCTATGATCCACCCTCTGTCCTCTTGTATTTGTTCCATCTTGCATGGCACACTACTGTTCCTCAGCACAAAGGAATCATGGACTGAACCAGGGAACATGGCATTCACATGTGAGATGTACTGGTCTGCAGTGCATACCAATTGGATGTTCATGGAGTGAAAGTTCTTTCTGTTTCTGTACACCTGTTCACTGACTCTTGGGGGTATGATAGGTATGTGGGTGCCATCAACGGCACCTATCACATGGGGTATGCTTGAAAACGCATAGAAGTCAGACTTGATGGCAGGGAGGTAAGTACTTTGGGGAATCCTCACATAGGACTGGTGGTGTCGTACAAATGAATTTAGAAATCTAGTCAGTATCCTGCTGAACATTGGCTGTGAAAATCCTGCACCCATGCCCAGTGTCACTTGAAATGAGCCCGTGGCCAGGAACTGGAGTGCAGAGAGCACCTGCACTTCAGTAGGGATGGCATTCTGATTACGATTTGCCGGAGTAAGTGCAGGATCCAGTAATGCACAAAGTTTGAGAATAGTTGCACGGGTGAGTCTGTAATTGATTATGATGTGACGCTCCACCATGGTCCGCAAATCAACAAGTGGTCTGTACAGTGATGGGGCCCTTCATCGCCACAAGTGTCAGTACCTAGGAGTGATTTGAAACGTGTGAGGAACAACACACACATAGGCACACATTGTCATTCATTGAACACTGCTGACTTGATTGTAGGGACTCAAAAGCTAAATGTTTTTTACATAATTTAATCTAGACCATAATGATAGAACAGGGTTTGTCATGTGTGGTATTGTGAATGTTCACATGCATAGGTGTGTTAGGTGAACAATAGGGCCTGCATTGTGTAGATATCATTTTAATTAATGCATAGTTAAGGCCAAAATGTCTGCCCCCTGTAATCCAGAACTGTTGTGGTGGAAGTGACCTCATACCGCTAGCGGTTGACGTAATAGTGTAAGGCGGTGTTTACTGCAGTTCGTACAGTCATTGGTTAACATCGATGCCAGTGGGGAATCCTGGCGTATCATGATCGCCGCTGGCGGTGACGGTGCACAAATTCGTCACCCCAACTTCACTTGACTCCCTGATCTCGTGCAAGCAGGTACTCCGCTGAGCGTGCTGCTGTGTCCTGCCTCTGGTCATGGAAGTGGCTTGTGTTGCAGGGGAAAGGGCTCCGGCTTTCACCCAGGAGGAATTGGAGAGGCTAGTGGACGGGGTCCTGCCCCTGTACGCCAAGCTCTACGGACGGCTAGAGGTACAGATGAGTCGGGGGGTTGGGGGCCATGGTTGTGTGTAATGTATGGTGTTGGAAGTACATATGTGTGCATCTCTGACCCTGCATGGGCCATGGTTCATGACATGCTGCGTGTGTATGTACTGTAAGTCTGTTAGTACTGTCTGTCCCATAGTGGACGTGTAGCCAGCTGTACATATTTTCCTGACCTCTGTATTATATTTCTGTGTGTCCCTTTTAGGTTAGCACCCACCAGAAGAGGGCACTTTGGCATGCCATCACCAAGGAGGTGTGGACCCTGGGGGGCTACAACCGGCAGAGCACCCACTGTAGGAAGAGGTAGGAGGACCTGAGGCGCTGGGAGCGAAAAATCTGTGAGGCCCAGCTGGGGAAGTCCTCCCAACGTGGAAGGGGGGCCTGTCGGGCACTGACCCCCTCATGCTATGCATCCTGGCGGTGGCTTACCCAGACCTGGATGGGCGCTTAAAGGCTGCACAGAAGTCACAAGGGGGTGAGTACACATATCACAATCTTAATCCTTGATGGATGTCTGTGTGTGCATTAAGATTTATGCTGCTTAGTTGCTGGGACTCTGACTAATGTCCATCTACATGATGGCCCCCGTAGGGTGTAGGTGTGTTTGGGTCAGGTCTCCTAAACGTTGGGTCCTTAGTTAAGGGGATGGGTGTAGATCACGGTTCTGGTCATTAGTCAGGGGCATGGCCATGGGCATAGTGGATGGGTGTATGTATGGCCACTATGTTCACTCCTTTCAGCTATTTACAAGTGTCTCTCCTGTTTTGTCTCCCCATCCCTGTTTTCTTGTGTTGTACATCAGCATTATCTGGCGAGGGAGCTGAGGCACTGGCGAGTGGGGATGCAGCGGCCCATGGATCCTCGGAAGCAGAGTCATCCGACGCCAAGGGGACCAGTGGGTTGGAGGGCGAGGGGTGTACCACGGGGGAGGCAACTACCACTGGAGATAGTGACTCCAATACCTCCTCCAATTGGGGCACCCTTGTGGTGCCAAACCCTAGTGGGCACACCCTACAGTATCATCTTCCTCCACCCCCATGCCATCACCGCCCTCCCATTTACTCCCCACCGAGTGTTCGTGCCTGCTCACCCAGAAGGGTGGGTGTCTCCTTTGCCCCAGACACCTCCTCCCCTGCCCCAGTAAGCCCTGCTGCCCTCACGGAGGAGGTTATTGACCTCCTGAGAACCATCTCTGTATGGCAGACAATCATTGTCAATGCCATCCAGGGGCTAGCATCAGAGATGCAGCAGACCAATGCCTATCTGGATGGCATTCACGGTGCTGTGTCTGGCCTACAGAGATCTTTTCAGGCTCTGGTCTCCTCTTTGACAGCAGCCAGTTTCCCTGGTCATTACGTCCCCCTCCAACCTCCTCTATCCCTTCCAGCACCCCACTCCTTTTACCCGTCCAAAGCACACAATCTGACACGCAGTCAAGCACATCAACACACAAGAAGCACACTTCTAAACACAAGCACCACACCTCCCACACAAGCATTCACACAGCCAACATACACATGCACACACAGCAACATCCATTTCCCCTAGTGTGCCCAACTTTTCTGCTTCCCTGTCTGTCCCCTCTACATTCACCCCCGCAGGCACTTCACCTTCAGTCACTGTTGCTAAGCCTATTCCTGCACTCACCACAATAGCAGACATCCATACATGTACCCCAGACACCACACCTGCACTCACCACAACTCCTGTAGTTGACACATGCAGCACACTCACCAGACTTGCAGACACCCACACAGCATACATCCACACTGGCAGCCTGTCTTCTCCCACTGTGTCCACCCCATCCTCAAAAAACACACAAACACACCAAGACACCCACCCATCACACATCCACCACACCTCAGCAAACTGTCTAGTCACCTGCACCCAGAACACGCTCCCATACACCACTTAATTCCACACCCTCTGCCTCCACTCCCACGCCCTCCTCCAGGCCCAACCCTATTGCTCCCCAAAAACTTTTCCACTCCCGTGCTGACCTCTTCCAATCCACTGGTCCACCATGTCTTGCCCCTTAATGTTTGCACTTCCTTGCCCTTTCCACTCCTTCTACTTCACATTCCCAATCCCCTTCCCCAGAGAGGAAGAAGCCCCGTGCAGAGTCAATTCCATCTGGCTCTACCCGGTCAAAGCACACACCCCCACCTTCCAAGGCCAAACCCAAACCCCCTCCACCTTCGAACGCAAGTCCAAGCCCCACCCCCATCGCAAATCCCCACTACCCCCTGCCCCTGTTCCCTGAGGTGCCTGGATGCCCTATTGTTGCCCCGTAAGGTGGAGTACCATAGCACTTTTGGGAGTCAGGTTGGGGCCATTGTAGCCCAAAAACGTCTGGCACTATGGACTGGCCATTGGCCGTAATGTGAATAGTTAGCTCTGTGAGCTGCATTAACATTTTATGTGTGGCCTGTGTTTTGGCGGGACACTCTTGAACCCTAGTCTCTTGTTTCATTGTTTGTGAGTGTGGGGCATTTATGTGTACTATGGTCAGGTTGGATTTGCCTTTGCTCAGGTAAGTACCTCTTGCTGTGGGGTGTATGGCTTGTGCTGCTGTGAAGGATTGGGGGAGCGTTGCAGGGTGGGTGGAGTGGGTGGGTATGTAACTGTACCCTTTCCTCCCTTGTCTTGTAGGTTGCGTTACTTACTGTTGTCTTCTTCGTCAGTCGTCTCAGTCATGGAGGTATATGACAAGGAGCAGGGCTGGCATGATCTGCAGCTCTCTATCCATGTCTGCTTCGGCGTGTTGTGAGTGCTTCCGGTGAGTGTTTCCTTGTATTGGCTTTGCGTGGTGGTGGTACCCACCCCGCAACTGACGGCGGTCTAGTGGTTCATTATGGGCGGGTGGGGCCTTTCCTTCGGCCTGTGGGCGGCCTCTGCCGCCGTTGTTGGCACTCCTGTACTAGCTGAGGGTGGTTTTCAGGATGCCTGTGTTTCAGTTGGTTCATTATTTGGCAGTCCGGACCGCTCCTCTGTTGGCGGTTTTTACCGCAACCGCCAGCGGAGCGGTTTTGACAGCCGTGTTCATAATCAGGGCCTTAGTCTTAAAATCAAATGGCAAGCATACAGAAACAGTACTTGCTGCCCAAATCGCCGAAAGAATCGCAATTTAATCAAAGTTTTGACCACTACACATTCTAAGGTTACAGTACAAATCAATAGCAAAAATAACTGCGCAAACTAAATGACCTACATTTAAATTCATCAAAGAAAAGACATTGACTGTTATTTACATCTAGCGAGCATCATCAGTGAGTATCCGAACTAACCTTCAGATTAGAATAGCATGTTTGGACTTCATGCAAATCAATTTAGTTAACAGAAATTTGGAAAAACACCTAACTATGGCTCTATCAAAATTAGCAATTGGTACCTAGGGACAAAAGCAAATAGAGATAACAATCGGTAACATCGTCTTATACCTTGCCTCAGTATGGTTCGGCAAGTTGTGACAGTCTTCGTCAATTGGACATCAGTTCGGTCAGCAAGGCATCGGAATTCAGTATTAAAGTTCAGAATAGAAATATCTCAAGAATAGACATTCAGAATGTTGATTCTGAACAACAACAAAGTTAAGGAAAGTTAAGCAAGTCTCCTCTCGGAACAGTCTAGAAAATAGTGGCATATCTCCTCTCGGTGCAGTCTGGCTAAGTTAGATTTCCTAAAACTACTTCTCACATTGCCATTGGTCAAAGAATCGTATGTTTACATTTAGTCCAATGAAAATAGAACCCTAAATCTATGAATTTACTAGTACACGGTTCACATGATGATTGGCTCCTTTTCTCCTGTTCCCATCATTGGGCTTGTTAGGTATCAATATTGTATCAGCTTATACTCCAGTCAGTGCATCCATTGTCTGCTCCTGGGAAGGTCATTTTTACACACACTATGTTATACAATGTATCCCTAGCTAGTACAGCATATTCTAGCAAGTAGTTCTCATGAGAAAGAATTTCAGTTACTCGTATTTGGTCAACACAGTGGAAAAATCACAATTTAATTCTCTAAGTAGCCATTTTATAATTTGCTTAAGAACTGCAGCTTGACATGAGGCCATGCAACCAGGCCCAAGACCTCACTCAATTAAGGCCTACGATTAAGAAAGCAAATACATAATATATATCCTTTAATATGACATACCACTACATTAATCCAAACAAAAGCTCAACATTTTACATTAATAAGCTATTAATAAGTACACTTCGTGAACATTGTCGGCCACTCAAGTAGGCGCAATTTCAAATGCACACATTATTTCTCTACGTTAACTAATTTTCTATGCAAATTCAAACACTCAGAATATCTGAATGTTCATTAGTAAAAATACAGCGTTAACCGCAGTAACCGCGCCTTTGAATCACGCTGCACTGACAGTCTAGGGCAGGGGTCTTCAAACTGGGGGACGGGCTCCCCTAGTGGGACCTCAAGTGATCCCAGGGGGAGCGCCAAGCTCTGACCAAAAATAAGCATTGTAGAGATAACAGAGCTTTATTGTAAGAAGAAACATGTATTTGCATTTTTGAAAAGGTAACAGTAATTAACTGCAATGTTCAAATTGGTCTAGACGTATTTAAATATTATCAGCTTAAACAAATAATTGTGAAAAATTCAGAGGGGGGGGGCAATGATTTTTATTCTTCAACTGGGGTGGCCCAGCATTAAAGAGTTTGGAGACCTCTGGTCTAGGGTGATTGTTAGATCTATTCAAGTTCGGCAGATTAAATATCCTGCTTGAAGATTTCTGCGCGTCCACCTGATTGTGCTTTCTTCACATGCCTCGTGAGGCGAAGAAAAGCTCTCATCAGCCAAATGAAAATTTGAATCCAGCCACCCTACCACCTTCTTGGCACACACTCCTGTAGTTGCTGGTGTTAGACCCACCCCCTCATTGAGCCTATTCTACTATAGTCCCAGACATGTGTGATTCACACCCTCATAGTTGTGCCTCCTCGACGTGAAGATTAGGAGGAGTCATATTCGAGAAGGGTGATTATTGGTGTTTGGCCCACCCCTGTGAGCCTGATCTTCTCGTGATATTCACAAGGGTGCAGTTTCCTTGACTGGGATCACATCAGGATACTATTTTATGCAGCAAAACAGACCTAATCTTCTTCAGAGAACAAGTCTCTTAGTGCTATGGTGGCCATTTTAGGAGACGGGCCAACCTGACATTCTCTATTATTGAAAGTAAAGTTATACAGCAAAATCACATTCATCAGTGCTTGCGGCAACAGGCACACCTTCTCTACAGGGAGTTGTTATTTAGCAAAATACATCTTAAATTTATTTTTTAATTTTAGTGTCATCATCACTTTCATCAGTGTTTGTGGTCACAGGCACACCAAAACAATTTAAAGATAGGACTTTGAAAGAAGTGCACACTGTGAGCAGCAAGGAAGCACTATTTTTATAGTTTATTAAGACTCATACACAGGTTGGTCACTTTATGTATCCTCATTCTCAACATACAATCGTTGAATTTACTACCACCATTTTCTGAAAGCCATGGAACACCCCAGATACAGTGAATGCAGTGGTTTGATGCCTTCAAAATGCATTTGGGGGCTATTGGTACATTTCATTTTCATCCAGAAAGAAAGGAACTCTTACTGCTACATTCACTTGGATTTGAAGGCAGAGAAGTGTCCAAACACTTGCCAGATTACAAAGGGGTAGATGGAGAAGAATTGGATGAGTATCAAGAAATAGTTAAGAAATTGGAATGAAGATTTGACGTTCAGCCTAGTTTGGTGGTGGTGTGTCACAAATTGTTTAAGAGGGCACAGACACAAAGTGAGAATGTGGATACATATGTGAGTGAAATACAATGACTCAGTTCTCAATGTCAATTTAAAAACTTTTAATGACGAATTAATTAGAGAGCAATTTATTGGTCATTGTCCTGAGGGACATATTTAACAGAAACTACTCACTATGGGTAATCCTTCTTTGGATGAAATTATTAAAGCTGCCATGAGCATAGAGCTGTTGCAAATCTCCTTAAATGAATTAAATTATGACCAACAGGTGGTAGTAGGAGCTGTTAGTATTAAGGGTTCTGGTAAGAAAGATGTTAAATCAAATTACAAAGGGCTTCTAAAATTACAGAACATTTGTTTTAGATGTTGTAACTTACCTCACACAAATGGTGATAGATTGTGTCCCACTAGAAATGTAACATGTAGAATATGTTCTAAGGCAGGCCAGTTTGCAAAACTGTGCTAGAAAAGTTGGCATCCATCTTCTAGAGTAGCTTGTATTGAAGAAATCAAAGCGCTGTCATTAGAGCATTTTGTCTAGCACTTTGAGGATATTGTCTTGGTAGTTTCAGGTGAGATGATAAAAAATGATCCTTTTGAATGTTTTGTCCCATTCGTGGACAGTGGGGTTGGTGAGAAAACACTACATTTGTCAGTTGAAACATGTGCAAGGATCATAATGATTATGTGGAATCTCCTTTATAAAAAGTGGGGTGACAGAAAACCTTTTACTCAAGACAGATCCCCTGTTTAATAAGAACGCAGGAGGATAATTTTAGAAGGATACATAAAGGACATTCTCAACTTTAGAGGACATAGAATTCAGGAAAGATTTACATGGCCAGGAAAAGCCTCAAATTCTGGGGTGGTTTCAAAAAGGATTATTTAGTTTGGTGCTGAGACCAGGAGGGAAAATAGAGGTTTTGGTGGTTAAAGAACAATCTGCCATTAGAATTTCCCAAAGTGTTTAAAGATGTCCTGGACAAGATTACATCCTCTATGTGGTTGTCTTTGTTGGTGGTAGCTCGCAAGTGGATGGGGATATGAGAGTATTTGTGGATTTGCGCATTTTAAACAGAAAGACATGGGATGATTCATACTCCTTCCAAAAATCAGTGAGCTATTAGAAAGACGTGAAGGTGCTGAGTGTTTTTCTAAGAGATGCTTGGCAGCCACTTATCACCAAGTAGAATTAAAAGACTCATTGCAACATTTTGCTGCATTTAACTCCCATATAGATACATTTCAGTATTGTCACATGCCGATCAGGCTTGTGTCAGCCCCATCAGTTTTTCAAAGAAACATCTTCCAGCTTGTGGGTGACATTCCATGAGTGGTTGTGAACCAAGATGATGTGTTAGTATTTGCCAAGACAATGTAGCAGCAAAGATTTCCAGAGTATCTGATTTCAGACAAAGGTGTACAGTTTGTTGGGGTGGATGTGAAAGATTTCTTGGCTGACTCTGGGTTGCAGTTGAAGAGCTTGTTGTATCACCCCCAAATGGACTTGTAGACAAGATGACTAGGGTTGTGACACATTGCATTGAGTAGGTAAAGAACAATGGATGTATTGTGGAGGATGCAATGTGTTCTGTTTTGTGATTTTATCAGACCACTCCTTACCCCGTTACCAAGGTTTCACCATTTGAACTGTTAAGGGGATGGAAACCAACCTCTGTGTTGTTTCCTGCCTGGATGTCTAAGGGGCATATTTATATTACATCTGCGCCTGAGCCCGCGGACGTCAAAATCCCACCGTGTGCATCATTTTCTGGATGCGGGAAACCGCCTTGCGTTAATCATATGCAAGGTAGGCGTTCCCGTCCCAAAAATGACTTAAACACCCATGCGTTTTTATTTATGCTTTCGGGCAAAAATCCCGCACGGCCGCGAGGCGGAGTCGGAAAATGACGCATAACCCGATTTGCGTTAAAAATTAATGCAGGCATTAAAATGGGGCAAACACACCTGTATTTAATCAGAACACACAGAAGCAACAGCAGAGCAGCAAAAGTGAGACATGGAGGTGCTTCTCATCCAGCGTGCACGCTTACGCAGAGCACAACAACGACAACAGCAGGTACCACAATACCAGCAGGGACCCCAAAGGCAATGCAGAAGGCAGGAGAGGATATTCCGCACCAGGACAACCCTTCATGGCCTCAGGGAACATGACATCTTCCAGAGGTACAGGTTGAACTGGCAAGCCATTCAGCAGCTGCTGCGCAACATTGAGCCACAGTTGGCACCCACCTTGCTGACACCACGCACCATCCCAACAGAAACCAAACTGCTAGCTGTACTACACATGTTGGCAAGTGGCTCCTTTCAAACCACTGGCACCCTGGTTGCTGGGATATCACAGCCATCATTCTCCGCCTTCTTGCCCAAAGTACTGGATGCCATCATCGGACTCACACCCCTCCACATCTGCTTCCCAAACACACAGCAGAAGCAGCAGGAGACAAAACAGGGGTTTTACCTCATTAATGGATTCCCACACGTCCTTGGTGCCACTGAATGCACACATGTACGCCTTGTGCCACCTGCTGCAACTGAACACCTATACCGCAACAGGAAGCACACACACTCCATCAATGTGCAGGCCATTGTGGATCACCAAGGATTGATCACCAATATTGTGGCAAAGTATCCTGGAAGTGTCCATGACTCATTCATCTTCCGTCACTGTATCATCAATCAACACTTCCAGGATGGACGATATGGCAATGGACTACTTGTTGGTAAGTACAGAAACCTACTTATATACACACTGCACAGCAACCCTGTAGGACACACAACACATAAACCACGACATCAGCATGTGGACAGGGGTACACTGAGGTTGTGACACCGCTAGCCATGTTTGATAGGTCTGCAGTGAATGTGTCACACATCTGAAATTAGTGTACAGTCTAATGTCTATAGGTCAATGATCACAATGTATGGAGAGGTTTGGCTAATTGTCACCTTGCAAAATGTAAGCATCTCACTGATGTTAAAATTAATCCATTGCATATGTCTAAAGGTATGGGATGTCCAGGGTACATAGATGTTAACCTGTTAACACCACTGTCAATTTGAATCTGTGTATGGAACTATCATCTCACCCCAGTGAAGACACACGGACACCTGTATCACAAGTCGCAATGCTAGGGAGTGCACACTGTACTGCAAATCCCAAAACATACTGCTGACAACCGGTTAGCAGGCAAACACTAAGCCAAGGAAACAACCCAATGCAGATGGTGAATCCTAGAAGCCTAGGAATCAACACAATAACACAAAAGAGCCACAGGCAACACAAGACAACTACTGCCATGCAAGGTGATATGAATGGGGCAAGCTATGTCAACATGATCCCAATCATTTTCTCTTTCAGCTGATCAGGGGTATGGGATCCAGCCATGGATTATGACACCATTTGGCAACCCAAGCACTGCAGCAGAGCGTGCCTACAATGAGGCACATAGGAGGAAACGCGCCATTGTTGAGAGGACCTATGGCATCCTCAAGTCGAGATTCAGGTGCCTTGAAATCACTGGTGGCAGCCTCCTATATTCACCAGAAATGGTCTGTAAGATCATTTTAACATGTGCCATCCTGCACAACATTTGTATACGAACGAACATTCCCCTATTAGAACCAGAGCCACAAAAGGAGGAGGAAGAGGAGGATGCTGGCCTGCAACATGAGAGGGAACAACAAAACACAGCTGCTGGATTGCGTAGGTGCCAACATATTGTGAACAATTTCTTTTGAAACAACTCACCATCACCACTGTATCAACATATGTAAATAAACACTGATAATAATCACCATATCATGGTCTGGATAATCATTTTTGCTCACCTTTATCTCTAAATATCAGAATAAGAGTGTAGCCTCAGGGAGCATTGCTGACATACCGATCAGGACACAGAAAATTCCAAAGCAATTCTGATGCGTATTATACAACAGTCACATACACAGACACTGTAAATGACATATATCCTGTATGTTTCACCTTTGAAGGGCAATAGCAGAGAACCACACCTATTTCACACATACATGTTGGCAACATGGTTCATCGCAGCATATGGCACACAACTAAGGCACCATCAGTCAATATGGGAAAAAAATGCCTCATACATGAGGCAGTGGATGTGCTATTGCATTGATAACAGGAATGTATGACCAGACCCTTGACAGCAGTAAGTCGTACAGCACTTATCTTTGCAAGGACTATCTGTGACTAGAGTTCCATATAAGCAGAACATAGACAGCACAAGGGCCACACCTATGACAAGCATTGCGCACATGACATTCCATGTACATGTCAGCCCATGTCCTAACTCCTGACACACCCATGCTCCTGGTCTCACCCCGCCTGTCTTAAAAGGTCCCTGGAATGGTAATATGTGTGCCCAGATATTCCCCCCTTTACACACACACAGACTAACAATAGTAATCTAGTGTGCTTCACCCTTTCGTATGGTATGCTATAGTCATTGTACATCTGACTGCATCGACGTCAGGTCAATTAATGCCCTGGCTTGTAGTTTCTAAGCCCTGTTATCACCTGTAGATTGCTTCCATTGTGAAAAGAACTGTTGGCCATTTGAACTCAAATCTCACCTACAGGACTTGTGAGAAACTGATGCAGCACACACCTGTGAGCACCTCCATGCAGACCACCCATTTGAACATGCACTGCCCTTGCAGATGCTTGGAACAGCATAGAAGCTGCCATTTTGTCGATTACACTGTTATGCATTGCTAGAGAAAAAAAACACAGGACAAACACAGTCTTCCATGTCAACGGTCTTGTTCTTCCTCCGACCAGTCTTAGTCAGACCACTGAGTATGTACCTCGTGAAATTGCTGAATCCTGATTGACCCTGCATCCTGTCAGCCTGACTGGCACCTGTCTGTGTGTTACCCTAAAGGTTCCTTGTGGCTACATATGTAGCATACTTGCTTTCCCAACCCTCACAAACCTCCGGGGGTATTTTGTCAGGTGCTTCCTCAATGCATACTCAAATACATTGTATAGCATAATCTGCTTTTATATTGTACCATAATTGTAATCTTGTCTCCAAATACCCAAATCATGGCCTATCCCTTGTCTGGGTCTCATGTATGCATGAGCGACAAAGTGTGACAGTGTACCAGGGCCGTATGCAGGGATTGGGTATGGTGCCTCCAGCAGAACCAGCAACCTCTGATAATGTGCATGAAAATTCCACACGTTAGGACCCTGACAGTTCACACGCAGAATCAGATTGCTCACAACATATTGATGGCCTGTGCATGCTGAATAGCTGCAAGATTGATCAACACAGAGGCTATTATGTTCCCAGATGCAGTGGGAACTTTACAGGCCAACCTGTGTACAAATGTTGTAATGACACCTGCCGGAACATGACTCCTGAGATATGATCCCACTCAGCACACCAAGGTTGACCTGTTGACAGTCTCATAACACGTCTGCAGTGACAGGGTGGGAGCATCCCCATGTAGGTTCTCATGTCCTCATTGGCTTCACTTCCATTGATCTCCGAAGGATACTCAGTAGATACAGGAATAGCCGCCACTGAACGTAACTGTGACAACATACACCCCTAAAAATATATAGGATCAACATTGGACCACACACATGAACCAGACACCTCTGTGCAATTGATCACTGGAAATATGTGGCCACATGCTGCTTCGTCTGCTGGTCCACCACTGCCACAGAAGAGTTGTGGCTCAGTCATATGACCACAACTGTGGCGTCATATTACATTTGTGGGTCACCTTTGGCTTTCCGTGTCCACAACATGGTACCCACTTAGTCTGTACATGTGCCTGACTCATGGTGGGTTCACCAACAAGTGCCGAGGAAGCAGTATCCAAATTTCCAGGACATGTGATGGGCAACTTTTGGACCATTGACATGAACAAGCGTCTGCCATCTATCCGGTGCATGCTTTGTCATTTGTGGTGTCTACCTTACCCAACATATTGGAAGTGCACGCAACAGATGTTGCTACATGTATGACTAACACATTTCCTCTCTCATTTCCACACTGACTTTCATCTAAGGTTTGGACACATTGACTTCACATTCATAGAAGCATGTTTGCAATAATGCATCTTGTGATGCACACACACTGGGTCAACAACTACATTAGTAGCCAATGGACACACATTGAGCCATAGTCATTGAGGTATTGTACTTATGTGCGTCACATTGCTATGCTCTCCTGATGCCAAGCATGCCCAAATTGTGCAATACATATATGTAGGCCACACATATGGCCATCTAGTGCGTCAGCTAAGAGTGAAAATCCTGTTAATGAAGTAGCGGATCATGGTCCGCAGTAGTATTATGTCTCACATGTGTCCATACACCGTCAAGACCAAAGTGGGTGCAATCAGCCTATCTCAGTTGTGTAACAAATGTTACATAACATGAAAATGGTAAAATTACCCAAACCCAGTTAATACCCTGAAATTTTGACGCATACGCGTCAAAAAATGACACACAAGCGTCAAAAAATAAGGCTTATGCTTGAAAAACGATGCATAATACCCTGAAAACACCATTGACTCTTCCACACTGTACCTCAGAAAATTGTTTAAATGTAAGACTATTTCCAGATATATGGATGCAGGCTCATTTCTAATCCTGTGCGTCAAAAAAGATGACGCCCAGACTGTATGCGCCAATTTTTTTTGACACATAACGATAAAAACGGCCGCCATTTTAGGCAGGAAGTGATGTAATAGGATATCCTGTTTACAGATTATGTACAGTGGGATGACTTTCACTTGCACTTTGCAGTCTGTGATTCTTCTAGACTGTGTGGCTGTGTTGAGAGTTGTGTCTGGTTAAATTGTGATTTTGTCTCCTGTGTGGTCCATTTCTTGTCATTTTGTGAATAAAATATTGATGTTGGATCCTGTCTGAGTGTTTATTGTGTACAATTGTCTTGTATTATATTGTCTTTGTTGTTTTTGGTAGTCTGTTGTGGGTAGTGATTGTTTGGGTCTAGTTGGGCTGTTTTAGTTGTTTAGTTTAAGTTGTTCATATTCTACTTTCCCCCTATTCTCCTTTGTT
Organism: Pleurodeles waltl; assembly: GCF_031143425.1. Taxonomy (NCBI): domain Eukaryota; kingdom Metazoa; phylum Chordata; class Amphibia; order Caudata; family Salamandridae; genus Pleurodeles; species Pleurodeles waltl. Next base: position 701,634,239 of record NC_090442.1, read on the forward strand.
CCCCTGTATCCCCTATTTCCCTTTTTCTGCTCAGATGTTGGGTAGGCCTCGTCTGGGCAAGATGGGTGAGGAGGAGCTTGGTGGTATTATAGGGCTGGTGTGCCTTTTCCTCCCCCTTATGATTGAGGCAGGTGGGCGGGTGATACAGGGGTATCACACTGAGGCACGGAGGCTCCGGTGGGGCAAGGTCTTGCATCACCTGCAACGCATATATCGAACACCAAGGAATGACCACCAGCTGAAGCACCGCTGGGCTGACCTCATCTCCAGGGAGCAAGATCTGCTGGACCACCTGGGAATTGTGATTGGTGGCCCTGTTGGTGAGTACAAATCATGTAAATGTGCAAGATTAAATGCTCTGTAGTGACATCAGATGATTTGTACAATATCTGCCAGCAATGTTGTTGAGTGTGTGGAATGCTTTGGAAACATACAGGGTCATTTATGTACTATGTTAAGGACCACAATTGCTAGCTGTGAGGAAGCAAGTACTTTGCAAACTTATTGAATACTTTTGCTTAATGTAAGTTGATGCCGCCTTTGTGTCAAACAGCAACACAAATCAGGAGCCAATTATGTTTAGATACAGGTCACATTTGCCTGTGAGGTATTGAAATTTCCAATTCATTACCTACATTTGTTGATGCAACAGCTAGACTGACTTTTGAAACACTACATGAGGCTGAAAATGAGTGCAGGCTTCACGTCAATTGATAATAGCAATGTGGCCACACATATGTCTCGTGTGTCTGGTGAGTGTGTAAGGAAAGCGATTACGGAAATCAAGAAATCTTAGGGATTATTGTGGCCCTCCGTCATTTCGGATACATGTCAGATCTGGATTTGGAGACATAGGGAAAAAGTTCAAGCTGCCCTCAGCTAACATCTTAGACTGGTATTTGGTGTTTGTTGTTCCACCTTTCATTTAGGGATGGCTGGCCAAAGGTATGCACATGGGTTAATGTCTCAATGGTTGGTGCAACGCATCATAGCTGGGCCACATCAAATGAAGAAAATGTAACAAAATGAGGGCTAACAACTGTCCCTGCCCCTCTGTACATTGTACCTGTGTGGCGTAAATTTGTCATGGCCACAATGGCTGGCTGACTGGTAATGCAGTCCTCACGGAAAGTAGCTTTGGATGTCTCTCTTGGATACACATGATGAGACGAATACACTCCATTATTATGTCTGCTCACTAATGAAGGAGCATGTTTCCCACCATATGATAGTTAGGGCCACTGCATGTGGGCAGATATGTGTGTAAAATTCACAGGAGACCCATGGTATATACATGTTAGCCGTGCTATATCGGATGCAGTATCATCATGTCTGAGTGGCTTTACTTACTTATGTAATCTTACACATAGTATTTGTCTCTGGAATTGTTGGACAGTGCACAGAATTTGAGCACATTTCTCCCTTCCATGCCTTACAGGTGGACCCGCACCCTACACTGTGGGCGAGGTGGCTACATTCGAGGACCCCGCAACTCCAGTAAGTGTTGATATGTTTGTTATGTGTTGTGTTTGCTGGTGATGTGTGATGGACTGCTGTGTGTTGAACACATAGCAAGGTGTGATGCGCTGGCCAATCATTTGTCTTATTCCATGAGTCGGATTTCATTCCATCACCATTTTTTAGTTGTCCAATCCTTTTCCTATTGTCTTATTTAGGGATTCTAGGTCAGTCCAGTAGGCCCCGCAGTGTGAATGGGGAAGGGTCATGTGGATAACCCTTGTATCAACAAGAGTCAAACTGGACCTAATCTGTGATTTAGTCAGCCTGCCAGACCCACATTCTCCCTGCTTCCCTATTCACTAATGTACTTATTAAACTGCAGGTTGAACTTCCTAGCAGCATGTAGCTCCACATGTAGTGCTACGAGTATGTGGCACTTGAGTGCAATGGCCTAGGTGTGCATGCAACTCATGGCCAGGGGTGTTCTTGCATCTCTGTGTTTGTTGTAATTCATGGCTTACTGGAAGTATATGATGTGGACAAAGGTCTGTATTTCCAGACATGTGTGGCACTGGGATTGGTCAAGGGTTTGCTGTCTCCTATTTGTAGATACACCTTACCTGTGGTGTGTGTGTAGAGCCAAACACATGTCCAGCTTTCCTGAGCTTCCAAAGTGTCCATGTTGTTTGAAATTGATAGTTGTTACTCCACCCCCCCACCCTCAAACACAGGCATGGGTTTGTGAATAGTGTACCTAGGACTGATGATACAAGTTTGGTAAATAGACATGAAAATCAGTGAATCTTTTGTCTGATCCTAGTATACACAACCATTTTTCCGACATGAGCACTATACTAGCAAGTCCATTTACAACTTGCAGATCATGTGGCCCTAGATTTCCATCCCATATAATGACAATTGTAGCCCTGGCATTGGCGGAGGATGTGCTGCATGATTGTTAGCTGACAACTGGCAGAACTATGATGCCAAAACATGCCAGTTGTTACCCATCTTGTAGGGTTTGGATGTGCTATGTGTGATAGAACCTTTGTAGGCTGGCCTGCCATTTACTTCCTCAGGGACAATCAATGATCTGTATGATGATCTGAGCTGTTACAAGTACAGTAGATGTATTGTCTGATTTACTTCTTGTGCCATTTCACACAATGCAGTTCCTAATGTTATTTTTTTGATTTGTCTTCACAGCTGCAAATATGACACCCATCCTGGTCCGGGAATTCCAAAGGCGGGCAATGAGGTATCAGCATATACTTCAGGTAGAGTATGGGTACCGAAGAATGACCCTCAGATACCGGCACAAACAGGTATGTGTGACATGCTTGTAGATCAGGGCCTTGGCATGAGTGTACATGATTTCTTTTGTATTACAATGTGTGTCCTATACTACAAACAAATCCCAAATAAGCTGTAACATTGGCAGCTACCACAAAGCTACCTTGCAAAGATTAGACCATTCATTGCAACCACCAATCACAGTGACTATGGATCCCAACGTGTTTTTTTCAATAAGTTTGTTTTCAATGTCACATACAGTGCTTCCAGATTTAGTATTGGGGACACTGTGTTTTGTCTGACTGCAGTCTGATGTTCAAGGAAACCCATATACGGTGAGTGGTAGTAAGCACTCTTGTAGTATAGTGTTCATGACTCACATAGATCATTTGTTACACTGCTCAGCATGGTTACTTATTTGGATGTAAACTCAGACACCTCCATTCATGCAGTTTGGTGACTGTTTGCTTAGATTTGTGGGCAATGTTATATGTGTTAGTTTTGCATGGAGGCAACATTTTGAAGGCACTATTTTATGGCTTAGATATCCCTTGAGGAAGCATTATTCTGTCGAACACAGCATTATGGTGTACAGTTTCTCTGTTCATCGGATATTACCCTCAGGAAGGGCAGAGTATGGGTAGAATCCAGGCCACTGTGCATAGTTATCAGCCTACATTATTTCAGGACAGTTGTATTGACAAGCTATGTAATTTGACAGGAGGCAAAATTCAGTGGTCTACTGCACTGTTGATGTGTCACATTACACAGAGACAAAGTGGTTGTGTAAGTGCTATTGATTGAAAAGTGCTGTAGTGCTATATGTACATTGTCCATGAATGTGAGTCCATTACAGTGACATCTTCCATTGTGATCCTACACAAGTTCTAAAGGACAATTCATTGTACATGCTGGGGTGATGTGTCAGACAGTGCAGAGGGACAGGATTTGCCTATGAGTTATTGAGAGACAATCACAAGGCAGGCTGACAAGATAGACAGTGGTTTGCAGAACAGTGCTTGAGTACAGTTGTTGCAAGACTGGCATGCTACGAAGCGCAGGACCTTGGTAATAGGTGGCCATGTGGCAGGGACTAGTGCTTCCGGGTACTTTTACGTGTGAAGGTGATCTGTTCCATGTCTTCATCTTCTGATGTGTGTGTTGCCTCCTTTGTCCTTGGTGGTGGTGGTTGTGAAGGGGCAACACACACCTCAGTGTTTGAAGACGTGGACTCAGACATCCCGGTAGCTGCTACCTGTGGGGGTTTTAGGGCAGTACTGCTGCAAGGAGGATCTGCTGGTTCTTGAGAATAACAGCCACATCACGATGGTAGGCAGCCAGGTCGTCACTGAGGGGGTCATGATTGTATTCGTGCATGCAGTGGAAGGTTTGGGGTGGGAGGTGTTGTGGCAACTCCCTTACTGCAGTGGTGAATTCCTTTACAGTTTGTTATAGTCCTTGCAGGATGGATGTTAGCGCTTGCATGGCTGCTGCCTGATCTGCAGATGACATCATGTACGAACGCATCCCCTCAAGGCTGGCTGCCATATTTTGCATCCCCACCTGCACCTCCCTGGCCAGCTCCCGCTGTACTCCGACGACAGTTCTCTCAAAGCTGGTGCCTGTGTCGTCTGAGTTCTCAGCTGTATTGGATCTGGCAGGTCTGACAATTGGGGTTGTGGGTGGGTCCTCTGTGATGGCTGCTTGTTCTGTGCTCCTCCTTGTGACTGAAGGTGGGGTCTGGAGGGTTCCAAGGACCTCTTGTAGGGTCTGGTGGCTGATGTTTGTCAGCTCGTCATCCATGTCATAAGGGTAGTCCTGGACAGGCATATCCGCAGGAGATCCATCATCCTCTGCAATGAAATAGGGTACAATTAAGATGTCTTTGTTGTGGCATTAGTGATGTGACATGCCTGCCTTGTGATGATTTCACATTGTGATCTTGGTTCCTGTTCATTGATCCAGTCTTTCAGATGGGCATTCTCCTAGGACTATGCCCCACCTGCATGTCACAAGTATTGTGGTAAGTTATTAGACTTGTCGGCATCATCTCCGCTAGGTGTTGGTTTTGGCCAAATAGTGATTTGCCACCTTCTTGTCCTACTCAACCCTCCCCCTACTTCCATTCTCATGGTGAGACATTTCACTGGCTGATGGCACTGGCAGCACACTTAACAATCTGGACCTGTCCCAGTGTCTGATCTTTCACATCCACTTATATATAGTTGAAATGTAGCGTATACTGTGCATAGCATTGTTATGGCACGATATGGATGTCAGCATTGGTAATGTGTATAGCTGATGTAGGGGAATGTGTGGTTCATTGGATTGCCCTGATAGTCGTAGCAATGTCCTATTTCCTCCTCTGACTGTGCAGGTGTATTTCAGTGACCAGTTACATGTGTCCTCCCCCTCAATGCTGTTGTCTGAGCAGTATGACATTTGGGATGTTGCATTGTGACCCAGGCACAGGATGGACCCTGACATATGCAGCATGGGTGTGACCTTAGTGCTGTGTTGCTCCTAATGTTGATGACATTGGCTGATGTTTGCAGCAACTATGGGCATTAACATTTGACAGGAATGGAACATTTGTCTTGTTTCAGGGGAATGTTTACGTTGTCATCCTAAACCCTCTAATTTAGGTTTGTATGATCCATGGGGACGTTACTGCCATTGGCTACTGCCACGGCGGTACAGACAAGCAGCGCGGCGGTCACCGCCAACAGACAGGCGGAAGACAATGTACCGCCCACAGTATCACAACCTGCCAATCCACCACCTTTTCCGGGGTGGATTCACCATGGATAAAAAAACAGCGGAAACAGCTTTTGCAATGGGAAAACGCTCACCTTAACACACTCCACGAGGAAGGAGGCCACCATGGAGCCCGAACTACAAATACTCCCTGCACTTGTCTTTCTGCTCCTCTACGATCACCATCTATGTAGGCGCCGAAGACAACGGTGAGTACTGCACCCATGACATAGGGGAGGGGGGAGGCAAAAGTCAGGGGGACACAAACGCAACACCCCCACCCCCACCCGACCCTCACCCACTACAACACACACACCAATGCATGTCCAAACAGCACAGTAACAACCCCCCCTCCGGAAGAATGCAAAGACAAAAGGAAATCAGTTCAAACATTGTAATGTATCAAAATACAGTAAGCTAATATATACATATATATATACACATTCCAGAATTGATACATTACGATTAGTAGTGCAGGTATGCACATATCAATGTCCGTGCACCACTGGGCCCAAAATGCATGGACGAGGCCCACACTAGATACCTGTCCACAAACGGAGAGAACACTGCAGGGGCATCAGATAGAAATACAACAGGCACCTCAGGGGGAAGGGAAGGGGGGGCACCTCAGCCGGATTACAGCACCACGCCAGATCCACAACCGGGCTCCATGCCCATTGATGTATCCTGGTGAGTGCAAAGCCACAGTCTCTCAAGTCTCTACAGTGGGTGGGTTGCCCACTGCATTATCCTGGGGAGTGCAAAGCCACAGTCTCTCAAGTCTCTACAGTGGGTGGGTTGCCCACTGCTTTATCCTGGGGAGTGCAAAGCCACAGTCTCTCAAGTCTCTACAGTGGGTGGGTTGCCCACTGCATTATCCTGGGGAGTGCAAAGCCACAGTCTCTCAAGTCTCTACAGTGGGTGGGTTGCCCACTGTACCATCCTGGGGAGTGCAAAGCCACAGTCTCTCAAGTCTCTACAGTGGGTGGGTTGCCCACTGCTTTATCCTGGAGAGTGCAAAGCCACAGTCTCTCAAGTCTCTACAGTGGGTGGGTTGCCCACTGTACCATCCTGGGGAGTGCAAAGCCACAGTCTCTCAAGTGGATAACAGTTTCCACTGGTTCTGGAGGAGGACTGGTGCCCAGACTGCATCAGGCTCCCCGTGACGGTTCCTGTTCTGTCACTGTCCCAGCAGCACATGGGCTAACGATGCTTGATTTGGCGGTCTTTTCCCTGTCCAGCGGTGCTTTGCCATGTCGGTCTTTGCCCTGTTCAGCGGTGCTTTGCCCTGTTCAGCGCTCTTCACCATGGCAGTCTTTTCCCTGTTCAGCGGTGCATTGCCATGACGGTCTGTGCCCTGTTCTGGGGTGCTTGACTTTGCAGTTTCTGACCTGTTCAGCGGTGCTTTGCCCTGTTCAGCGGTCTTCACCATGGCGGTCTTTTCCCTGTTCAGCAGTGCTTTGCCATGTCGGTCTTTGCACTGTTCAGCGGTGATTTGCCCTGTTCAGCGGTCTTCACCATGGCGGTCTTTTCCCTGTTCAGCGGTGCTTGACTTTGCAGTTTCTGACCTGTTCAGCGGTGCTTTGCCCTGTTCAGTGGTCTTCTCCATGGCGATCTCTGACCTGTTCAGCGGTGCTTGCCTTTGCTGCCTGACCTGTACATTGGTGTGTGGCATGACGGTCCCTCATTGCCCAGCGGGCTGTGGCTGCCGGGGCCCTCCAGGGCACTGACGCTGGCGGTGCTCTCCGGAATTGTGACTACAGTGCTGCCCTCCTGGGCAATGACTCTGGCGGTGGTCTCCTGACCAGTGACGATTGTGCTGCCCTCCTGGGCACTGACTCTGGCGGTGGTCTCCAGACCAGTGACGATTGTGCTGCCCTCCTGGGCAATGACTCTGGCGGTGGTCTCCTGACCAGTGACGATTGTGCTGCCCTCCTGGGCACTGACTCTGGCGGTGGTCTCCGGACCAGTGACGATTGTGCTGCCCTCCTGAGCAATGACTCTGGCGGTGGTCTCCTGACCAGTGACGATTATGGTGCCCTCCTGGGCACCGACTCTGGCGGTGGTCTCTTGACCAGTGACGATTGTGCTGCCCTCCTGGGCCCTGACTCTGGTGGTGGTGTCCGGACCAGTGACGATTGTGCTGCCCTCCTGGGCAATGACTCTGGCGGTGGTCTCCTGACCAGTGACGATTGTGCTGCCCTCCTAGGCAATGACTCTGGCGGTGGTCTCTGGACCAGTGACGACAGTGCTGGTGGTGGCGTCCCGGCCGCCGGGGAGGATGGCGCCCTTCTCCGCCGTGCTGCTCTTCCCAGACTGTGCAGACTTCTTCTGGCCCTTCACCACCTTTGGAGGAGTCACAGCTGACTCGGCACTCCCCCTGGGACCCTTGTGAGCAGTTTTACTGCCAGGAGTCTTCACCCTGTCCCGTCGGCCACTTTCCAACTTAAGGTGCTTTACAGGGGGTGGACTGGCAGTGCTTTGGCTCCGTGTCACACTGGCTGCCCTGGTGGCCCGTGCACTCCACACACCTTTAACACCTACCACTGGTACTGGACATTTTTTGGCTGAGATGCTACTACGGGACCTATGAATTGGAGGGGTGGGGGTGGTGGCAAAGAGGTCAACGTTGCTGAGGAAGAGTTGCTGACAAAGACTGGGATGGGTAGCTGGAGGGGGTCTGGGAGTGGAGGAAGAGGAGGTGGTTGTATGAGGTGTAACTTTAGGTGATTTGGGTGCAGGTGCAGGTACTGGAGGCTGTCGTGAGGTGGATGGATGTTGGGTGTGTGGGTGCCTGCGTTTGTGTACTTTGGGAGGGGGCGTCACAGACACACTGGGAGTGGACACAGGGGATGTGTAAATGGTAGTGGGGGTGGTGAGTGCAGGTGAGCGGGGTGTAGTGCTGGGTGTTCTGGTGCGAGTCCTAGTGCCTGTAGATGTAGTGCATGCAGGTGAGAGTGTAGACGACACTAGGAGGGAGGAGGGAGACGACGAGGAGGGGGACACAGTGGAGGCAGTGGATGTTGTTGTGTCTGTATGTAGGTGATGCTTGTTTGAGTGCTTGTGGGTTGTGTGGTGCTTATGTTTGCCTGAGCTACTTTTGTGTGTTGAGGTGTATGCATGCTTGTCTGATGGTGTGCTTGGGATAGGCTGGTGTACAGGGGACTGGGTCTGGGTGGAGGAAGTTGGAGGGGGGAGGCTAGACACAGGGACAATGGCTGCCATCCGTGCTGAGGCCAGAGATTGCAGGGTTCGATGAAGGGCAGCCTGACCAGAATGAATGCCCTCCAGGAATGCATTACCGTGTTGCAACTCCCCTTCTACACCCTGGATGGCATTCACAATGGTAGACTGCCCAACAGTGAGTGACCTGAGGAGGTCAATGGCCTCCTCACTGAGGGCAGCAGGGGTGACAGGGGCAGGGGCTGAGGTGCCTGGAGCGAAGGTGATGCCCACCCTCCTGGGTGAGCGGGCACGGGGCGAAAGCTGAGGGGCTGCTGGGAGGCGGTGCTGGTAGGGGAGGTGGCGGCTGTACCTGTAGAAGTGGGGGGCACAGATGGTGCCGCCACCACAAGGGAGCTCCCATCGGCGGACGAGTCTGTGTCGCTGTTTTGTGATCCGGTGACCGACGTGAAGCTCCCCTCGCCCTCCGTCCCACTGGTGTATTCAGAGTCTGTGGTGTGGCCCTCCATGGCCATGTGGGTTGCAGCTCCCTCGTGCTCCGGTGCCACTGTACCTCCACCTGATGATGCTGATGCACACAAGAACAGGAAGAGCACAAAAAGGGGGGGACGAAAGAAGAAAGACAGGTTGAGTGCATGGCTTACCGCTACCGTTGGCGGACAATACAGACACAGCAGCCCCCTGCACTACGCCGTGCTTTTGGCCTCTACAGATGCAATTCCTGGGATCTGCCCTACATGGCTATGGTGGTCATCTGCACACATAGATGACACAGGGGCATGTATACCTGTACTTGGCACTCTACAGAGGTGGGGTGGAGTGCCACATGGCCTGCATTACGGAGGGGCCTAGTCGACGGAACTCGCCCTGGCCTAGGGAAACCCAGACCCCTCCACTGCGCGCCAAGTCCGCAGAATGAGAGTGTACTCACCCCCTTGTGTCTGCTGTGATGCCCTCAAGCGCCCATCCAACTCCGGATAGGCCACCGCCAGGATCCTGAACATCAGGGGGGGTCATGGTTCGACGGACACCCCTCCCACGTTGGGAGGCCATCCCCAGCTGAGCCTCCGCCGTCTTCTTGCTCCAGCGGCGAATGTCCTCCCATCTTTTCCGGCAGTGGGTGCCCCGTCTCTGGTGGACCCCCAGGGTCCGGACGTCCTTGGCGATGGCACGCCAAATGTCCTTCTTCTGGTGGGCGCTGACCTACATGACATGAACAGGGGAAGAAGAGAAGTCATTAACAACAGCACCGTCGAAGTGGGTGGCCCTCATCCCTACCCTTGCCATGTGGCACATGCATTCACAGTCCTTCATGTTCCCTGAACTCTGCCCCCTTCCTACTGACATCCAGCCCTCTCCACCCAGGCATAGCCCATACAACGTGCTCCCTGTGTACTTACCTGTTGGTCTGGAGGACCGTAGAGTAGCATGTACTGGGGGAGGACCCCGTCCACGAGCTTCTCCAACTCCTGAGCAGTGAAGGCAGGGGCCCTTTCCCCAGACACAGCAGCCATTGTCTCTTCCAGACCGAGGTCACAGCAGCACTTGCAGTGTAGGTCCTCTCCTGTCGAAGATCAGGTATCGAGTGATTGAACAGATAGAAAATAGCGGTCACGTCCGCGGCGGTGCGTCTCATCTGGTCCCCCCCCACAGGAGTGAACAGGTGTACAGGAACCGGAAGAGTTATCATTCCATGAATGTACAGATGGTATGTTTGGCAGACCAGTACATCTCCCAGGTAAATGCTATGTTCCCTGGCTATGTGCATGACGCCTACATCCTGCGGAATAGCAGTATCCCGTATGTGATGGGTCAACTCCAGAGGCACCGGGTGTGGCTATTAGGGGACTCTGGTTACCCCAACCTGTCATGGCTATTGACCCCAGTGAGGAATCCCAGGACCAGGGCAGAGGAACGCTACAATGAGGCCCATGGGCGGACTAGGAGGGTGATCGAACGCACCTTCGGCCTCCTGAAGGCCAGGTTCAGGTGCCTCCATATGACAGGTGGTTCCCTATTCTACTCACCAAAGAAGGTGTGCCAGATCATCATCGCCTGCTCGATGCTTCACAATCTTGCTTTGCGACGCCTTTTCTGCAGGAGGATGGTCCAGATGGCGGTGTTGTGGCAGCTGTGGAGCCTGTGGAGCCTGTGGAAAGTGATGAGGAGGAAGCTGAGGAAGAAGACATAGACAACAGGGAGTCAGTCATACAGCAATATTTCCAGTGACACACAGGTGAGAACATTTTTTTTTACCATTACATTCTCTTTCACACTTCTACCTCTATCCTGTCTGTCATTTAGTAGCAGTATTTGGTAACTGAGTTGTACCTTTCCATTACGGTTTCACAGGTGTGGTTACCAACGTGTGTCATCTGCTTGCATCCTTCATGGACTTGTGATGTGTGACATAGGTATGTTGGCATTACAATTGAAAACGCATTTTGACACTGTCATTGATAATACAAATTTACCAAATCGCAGACTGACTCCAGATTGTTTTGTGCTTCAAGGGTGTTTATTTAAGTGCTCAAAAATGGAGGGGGGTTTTCAAATGGGAATGAGGGATGGTGGAGGAATGTCCATGGCAGAGTCCAGTCTATTCGTCTCACAGGTGCTTTGCCCATATTGACATAGGAAGTGGAGCTGGGGCAGTTCCAATCTGGACAGGGTAACAAAGTGGGACAGTAGGAGGACAATCAGGGTGGTCTCATTTCCTGGCGGGGTCTTGCCATCTTGCTCTGTCCTGTTCCTGGATCTCAGGGACTGCTTGCGGGGTGGTTCTCTGTCTGCAGGGGGTGGGGTGCTGGTGTGGTGGTCCTGTGGCGGGGCGTCCTGTCCACTAGCACCGGCGGAGGTGGTGGGCAGTTCATTGTCCATGCTAGTGTCAGGGGCCCCTTGGAGAACCACGGTGTCCCTCATGGTCTTTTGTATGTCCTTCAGCACCCCTACGATGGTGCACAGGGCGGAGCGGATGGTTCTGAGCTACTCCCTGAACCCCAAATACTGCTCCTCCTGCAGGCGCTGGGTCTCCTGAAACTTGGCCAGGACTGTTGCCATCGTTTCCTGGGAGTGGTGGTATGCTCCCATGATGGAGGAGAGGGCCTCGTGGAGAGTGGGTTCCCTTGGCCTGTCCGCCCCCTGTCGCACAGCAGCCCTCCCAGTTCCCCTGTGTGCCTGTGCCTCCGTCCCCTGGACCGTGTGCCCACTACCACTGCCCCCAGGTCCCTGTTGTTGTTGGGGTGGTGGGTTAGCCTGGGTTCCCTGTAGTGGTGGACACACCGCTGATTGACGTGTCCTGGGTACGGAGGTATGGGCCCGCTGGGTGGGTGCTGTGCTGGTGTTACCAGAGGGTGGAAGGTCAGTGTTGGGCTGTGCCTGTGCAAGGGGAACCGACTGTCCCAAGGCCCACGATGGTCCGGGCTGGTCATCTGGATCCAGTTGGCCACAGCTGCTGTCATCACTGTGGGCCTCTTCTGTGGGTGGAGTGGAGATGTCTGGACCCTCCTGTGTGGTGACGTTCCGTAGTGGTCCTGCAGGGGTATAAGAGCATGATTATTGCATGTGTGTGTGTCATGGTGTGCAATGGGTGGGTGTGCGTGTACCCCAGTGCAAGCATTCCTGTGTGGGGGTTTGTGTGATGATGGTTAGGGGTTTTTTATGGGCATGTGCAGTGAGCATGCTTTAGTGAGGGGTGACCATGCTTAGTTGTGTCATGCAGGGCTTGGTGTTGGGATGGGTGGTTTGTGTTATTAGTACATTAGTGAGGAGTTGGAGTGATAGGGGAGGGGGTGAGGGTGGGGGTGTGTGATAGCATGCAGGTAGGGTGGGGGATATGATAGTTAAGATTTGACTTACCAGTGTCCATTACTCCACCGACTCCTCCGAGGCCCTCTGGATGCATGATGGTCAAGACTTGCTTCTCCCATGTTGTTAGTTGTGTGGGAGGAGGTGGGGGTCCACCGCCAGTCCGCTGTACCGCGATGTTGTGCCTGGAGACCACAGAACGCACCTTCCCCCGTAGGTCGTTCCACCTCTTCCTGATGTCCTCCCGATTTCTTGGATGCTGTCCCACAGCGTTGACCCTGTCCACGATTCTGCGCCATAGCTCCGTCTTCCTGGCTATGGAGGTGTGCTGCACCTGTGAGCCAAATAGCTGTGGCTCTACCCGGAGGATTTCCTCCACCATGACCCTGAGCTCCTCCTCGGAAAACCTGGGGTGTCTTTGGCGTGACATGGGGTGGTGTGGGTGATGTGTGGGGTGGTGTATGTGTTGATGTGTGTGGTGATGTGTAGTGGTGTGTGGTGTTTTGTGCGTGGAATGTTGTATGGGTGATGGTGTTGTGTGCCTCTGTGTGGTGGGGTTCTCAATTGCTGTGCTCTCTGTCTCTCGGCTTCCTCAAAATTTCTGGTTGTAGGGGTTTGTGGGTGATGTGGGTGTGTGTTTTATATTGTGTAGGGTGTGTGGGAGTGTTGTTTGTATGTGTATCAGGTGTGTGTATTTTAAATTGTCCAATGTGGCGGTGTTTTGGAGATGTGTGTGTATTTTGAGCGCAGCGGTGTGTACCGCCAATGGAAATCCTGTTGAAAGACCGCTGCGTGGATTCGTGGGTCGTGATAGCATGGGCGTGTTTCTGTTAGCGTGACGGTGGAGGATTTTTTTTCGCCAGTTTATCACTGACCTTTGGTGTGGCGGACTTGTGTGGGTGTCTGAATTTCGGCGGATTCCGAGATGTGTGTCAAAATAGCTGTGGCGGAATTCCGCAGCGGTGTATTGGCGGTCTTCTGCACGGCGGTAAGCGGCTTTTACCGCCAATGTTGTAATGACCCCCTAAGCCCACTAAGTATGAGAACAAGGAAAGAGGAGGGAGGGGAAGGAATCATGTCCATATCCAAAAGTCTAGAGGTTGGCCCTCCGGAGGGTCCTCTTGATGGACTTCACACGCCTGTTTATGTGGCGAACATCCCGGCACAGATGGCTTAACTTTCGCAACACACGTCCATCTTCCGTTCCATGTTGTGGAATGCTGCAGGGTCAACTGATGGAGCTGGGCAGTCTGGGTACCGGTGGAGGAGGTCTGTGTGTGTGTGGAGGCAAGGCCAGTGGGCTGTCCTGCACCTGTAGCAATGCTGGGGCCTGGAAGTCTGGCAGATGTAGGGACAACAGTCCCAGCTGTGGGTGGGGCCACCTGGCTTGAAGTGGTGGTTGTGCTGGTGGTGGCTGTGGTGGGCAAAGTAGGGCCACCCTGTGGGAAGGCCTCCATGCCCCAGAGGCCCGTTCATGACGGTATCAACGGGCCACCCTCCTGAACCCCGACTCTACCAGCAGGATGTGCTGGTATCTCATGGCCCGCCGCTGGAACTCACGGACCTGGTCTGGAGTCATGTTTGCAGCTGTGAAGACAAATGAAAATAATCTACATTAGGAACTGCATTGTGTGAAATGGCACAATAAGTCAATCAGACAATACATCTACAGTACTTGTAACAGCTCATATCACAATACAGATCATTGAATGTCCCTGAGTAAGAACATGGCAGGCCAGCCTACAAAGGTCACATCTCACATAGCACATCCAAAACCTACAAGATGGGTAACAACTGGCATTGACTTGCCATCTGAGTTCTGTCAGTTATCAGCTAACAATCATGCTGCATATCCTCCGCCAATACCTGGGCTACAAATGTCAGTGTACGGAATGCAAACTAAAGCCACATGTTCTGCAAGTTGTAACAGGACTTGCCAGTATATTACCCATGTGCCATACCTGAGTGTGTATACTAGGTTCCGACCAAACAGTCATTTATTCACATGTATGTGTAACATACTGGTAGCATCAGTCCTAGGTACCCTATTCACAAACCCATGCCTGTGTTTGAGGGGGGGTGGATAAAGAACTAAGAATTCCAAACAACATGGACACCGAGGAGTGTATAGAAAACTCCACACGTGTTTGGCTCTACACACACCACAGGTAAGGTCTATCAACAATTAGGAGTCTGCAAACCCTAGACCAATCATAGCGCCACAAGTCAGGAAATGCAGAGCTTGGTACACAACATATACTTCCAGTAAGGCATGACTTACATCAGACACAGAGTTGCAAGAACACACATGATCATGATTAGCATGCACACCTAGGCCATTGCATTCAAGTTCCACATACTTGTAGCACTACATGTGGAAGTACATGCTGCTAGGAAGTTCTACCTACAGTTGAATAAGTACCTTGGTAAAAAGGGAAGCAGAAGTTTGTTGGAAAGCAATTTGCTGTACCAATCTGGGAGAATGTGGGGTCTGACAGGCTTACTAAATCTGAGCTGACTTCCAGTGCGACTCTTGTTGATACAAGTGTCATCCACATGACTCACCCCAGTACTCACTGTGGTGCCTACAGGAATGGCCTACAATCCCTAGCTAATACAATAGGATACGCATTGGCCAACTCAAAACATTTGAGAAACTGAAATCCCACTCATGGAACAAGACAAATGATTGGCCAACGCATCCCACCTTGCTATGCGTTCAACACACAGGAGTCCATCACACCTAACCAGCAAACACAACACATAACAGACATATCAACACTTACTGGAGTGTTCGGGGTCCTCAAATGTAGCCACCTCTCCCACAGTGTAGGGTGCCAGTCCACCTGTAAGGCATGGAAGGAAGAAATGTGCTCAAAATCTGTGCACTGACCAACAATTTCAAAGACATATACAATGTGTAGGCTGAATAAGGAAATGGCAGCCATTCAGACATGATGATACTGCATCTGATATATCACGGCCAACTTGTACATAGCATGAGTCTCCTGTGACAGTTACACACATATCTGCACACATGCAGTGGCCCTAACTATCATGTGGTGGCAGACATGCCCCGTCATTAGTGACCAGAAAAAAATATGGAGTGTAATTGTTTCATCATGTGCATCAAAGCGAGACATCCAAAGCCTGGTTACTTGAGGACTGCATTACCAGTCAAACAGCCTATGTGGCCATGACACATTTATTACACATAGGTACAATGTACAGAGGGACAAGGACTTTTGTAAGCCCTCATGTTGTTACAGTTTCTTCATTTGATGTGGGCCAGCTATGGTGATTTGCACCAACCATAGAGATGTGAACCCATGTGCATACCTTTGGACTGCCATCCCTAATTGGAATGTGGCACAACTAACTCCAAAAACCATTCTAAGATGTTAGCTTATGACACCTTACACCTTTTCACAATGTTTTCAAATACAGATCTGACATGTATCCAAAAAGATGAAAGACCACAATAATCCCTAACATTCATAGAACTTCCGTGAACGCTTTCCTTCCACACTCACCAGACTCACATGAGACATTTGTCTGGGCCACTTTGCTATCATCAATTGACGTTAAGCCAGCACTCATTTTCTGCATCATGTAGTGAATCTAAAGTCAGTCTAGCTATTGCGTCAACAAAGTTAGCCAATATGTTAGTACATCTTTACTTCTCTGGCAAATGTGGCCCATGTAGACATGATAGGCTCCTATTTTGTTTGGTTGTCTGACACAAAGGCAGCACCAATTTACTTAAAGGAAAAGTATCCTGTAAGGTTTCATAGCACGTGCTACCTGACAGCTAGCAATTGTGATCCTTCCCATAGTGCATCAATTACCCTGTATGTTTCCCCAACATTACACACAGTCAGCAAGTTAGATGGCAGATATTGTACAAATCATCTGATGTCACTACAGAGCATTTAATCGTGCACATTTACATGATTAGTACTCACCAACAGGGCCACCAATCACGATCCCCAGGTGGTCCAATAGATCCTGCTCCCTGGTGATGAGGTCAGCCCACCGGTGCTTCAGCTGGTGGTCACTCCTCTAGCTGGCATACACACGCTGCAGGTGAAGCAGCACCTTTCCCCACCGGATTCTGCGCGCCTCCGTGTGAAACCCCTGTATCACCCTGCCCCCTGCCTCGATCATCAGTGGCAAGAAATGGCACACAAGCCATGTGAAGCCCCCCAACTCCTCTTCACCCATCCTGCCAAGACGTGGCCTGCCAGACATTGTACAAATGAGAAAGGGAATAGGGGTTAAAGAAATAGAAAGGGGAAAAGGGTGAAAGTAGGGGTACAAAAAAAGAAGAAAAGTAAACTTAACCACTAAAAGAGCCCAACTATCCCCAAACTAGCACTACCCACAACAGACTCCCACAAACAACAAAAACACTAGAAAACTGGACAAATGTACACAAAACACAGTAGGACAGTAAACACCAACAATATTAATTTCACAAATTGACAATAGAGACAGCACACAGGACGCAAAAGCACACAATTAATAGAAATCACTCTCAACATAGCCACACAGTCTAGAAGAATCACAGACTGCAAAGTGAAAGTGAAAGTACACCTACTGTACATGATCTGTAAACAGGATATCCTATTACATCACTTTGTGAATAAAATGTCCACCCTTTTTCGCGTTATGCGTCATATTTTTTTACGCATACAGTTTGTGCGTCATAATTTTCGACGCACAGGAGTGAAAATGAGCCCGCATCCAAATAATAGTAATCTGTACAATTATCTGGATGCGGCCTAATTTTCACTCCTGTGCATCAAAACAAATTACGCAAATTCTGTATTGGTGTGCAAAAAATTACGCATAACACTAGCAACGTCAAAATTTCAGTGCATGAACTGGTTTTGGGCATTTTTTCTGTTTTTATGTTATGTTACATTTGGGACACATCAGAGATAGGCTGATGGCACCCACTATGGAGTTGATGGTGTATGTTCACATGTGTGACATCATACTGCAGCGGACCATGACCCGCTACTTCCTTCACAGTATTTTTACGGTTGGCTGACGCACTAGATGGCCATATGTGTGGCCTACATATATGTATTGCACAAATTGGGCATGTTTGGCATCAGGAGAGGATAGCAATGTGACGCACATATGTACAATACCGAAATGCCTTTGGCTCAATGTTTGTGCTGTGGCAACTAATGTATTTGTTGACCAAGTGTGTGTGTGCATCACATGATGCATTATTGAACATATGCTTGTATGAATGTAAAGTCCATGTGTCCTAACCTTAGATGCAAGTCATTGTGGAACTGAGAGAGGACATGTGTTAGTCATACATGTAGCAACATCCTTTATGTGCACTTCCAAGATTTACGGTAACCTAGACACCACATATGACAAAGCATGCACCAGATAGATGGCAGACGCTTGTTCATGTCAATGGTCCACATTTTCAACATCCTATGTCCTAGATTTTTGGTAACAGCTTCCTAGGCACTTGTTGGTGAATCCCACAGTGAGTCATACACATGCATTGAGGAAGTGGGTACCATGTTGTTTGCCCAGATAGACCACAAATGTATGATTACGCCACAGTTGAGGTCATATAACTGAGCCACAACTCTCAAGTGGCTATGGTGGTCCAGCAGACGAGGCAGCACGTGTGCACATATTTCCAGTGATCAATTGCACATAGGTGTCTTGTTCATGTGTGTGGTCAAATGTTGAGCCTGTATATTTTTTGCGGTGTAATTTGTCACAGTTAGGTCCAGGACTCATCATGAGTCAGTGGCAGCTATTCCTGTATCTATTGAGTATCCTTTGTGGATCAATGTGAGTAAAGTGGATGTGGACATAAGAACCTACATGGGGACGGTCCCACCCTGTCACTAAAGACGTGTAATGAGACAGTCAACAGGGCAACCTTGGTGTGCTGAGTGAGATAATGTCTCAGGCGTCATGTTCTGACAGGTGTCATTACAACATTTGTACACAGCTTAGCCTCTGCAATTCCCACTGCATTTGGGAACATCATAGCCTCTGTGCTGATTATTCTTGCAGCTATTCACCACACACGGCCCATCAAAATTTTGTGAGCAATGTAATTCTGTGTGTGAACTGTGAGGGTCCTGACGTGTGGATTTTTCATGGACATTATCAGAGGTTGCTGGTTCTGCTGAAGGCCCCGTACCCAAATCCTGCATACGGCCCTGGGACACTGTCACACTTTGTCATTCATGCATAAATGAGACCCAGACAAGGGATGGGCCATGAATTTTGGTTTTCACAGAGGATTGAACTCATATGGTAGAGTTAAAAGGCAGATGATGCTATACAATGTATTTGGGTATGCATTGAAGAAGCACATGCCCAAATACCCTCTGATGAATGAGAGGTTTGCTAACGCAAGTGTGGTACATATGTAGCCACAGGGATACTTTAGGGTGACGCACAGACAGATGCCAGTCAGGCTGACAGGATGCAGGGTGAATCAGGATCCAGCAATTTGACAAGTTATATAATCAGTGGTCTGACTAAGACTGTTTGGAGGACGAACTAGACAGTTGACATGTCAAACTGTGTATCTCCTGTGTTTTTGAAGGTGACAAATGAACCCAATAGTATCAATGCTTAACGGTGTATTTGACAAAATGGCAACTCCTATGCTGTTCCAGGCATCAGCAGGGGCATTGCTTGTTGAAATGGGTGGTGTGCATGGAGGTGATCACAGGTGTGGGCTGCATCAGTTTCTCAAAAGTCCTGTAGGTGAGATTTGCATTCTAATGGCCAACAGACATTTTCACACAGGAAGCAATCTACAGGTGCTAACAGGGCTTGGAAACTAGAAGCCAGTGTATTAATTGACCTGGCATCCATGTAGTCAGATGTTCTATGACAGTGGTATACCATAGGAAAGGGTGTAGCACACTGGATTGCTATTGACAAGCTGTGTGTGTAGAGGAGGGAATATCAGGGTACACATCTTACTATTCCAGGGACCTCTTTAGACAGGTGGGTTGTGACCAGGTCGTTGGGTTGTGTGTTAGGAGTTAGGAAATGGGCTGACATGTACATGAAATGTCATATGCGCAATGCTGCTCATATGTTTGGCATTTGTGCTGTCTATGTACTGCTTCTATGGAACTCTGGTCACAGATAGTCCTTGCAAATATTGGATGCAGTTGGACTTACTGCTGTCAAGGGTCTGCTCATACATTCCTGTTACTGATGCAAAATCACATCCACTGCCTCATGTGTGAGGCTTGTTTTCCCCTTATTGAGTGATGGTGTCTTAATTGTGAGCCATATGTTGCGATGAACCATGATTTCAGCATGTATGTGTGAAATAGGAGTGGTCCTCTGCTATTGCCCTTTAAAGGTGAAATGTACAGGATATATGTAATTTACAGTGTGTGTGTATGTGACCATTGTATGATACGCATCACATTTGCTCTGGGATTTTCAGTGTCCTAATCGGTATATCAGCAATGTTCCATGAGGCAACACTCTTATTCTGATAGTTAGAGATGAAGGTGTGCAAAAATGAATATCCAAACGATGATATGGTGATTTTTTTAGGTGTTTATTTAAATTAGTTCATAAAGTGGTGATGGTGATTATATTTCAAAGAAATTGTTCACGATATGTTGCCGCCTGCGTAAACCAGCGCCCGTGTTCTGTAGTTCCCCCTTATGTTGCAAGCCACCATACTCCTCTTCCTCCTCTTCAGGCATGTGTGGCTCGGGTTCCAGGAGGGGAATGTTCCTTTTTATGCAAATGTTGTGCAGAATAGCACATGTTAGGATGATCTTACAGACCATCTCCGGGGAATATAGGAGGCTACCACCAGTGATGTCGAGGCACCGGAACCTTGATTTGAGGATGCCGAAGGTCCTCTCGACTATGGTACGTGTCCTCCTATGTGCGTCATTGTAGGCACGCTCTGCTGTAGTACTCGGGTTGCCAAATGGTGTCATTATCCATGGCTGTATGCCATACCCCTGATCAGCTGCAAGAGAAAATGAATGGGATCATGTTGATGTAGCTAGCCCTATTGAAATCACCTTTCATGGCAGTAGTTGTCTTGTGTTGTCTGTGACTCTTTTGTGTTATTATGTCGCTTCCTAGGCTTGTAGGATGTACCATCTGCATTGTGTTGTTTCCTTGGTTGAACGAGTGTTTGGCTGCTAACCGGTTGTCAGCAGTATGTTTTGGGATTTGCAGTACAGTGTGCCCTCCCTAGCATTGTGACTTGTGTTACAGGTGTCCCTGTGTCTTCACTGGGGGTGAGATGATAGTTCCATACTCAGGTTAAGATTGACAGTGTTGTTAACACGTTCATATCACTGTACCCTGGACATCCCATACCTTTAGACTTATGCAATGGATTAATGTAAACATCATTGAGACACTTACAATTTGCAAGGTGACATTTAGGCAACCCACTCCGAACGTTGTGATCTTTGACATCTTAACATTAGACTGTACAGTAATTTCTGATGTGTGACAGGTTCAATGGTGACCTAAGAAACATGGCTAGCGGTGTCACAACCTCAGTGTGTTCCTGTCGACATGTTGCTGTTGTGGTGAATGTGTTGTGTGTCCTAGAGGGTTGCTGTGCAGTGTGTATATAAGTAGGTTTCTGTACTTACCAACAAGTAGTCCATTGCCATACCGTCCATCCTGGAAGTATTCATTGATGGTGCTGTGACAGAAGATGAATGAGTCATGGACACTCCCAAGATATTTAGCCACGATGTTGGTGATCAATCCCTGGTGATCGACAATGACCTGCACATTGATGGAATGTGTGTGCTTCCTGTTGCGGTAGAGGTGTTCAGTTGCAGCAGGTGGCAACAGGAGTACATGTGTGCAGTCGATTGCACCAAGGACGTGTGGGAAGCCACTAATGAGGTGAAACCCCTGTTTTGTTTCCTGCTGCTTCTGCAGTGTGTTAGGGAAGCAGATATGGCGGGGTGTAAGTCCAATGATGGCATCCGGTACTTTGGGAAAAAAGGCAGAGAATGATGGCTGTGATATTCCGGCAACCAGGGCACCAGTTGTTTGAAAAGAGCCACTTGCCAGCATGTGAAGTACGGCAAGCAGCTTGGTTTCTGTTGGGATGGTGTGGGGTGTCAGCAAAGTGGGTGCCAACTGCGGCTCAAGGTTGCGCAGCAGCTGCTGAATGGCCTGCCAGTTCAACCTGTACCTCTGGATGATGTTTTGTTCCCTGAGGCAATGAAGGGTTGTTCTGGGGTGGAATATCCTCTCCTGCCTTCTGCGCTGCCTCTTGGGGTCCCTGCAGGTGTTGTGGTAGCTGTTGTTGTAGCTGCTGGGCTCTGCGTCTGCGTGCACGCTGGATAAGAATCACCTCCATGTCTCCCTTTTGCTGCTCTGCTGTTGCATCTGTGTGTTCTGATTAAATACAGGTGTGTTTGCCCCCAATTTAATGCCTGTCCTGACCCAGGCATTAATTTTTGATGCAAATTGGGCTGTGCGTCATTTTCCGGCTCCGCCTCCCGGCGTGCGTCATTTTTGCCCGAAAGCATAAATACGACGCACTGCCGTTTAAGTCATTTTTTGGACGGAAACAACTACCTTGCATATCATTAACGCAAGGCGGGTTGCCGCATCCAAAAAATGACGCACACGGCGGAATTTTGTCGTCTGCGGGCTCAGGTGTCAAAGTTTAAATACGGGGCAAGGTTTGCGCTGAATGTGCGTCAACATTCTGCGCAGACGGAGTATAAATATGCCCCTTAGGGGCATATTTATACTTTTGTTGCACTGAATTACCGTACATTTTTTAATGCTAATTCAATGCAAACTTAACTTCATATTGATATTTTGATGCTGGACCCGTCTAGCATTAAAATATTGGAGTTAAAGTCATTTTTGGGATATGTGAAACCTCCTTACATCAATGAGATGCAAGGAGGTGTTCCCATCCAAAAAATGACTAAAAGCTCCTAGCGTCTTATTTATCCTACCGTACAAAAATGGTGCGGGCCTAAATAATGCCGCTAAGCCTGCTTAACACCATCATTTAATGCCTGGGTCAGAGCAGGCATTAGGAGACCTGTGGACCCATTTCCATGGTCAAACACCATGGAAAAAGCCCACAGGTGCCCACCCCATGAACACCCCCAACCACACCCGAGGGACACCAGAGGATGGGGGGTACCCCATCCCAGGTAAGTAGGGTAAGAAGATGTATCTTAAATTTGTTTATTAAAGTGCCATTGGGGGCCCTGGAATGCTCCCCCCTACATGGCACTGGGTGCAATGGCCACGCCCAGGGAACCCTTGTCCTCTGTACTGGCCATTGGGGTGGTTGGCATAACTCCTGTTTTTTATTAGACAGGAGTCATGTGACATGGATGGTTTTGCGTCAGGAAATGACGCTAGGCGGGATAAAGGCATTTTGTGCCTTTAACCAGCCTCGCGTCATTTTTTGGTGTAAAACACCCTTCCGCCATACCGCCATGCCCACCCAGCTAACGTCATTTTCCATGACGCTAGCCCACCCTTTGCGCCGGCTTGCGGGATTTCATAAATTTGGTGCCCGGCTGGCGCTCTGGAATGACGCAAGCCAGCACTATACTTTTTGACGCAGAACTGCATTTGCGCAGTTTTGCGTCAAAAAGTATAAATATGGGGGTTACTTGTAAGGTTTTATGACACTGTTTTTTCTCCCTGCTTCTGCAACTACCAATACTGTTGACCCAACCTCCCTACTTTGGCTGTTCTCATTTCACTACAGAACCTTTTCTCTTTTTTCCATCTGATGAGGAATCAGCTCAGTTTATCCTCTGCTAAGCAACTTACCCATAGAGGACATATCAAGCATCTCCTGCATTACCCCTACACGTTTGAAAAAACTACTGCACCTCCACCCAACCAGAAGTTCTTCTTGTGTGTTTGGCTCTGGCTTCCATTGCTAAATACAAGAAGGCACTGGGAGAAAGAGAATTATTATGGAGTACCCTTGAGTCTGTACTGATTTTATAAAAGGATCCATGATGATGATGAGATGATGATGATACATACTTATAATACATGGCGTTCTGCAATACTGTATAAATGCATTGCTCTTATTTTTATTTATTTTTATCAGCGACTAGTGACACACTCAGTCACTGACTATAAAGAAAAGACGTGAGAATTCAATTATAAGTTATTACAGTCAAGTTCTAACGTCACACTTTCTGATGCCAGAGTACCAGCAACACAGGTGAAAGGCAGGTCAGAGAACAAAGCATAATTGAAGCAGTTGTTTAAAGCAACGAAAACTGAAAATTGCTTTTCTTTCTTCTACTCCATTTTAATAGCGTTAAATGACAAGCAGAGAAAATATGTATATTTTTGCACTCCTTAGGCAGAGAGAACTAGAATCTTTCTGCATGTTTCTTTACCTTCCGAGCTACTGCAGCTTTATTTGTTGAAACTGACTTGTACTGAAGTGCCTCTTAAATGTTTGCAACAGATATCTAATAGGCGTTTGATATGCTTAGTTTTGCATTAGAGGTTTTATTTATATTCTTCATGTTTGCAAACATGCTTGCTCTTTCATATGAAAGAACAACATATCAAGGTTTTAAGTGGTTTGTGGGAAAGGAGATAGTGTGACCATGTATTATATGGGATAAAGTACCCAGTGGTGTACATGATAAAGATATTGCAAGTCACCTCGGAGTTCCACCAACCTTGTAAAGGAACTCCTCTGTGATTTGCAATATCGTCATAATATACAGCAGGAGGTATGTTATCCCTTTAATAAAGCACAAGAGTTATGCTACAAGGGTGTCCTGCTGCTAGGTAACTGAAACCAATTAATGTTTGCTGAAACAGCCGTGTCCAAATTCCCATGGAACTTGGTAAAATAGACAAGGTATATTATGCTATTTCACAAAGGTTTTGTATAGCACAGCATTCACCAATTTCATGGCCATCTACTTGACCTATTTCTGATGCTCTCAAATGTATTGCCCTACTGCCCAGTGTTCTTGTTTTAGGCATCTCCTTGCCCAGCGTCACTTTGTTTGAGATGTGCTCTATCCCCATCCAGCCTTTGCCCATTTCTTCATACCTCCAGGTTTTTGGTGTCACAAGTGATTCGATTGTTTCAGGGATTGCATTTGTTCAAACTCCCTTTATTTGTTTCCTGTCCTTAAGAACCTCTGTTTTGAGAATTTCTGTCCCACGGATCCATGGGATGGACTGATGTAGACAGACAAAACTGATAGAACAGATTGATAGATATGTAAATAGACAGGAATGCACTGCACCAGACGTACGGCAGTGGAGCAGTAACAGCTGTGGTAAGTGGAAGATAGCTCTGCTCTCTGTTGTAAGTGAGAGGTAGCTCAGCTGTCTGTGGTACTAAAAGGACAGCTTTGATACACTTCAACCAATGGATCAGTTAACTGAGCAAGGCATAGATCTTTTGTTTGTTACAACTTATATTTCGCTCTTTAATCCCTCTTCAAGTGATGCTATCTTTCCAGAGTACTGACCGGGGGGCCTTCCTGCTCTCTCTCACTAATTAAGACATTTGCCTGCAGAGCAGAGTTACCCAGAGAGTCACCAGAGGGTGGGACAACAGCTGCTTGTTCATTTCTTTGAAGAGGACAGGAGTATCTGGGCTTACAGAAATACCTTTGAGGGGGCAGGGTTGAAGAGGGATATATTGACACTGTTCAATCTCCGACCAGCATGGCTTACAAACCAGTAATCCAGTGGACACATGGGGGCATTTAATCTATGTTACAGATGCAGAATTCTCCTGATTTCAGTCCAGGATATCTAGTAAAACTGATTCCAAAAGAAGCATTCTGTCAGTCTAAAGCGCAAGGACCACAAAGACACACACACGTTTACAGGTGCTGGTAAGCACATGTTTTATTTCCTGTCATGACTCTAACCTGTGCCCAAAACTTCTTCAAACCCTAAACTGTTTGCCTGCTTTATGAACCCTGAGACAATTTATGCCATGTTACATTACCTTTATAATAGCAGCAGATTTGCAGCTTCTAAAAGCTTTTCATCATGTGAAAGAGGAGGAGGGCCTTGTGGGAGAACATGTTACTGCCTACTCATCATCATCAAACACTTTGAGGCAGATTTAAGAGCCCCTTGCGCCACTTTAGCACCTCATTAGTGTCATTGTTTTACGCTAAGGTGACCTTTTGCCCGTGCCATATTTACGAAGTGGAGCAATGCATGCACTGCACCACTTTGTGACCCTTTGCGCCACATTATGCATGCTCAAAGCAGGCGTTAAAAGGACACATCCATTGTAATCAATGGGCCTGCTTGCACTTTGCTCGGCTAGTGTGACAATTTTTTACTCTATTGGTACAAAGCGCCACAATAACATCAAAAATGTTGATGCTATTGTTCCTAATACATCATAAATACGGCGCACACATGGAAGTGTTAGGGGTGCTCAAGGGGGTGCAAGAAAAGTGGTGCTGCATTGGATGCAGTGTCACTTTTCTTAAATTCGGCCCTTTATTTCGATCACTAGGATCATAAAAGTACATCACAGGCAACACATAGAACATTTCAAATAAATTAAAATACATTAATACATCAATGAAAATCTGCATAAAAAGTTGTGATGCAATATCAACACGCCGTAATAAAGACAATAAAGCTAGTACGCAAAAGAACTCCTGATCAATTTTAAATTCTAGACAAACGGACCTTGGAGCAGATGCAAAAACATAGCAGAAATAAAACCAGGGAGTCCTAGAAAAATTAGCAGTACAGTAATGGACTCTATCAGCCATTACAGTAGTCTTACATTCAACTATGAAATTCTAAGATGACCAATGCATTAATATACCAAAAAACATCTAAGTGACTACTTGCGTTACAGTTCACAAGCATGGACCACTCAACAGTGAAAAGCAATACTTTGGTAATGGAAATCCACTTAGTTCCAGGTTAAGGTGGATGATGCATTTGTAAAATGCCTTCTAAAGGTTCCTCCTCCATACATCAAACCAATCTTATTGATCAATCTACAACAGTAATAGAATCCAGTATCCACTGGTAAGCTATCAGAGCAGTAAATGCCTTGAATACACTTAGGGGCAGATTTAAGAGCCCTATGCGTCTACTTGCGCCACATTACCATCATTTTGTTACGCTACTGTGGCCCAACAAGGTCAAAATCAATGTGCCAAATTCGCAAAGCGGTGCAATGCATGCATTGCACCACTTTGTAAACCTTGCGCGACATTATGCCTACACCAGGCATAATGCATGCAAAGGGGGCGTTCCCCTGTTAGGGGGGGATGAAAAAAATGGCGCAAAGTAATCTAAGAGTTTTTTTCCATAACTTTTTTCTGCACTTTTAACATCTGCTCAGAGCAGGTGTTAGAAGGAGGCACACCATTGTTTACAATAGGCCTCAATGGGCTTTGCAGGATTAGAATCAATTTTTCTTACACTAATCCTGCAAAGCTCCGAACTAGCATCAAAACTTTTGACGCTAGTTCCCTAACTACCACCAAGGTGCACCATATCCTGGATATGGTGCACACGTGGCATTAGGGGGGCACTAAGTGGCGCAGGAAAAGTGGCATTGCACTGGGTGCAGTGCCACTTTTCTTAAATCTGGCACTTAGTGTGTCTTAACCACAGGGCTATTAGGTATTTGGCTAAACCAAATACCACTATGCTTGTATCGGTTTGCAGTTATTTTAAAGCCTCTATGTATTTTCTGGTCACAAATTTCTACAGAGTGGCACGATCCACTTTTTTTGCCTAATCAGCCCTAGAGAAGCTTAAGAGAGGACAGGACAGCCCCATGAAGAGGAGCTGGGGATATGCGTCATGTTCTGCTGAGCCACTTCTATTTACCCCCCCCAAAAGACAAATGCTCCTGAGGATGTCACCATGTCATTGGGGGGTTTGAAAACCCATAATGGACATCTGCTATGCTGAACCTCCAAAGCTGATCTGTAAACCGAATTGGTTCAGGAGGTTCCAGCTCACCCTGTGTTCCATTAAGTGTCTGCATAAAGGGAGACTATATTGTCAGACAGCTGCCATGAGCTATTTTGCCAAATTCTCAGGGGCAGCATAAATTACATCACACTCTTTGAATTCCCATTCTACTCTGCTTGATGAAATAGTAGAAAGTTTTGCCACGGAGCATTATACTCAAAACACAGATCATGGTACATTGTTCAAATAAAAACTTTTTTTAAACTTGAAGTTGCAGAACAATATAGTAAGTGTTTTAAAACTATGCCTGATAAGAAAGGGTGTTGATTTAGGGAAAGACTGGCGCTCAAGGCTTAAGTGGTATCTGTGGGTTGTAGCATAAAGTATCACACGGTGCACTCTTAGAGGACCACACCCCTGATCCCCCACTGCATGGTGAGCCAAAACAGATAACTAATATACACAAATAAGATGCACACGTTGTATACACATTCACATATCAGAATGTACATGAGACGTCCATTTTGTTTAATGGTCACACTTGTTTTACTAAATTACAACATATTAATCAACAGTTATCTTAAGGTGCATACTCTGCCACTGACTAGATGTTCATTGCGATAGAAGTAGAATGTTAGGAAGGGTAATTAATACTCAAAAACATTAAACAAAACTTCAGAAATGTTAGTATTTGACCTGGAGAAATATTTGCAACATTAAGTGTATTCCATGTCATCCCCCCTTCTCTTCTCAGTTTTTCGCCAGAAAAGCTTAGAAGCTGTAAAACATGGCTGTGGGGTTTGAATGAAACAACATCCGATATAAAGATTGTGATTCAGCAATACTGATTTGAGGACTGAATTGGAATTGGACATTATTATTAAACCGAAGAGGAACTAAATGGACACTGCTTTGCCTCGTTATATGTCTATTATAGTATTTTACACTGTTCTAAGGGCTCACAGTTTGGTGTACTTCTTATTTTTCCAAGGATAATCATAGTGACTACAATGGACGTCTCATGTACATTCTGAGATATGAATGTGTATACAACGTGTGCCTCTTATTTGTGTTTTAAAACTATCCCTAACTGAGTCAATCAATCAATCAGTATTTGTAAAACATGGCTACTCACCAGTGAGGGTCTCAAGGCGCTGGGGGGAGGGGCCTCATCCGAAGAGCCACGTCTTGAGGTTCTTCCTGAAGATGGTGAGCGACAGGCTTTGTTTGAGGTGCAGGGGGAGGTTGTTCCAGCTCTTCGCTGCAGTGTAGGTAAAAGATTGTCCTGTGGCAGTGGTTTTGCGGATACGAGGGACGGTAGTCTGGGCCATCTGGGCAGAGCGGAGGGATCTGGCAGGGGTGTGGAAGGAGACGCAGTGGTTCAGGTAGGCTGGTCCTGCGTTGTGTATGGCCTTGTACGTGTGGGTGAGAAGTGTTACTGAAACAAAAATAATACCAAGTGTTACAGAAATTAAAAATAATAAGGCACAGTTACTTTCAAAAGATCAGTAGAGAGATTTGTAAATTAATTGCAGAAACATATAGACGCCAGTGCTGCCTATCTACCGGATATGATATTTCCGTAAGACAAGGTAACACAGCAGCCATAAGGCACTTCAGAGCGAGGGTACTACATAACAGAAAAAGTTTTGGGGTTTGGGAAATGACATCTTAAACCATTTGACCTGTACTTTTATTCAGACACAACTTACACACACACACGTTCACACACACACGCACTATCAGATGCACAAACTATCACCCGCAAGCACGCACACACCGTACTTTTGAAAGTATGTTTACTTACCTCAACTGCCAGTGCGGCCCATATTACAACTAAACAGTGCTCCGTTCTTTATTACACTAATAGTGATTATTAGGTTATTCACTATTAGTGTAACAAAACACTGACAGAAAATAAGGAACATGGAGCTCCCACCAACGTCTGCAACGAGGAGCTGCCTCTGTGCCCCTGGTACTGATTATGCCACCTCTGAGGCCAGGGGTCGCAAAGGGACCACAAGGGGTCGCAAGGGGCATGGCAGGGGTCACAGTTGCGACCCCTGGCAACTCCTAAAGGACGTTCATGTCTACAGGGATCACTGGGGAGATACAATAGCATTTTTGCCGGAATGCTGAAAATCCTCACGCCCTTCCTGGAAGTTAGTCCTAAAGGGTACCTGCACACGCCGTGAGAATTAAAGCCTCCTGTCGGGGCCTTAAACGCCCTCTGATTTGAAAAGAACATTTCCAGAGAATTCTTTGTTTCAAAATCACACTTTTGGTGAGTTTTCAGCATCTTTGCCTCAGCGCGTCCAGCTGTGTTGAGCTGACAGCTTGAGACGACGCATGTGCACACAGGCGGCCCTAATCAGTGAAGTCAGCGCACCCTTGGGTGTGCCGTGGACCGCTCTCCTCCGGTTCACGCCTTATAATACGTCTAAATAGCCTCATTTCTCGGGACAAGGCCCAGTTCACTTCCAATGGGAGCTAGTCCAGCACTTACAGTATGCATAATTCATCCTCAAAACGTTTGCTTGGCACACAACGTCGAAGCGCAGGGAGCCAGGACATGTTTCGTTCTTTGAGCATAAGTAAAGTTTTTTTTTCAGAAAAATCTGGTGTTGGGGTCATGTATTAACTGTATTATCTTCCGCGCCTTTATTTATCAATTGGCTTTCAATTCCAAGCATGTCCCTGCCTGATTATGAGAAGGAAGGATAACTGTGTTTGCCTGCAGCATTTCAATTAAAGGGGTGAAATAAAGTCAAAGCGCGACAAGAAATGCTGTTATTGGAAAGCTGCCGTATCGAAGACTGGAACACGATAACGTTTGAAAATTATTTCATCCAGTTCAGTTCAGCAGTCAACACTACCCTGAAGATTTTAGGGTTGTTCCGTACTTTAAAAATCTGCAGCAGCTTGCGGCTCATTCATTGTCTGTCGCCCAACCTCTTCACAAAATAATGTCATATTTATACAACAATTACGGCCTACGAAGAGAAGTCCAAACGAAATAACTCCATATCACGTCTCTGCCACAGAGGGTAAGAAAACTATTTGATTGGACAAGGATAAACGTGGCTGAGGGGATTTGTGACCTCCAGGAAAAAAGATGCCTAAATAGAAAACTTTAAAATTTCTTAAAGTCAATATTTACTCCATCAGACTTTCAGCTCATATATTTATGTTCAGCTAGAAGAGACTTGGGGGCATATGTACGAACACATTGTCCCATTGACACAGAATGAGAAAAACCCTTTGATACATCTGGCCCTTGATTCAGAGCACTAGAAAATAAAATTGGCAAGCTTGCCACTCACAAGATGCTATGTACACGCTTCCTTAAGATGTCCTCCATTTGTGCTTTACATCGGGGTTGCATTGATCATGTCAAGTGAGAGAGTGGGTTATGCGATATGCTACAGATCTGTACCCTGATTACAGATGGTGTGCTAACCAAGCTGCAGCAAAGAGCGCTGAGAGATGCATTAGGGAGCAATGTGCAAATCCTGGCGTGCATGGTCTCAAAGTCACCATCCTAAGAACACAGGCTACACGTAGTGACCACTTATTGTACTGGACAAGTAGATCCGATTATGTTTAGAGAAACAAAGTTATACGTGTTGTCACCTGAAGCACACACCTGCCATATTTACATATTAAGTAGATAGTGTAACTAAAAGACATCACTAGAGACTAGGGTTCTCCATTTTTATTCTAGAACGCCATTCTACTGATGGAGTGTGATTAAAATCTTATAATTAACATGAGAAGCTTGCAATATAATGCTTTGTGAAATCGCATAGAAAGTGTAAACGTTAACGCATGTGTATGAAATGTGCCCACGGGGAGTGGCCACCATTGTATTCGATGACTAATGAAATTGACTAATAATGAAATATTAATGTACTAATGTATGATTTGTATTAGTATTAAGAGTTATATGTTAAGGTTTTGTTAATTAATCACTAGGCCTTAGTTAGCATGAGTCGGTTTCATATTAAATGTGTTTTTCTAACGTGCAATGTGCTGACTTGCTGCAGGACATGAAGCTGTGCTTTTCCAGAAGTTAGAGATGTGTGTGTAACCGTAGTAAATCTTCTCATGAGAACTCGACTTGCCCAAGGAGACATTCTTGTGGAGCGCAACAGTGTAATTCGCAACAGGTACAAGGTCCTTTAGACTAGGGAAGACAATGGGACTACTAACTTGAGTAACAAATGTCACTTAGTCCTCACCTGACATTCTACCCGTTGGAGGCGTCAACCAAGGAACCAATAAACTACGTGAGAACTGTTATGGGGTGACAATCTTAATGAGGCGACAAGTAAAATATTGGATGGAGATAATGATGCACCAAATATTGATCAATCGGAAATTAGAGACTTGTTACTGTTGGTCCGCCAGTTCCGCTATATGCGCAGGCGAAATCTAGTGTATGCGATCAAGGAGTAATGACTCAAGACGTAATAAGAGGATGGTTCACAGGAAGCTCCCAAGGGCTGACACTGGGAGAACAGACAGTCGAAAGATCTAGATCTTTGTTGGACTTCAGTCCGATTGGAGTCCCTCTAGAGACAATGAGACAAGCAGGGTTGGGTCTACTGACACCACAGGTATTGAGTGCAAATACGTCACAGACACCGATGGTGCAGGCTGGAAATATCTTGTTGCCGGGCTTGACTGCGCAACAACTGAATGAATGGTTGGACAAACTTAACACTCCGCAGACTACTTCTGCGCTAGCAGAGCGGTCAGAAAGAGAGGAATACCTGCATTTTGTGAGGTTGGGTGTGGAAGCAGCGGAGCTAGTTGACGGAACTATGGGAGTGAACAGGTTGGAATCATACACTGAGGCAGAACTGAAGTACCTGTGCTCGAAAATAACCAAAGAAGTGAGTAAGGTGCACCAGAGGTTAGCGAACGTAGCAGACAAATACGGTATAGACTTAGACAATACTAAGTATCTGAAGAGGAGTTATAGGTTAGTCTTCGAACCTAAAGACTTTGAGCAAATGAGAACCACTGGATTGAAGGCACACCTCAAAGAGATACTACAGAGTGCCCAGGTTTGGGGAGCATTAGAGAAGGGGGAAGGCAGATGGGCAAAGAAGAGAGATAAGAGTAAAAGTGACTGCCTGGAACCGCAGCAGACAAAAGCTGCACCAGACACGGGAACAATAAAGATGTTACCAATGAGAGAGACAGCTGGAAGGGTTCTAGTTCATGTACCGTGGTCTAGAGGTGACATTTTGTCATTTACTAACGATTATCCGAGGTTGAGGGAAAAGCCGATAGAGTGGTACCATCAGACGGACAGGTTTGTGAAGCTCGCGAAGTGCCTTTGGGAACACTTGAATACCATGTTATAGATTGTAGTTCCAGCTGATTTGTGGCTTGAGTGCAAGAGGGGTGTGGCTTGGCCGACAGAGGAACCGGCAAGGGTTAAGATTACTGGAGCACCGTCTCCTGACGTGATGCGGTATTACCATAGGGTGACTGAGTTTTTAAAACAAAAGGTGTCGCCGAAAGTCACTAATTGGCAGAAAATTGATCGAACGGCACAAGAAGGCAAAGAGTCGATACATGCTTACTATGAGAGGTTGTTAAAGGCGTTCAAACATTACAGTGGCACGGAGGTCATAGAACCGAAAGACATGAATCATCTTGTGTTCAGGTTCGTTGAGGGATTGAGGCCAGAGATTAGCCAGATGATTAAGAATCATTTGATCTGTTGGCAAGCGAAACCGATTGATGAAGTGTTGCAGTATGCGAAATACTGTAGATTGAGTTAAAACAGAAAAAGCTGAAAGAGAAGGTGATGGTGATGCAAATTAAGGCAGCTCAGGCAGGAATACAGAGAAATGGAGTACAGCAGATGGTACAGCAACAGCCTCAAGGGAACGGAATGTTCCAGCCGCAATCAAGAGGCAGAGGTCGGGGAGGTTTTGTGAATCGTGGTCAAGACTAGAATACTGTTGTGGTTCAAAATGACGTGCAGGGGATGAAAAAGATGTTGCCATGCCATGCGTGCGGGGGCGTGGGACACTGGAAGCGGGAGTGCCCAATGATGGTGCAGGAGGGTGTTGTTCAACAAAGCAAATGATGTCGGTACCTTTCAAAATGTGAGGGGTCCAAGAGTGAGGGGTCCAAATACGAACTTCCAGAATAACATGGTTCAGATGCAGGGTCTCCAGCCTATGCAACAAGTGCAAATGCCACGCGTCCAGCAAGCACAGTTGCAGCAAATACAACAGCAGGTTCCCATGGTACCTAGACAGCAAATGGAGTTGCCTTTAGCTCCGATGGGACAGCAACAGGTGATGCTTGCTCAACAGGTCACAGGCCAAACAATGAGTCAAAGTAATACAGTACAACAGTTCCCATTGCGTGGTGAGAATGGAATAAACGATGAATGGTCGGATGATTGTTCAGACAGTGAGGAGTGCAGGCTTGCAGCATCCCTAGAAGTAGATCAGAGGGGACCTTATGTGCAAGGGAAGATGATGGGTCACAAGGTTTCGTTCCTGGTTGACACAGGAGCTCCACGCTCCACAGTGAGAAGTGCAGAGGTTCCGAAATTGCCACTTTCAGGGCATACTATAAAGGTGGTAGGAGTAGCAAATCAGCTCTTGACTAATCCGATTACAGATCCGGTTCAAGTTGAGATTGGTACCTTTCAGGGATCGCACAGGTTTGTAGTCTGTGATTCAAGCATCCCTACTGGGAAGAGACTTACTGTTAAAGACGAGGTGTTCGATCACCTGTTCCAATGAAGAATTGAGGTGCAGACAAACAGTGATGATGAAGGGGACAATGGCCAGATCTCAGAGCCAGAGACGGAGACCACAGATGAGGAGTACCCTTTGATAAGCTTCTTCCCGATGTTCACAGTGACCGATTTGCCAACAGAATTACAGGGAACAGTGACAAAGAAAGTGTGGGACTTGACAGGGAAGGACTGATCAAAGGAGTACAACCAGTCAAAGCAGAGGTGAAGCCAAATGCTGTGTTTTCCCAGGTACCGCAGTACCACATGGCACAAGATGTCCTCATACACGTGGCACAGATAATTGCAGACTTTGTGAAGCAAGGGGTCCTAAAAGAAGTTATGAGCAGCCCATGTAATTCACCAATAATGGGACTGAGGAAGCCTTGTGGGAAAGTTCGAATTGTCCAAGACCTGAGAAAAATTAATGAGATAATGGTAAAATGTTGCCCCATAGTGCCGAATCCAGCCGTGATCATGTTCCAAGTTCCATGTGATGCAGAGTGGTTCACGGTTGTGGACTTGTCTCAAGCGTTCTTTTCGGTGCCTCTTCATGAGGACAGCCAATTTCTCTTCAGTTTTAAAGTCTTGGACAAGGTTTAAAGTTGGTGTCGGATTCCTCAAGGGTTTTCAGAAGCTCGAGTACTGTCAGAAAGAGGTGAAGTACTTAGGTCACCTGATTGAAAAGGGGTCAAGGAGAATATCCAAAGAAAGAGTGACAGCCATATTACAGATGAGTCCCCCGACATCCAAGAGAGACGTGAGGATGTTCTTGGGAATGGTGGGCTACGGTCGCCAGTGGATTCCCAACTTCTCGATTATCTCTGAACCTTTGGTGAGGTTGACTGTCAAGGAGATTAAGGATGGCCCGGGTGCCCTAACTATGTCCGAGCAAGAAATGAAGGCATTCATTGAACTGAGCTTTAGTTATGACTGACTACACAAAGCCTTTAGTATTGTTTTGTCATGAATGTGATGCTTGTTCTTTGTCTGTCCTGACACAGGTCCATGGAGGCACAAACCGCCCAGTAGAATATATTTTTCAGCTACTTTGGACTCAGTCGCAGCAGCCTTACCGGGTTGTTTGCGTGCAGTTGCAGCAGTTGGTCAGAGCCTTACTCAGTGTGAAGGCATAGTGATGGGACACCCTTTAACAGTAATGGTCCCACACTCAGTTGAAATACTACTCACCCGAACCAAGACGCAGCATATGACAAATGCCCGCCTGACCAAGTATGAAACGATTATATTGGGGTCACCTAATGTATCACTAAAACGATGTACTGTGTTGAACCCGGCAACTTTGCTTCCCAATGAGAATACAGATATTGATGATGCTGAGGAAGTAGAACATGATTGTCTTGAGGTAACCAAACTGTGCACCAAACCAAGACCTGATATTAAAGATACCCAATTGGAGGAAAATTATTACATTATCTTTGTTGATGGCTCGTGTCTAAGAGACTCAGTGGGAGTACTAAGAGCCGGATACTCTGTGTGTACAATCACCGGTATCCTGGAAGCATCTTGGCTCAAGAGAGTGTATTCTGCTCAAGTGGCTGAATTAATTGCTCTTACTAGGGCATGCCATGCCGCTGAGAACCTAAAAGTGACTATCTATACTGACAGCAGATACGGATTCGGAATTGTCCATGATTTTGGCCAGCTATAATCCCAGAGGGTTTTTCTGACCTCTTCTGGTTCTCCAGTGAAAAATGGTGAAAAGATTAAGGAATTGTTGCACGCAATTCAGTTACCTCTTGAAATTGCCGTGGTGAAATGCAATGCTCATGTGGAGTCACAAGACTTTGTGTCAATGGGAAACGGATATGCAGATCAAGTTGCAAGGTTTTGAGCATTGAACTGTATATCGTTCAAAGATCAGTGGGAATTGTTACTGGAAACTGAAAATGAGACATGCACAGGTTATGCATTGAGGGTAGTTGATACAATGGAAGAGTTAACATTTTTGCAGGGACGTGCCAGCAAAGATGAGAAACGCGCTTGGGTTAAAATGCAATGTGTACAAAGACCAGATGACTTGTGGGTTTCAGATGAGGGGAAAATGGTTTTGCCAAACAGCCTTTTGTCACAGTTTGCAAGGTTTTACCATGGACGAGCACATATTGGGAGAGATGCCATGATTAGGTTGTTCAATATTGACTGGTTTAATCCGAAGTTCAGACAAGCCGCAGAAGTGATTTGTCACAGGTGTATCATCTGTCAACAGATGAATGCGGGGAGAGGGACTGTGGTGAATTTGAGCCACATTGGGAGAGCAGGAGGTCCATTTAGCAGGATGCAGATGGATTTTATTGAGATGCCTGTGTGTGGAGGTCTGAGGTATGTGTTGGTGATTGTGTGCATCTTTAGTCATTGGATTGAAGCTTACCCTACACGTAGGAATGACAGTCTCACAGTAGCGAAGTTGCTGCTTAGGGAATTGATACCACGTTTCGGGTTTCCGATCTCTTTAGAATCAGATAGGGGAATTCACTTCAACAATGAGGTGGTTAAGCTCTTGTGTGCCGCACTAAACATTGAACAGAAGTTGCATTGTAGCTACCGCCCAGAAGCCTCAGGACTAGTGGAACAGATGAATGGTACCTTGAAGTCGAGAATGGCAAAGATGTGTGCAGCTACAAACTTGAAATGGCCTGATGCATTGCCCTTAGTGCTGATGTCAATGAGAAATACACCTAACAAGAAAACAGGACTGTCTCCTCATGAAATTCTCATGGGCCGAGCTATGAGATTGCCCGCAGTGCCTGCAAATGCTCTTGTGAATATCACGGATGATATGGTGTTGGACTACTGCAAGGGTCTGGCTGACGTGGTCCGCTTTTTCTCTCACCAGGTGGAAGCCACCACACTGCCACCAATAACTGATCCAGGTCACAATCTGAAAGCCGGTGACTGGGTTGTTGTCAAGAAACACGTGAGGAAGTCGTGTTTGGAGCCAAGGTGGAAAGGCCGTATCAAGTAATACTGACAGCTGCTACTGCCGTGAAATGTGAGGGGATTCCAAACTGGAACCATGCCAGTCACACAAAGAAGGTGACAAGCCCAACTGATGAGGAACTTGGGTTGTCGAAAATAACAGCTACGGAAAAGGAAGTCTCAGGGGCGGTGAGTAATCAAAGGGGAACTGAGACAGAAGGAGAGCCCGTTGAGGACGGCCTGGTCACTCAACCAGTAAATGAAACCCAGAGGGGTGACAGTGAGCCTATCTCAACTGAGGCACCAGGGGAACCGACGCAAAGAGAGGTTCTCCCAGAAGCAGACGGATACGGGTTTGAAGTAGAGCCCGTGACAGACCCAGAAGGCGAAGGGTAAGAGTCAGGAGAGAAGCAAAGCGGGCAGACTCCTCCTGAGCAAATTGCAGGTCCATGAAGAGAAGACACCATAGCACAAGAGGAGGGCGGAGAACAGCCACAAGAAAGACGAAAAGTCGGAAAGGTGCTAAAGGGAGATAAGTGGCCAGAATCGCAAACTGAAAAAGGGAAAGTAGTCATCAGCGAAACAATAGAGGAAGAGGTCGATACCACACGGATGGAAGATCTGAGTGAAGAAGAACTGCCGGGTGACCGTAAGCTAAAAAGAAAGCGAGTTGCAAACAGAAGATATGCAGGTCCTGAATGGGCTTATGCAACATCAGCTGAGTGGCAACAAGAATTCTTGGCATTCTGTTTTGATCAAGAGATTCCAGGTCAATACTACAGCACCTGAATTTTGACCACAGAAAAGAGAGATTGTGCTAAATTTGAAGTAAAGCTAAAAAGCTGAGAGAAAAAGAGACTGATAAATTACCGGATGTGACACTGTTAACCTGAATTGACTTGAGAAACCGATTTTGACAAACTGCTAACCTGATTTGACAAGGATCCTGGGAGTGAGTGAAACGCTGTAAATACTTGCTAAAGAAAGACTTTGCTTAAAAAAAAAAAAATAGAGAGTTTTTAGACCTTCCTCAGTTGATTGTTTGCCTTTATATTGTTCTGCTTTCTGATTCTTTACAGATCATGATTAATACTAGACATAATAATAAGAGAGTAGGATTTGTAGATGGTTGAGTATTATTTTGGGTGTTGTGTTTGCGATAGTAATCATAGCTGTGATTGTGGGAGTGCCATTGGTGGATAAGAGTGAGACTAACAATGCTTCAAATTCCTGAGACTGCTACATGAACACCATGGGAGTAATTTGAACAGGATACAAAATATTTACATGAGGGAACTAATAAAAAAGGGGAACTCTCTACTAATGTCTTCTATCGCTTGTTGAATGAGTATGAGAAACAATGGATGCGAAGAATTGTTATGTGTGCACGAAAATTCCTTCATCAGTACAAGAAGGGGTTACCTATCATAGTTTGCCTCTAACGTACTGGATAAGTTGTAGTCTGTTTTTAACAAGGCTTTATGATCAAGAATATATTCAATACTTCTATTCTAATCTAGATGTAGTGTTTTCTTTTGTACCTATAAATGAATATTTGAGTAAGGTAGCTAGAGATCATAGTATAAAAATAGTTAGGGGTTTCTTTGAGCCTACATTGACATTTGGTACAGCTTATGCACATCGCAATAATCTAACCATTACACGTAGGAAAGCTTTGTACATATAGGTCAAAATCTGACCATGACACTTTATTTGTGGGAACGAGTGAGTGCAGAAATGTGTTTTTGTTTCAGAGTAAGTGGGCGTTCATGTTAATTGGACAGGATCCAGCGATCCCAGGGATCTATTACATATGTGGACTTAATGCTTATTACCGTCTTCCAAAGGGATGGTATGAGACATGTTATTTGGGAATAGTTTTTCCAAAGATTCACCAATTTGATGACTTAAGGAAGTTTCCAAAATTGTCTGAGTTACATCATACTAGACAGAGAAGAGAGACAGCGGCTGCTGTCGTGGGTGATATATTTGGAGCAATAATTCCTTCAGTGGGAGTTATCTTAAACTCCATAAAGATTAGAAAGTTGTCTACTATTGTGGATAACATGCTGACAAACTTCACAGGGGCTATACTCCTGGTAGATACTGAACTTGCTGCGGAGAGGGCTATGACTCTTCAAAATAGGCTTGCTTTATACATTCTTTTAGCGAAAAGTGGCGAAGTCTGTAGGATGCTTAATGAGAGGCATTGTTGTGTCAATATCCCCGATGATAGTAATACGATTAGAAGTATGCTTACCAACTTAACAAGAGATAGTACAGATTTGAAGGAACTGAAAGAACCTGGAGTTTGGGAAAAGGTTGGAAAGGGACTTGCTAACGTGGGAAGTTGGTTTAGTAATATTTGGCATGGGATATTTGCAAAAATAATACAGGGAATATTAATTGTTTAGCTTGTTTATTCTGTCTATGGTTATCATGTAAAATTAGTAAAAGAATTAGAGGAAAATTGGCAAAACGCAGTATGAGGAGGGAAGAAAAGAAAAGGGAGAAAATATTCAAAGCAAAATGCGAAAAGTCCAAAATGGGGGAAGAAATTGAAATGAAGGAACTAAGAAAGTGAAATGTTGTGAAGGGAAAGGATTTGTGTGATGACAAGTGTCATCAGAGGAGGGATTGATGGAGTGTGATTAAAATTTAATAATTAACATGAGAAGCTTGCAATATAATGCTTAGTTAAATAGCATAGAAAATGTAAACGTTAACGCATGTGTATGAAATGTGCCCATGGGAAGTGG
Source organism: Pleurodeles waltl (assembly GCF_031143425.1). Classification (NCBI taxonomy): domain Eukaryota; kingdom Metazoa; phylum Chordata; class Amphibia; order Caudata; family Salamandridae; genus Pleurodeles; species Pleurodeles waltl. Next base: position 701,674,169 of record NC_090442.1, read on the forward strand.
CCACCATTGTATTTGATGATTAATGAAACTGACTAATAATGAAATATTAATGTACTAATGTATGATTTGTATTAGTATTAAGAGTTATATGTTAAGGTTTTGTTAATTAATCACTAGGCCTTAGCATGAGTCGGGCCTAGCTGCCCAGTGGTAGATTGAATCTGCTTGACTTCAGACAGGAACGGAGACGTCAGTTGTCTGTCTCCGTTTGGGTAGAAAATCTCTTTCTCGCAGTTGACCGGAATCATCAACTTGCAGACCCCAGAAAGATGAAGCTGAGCTATAGGCCCTACGGTGATGAATTTGGACTTTTATGCTTTGCTTTGAAGTTATGCTATAATATAATCACATATATTTGCTGTGTACATTACAACTGAGAAGTACTTTGATATATTTTGCTTTCATTGCTGCGACTACTTTTGAACGTGTGCTTCCAGTCTACTCATTTTGTCTCTCAAGAACCTTGCGGTGAAGTCATAATAAAAATAAATGTCTTCTTTAAACTCAGAAGTGCATTCCAGAGAAGTTCTGTAAGCTCGGTTATGAGATAAGAGCAGGAAAGCAGAACCGAGATGTGTGTGCAACCATAGTAAATCTCATGAGAACTCGACTTGCTCAAGGAGACATTCTTGTGGAGCGCAACAGTGTAATTCGCAACAGGTACAAGGTCATATAGACTAGGAAAGACAATGGGACTACTGACTTGAGTAACAAATGTCACTTAGTCCTCACCTGAAATTCTACCCGTTGGAGGCGTCAACCAAGGAACCAATAAACTACGTGAGAACTGTTATGGGGTGACAATCTTAATGAGGCGACAAATAAACTATTGGATAGAGATAATGTTGCACCAAATATTGACCAATCGGAAATTAGAGACTTGTGCGACAATTTTAATATAACCGCATGACCCGAGGAGAAATCAGCCATTATAAGCCATTCCGAGCCATTATACACCATTCCTTTGCCTTAGCCACTGCGTGCCTTATGCTATTACCCCGCCACTCTGTTACTCGGCTTAAAGACTTTGCTGTTTGACTCTTAAAACCATCCTCACTCTTGCCTCGTTCTATACTCTTCCTCCTTATGAGGGAGGTATTCCTTGTTGCCCTGTCTTGCTGAACTTTGCTGTGTTTCCTGGCTGATGGCGAATCAACTGATGTCCTGAGGACGAAGACTGACTCTGTATGCTGACTCATTGCGGAGGGTAACTATATGATGATGAAATTGTAATTGTCTGTTTGCCTTTTCTTTCTAGGTACCAGCTGCTTCTTTTGATAGAGACCATACTTAGATGTATTATAAATTTGTGTTGCTAAATTGTTTTGCATGAAGCCCAACATGCCAATGCTAATTCGAGGTTAGTTCAGGAATTCACTAAACGGACGCAAATAGACAAATGACTGAATCTATGCTTTGTTGAATAATGCGCTAATGATTCTCTGCTAAGATTAATCTATGTTGACGTCGTGCTATGATCTAATGTTCATGATCTTTGCTTTGCTGAAATCTTATTTGAGTTGCCATATTATGAAATTGTTGATGTGTTTTCTTGTTTTGAGACTAATAAACTTGCTAGTAGAATTGTAATCAATAGGGAATAAATATCATAAAACGTACTAATTTCTGTGTGGTTATTCATGACTGAAAGGTCATGGTGTGTTTCAATTTTATTGACGTTACTGATTACTTTGATTGATTTGCTATTGTGAATATTAATGAGGTTATTGATTTATTGATTGACATGTTGACTAGTTATCTCGCCTTAAGGAGACTTCAATCAGGGTCAAAAGATTCATCGGCCTAAAACGAGTCCCAGGGTGAATAAATGATCTAGATTGGGACGCGTTATCACTACACCCACCCACTCTGTGGTGGCACCATCAGTGAAACATCCATGTATCTCCCTAGAAAACTCCCATATTCGTTGACCTCCTCATTACTCGATTCTTTTGTCAGATTTAATACTCTGGTCTAACTCCCCTGAGAAGCAGACATAGGGACTGTTCAGCCATACTTCCAGTATGCAGCTCTTCTGATCTGGCACCTCAGAAATACAAGTTGAGTCCAGCACCCTTACTTTTCCCTCAACTAAGACTGCTGTGGGCATATTTATACTCTGTTCACGCCGAATTTGCGTCAAACATGTTGACGCAAATTCACTGCAAACCTAACACCATATTTCTACTATGACGCCCGACCCCGTGAACATCAAAATTCCTCTGTGTGCCTCATTTTCCAGATGCGGGAAACCGCCTTGCGTTAATGACATGCAAGTTAGGCGTTCCTGTCCAAAAAATGACTTTAAGGCCTGTGCGCCTTATTTATACTCCTGTGTCATTTTGACGCACAGGAGGGGGCGGGCCTTAAAAACCGTTGCCCAGCCTGATGTGCGCTGTTTTTTAATGCCTGGGTGAGGGCAGGCGTTAAGGGACCTGTGGGCTCATTTCCATGGTCTCTGACCATAGAAGCAGTCCACAGGTGCCCTTCCCTGCCCCTAGGGACACCCCCTGCCACCCCAACCCACCCCTGGAGGACACCCATGGACGGGGGGACCCATCCCAGGCAAGTACAGGTAAGTTGAGGTAAGTATTTTTGTAAAAAAAAAATAATGGCATGGGGGGGCCTAACTTGGGCCCCCCTACATGCCACTGTGCCAATGGCCATGCCCAGGGGACAGAGGTCCCCTGGGCATGGCCTTTGGGCAGGGGGGCATGACTCCTGTCTTTGCTAAGACAGGAGTCATTTCAATGGGGGTTGTGTGTCAAAAAATGGCGCAAGTCCGGTTAGAGCCATGTTATTTGACTCTAACCTGACTTGACACACAACCCCCATTTTACTCTGACTAGCCCGCAGCAGCGGCTAAGGTCAATCCATAAATAAGGCTCCCTCCTGGCGCATTGGAATGGCATTAGCCGGAGGTACATTTTTTTACGCAAACCAGCGCCAGCGCTGGTTTGCGTCAAACAGTATAAATATGGGCCCTGGTGTTCTTGGAGAAGATGCATGGGGTAATTCCTCTTGATTGTCCACTCACTTCAGAGACTTGAAAGAAATGGTAATAAAGGCAGAAAGAGCTTAGAAGCACTCCTCAGGGAGCAGACAGTGACCCCCTTTTTTAATCTACAAAAGAAATTACTTAAAAGACTTAAATTTTTTCTAGCCAAAGCCTCTGTCATTATAAATGTACTAACCACATTCTGTATATTTACCCAGCAAAGGCTTACCATTTTCAACAATCTTTCCATTTCCCTTTCTGCCATAATTACAAGGCCCACATCAGAAGAATGCACACAACAACCCACCGACATTATTCTTCTACATCATCACTCTGTGAACAATAAAATCTATCACTCAAGCAAAGTGACAATCCCAAATAATTCAGTCTAATTTTCAACGATTTTGGCATAGGGCAGCACTGCAAGTATTCTTGTTGCGCTGCCCTATGCCAAATTGAAAGAAAAGAAATACATTGTACCTAGGAGATACAGTGCATTTCTGTCCTTACAGCCAACACTGGTGCACAATTTGGTGCCTAGCACCAACCCATGCACTCTTCCACCATGGTGTAATAGTGTCTGCATTGTTGACAGGATTGTTTTTGTGCAGGAAGGACACCTTCCTGCATAAAAACAACCCATGGAGGGGTTTTCCTCGTTCCATGTGTGCTGCAGAATGCAGCACACATGGAAATAGGAAACAAGCATTTATAATGCAATAGGTCTTGCATTTGCTTGTGTTAGAGCTATTGATGCTGTAAGTTCATAACTGGACTCTTCCTGCCACATAAATTGGTCAGCCATGCCTCATAATTTGGTCTTTTCCTGCCACATAATTTCAGTGGTCTTGCATATAACTAAAGCGCTTCCATTTACCTATGTGAAGCTGTTAGAAATGGGGTCTTTGGTTGGCAGTCAGGTTACCCCCTGTCCAAGAAAGGACACTCACTCTAGTCAGGGTAAAAGAGAATCACCCTCAGCTAACCCCTGCTTACCCCCTTGGTAGCTTGGCACAAGCAGTAGGCTTAACTTCAGAGTGCTAGGTGTAAAGTATTTGTACCGACATACACAGTAACTTAATGGAAACACTACAAAATGGCACAACACTGGTTTAGAAAAATAGAAAATATTTATCTACTCAAAACAAGACCAAAATGAAAAAAATCCACAATCCACAAGTCAAGTTATCACTAAAAATACAAAAAGAGTCTTCATGTAATATTAAACACACACTAACACTGTTAGCGTGAAAATGTACCATGGGTGCGTCAAAAATAACCTACGGATGGGTGTGCGTCAAAAAGGGCTTGCGATGCGTCAATATCACTCACGAGCGAGACTTTGCCTCGTTCCTCCTTTAGTTGGGTCGCGTGCATCGTTTCTTCTCTCAGCAGGAGAGCAATGCATTGATCCGGTCAGCACTCTTGGATCCAGGCAGGCCTTGCATCGTTTTTACACACCCAGTTTGCATCGGAAATCCAACCGAACAATGATCCCAAAGCCACACAGCACGGGTTGTGATCTCCCCAGCCTCCGTCAGCGATGCTGTGCATAGTTTCTCCAGCCCCAGGCATCGGTCTTCGGGTCGCGTTGCAGGCGAGCGTCGATTTTCAGCCACGAATCTGTCGGCGCGTTGATTTTTCAGCCGCAGAATGGCGTCTCATTGATATTTTCCCCGCACAGCGTTCTGTGCGTGGATTTCTTACTCTTGGGCTGCCAGCTTCTCCTTTCAGGGTTCCAGGAACTGGATGGGCACCACTTGGCAGGGTAGGAGTCTTTACAGAGACTCCAGGTGCTGTCAGAGAGAAGTTTTTGTTGTCCTTGAGACTTCAAGTAACAGGAGGCAAGCTCTAAATCAAGCCCTTGGAGATCTTCACAAGAAGGAAGGCAACACAAAGACCAGTCTTAGTCCTCTAGCACAGGCAGAAGCAGCAACTGCAGGATAGCTCCACAAAGCACAGTCACAGGCAGGGTAGCTCTTCTTCCTCAGCTCTTCAGCTCTTCTCGAGGCAGAGGTTCCCCTTGGTTTCCAGAAGTGTTCTAAAGTCTGTGGTTTTGGGTGCCCTTCTTATACCCATTTTCTCCTTTGAAGTAGGCCTACTTCAAAGCAAAGTCTCTCCTGATTGTGAAATCCTGCCTTGCCCAGGCCAGGCCCCAGACACTCACCAGGGTGTTGGAGACTGCATTGTATGAGGGCAGGCACAACCCTTTCAGGTGTGAGTGACCACTCCTCCCCTTCCTCCTATCACAGATGGCTCATCAGGAAATGCAGGCTACACCCCAGCTCCCTTTGTGTCACTGTCTAGTGAGAGGTGCAACCAGCTCAACTGTCAAACGGACCCAGACAGAGAATCCACAAACAGGCAGAGTCACAGAAATGGTTTAAGCAAGAAAATGCTCACTTTATAAAAGTGGCATTTTCAAACACACAATCTTAAAATCAACTTTACTAAAAGATGTATTTTTAAATTGTGAGCTCAGAGACCCCAAACTCCACATGTCCATCCGCTCCCAAAGGGAATCTACACTTTATTCATATTTAAAGGTAGCCCCCATGTTAACGTGTGAGAGGAACAGGCCTTACAACAGTGAAAAACGAACTTAGCAATATTTCACAGTCAGGACATATAAAACACATTACTATGGAGGTCATTACAACATTGCCGATAAAAGCCGCTTACTGCCGTGCAGAAGACCGCCAACACACCGCCGCGGCCGCGGAATTCCACCACAGTCATTATGACCCACAGCTCGGAATCCGCCAAAATTTAGACACCCACACAAGTCCGCCACACCAAAGGTCAGTGAGAAACTGGCGATAACAAAACCTCCACCGTCACGCCAACAGGAATATGCCCACACTATCACGACCCACGAATCCACGCAGCGGTCTTTCAACCGCTGTATTCCATTGGCGGTACACACCGCCGCGCTCAAAATACACACACATTTACAAAACACTACCACATTGGACAATTCCAAATACACACACCTGATACACATACACACACCACTCCCACACACCCAATACAATATAAAACACACACTCACATCACCCACAAACCCCTACTACCAGAAATTCCGAAAGAAGGCCAGAGACAGACACCACAATCTAATAACAAGCATCCACAAGCACTCAACACCATCACTCACACAACATCCACGCACCTCACACAACACACCACTAAATATCACCCGACATATCACAACACACACCAACCCACACATCACCCACACCACCCCATGGCACGGCAAAGACACCCCAGGTTCTCTGAGGAGGAGCTCAGGGTCATGGTGGAGGAAATCATCCAGGTAGAGCCACAGCTATTCGGATCACAGGTGCAGCACACCTCCATAGCTAGGAAGATGGAGCTATGGCGAAGAATAGCGGACAGGGTCAACGCAGTGGGACAACACCCAAGAAATAGGGATGACATCAGGAAGAGGTGGAATGACCTACGGGGGAAGGTGCGTTCCGTGGTCTCAAGACGCCACCTTGCGGATCAGAGGACTGTCAGCGGACCCCTACCTCCTCCCCCACAACTAACAACATGGGAGGAGCAAGTCTTGGCTATTCTGCATCCTGAGGGCCTCGCAGGAGTAGCTAGAGGAATGGACTCTGGTAAGTCAAATCTTAACTATTACGTCCCCCACCCTACCTGCATGCTATCACATACCCCCACCCTCACCCTCACCCCCATCACTCCAACTCCTCACAAATGTCCCAATATCACAAACCACCCATCCCAACACCAAGCCCTGCATGCAACAACAAAGCATGGACACTCATCACCAAAGCATGGCCACTGCACATACCCATACACACCCCTAAACCATCATCACACAAGGTCCCACACAGGAATACAAGCACTGGGGTACACAGTCACCCACCCATTGCACACCATGGCACACTCAGATGCATTAATCATGCTTTTACATCCATGCAGGACCCCTACCCAAAGTCACCGGACAGTAGGATCCAGCCATGTCCACACAACCAACAGAAGAGGCCCACAGTGATGACAGCAGCTCTGTCCAACTGGATCTAGATGACCAGCCCGGCCCATCTGGGAACTCGGGACAGCCGGTTCCCCTCACACTGGCACAGGCCACCACAGAGCTTGCCCCCTCTGGAAACACCAGCACAGCACCCACCCAGTGGGCCCGTACCTCTGTCCCCGGAACACGTCAATCAGCAGTGTGTCCACCACTACAGGGAACCCAGGCGAACCCACCACCCCAACAACAACAGGGACCTGGGGGGAGTGGCAGTGGGCACACGGTTCAGGGGACAGAGGCCCAGGGAAACAGGGGAACTGGGAGGGCTGCTGTGCGACAGGGGGAGGACAGGCCCAGGGAACCCACTCTCCATGAGGCCCTCTTCAACATAATGGGAGCCTATCATAATTCCCAGGATACGATGGCAACGGTACTGGCCAAGTTTCAGGAGACCCATCGGCTGCAGGAGGAACAGTATTTGGGGTTCAGGGAGGAACTCAAATCCATCATTTCCACCCTGGGCACCATTGTAGGGGTGCTGAAGGAAGTCCTCAACACCAGGAGGGACACTGTGGTACAACAATGGGCCCCTGACACTAGCCTGGATGATGAACTGCCCACCACCTCCGCCGGCGCTAGTGGACAGGAGGCACCGCCACAGGACCACCACACCAGCACCCCACCCCCTGCAGATGGAGAACCACACCGCAAACGGTCCCTGAGATCCAGGACAAAGACAGAGAACGATGCCAAGACCCCCACCAAGAAATTAGACCCCCCTGATTGTCATCCTTTTGTCCCACCTTGTCACTCTGTCCATCCTCAAACTGCCCCAGCTCCACTTCCTATGCCCCTTTGGACAATGCACCTGTGAGACTAATAGACTGGACTCTGCCATGAGCATTCCTCCACCATCACCCCTCACCATTTTACAACCCCCTCCAATATTGAGCACTAAAATAAACACCCTTAAAGCACAAAACTATCTGGAGTCTGTCTGATTTCGAATTAGTGTATTAGTCATTACAGTGACAAACTGCTCTTTCAAATGTAATGTCAACATACCTATGTCACACAGCTCTAGTCCATGAGGAAACAAAGCAGATGTCACACAGTGGGACCCACATCTGTGAAATGGTAAGGGAAAGTGACAACTCAGTGACCATACTCTGGGTGAAAAGGACAGACAGTAGAGTGGTAGTAGTGTTAAAGTACATGTAGCAGGCAGGTTTGTCTTCTTACCTGTGTCTCAATGGAAGTATTGCAGGATCACCGAGTTCCTGTTGTCGATGTCCTGTTCTTCTGCTTCTTCGTCTTCACTGTCCACAGGCTCCACAGCTGCCACAACACCTCCATCTGGACCATCCTCCTGTAGAAAAGGCACCCGTCATCGCAAAGCCAAGTTGTGAAGCATACAGCAGGCCACGATGATCTGGCACACCTTCTTTGGTGAGTAGAATAGGGAACCACCTGTCATATGGAGGCACCGGAACCTGGCCTTCAGGAGGCCGAAGGTCCGCTCTATAATCCTCCTAGTTCGCCCACGGGCCTCATTGTAGCGTTCCTCTGCCCTTGTCCTGGGATTCCTCACTGGGGTCAGGAGCCTTGACAGGTTGGGGTAACCAGAGTCACCTGCAAATGGCGAGTGACAACTGTTAGGCACACACTAACTCTTAGGGATATCCCCAGACCCAGACAACTATTCCCACTGATTTGGTTCCAGGTGCTCACCTAATAGCCACACACAGTGCCTCTGGAGTTGCCCCATCACATAAGGGATGCTGCTATTCCGCAGGATCTAATCGTCATTCACTGAGCCAAGGAACATGGCATTAACATGGGAGATGTACTGGTCTGCCAAACACACCATCTGCACATTCATCGAATGATAACTCTTCTGGTTTCTATACACCTGTTCACTCCTACGGGGGGACCAAGGCCACATGGGTCCCATCAATGGCAGCTATGATGTTGGGGACATGTCCCAGGGCATAGAAGCTACCTTTCACTGTAGGCAAATCCTCCACCTGAGGGAAAACGATGTAGCTCCGCATGTGTTTCAGCAGGGCAGACAACACTCTGGACAACACGTTGGAAAACATAGGCTGGGACATCCCTGATGCTATGGCCACTGTTGTTTGAAATGACCCACTTGCAAGGAAATGGAGTACTGACAGCACCTGCACTTGAGGGAGGATTCCCGTGGGATGGCGGATGGCTGACATCAGGTCTGGCTCCAACTGGGCACACAGTTCCAGGATTGTGGCACGATCAAGCCTGTAGGTGATGATCACATGTCTTTCCTCCATTGTCGACAGGTCCACCAGTGGTCTGTACACCGGAGGATGCCGCCATCTCCTCACATGCCCCAGCGGACGGTGCCTATGGAGGAGAACAGCCAGCACAGAGTCAACCAACTCTGAGATACGTACACACAGCTTACTCAGAAAACTATACATAACCCAAAATTTGCCTGTATGAGTGTTGAGCCAAGGCCTAGGTATGTGTGACGCAGTAAAAAATAAAGCCATATGGGCCCCTGAAATGGCGGTTGCTTGACCTGTAAATTGGGAAAATGGGATATGAGGTAACTGCGCTGGCGTTATACACCTTCGCAGTAGGCGGTTGAAGACCGTGGCGCAATTCTGCATTGGTTAACACTGGACCCTGTGGGTCCCAGGAGCCAATGACAACGTACCCCGGTGGTGACGGTACGCACCGCCGCGTAATTGACCACCATTTTCTATCTGTTCAATTGTTCAATCACTCAATACCTGATCTTCGACAGGAGAGGACCTACACTGCAAGTGCTGCTGGACCTCAGTCTGGAAGAGACAATGGCTCATGCGTCTAGGGAAAGGGCCCCTGCCTTCAGCACGGAGGAGTTGGAGAAACTTGTGGATGGGGTCCTCCCCCAGTACACGCTACTCTACGGTCCTCCAGACAAGCAGGTAAGTACACTGGGAGCATGCTTTATGGGCAATGCCTGTGTGGAGTGGGGTGGATGAAAGATAGGGGGGGGAGAATGAGGCGTGCATGAAACAACGGAGAGTGCATGGGCCACATGGCAAGGGTAGGGATGCGGGCCAATGACTGATGATGCAGTTGGTAATAACTTCTCTTTTTCCCCTGTACAATTCCTGTAGGTCAGTGCCCACCAGAAGAAGGATATTTGGTGTGCCATCGCCAAGGACATCCGGACCGTGGGGGTCTACCACAGATGGAGCACCCACTGCCGGAAAAGATGGGAGGACATTCGCCGCTGGAGCAAGAAGACGGCGGAGGCCCAGCTGGGGATGGCCTCCCAATGTGGGAGGGGTGCCCGTCGTGCCATGACCCCCCTGATGTTCAGGATCCTGGCGGTGGTGTACCCGGAGTTGGATGGGCGCTTGATGGCAGTACAGCAGCAACAAAGGGGTGAGTACACTCTCATTCAGCTGATTCAGCGCACAATGTAGGTGTCTGGGTGGGGGAGGTGGGCTGTGGGTTCCCCTAGGCCAGGGTGAGTTTGCTAGTGAAGTCCCCTTTTTCAGGCAGACCCTGTGTCACCCCACCCCACCTGGGTACAGTGCCAACTACACCTAGTCAGGCTCCTGTAACATCCATGTGTGCAGAAATCGGCCATAGCCTTGTAAGCCATGTCCCAGGGATTGACTAGTGGACCCCAAGTGCGCGGCGTAGTGCAGGGGGCTTCTCTGTCTGTCGTGTTCGCCAACGGTAGCAGTATTGCATGCACTCAACATTTCTTTCTTCTGTCTTCCCCCCCTTTTTGTGGTCTCCCTGTACTTGTGTGGATTAGCATCATTAGGCAGAGGAGCAGTGCCACCGAAGCAGGAGGGAGCTGCATCCCACATGGCCCTGGAGGGCGAGACTTCGGACTCCGAATTCACCAGTGGGACGGAGGGCGAGGGGAGCTCCACGGCGGGGACAGGAGCTGACACCAGCGATACGGACTCCTCCTCTGATGGGGGCTCCCTTGTGGTGGCGGGCCCATCTGTACCCCCCGCATCTACAGGTACAGCCGCCAACCCCCCCTCCAGCACTGCCCTCCCAGCAGCCCCTCAGCCTTTGCCCCGTGCCCGCTCACCTAGGAGGGTGGGCATCACCTTCGCCCCAGGCACCTCAGGCCCTGCCCCTGTCACCCCTGCTGCCCTTAGTGAGGAGGCCATTGACCTCCTCAGGTCCCTCACTGTTGGCCAGTCTACCATTTTGAATGCCATCCAGGGTGTAGAGAGGCAGTTGCAACAAACCAATGCATTCCTGGAGGGCATTCATTCTGGTCAAGCAGCCTTTCCGCGAGCTTTTTAGACTCTGGCCTCAGCACTGATGGCAGCCATTGTCCCTGGCTCTAGCCTCCCCCCTCAAACTTCCTCCACCCAGACCCACACCCCTGTACCTCAGCCTATCCCAAGCACACCATCAGACCAGCATGCACACACCTCACCACAAAAAAGAAAATCAGGCAAACATAATCACCACACATCCCACAGGCACTCACGCAAGCATCAGACACATGCAGACATAGCAACATCCACTGCCTCCACTGTGTCCCCCTCCTCCTCGACTCCCTCCTCCCTCCCAGTCTCGTCTCCACTCACACCTGCATGCACTACATCTTCAGCCACTACGTCCCTCACCAGCACATCCACCACCACACCCCGCTCACGTGCATTCACCACCCCCACTACCATTCACACATCCCCTGTGTCCTCTCCCAGTGTGTCTGTGAGCCCACCGCCCAAGGTACACAAATGCAGCCACACACCCACCCAACAGCCATCCACCTCACGACAGCCTCCAGCCCATGCACCTTCACTCAAAGTCACCAAACGTACACCTCCTACGACCACTACCTCTTCCTCCACTCCTAAACCCCCTCCATCTACCCATCCCAGTGTTCCTAAGAAACTTTTCCTGGCCACCCTTGACCTCTTTCCCTCACCTCCCCCACCCCGTCAGTCTCCTAGGGCCCGACTCTCCAGGTCCCAACCTAGCACCTCAGCCACAATATCGGCGGGACCAGTGGTGCCAGTAGTCACCGGATTCTGGAGTGCACCACGCAGCAGGGCAGCCAGGGGGCAAGGAGCCACAGCATGGACAGTCCCCCACCTGTCAAGCATCAAAAGTTGGCCAGTGCCCGGCGGGAGAGGGGTAAGACACCAGCCACCAAAGCCGCTCCCAGGGGTACAGTTGGGATTGTGGAGTCAGCTGCGACACCTTCCAAGGTGGGGAAGGGGCACAAGAAAATCGGCAAGTCTGGGAAGATTGGCATGGCGGAGAAGACCACCATCAGCCCCGCTGCCCAGGATGCAACCGCCAGCAGCCCTGCTGCCCCAGACAGGACCGCCAGCAGCAGCCCCGCTGCCCAGGAGGTGACCGCCAGCAGCCCCTCTGCCCCAGACAGGACCAGATGACCTCCAGCAGCCCGCTGCCCCAGACAGGACCACCAGAAGCAGCCCCGCTGCCCAGGAGGGGAGCGCCAGCAGCCCCGCTGCCCCAGACAGGACCGCCAGCAGCAGCCCCGCTGCCCAGGAGGCGACCGCCAGCAGCCTCGCTGCCCCAGACAGGACCGCCAGCAGCTGAACTGCTGCCCAGGAGGCAACCGCCAGCAGCCCAGCTGCCACAGACAGGACCGCCAGCCACAAGCACCACTGCCAAAGACTCCCCTGCCACAAGCACTGCTACCAAAGACACCGCCGCCACAAGCCTCGCTGCCAAAGACTCTGCCGCCACAAGCACCGCTGCCAAGAACACCGCCGCCACAAACACCGCTGCCAAGGACACTGCCGCCACAAGCACCGCTGCCAAGGACACCGCCGCCACAAGTACCGCAGGCCCATGAGCGCCAAAAGCTCTGACGCTACTGAGGCCGGCACGAGCAGGATGAAGCACTCTGGGCACAAAGCCCCCTCCAGAACCAGTGGAGACTGTTATCCACTTGAGAGACTGTGGCTTTGCACTCCCCAGGATTGAACAGTGGGCAAACCACCCACTGTAGAGACTTGAGAGACTGTGGCTTTGCACTCCCCAGGATTGAACAGTGGGCAAACCACCCACTGTAGAGACTTGAGAGACTGTGGCTTGCACTCCCCAGGATTGAACAGTGGGCAAACCACCCACTGTAGAGACTTGAGAGACTGTGGCTTTGCACTCCCCAGGATTGAACAGTGGGCAAACCACCCACTGTAGAGACTTGAGAGACTGTGGCTTTGCACTCCCCAGGATTGAACAGTGGGCATGGGGCCCCCTCGTGGATTTTGCATTGTGCACTCAACCGGCTGAGGTGCCCCCTTCCCTTCTCCCTGAGGTGCCTGTTTTGTTTCTATCTGATGCCCCTGCAGTGTTCTCTCCATCTTGTTCGGGTATCTTGTGTGGGCCTCGCCCATGCCTTTTGGGCCCAGTGATCCACAGACTATGATGGTGGAATACCTTGGACTTCTGTTCTTGGTGTATTTAATTGTATATAGTATAAATGTATATATTTGTAAATATTTTCGAATCATTTTTTTGAATATATCACAATAATTCGACTAATTTCCTTTTGTCCTTGCATTCTTCCAGGGGGGTTTGGGGGTGTAACTGTGATGTGTCATGATGTATTAGCGTGTGTGTTGTAGTGGGTGAGGGTGGGGGTGTTGCGTGTATGTGTCACTCTTTTGTCCCTCCCCGTCCCCTGTGTCGTAGGTGCAGTACTCACCGTGGTCTTCTCCGCCGGCGTTGGTGCTCCTGGTAGAGGAACAGGAAGATAAAAACTGGAAAAATCTGGAGCTCTGGTTCCATGGCGTCCTGGTTCCTCGTGGGGTGTGTAGAGGTGAGCGTTTTCCCTTCAAAGTCCTGTTTCTGCCGTGTTTTTGTTCGCAGTGAATCCGCCCCGGAAAAGGTGGCAGATTGGTGGGTTGTAATTCTGTGGGCGGTACCATTGTCCTCCGCCTGTCTGTTGGCGGTGACCACCTATATGTCCTACCGTAACCATACACTGCACCCTTCCCTTGGGGCTACCTAGGGCCCACCGTAGCGGTGCCTTACATGTATGAAAAGGGAAGGTTTAGGTCTGGCAAGTGGGTACACTTGCCAAGTCAAATGTACATCTTAAAACTGCACACACAGACACTGCAGTGGCAGGTCAGAGACATGATTACAGAGCTACTTATGTGGGTGGCACAACCAGTGCTGCAGGCCCACTAGTGGCACTTGATTTATAGACCCTGGGCACATCTAGTGGGCACATCTAGTGCACTTTACTAGAGACTTACTAGTAAATAAAATATGCCAATCAAAGTTGAGCCAATTACATACATATTTTGAAAGGAGCACTTGCACTTTAGCACTGGTTAGCAGTGGTAAAGTACCCAGAGTAACAGAATCAGCAAAAACAGAGTCCAGCACACATCAACAACCTGGGAAACAGGGGCAAAAAGTTAAGGGAGACCACACCAAGGATGAAAAGTCTAACAGCACCCAAAAATGAAAATGTTGCCATTTAGCATACTAATGCCATGCTAAGTCCAATAGAATTCCACTTTCACCACTCCACCATCAAAGTTGCTGGCTGGCTAACACAATAAAAAAAGAAAAAAAGACTGAAGACAGTCACGGAGGAGTAAAGAGAGAAATAAACTAGAAGGGTCACCCAAATATATCAATAGTGTTCAAACAGTCATAGTTTAATAAGAATGTTAAGTTGGCCTCAATCATGATCATAATTGCAATAAGGAGAGATTAATAAAACATATACAATTATCATTTAAGGCCAATAAAAACCTTTAACATTAGCATTGGCATTAGACTGTAATGCTCAGAACAGCCCTTAGAGAATACCACAATTAAAAAAGTATTTGTAAGAAACGTCATGTAACCATATAGTTAGCCCCTAGGAGGGCATAACCACACTAGATACAAATGCCAGAAAGCAAAGCACCATAACCATATATTTAGCCCCTGGAGACCATAGTGCCTTACACACTTTTAGGACTAGCAGGCCTACTGTCATTAAACTACAATCAAAGCCTTTAAAACACAAACTACTCCCAATTGTAAATCACAAGTTACAACCATGAGAGTGCTTAAGAAGACACTGAAGGATGGGAGGAGTTATTATTTTGGGGTCACCACTAACCTAGTGTGGAGACCCAGAGATGATGTATACAGTAAGAGCACGTCGTGGTGAATGTTTTGAAGGTGGTTCCATTGTCCTAGGACCACCACAGGCTGAGTAATGAGCAAAACATTTTTTTAAAGTAATGGCCTGCAAAGCATTATGGGCAAGTTTCCAGAGTGCAGTGGATATTGTAGTATCGGCTCTCCCGCTGTTGAGAGAGTCATTTTAAGGATTTCTGTGTTTTTTATGTCAAGCATTTGTCAATTGCAAGTGTTTTTGCGAAAGCTATGGAGAGTGAATGGGACAGCCAAACAAATTGACTCTAATTAGGTAACAGTGTGAACAGAGAGACCATCGCTTCAATACCGCCAGAATTCACGCTGTTCATGCTGTCAGCGCCATGACCACCAAGGGGAGAGACAAAAGAAAAAAAGAGTTCCCCCACACTGAAGTATATCGGCAATCGTGCAATAACCCATGCAACAGGGTCAGTCTGCAAGGTGGTAACAAAACTAGCCCTAGGGGGGACAAACATAAAGCATTTACCAATGACATCAAGGAATTTTTGAAAGGCAAGCCCACAAATGAATGAAAGTGATGGGCTTGAGATGGGCATGGTTAAAAGACCACAGAATATTTACAACAGGTCGAAAAATGATTGTGTGCTTCACCTAAAACATTTTTCCTTGGTACATCTGTTCTGGGGAGGTGTAAGGTTTTGGCACTGCTTCAGGTTTGCAGGCTGTTGTAAAACTGGGGCAGGGTCAATATCCATGGGTGTTGCATGGGAACACCCACCACAATGCCTATGGAACAAAGTCTTGACACAGAGTGAGGCAACACAGCGCTTTGCACTGCCTTTCCTTACTCCATATATATAAGGCCATGCAAAGCCATGCAGGGTGGCTTTGGGCCACCTCATAGATATGACTGAGAGGCCTGTGCCACAGGACCATCCAAAATAGTGACGCTCCTGTGGCGCAGGATTCTTGTAAATAAGCCCCTCAGTTTCCACCAACGTCACTTCACCACTGCCTTCATACACTCAAAGTCGTGGGATATGATATGCAAACATTCAGGTGAGGTATGTGTCTGGGTTTGTGACAACATATGTAAGCAAATAGCACAGCTTTTGAAATTCAATGTACATTAAAAGGTAAACGGCATAGGTGCAGAAATAAGCAGGTGTAATTTTTCGGTTGTTACACACTCTGTAGAGGTAGCATATGGAAAGACATACACATGGAAATATGCACATACACATCTACTCCTTTATGCATGCACACATACACACATGCAAGTTGAAGATGGTAATTATATGTAACTACCTCCCTTTTCCATTGCAACTCAAACGGCAATCAAACTTTGTGGCACTTTAATCTGAACCCACTGTGCTGGATTTAAATTAAAATAGATTTCTGCTTTGATGCCTCCTGTGGAACAGAAACACAAAAAGTAATTCTAGGCTCCACAACACTTCTAACTCCGTGAGCCACCTTTGTGAGTATTAGAGCAGTCTGCCCATGTCACTAGCCTTCCTGACACAGTGTTGGGGCGACTATAGCAAAGATCAGACTGGGATTGCCTCAGCTTCGGATCCTTTTATAAGTAAGTAAGGTTCATAAATTGTCTCTTTCTTCTAAGCTTAAGGAATCTGAATTGTCCGGAGCATTGCTCCTGCTTGTGTGGCGAGACAAAACACAGGACGAAGCAGACTCAAAGGCTCCTGAAGTGAAAGGATAGCAGGAGGAACAAAAGTTCATGAAGGTTACATTGGCTATTCTTTCATGATACAATCTCGTCTGTGGCTGCATCCTACAGCAATCAATAGAACCACAGGATCTGTTTACTCTGAATAACAGGGGACCCTTTCATGTTTGTCCATCAGGGTAGGTTTCAAAGATTATAATATGCTAAACAGGCTTCAAGATGATCCCAAGTCTTTTGAATGAATGTTTGTGTTTAAGGGCTATCTTTCAAAGGCTCTTGGCATTTGTATATGCATTTGTCAAAAATAAAAAGGGTACTAGAATCTGACCACGAAAGCACCTCGGAATACTCTGAAGACTAGGCTAGTTTTAGACTTTAAGCTAGAGGCAGTAAGGTTGAATGTTATTGAAGGCCTTTACTTTGAAAGTATATTACAATCAGAATATTTGTCAATGGACATTCATGTCTCACTCTCGTCTCCTGTTACCGTACAAACGCACCACAATTAAAAAGAGCACACTGTCAGTTGTCACTGAATGACATCCTGGTTGCCAACCTCAGTCACAAAGACCAGGACTGAAAAGCCCTTTTCATCTATGCTACTGTCTTGTCTGACTGACACAGGGGATGCAGCCTGGCCAACAGTGTGTGGGGAAACATGTCTGGTTTCTGGCTCAGATTTACAAATGTTTGATGCAAGGCAGCGCTGCAACCAAATTGCTGCATTGCCTTGCGTCAAAGGGAGAGAGAAAAAATATACTAAAATATGGCACGTTTTTTCTCTCTCCCTGCACTGATGCACTTTTGGCTGCCGTTTGCCAATGCAAACATCTTTGCCGTATAGTGCAAGGTCTGTGTGTTCTCTGAAGCACAGAGTTGGTAATGGAAGGGGACCATTCCATTGCAAAAACTATCTGTGAATAATGTTCCCAATTGCTATGTGAGCTGTATAATGTAGCACAGATACAAAGTTTGAAAAATAAGGAGAAATGAAAACATTTTTTCACCATGTTACGCCTGCCTACTGGAGGCCTAAAGCTTCGGTGCCTATCCCTGTCTACGAATGTTAATAGACAGGGACTTTTGTCAGAACCTATGGGTGTTGCATGGGAACACCCATGTACACCCATGGAATGCCCCCATGATGCAAATTAGTAGGACATATCACAACTTTGTGTTATTTTGGTATACCTTCCAATGCAAATCCTAGTTTGCACTGGCTAGAAAATCCCGTCACAACAGTTTGAGCTGGCTATGCATCACAAAAATGGCACGAAGCCAGTGTAAAACATTATTAAATCAGCTATCAGTGATTCCTGCCTCTCAGATCTAGATATGAAAATTAACATCAAAATTGTGTTTTCACAGTGAAAACATTTTACATGAGCCAATATCTTTGTTTATTCCACACAGTGGTGTCAAACTCTCGTGGGTCCTCCTATAGGTTTGATACTCCTTAAAAGACTTTGGCCCATAATTATACTTTTTGACACAAACCACCGCCGGA
This sequence comes from Pleurodeles waltl, assembly GCF_031143425.1. Lineage (NCBI taxonomy): Eukaryota > Metazoa > Chordata > Amphibia > Caudata > Salamandridae > Pleurodeles > Pleurodeles waltl. The sequence goes on from NC_090442.1 coordinate 701,692,482, forward strand.
TAACGCCATTCCAACGCACCAGGTGGGTGCCTTATTTATGGATGGATGTTAGCAGGCGCTGCGGGCTGGTCAGAGTAAATAAAAAGACTCTACCCAGGCAGCGCCAGCATAGGGAGAAATGGGGGTTGTGCGTCAAAAAATGGTGCAAGTCAGGTTAGAGTAAAAAATCATGGCTCTAACCCGACTTGCGCCATTTTTTTACGCACAACCCCCTTTGAAATGACTCTTGTCTTAGCAAAGACAAGTGTCATGTCCCCTTGCCCAATGGACTTCCCATTGGGCACAGTGGCATGTAGGGGGGCTCAAGTTAGGCCCCCTATACCACTTTAAAAAAATAAAAAAATTATACTTACCTCAACTTACCTGTACTTACCTGGGATGGGTCCGCCCATCCATGGGTGCCCTCCAGGGGTTGGCGAGGGTGGCAGGGGGTGTCCCTGGGGGCAGGGAAGGGCACCTGTGGACTGCTTCCATGGTCAGAGACCATGGGAGTGAGCCCACAGGTCCCTTAACGCCTGCCCTCACCCAGGCGTTAAAAAACGGCACACATTAGGCTGGGTGCCATTTTTTAAGGCCCGCCCCCTACTGTGCGTCAAAATGACACAGGAGTATAACAAGGCGCACAGGCCTTAAAATCATTTTTTGGATGGGAACGCCTACTTTGCATGTCATTAACGCAAGGCGGTTTCCGGCATCCAGAAAATTATGCACACAGAGGAATTTTGATATTCGCGGGGACGGGCGTCATTGTATAAATATGGTGTTAGGTTTGTGCTGAATTGTGTCAAAATTTGTGACGCAAATTCGGCACAAACAGAGTATAAATTTGCCCCTTTGCATCTCAGTCCTTAAACGTGGCACAGATGTGTAGCTTATGGTTCATGCTCAGGCCATGTATGTTTAGGCACTCAGCATATGTTTCATGTTCCTCCTTGTGTCATTTAAGATAGTGTATCTTCTAAGTGAGGGCACCAGCCCACTGTGAAAAACACAATTTGGAGCACCAGTAGATGGGTCACTGTGGGTGTAAATAAAAAAGATTTTTTCCATGAATGTGCCTTACTCCTGATATCCAGGAATAAGACACACCTAATTCAGGAACCCAACTACTAAAATAAATGCTTTGTAAATCAGGTCAACAGTTCCTAAAGCTGGTCCATTGAGGACAACTATCACCACAAACGTCTTCTAATGGTGCTCAAGAGAAAGTCAACAAAATCAAAACGGCTTCAATAGAGAAGAACCAACATTTTTTAAAAAATCTTCTTGGAATAGCAACGCAACTATTGCCTCTATAGAAGACCTTGGCTTAAGGTAAAATGCTTTGTCTACACTTCAAACCTTCTTTCTTGGAGTTGTAAAAAACTTCACGTGTTTGTTGTGTGGTATGTGGGATGGTTATGACCCCATTTTCTATTTTTTAAACTTAGGGGGATATGGACTGAATTCCAGATGATTATCCACGAAGCCCAATAGCCAGAAAAATCGAAAAGTAAACCCTTTCTGTGGTTGAAAGGGAAACACTTGTTCTTTTCTCCTACCTTCTTTGCCCTTGGACCTATGTCAAATGGTTGGTCTTGTGAAAGGCACAAGACATCTGCAGCAGTGAGCTTTAGTTTGTCAATACAATCAGAAAAAAAGATGGTGATCTGTAGCAGGCGATCTGAGAGGTCAAATGTTAATTTGCTCGAAGTGGCTTGTAACATGGCACTCGCCGTTTCACTGACATTTAAAGTCCATGAGCAGTTACTTGCAAACAAATTTCTAAATATATATCTAACGATAACTGCTGAATTTCTATGGTTTTCTATCGCTAAAACATCAACTAACTATAATTTCTCTGTAATCTTTGTTATTTTCAGAGAATTGGCATTTTTTTTTAACGTAAAGTACTATGTAATTACCATACGTTAATACAACCACCGCTGCACACGGCTTTTCGCCATGTGCAGTGGGGATTGGCTGCAGGGCCTGGCCTGTAGCGGGCAACTCCCCCACATGCACCCAAGCCATGCCATGCCTTTGCCAGAGCACAGCAGGTTGGGGTGTCTGAGTGGGTGTATTTTTTACACTGTTTATTGGATCTGCGGATCCTTCACCATTTTACACTGAGGGGTCACAGTAGATCTGTGGAATGATAAAAAAAAATATACTTGGGCAACTATTTACCATGAGGGGTCTCCCAGAGACCCCTTCATTTCTCCAATGGGGTCAGAATACATGTATACTGACCCCTTATGTCGATTTGTCATTCTGCCTTCCCCCAGCCTGATAAGAGAAGAAAATGGCAGCTGCAACTTTCCTCTCAAGTTGCGTTCAGGCAATCAGAGGCTTGCTTGTCCTCCAGATCCACAAAGAGTCTGCATCCCTAGATATCTATATTTCTTTTTCCTTTAATAACTCGAGAACTACTAAACAGATTTACACCAAATAATAAAAAAGTTTTTTTCTGGATGAAGAGCTAGCTTTCTGCCAAATTTGGTGTAATTCTGTCCAGTGGTTCGGGCTGTAGTCTTGTCTAAAATTTCTGTGGGAAACCACATGTGGAAAACATGTTTTGGGGCTCCCCTTTTTTCCTTGCCCCCGCTTAACGAATCAACCCAAACCTTTCCACACAGCAGCTGAAGTGACTAGTACACTACTTGTGAAAATGTCTGGAAGATTTGCCAAATGGAGCCAAAGTTATTAGCAAAACAAAAAACGCTTTGTCTTACGGAATTAGCTCTTTTAGCTCTTAACTGTCTAAATATATATATATATATATATATATATATATATATATATGTATATATATATATATATATATATATATAAAACCTTAAACACTCCTTCAAATATCAGGAGAACCAGGACACCTCCAATATGAAAATTCAATTTATTTCAGCACAAAATCCAACGCGTTTCGGCAACAGCCTTACTCATGGATACCACATAAATAAAGTGCTTCACATATATAACCCAAATTGGTCATAAAAATAAAAGACAGACAAATCCTAATACACCCACTAGAGAACACGTATTTGTGGTGGCCATCTTAAAGTGCACATTCAGTCTTAATACACTGTAATAAGTATTGAATAGTTTTTAAAATCACATCAATATCCCCCATAAGATTTTCAATATCAAAAGACTTATTCGGAATTATTTCTCATGATGTTACTCTCCAAACAATTAATACAAAATATAATAGATGAATATTTGATACAAAATTACAAATTTGTAAAATGACTCAATTGTTAAATAATTCGATTGTTAAATAATTCATTTCCTGACGTTTGAGTAAAATATCTATATATATTATCAGGTTAAAATCCAATATGTTTCATACGAATATTTCATATAAATATTTAATGCTCAAACCCATGTCTCAATTACTGCCATTGCATCTTGTACTGCCCAAGTGGCCGTATATATTTGCAAGTAACTGCCCTGGAGGATATCATATCATTTCCGATGTTGTGCATAAATGACCTCGTTCTACTAGTGCATCATGACTTCTTAACCCAAGTGAGTGGACACACAAACTTCATTCATAATAAAGACTTAATAAAACCCAGCACCTAATTTCATATCTTAATAAACATTAAAATATCACCAACACTCCAAAATGCTATTATAGTAAAAATCACCACATACCCCCACCATAATTAAAAATATGTCAATTACTCTAGATGGATACTCAGCTCTTCACTCGAATTCAGCCCTACAGGTTCCAGTGTCTCAAACTCAATTATATATTTAGACTCCAAAATACGTAGCATCCTTACTCTATTGCCGCCCCTTTTGTTAACCTTCACTTGATCAATGACCACAAATTTCAACAAATTCTCATTGCCAAAATGTTGCTTAAAGAAATGCCTCGCTACCGGGTAGTTTTTGTCATAGTTCTTGATAGCTCGTCTGTGTTCCAGAACTCTTTTCTTTGCACTGTGTATCGTGCTCCCCACATACAATTTGTCACATGGACATATCAGACAATAAACACAATAAGTTGTGTTGCAATTAAAGTTACCTCTAATTGTGAAACTGTCTGTCATCCCTGGAACACTTAATGTTCTGCAGTTATTGCTGGTTTTGCAAGCTTTGCATTTCATACATCAAGCAAAATCTGCCACTCTAGTATTTTCCATATATCCCTTCAATGTTACATCATTGCGACATAAATTGTCCTTCAAAGATCTATTTCTCCTGAAGGTTATTTGAGGATTATCACCGATCCAGTTGTTTATAATGGAGTCAGTCTGTAAAATATGCCAGTTTTTGCTGAGAATGGAACGTATTCTGTGAGACTGATTGCTGTATGTCGTAATGAATCTGATTAAGTCATTATCCTTCACCCGACTCTCATTCGTCCTATACAGAACATCATCTCTATTCAAAGACTCTACTTTCCGTCTAGCTTGGTTGATAACTTTAACCCCATAACCTCTACTTCTAAATCTTTCACACATTACTTCACATTCCTGTTGGAAATCTGCTGTCTCACTACAATTCCTCCGGGCTCTCAGCAATTCACCATATGGAATACTGCGTATCAAGGTCCCCGGGTGTGCACTATAGGCACAAAGCAAGCTGTTACCAGCTGTCACTTTCCTAAACAATTTGGTCGCCAATCTGTTGTCTCTTACACAAACTTCTACATCAAGGAACTCAATGCAATTTGGATTCAAATGTTCAGTAAATCTCAAATTGTAATCATTATTGTTTAGATCTCGCACAAATTGCCTAGCTCCTTTCTCATCACCCCTCCAGATTACAAAAATTTCGTCAATAAAACGGCACCATAGGACCACATTAGCATCGAATTGAGTGATCACTTCAGACACCTGTTCCTCCCACCAGCCCATAAACAAATTAGCGTAGCTGGGGGCGAAACAGGTGCCCATAGCTGTTCCTTGCAACTGTTTGTACAGATGATCATCAAAGATAAATAGATTGTTCTTGAGACAGAACTCAATCATAGTGCATAACATTTCTGAGTGAAAAAAGAAAGACAAAGATCTCGCTCTAAGAAAATGTCTACATCAATCAATATCCGAAATGCATAAATTGCTCACATTATCTCTTACCACCACTTTCTCATCACTTCTAACTTTAGTGTGGTACCACTTTTTTAATTTTAATTTCCTAATGAATTTGAAGGTGTCAATCCTAGTTTGAGTGTAGCTAAAACAGCCAGTTGGGCAAAAGGATAAACCAAGAGAAAGGAGATCCTCTTCAACAGCAGACAACACTCTGCTGGAGAGATTTACAACATTCATAGTTTTTACTTGCGTGCACGAGTTACCACTCCCAAGGGCCTTGTGTCTTCTCCTGCGCCCCCTCTCCAAGCCAAGGAGTGGTAACTCGTGCACGCAAGTAAAAACTATGAATGTTGTAAATCTCTCCAGCAGAGTGTTGTCTGCTGTTGAAGAGGATCTCCTTTCTCTTGGTTTATCCTTTTGCCCAACTGGCTGTTTTAGCTACACTCAAACTAGGATTGACACCTTCAAATTCATTAGGAAATTAAAATTAAAAAAGTGGTACCACACTAAAGTTAGAAGTGATGAGAAAGTGGTGGTAAGAGATAATGTGAGCAATTTATGCATTTCGGATATTGATGTGCTTCACACAGCAATGGATTTATGTGAGGGGGGTGGATGTTCATGAGGATCCTATTTTAAACTTGATGGGATTAGATATCGCCTTAGACAGTACATGTCCTAGCAAGTTTAAACCGAAATCGACCTTTCTACCTGCCATTCATTGTGATGCTCTTGATGTTTTTGGAAGGGAAATGACTAAACAACTGAAAAAGTTGAGATATGGTGTATTGAATGTGAAAAACAGCAATTTATCGGGTGAGCAGTGGCAAGCTCTCCAAAAATTGAAAAAAGATCACACTATTGTCATTAGACAATCTGACAAGGGGGGCAATGTGGTTATTCAGGACACCATTAAATATGTGGCAGAGGGAGTAAGACAGCTCAGTAATGTCCAATGTTATGAGGAAGTGAGCTGGGGTGATGTGAAAGTAATGAATGAGAAATATCATGCCATGCTTATAGACTGGAAAGATCAGGGTATGATAGAATGGGATCAGTTCCTGTTTGTCAAGTGTGATCATCCAAAGATTCCAGTGTTATATCTCCTTCCGAAGATTCACAAAGATATGGTTAACCCACCGGGGAGAGCCATAGTTTCGGCTATGGATTCTCTTTTGGAAAATACATCGAAATATATCGACTATTTTTTACGCCCCTTTGTTGAGTCAATACCCTCCTATGTGAGAGACACTACACACTTTTTAAAAATCATCGAGGACATCCAATGGGAAGATGATTTTTTACTATTGACCCTAGATGTGACTAGCTTGTATACAAGTATAGATCATGATTTAGGGGTAAAAGCTATTAGACATTTTCTTAGAGCGAGATCTTTGTCTTTCTTTTTTCACTCAGAAATGTTATGCACTATGATTGAGTTCTGTCTCAAGAACAATCTATTTATCTTTGATGATCATCTGTACAAACAGTTGCAAGGGACAGCTATGGGCACCTGTTTCACCCCCAGCTACTCTAATTTGTTTATGGGCTGGTGGGAGGAACAGGTGTCTGAAGTGATCACTCAATTCGATGCTAATGTGGTCCTATGGTGCCGTTTTATTGACAACATTTTTGTAATCTGGAGGGGTGATGAGAAAGGAGCTAGGCAATTTGTGCGAGATCTGAACAATAATGATTACAATTAGAGATTTACTGAACATTTGAATCCAAATTGCATTGAGTTCCTTGATGTAGAAGTTTGTGTAAGAGACAACAGATTGGTGACCAAATTGTTTAGGAAAGTGACAGCTGGTAACAGCTTGCTTTGTGCCTATAGTGCACACCCGGGGACCTTGATACGCAGTATTCCATATGGTGAATTGCTGAGAGCCCGGAGGAATTGTAGTGAGACAGCAGATTTCCAACAGGAATGTGAAGTAATGTGTGAAAGATTTAGAAGTAGAGGTTATGGGGTTAAAGTTATCAACCAAGCTAGACGGAAAGTAGAGTCTTTGAATAGAGATGATGTTCTGTATAGGACGAATGAGAGTCGGGTGAAGGATAATGACTTAATCAGATTCATTACGACATACAGCAATCAGTCTCACAGAATACGTTCCATTCTCAGCAAAAGCTGGCATATTTTACAGACTGACTCCATTATAAACAACTGGATCGGTGATAATCCTCAAATAACCTTCAGGAGAAATAGATCTTTGAAGGACAATTTATGTCGCAATGATGTAACATTGAAGGGATAATACTAGAGTGGCAGGTTTTGCTTGTTGTATGAAATGCAAAGCTTGCAAAACCAGCAATAACTGCAGAACATTAAATGTTCCAGGGATGACAGACAGTTTCACAATTAGAGGTAACTTTAATTGCAACACAACTTATTGTGTTTATTGTCTGATATGTCCATGTGACAAATTGTATGTGGGGAGCACGATACACAGTGCAAAGAAAAGAGTTCTCGAACACAGACGAGCTATCAAGAACTATGACAAAAACTACCCGGTAGCGAGGCATCTCTTTAAGCAACATTTTGGCAATGAGAATTTGTTGAAATTTGTGGTCATTGATGAAGTGAAGGTTAACAAAAGGGGCGGCAATAGAGTAAGGATGCTACGTATTTTGGAGTCTAAATATATAATTGAGTTTGAGACACTGGAACCTGTAGGGCTGAATTCGAGTGAAGAGCTGAGTATCCATCTAGAGTAATTGACATATTTTTAATTATGGTGGGGGTATGTGGTGATTTTTACTACAATAGCATTTTGGAGTGTTGGTGATATTTTAATGTTTATTAAGATATGAAATTAGGTGCTGGGTTTTATTAAGTCTTTATTATGAATGAAGTTTGTGTGTCCACTCACTTGGGTTAAGAAGTCATGATGCACTAGTAGAACGAGGTCATTTATGCACAACATCGGAAATGATATGATATCCTCCAGGGCAGTTACTTGCAAATATATACGCCCACAATTGGGCAGTACAAGATGCAATGGCAGTAATTGAGACATGGGTTTGAGCATTAAATATTTATATGAAATATTCATATGAAACATATTGGATTTTAACCTGATAATATATATAGATATTTTACTCAAACGTCAGGAAATGAATTATTTAACAATCGAATTATTTAACAATTGAGTCATTTTACAAATTTGTAATTTGTATCAAATATTCATCTATTATATTTTTTATTAATTGTTTGGAGAGTAACATCATGAGAAATAATTCCGAATAAGTCTTTTGATATTGAAAATCTTATGGGGGATATTGATGTGATTTTAAAAACTATTCAATACTTATTACAGTGTATTAAGACTGAATGTGCACTTTAAGATGGCCACCACAAATACGTGTTCTCTAGTGGGTGTATTAGGATTTGTCTGTCTTTTATTTTTATGACCAATTTGGGTTATATATGTGAAGCACTTTATTTATGTGGTATCCATGAGTAAGGCTGTTGCCGAAACGCGTTGGATTTTGTGCTGAAATAAATTGAATTTTCATATTGGAGGTGTCCTGGTTCTCCTGATATTTGAAGGAGTGTTTAAGGTTATATTAGGGTCTCTCGGAACCCATCCAGGACCGCTGTGTGGAGCACCTGCATTCCGGGACTTGGTTACGAATATATATATATATATACATATATCTGTTTTGACAAACAACCTGCATGTGCCCAATTAGTGGAGGCAAGAGAGAAATGTAATTATTAAAATGTTTAATCAACTTTTCTCTGTGACATGATTACACGTGGGGGCTAGCCAGGTCTCATTCACATTCACATTCAGAAGGATCACACCAGTAATTTTGACACCTTTGACCCAGTGGCGCTATACTGCAGATAGAAAGAAGTAATGAATATCAAAACTTTCTTTATACACTTTTCTCAATATACATGTGAATTCACAATGTCGAGACTGAGCTTGTAGACTCTGACCTGGATGGAAGTTTAAGTGTGGAAAATTAAGTAGGGAAACTGGTGGAACAGTTGGAAACTGGTGGAAGTTCTAAGCAGATGGAACAGACAGCAGGGCACAAACAAAAAGGCTCAAATTCTCCTGGATAATGTTTTTTGATTTCCATTGGATGTAAAATTATAGTATTTTATCCAACTTCTAAGGGCTACACTGGCTGTTAAAAGCCCTCTTGCAGCAAGAACCGAGGGCCATCAGCAACAGTATAGCCTGAAGTAGAAAGACCATAATAATATTCAAACAATTCACCAATTGAGGGTAAAATGCTTTCACCCAATGTGGGTAACATGTTCTAAAATAAATAGAAAGAAACAGAAAGACAAGAATGGGAATTGTAGGGCAGAAGGTTATGCCAGCCATTATTCTTCCTGTGCCACTTCATTGTCTTCAGTAGACTGGTAAAAATGCCAATGTTCTAATAATTATTGCTATTATTACTAATATGGATGCTCCATAAAGTTATAAAAAATGGTTACCCACCATTTCTACTGCACCACATGAAAAGCATTTTTCCTCATGGTCCCCCTTTCACTTCTTTCATGCCCCATGCCAAAAGCTAATCATCTGTAGTCTGGTAAGTAGCTCAGAGGGTTGAGTGAAGATCTGTGTAACTTGCACACTTGCAATGTCTGTAGAATGGATTGGGCCTATCGTTTAAAAGTGAATACAAAAAGTATTGAGTTCTGTTCACTTATTTTACACTTCACATTGAACAAATAGAGGTTTCTCGTACACCAATCCTGAGGCACAGCCCACCACCTTTCTACCACCATATCGCCACCCTGAAGTACAGAGTGACACCTCTGTAATCAATGCAGAGTTCAAATAATTTTGTCTTTGATTTATTAGTGTCTTTTTATGGTCTGTCTTGCCAGCACAGCTGTCAACAGACAATTATTTTAAAATCACCAGGAGAGCGGCTTTAGCTTCGCCCACATGTTGAGAGCCCGGAGTACATGTTTAGTTTGGGCAGATGTTGTGTGCTTCCACAAAAATTGCTTGCCCTCCACACAGCTGTGATAATTTTGTCTATTTAGCCCGCTGCCTGAGCTTGAAGTTCAAGGGTCACATGTATGCCATTGTAATGATATTAAATGATGACCAGATAGAGGGGCGTGGCTGGCAAGATAGACAGCTAGCAGCGTTAGTTCTGACCTCCTAGTCCGGCATACTTAGCCGAGGAATCCTGCCATGACATACGCCACACGGCAGATCCAGCACGGTGCAGTGTCATTCTCATTATAGTGACAATTCAGGGATCGACATCGCTCTGGGAACCCAGTGAGTGTGCAACCTGGTGAAGGGAGGGTCTTCACCTACAGCAGTTATCCTGCCCACTATCACTGCTCTGTGAGGTTCGTCATTTTGGCTCGGGTGGAACTAAGTCCCCCAGCTATACTTGGGACAAGACGCGGCCAAGAACGCTCCACTGCGCTTGAAAGTGCTTGCAGCTTCTTGCAGCACAGGATGAGCAGGGGACATGCCTGGGCATGTGCCCGGGCACAGACCTGGCCAATACTTGGCCCCTATTCACTCGTCATTGCCCAGTAGAGGCCAGGCCCACCCTCTTTCAAAGAAGCTTTGCTGACATTGTTCCGTAGACTCTGTAAGTGTATCAATATCCTCCACCTTTGCTGGCTCCTTGCTGGTTCTTGTGCCTCTGTCTTTGTGGATTATACCAGAAGCTGCTGCTAGTATATGCCTAGTCTCATAATGGGGAAGTGTAAGGCATCTGAACTGCCTAAAATTATACAAAAAGAAAACCTGCTGCAGGTGGGACTCGCCTTAGTACTGCTGCTCGGAAAAACTGTACCGTGGATAATATAGATCACTTTAAGGACTTTGAGTCAATTCTCAATGCTGAAACAATCAACAACAGGGGCAAAATGAATCCTAGAATCGTCCCAGAAATGCTCAGAAAAAGTGCGTCTGAAACTTTATCAGGAAATAATGGCACAGTACTAGTAGTTGGAGAGTCTTCATCTAGAGACCCAGTGTTCCCCTTAACCAGATTCCCACTATCTCCCCAAATCACTATTGCCCCTAGTGTGCCGTACTCCAATTTGAATTCTCTCAATGAGCCTTCTAGCCAATTTCCAGCCGTTCCTTCAGGCCAGCCCTCAGATCTTCGCATACCTTTTTCTAACACTATTTCTAGACTTAATTCATATAGTTTCTGCTGCATCTGCTGACCCAATTGATCTCCTCTCACTGCACCATAATCTGGATGATCTAAGACACCTAGTCACCATTTTACTAGAGCAAACTACAAGCGAGAAAAATAATTAAGGCAACATTTGCTCCTATAGCTGCCCTTGCAGGCTGGGGAGCAGAGGCCACCTACTTGAGCCTACCGCTTTTTCAAACCTCACTGCTGGGGAGTATGCTGGTTTGCGAAATTCCAACCAACTTCCTTCTCATTAGAATGTAAGATGTACCCCAGGAAGTCGGATGCTCCTGTGGGCACTAATCTTACCCAGAATAAAGATAATTGTGAAGGTGCTCTGCCCCTGTGGCAGTCTGAGTCAGGACACAGTTCCTCCTTGTCCATCAGTACATTTATTGACCATCAGTCTAACCTACGACTTTCCTCTCCTCTCCCATCATGTGTCAAACTGACTACCAATTTTCATACTCCAGATGTGAGAGAGTCATTTGTCACTATATGCCCTAATGGGCCTCAGCTAATTTCCCTTGGTATAACTATAGGAAACAAATGTATTTAACATCAATACCCAACTTGAGAGTGGATGGTTTTGAGGACACTGATTAATTGATAAAGAAGGCTATATATAGGTTTAGATCAAACCACAACTGTCTTTCTATAATCGGATCTAACATTGAGCATGCTGAACGATGCACCACTAACTCATCTGACTTTGACTATATCCTGCTGTCATTAAAAAAAGAACAACCAGTCCAAGGTCTTATCAATTTAGAACTCCGAACCTGCCATCTTGCAGGATATTCCAGCTCAGCCATTACAATAAAGTTGTCGCCGCCATCACCACAAAATGGACATAAGAACTCTGAGTCTCTTCCTTTTCAGCTTGCCCATCCCCCTCCTTCAAGAACCCATGTTCCTTGCTCTGCAGTGGGAGAAGTTGCCTCTACCCTAAATACAATTGATTGACTGAGGCGAAAAGGTAAATCTAACTCAAAGGCTACCCAATCTGGATCATGTATTGCAACTGCCTCGAATGTAGCTGGTACAAACGGGCATGGACCTCACATGGAACAAATTACAAAAGACCTATTTACCTCCAATGTTGTCACAGGCTTGTGTGAACATAGAATCCATCTACCAAGCACTGCTGGCCCTGCAAGATGGTCTTGCCCTGATTTCATGGAATCTGGCAGAAATTAAATCTAAACTCACTGTCTCTGAATAGACTTCTCCTATTGGAAAATATGAGATATAACTTATTGCAAGAGACATTGGGCAGTGCAGATAAATGGTTATGTCTCATATAGCTTAGAAGCATCTCCACCAAGGAAATTTGGAAGAGTGGCTGGGGGGCTGCTAATCTTGGCAAAAATAATATTGCTTGCTCACATACACTTTTGAAAATAGACTCTCCTATCTAATGGGGGTCTTGTTACAATTCCCTTTAGGGTATAGTTTGTTATTTATGTTAGTTCTGTTCCTGTCAATATTGATGCACTAGTTCAGGTTTTGCTAGATAAACTAAATGACTTATACAAGCAGCAAGCAACAATATTTGTTGAAGGAAATTCAAACTTATCCTTTCAGCCTTTGCCATACACCAATGACTTAGTTGAGCTGGAGGGTGAACAAATGGGCATTTCCTGTCTTACTGGTAAACTTCAGTTTCATTCCTCTATTGCTGCTTTTCAATTACCGACTATTGCGGATGGTCAGGGTCTTAGGGCATGCTATGAGCAAACTCACTCTGATCCAAGAAGATAATTTACATTCAAAAGGGGAACCTATACAGTTGTCTTTGACTATGTTCTTCTTGATGTTAGACTCTGGCCACTGCTTACTGACATGAAAGTGACCACCTATATTGATAGTGATCATAATCCTGTAATCACCACTTTAGCATGGGAGCCGTTTTAGCTAATATTCACAGTAGAGCTTCCTGGCCTGTGGCAAAGTTTAATCCTAAATTGCACTCTGAAATCTATCACTGGAATGTGTTTTTTATGTTTGAATATGAAGATGCACTGGTTAATACGATGTCTGTCCTTGGCACCCACAAATGGCTTTTTTAAAAGCTTTTTTTAATTGATTTCCATATCATTTTGATTATCCCACATGAGATACAAATTAAGCAATGTAAATCTTAGACATTAAGACATGGCAAGGATACAATATTCCACACTGATACTGTACAAGGCTGGAAAGTTTACTTCCACTCCCCTTCAAAAGGCCCAAGTAACCATGTATAATATAAACCACAGAGGGTAACCCTGCAAACCCAAGAGGGGATGGGTAGGAATAAATGTCCATTGACTACATTGCCCACTCTTGGACCAACTCTAGCATAACATATACATGCAGCATCATTAAATAATATTTAAAAAACGTATTTTATTTACATACAAAATGAAATGATATATACACATCCAAATACCCATATCACAAATTGTTAAAGAAGGACAGAAAAAAGAAGTGTCAAAAAGAATAAGTGCTCGTGTTCAAGAAAAAAGAGAAATCAATTTCACATCTAATCAGTAAAATCTAAATATATAGGGCAGCCTGTTGGTTCAACTTTTGGCATATTGAATCTTCCAGTATAATTAAAGGAGTATTGAATCCCCAATAGAGTCCTTTTTTCATCCTAAAACCAAAACCAAAAAAACACATCACTGAAATGCCCAGAATAGAGCATCCACGAGCACCCAGGCCACAAATGGCTTGATGGCAAGCACAAATAGGATGGGGACAGCCTTGGCGAGTACCCTATCGGATGTTGAACCAGGTGGGGAGAGTTTCCCTGATCCGCACCCACTCTATTAGGTTGGTATACAGCAGATGAACATAGCTAGTGAAGCACAGGCCAAACCCATAACGGTGAAGCAGGGCAAAATGATAGTCCCAACTAACTGTTGAATCCTTTTTGGACGTTGACAATAAGGACTGTCTTTGGCCCGGTAGTTCCCTGCTCAACTCCAAAGCATTGTATACCCTCCATATGTTATGCCTGTTAGCTTGATTGGGCATAAATACAGATTTGTTACGGTGAATTAATTAGAGAACCCCCAAGCAGCCCGGTTAGCTAGCATTTTAGCACAGATCTTTACTTCAGTGTACACAAGGGATATTGGTCTGTACTCTTCACATTTGGTGATGAGAGGCTGGGCTTTGGTATTACGCCCATCTCTGCTGCTCTCAAGTCCCTTGGTAGTTCCCTGTGGTCCACATACTTATTGAAAATGCTCAGCAATTGGGGACCAGCAGTGGACCAGAGCAGGAGGCAAACGTCGGCCAGAAATCCATTGGGTCCCGGCATTAAACCTGCGTGGACCAGGCCCAGCATCGTCTTTAACTCCTCGCAAGTAACCTCCACTTCTAAGGAGTCTCAAACTTCAAGTGTCAAGCGCTACAGTGGCACATTAGCCGCAAACTGCTCTAGGTTCTCGGGGGCGGGGGTAGGGTCCACCGGCTCAATCCTGCACGAACAGCTTTTTAATAAATTACAGAGTATCTTTTACAGTAAAAGTATATATAATCTTACACCCAATGTGAGCAAACTGGAATGGTTTCATCCAGAGTGCAAATTAACGAAAAAAAAAAAAAGTTTGGCTGTTAATGGAAGTATGCGCTCTGAAATAGTAAAAGCCAAGTCTATGTGAAAAGCTGTACTTGCTAAAGCCAAACGTGATTGGGAAGTTAAGATGTGGCAGGTTCTGTTGCAGACAAATCAAATGATAGCAGATCATTTTGGCGCATAATCTCCCATGGGAGCACAGACAGTGTGAATACCTATCACCACCACATACAGCCTGAGAAATAGGTTGACTACTTCTATCTGCTATGTGACCTAAAGACACCTAACACTCACCCTGCCAAAGAGAGATTAAGGGGCATATTTATACTTGTTTTGCGCTGAATTTTCACCATTTATTTACGCAAATTCGGTGCAAAACTTACTCCATACTTATTATTTGGCGCTAGACCCTTCTAGCACCAACGTTATGAAGTTAAAGTCATTTTTTGGACGTGGAAACCTAGCTTGCATCAATGAGATGCAAGGTAGGCATTCCCATGCAAAAAATGACTCTATGGCCTTAGCGCCATATTTATCCGGGGGAGGAGGGGTCAAATAATGATGCAAAGCTTGCTTTGCACCATTATTTAACGTCTGGGTTAGGGCAGGCATTAGGGGACCTGGGGGCCTATTCCCATTGTGGAACACCATGGAATAAGACCACAGGTGCCCTCCCCAGTCCCCAGGGATACCCCCCACTAACACCAGAGGGACAGCGGAGGATGAGGGACCCCATCCCAGGTAAGTGTAGGTAATTACATGTAAGTATTTTTTTAAGTGCCATTGGTGGCCCTGAAATGGGCCCCCTACATGGCACTGGGTGCAATGGCCATGCCCAGGGGACCCAGGTCCCCTATGCTGGCCAATGGGGAGGTGGGCATGACTCCTGTCTTTTCTAAGACAGAGGTCATGTGGTATGGATGGTTTTGAATCAGAAAATGACAGTAGGCTGATTAGAGTCTTTATTTTTTTACTCTACCCTGCCTAACGTAATTTTTGGGTGCAGAACCCTCTTCTCCCATATTGCCACCCCTACCCGGCTAACAGATTTATTTTTTACGCTAGCCTACCCTTTGTACCAGCTTACATCATTCCATAAATACAGTGCCCACCTGGCGCTCAAGAAAGGTGCAAGCCGGTGCCAAAAATTTTAATGCAAAACTGCGTTAGAACAGTTTTGCGCCAAAAAGTATAAATATGCCCCTTAGTGCTTCTAATGAGGATACATTAGGACGAGTTCCCCAGAGGCCCAATGAGACCCTTTTTAGCTTAGAAGATACCTATGCCCATATTTATAGCTTTTTGCGCAAACCTGCGCTAACGCAGGTTTGCGCCAAAAAGTATAGCGCCTGCTTGCACCATTCCTAGATGCCGGCCTGGCGCCATATTTATGGAATGGCGCTAAGGCCCTGTTAGCGTCCTTGGAAAGGACGCTAACAGGGCCAGGGAGGCGTAGGGCGAACCGGGGCTTGTGTGCCAAATTATGGCGCTACACTGTTTAGAGGTAAAAAATTGCCTCTAGGCAGTGTTGCACCATTTTCTGGTGCACAAGCCCCATGGACATGGCTCCTGCTTTAGTAAAGACAGGAGCCATGCCCACCACCCCAATGGCCAAGCCCAGGGGACGAATGTCCCCTGGGCATGGCAACTGGGGCCAGCACCGTGCAGGGGGCCCCAAGTCAGGGCCGCCAAGCAGCGTTGGACAAAAATAAATATACTCACCTATCTGTAGGTGACCTCCTGGTGTGGGTAGAGGTTTGTGGGGGTGTCCCTGGGGACAGGGTAGGGCATCTTTGGGCAATTTTCATGGTCTCTGACCATGGAGGTCTGCCTACAGGTCCCCTAACTCCTGCCCATACCCAGGCTTTAAATAATAGCGCTATGCAGGCTTAGCGCCATTTAAGGCCCTCCTCCTCCCATGTGTGATTTTTGCACAGGAGGATAAACAAGGTGCTTGGGCCTTTGAGTCATTTTTTGCCAGGAAAGCCTACCTTGCATCTCATTGACCCAAGGTAGTTTTCCGCAGGGAAAAAATGACGTTAACTCCAATATTTTGGCGCTAGACATATCTTGCGCCAAAATATAAATATGGAGTTAATTTTGCGCCAGAGTTGCGTAAAAAAATTATGCAAAATCGGCACAAACAGAGTATAAATATTCCCCTTACTCTCCTATATGCCGATTAAAGTTAGAAAAAAGTCCCTGTACCAGATAGAATACCGGGTGACTTGTACAAATCTGGACCTCAAAAATGGGTCAGTTATGTCAACTTTTGTCAAATTCGATTGTATCCAGGGGACAAATTTCTGATACTTGGAGCAGGTGGAAATAGTTCTCATTTTTAAGAATGGTGATGCCGGCAACCTTTTGCAAATCCAAATAAGGTGCAAAGCTGGATTGTCTGTGAGCAAATTCTATCCCCCTTTAAGCAGGTTATTGTGCAAAAATAAGCACGTCTGATCAGATTTTCAGATTTGAACCCTTATGCTGGAAGTACGTCTTGCTCAGAAGGCAAAACCTATATATAGCTTTTTTAGATATGTGAGCAGCATTTGATCTTGACCCGCAAGAGAATCTCTGGAGAGTGTTAGCTGAAATGGGGGATCCTGACATTCAAACTTTTCTTATGGCTAAGCTACATGATAAAAACTATGCACAGGTCCACTGGGGAAGCAGGGGTGAACTGACTAACCTCATTCCTATTTACCGTGGAGTACGGCAGGAGTGTGTTCTTGCCCTCAACTTGTTTACTCTGCACATCAACGACATGGTGGTGGAACTTATGGCCTGCAAGAATGATTACCCTGCTCTGAATGGCAAAAAGGTCCCAATATTCCTTTTCGCAGATGATTCAATTCTTATCTCAAAGATCCCTATTGGTCTCTAAACCCTGATTGACAAGTTTGTGAAATTCTGCATAACTAGAGGTTTAGAGTTGAAAGTAGACAAAACGAAATACAATTCAATAAAAGTTCCCTGATAATAGAGCACAGAACCAAATCCATTCTGAGGTTACACAGGACAACTGACTCCTACAATTTCGACTGCTCTTGAGGCTTATCATGTGAAGGCTCAAGGCGGAGCCCTTTCAGGTGCTGAAGTACAGTGGTGTGATGATACTTAGAAGCTGGCCATTGCTGAGAATACACTTATAAGATCACTTTTATTGTTTCTGGTCAGCACGCCCCTTGTACCGCTTTTTTATGACTTTGATGTTAAACAAATTCCAGATCTGGTGTAAGTGAAGATATTCATCTATAGGATCCATATTTGGGTTACGCCAGAATTAAAAGTGTACAGAGATTCCCTAGGGGACTTGATGAAAGTGGGTAATGCTGCAAAAGTCCCTTGGCTGCAGCTTGTCTTCAGCTGGTTTAGGGAGCTAGGCTTACTTAGATTCTGGGAAGACCCTGGTAACATTCGTAAGACAGAGACAGCTGTTTTGAAATCAGCCTACTGGGTCTTTGACTATAACCAAGAAGTTACAAGAGGGTCTCATAGACATTTAAACAGATAGTTCCTTTAATTCAAGCCAAATTCTTACTTTGAGGTTTTTCAGGACACCATTACTCCACTCTTAGCTAAAAGCTTATTTGTGCGGTTAAGTCTGGGTAGCTTACCAGTCAATGCATTCAGCTCCAAATGGAAGAAAGATTAAACTTCCGACATTTGTCCAGCTTGTGCTATGGCAGCCAAGACTGATGAGCATATTCTGTTCTTTTGTACTGATTAGCTTGGTCCCCACGAAAAACGGTCACACTGTGTGTGCTTGAATCTGGGGACAACTCGCTATTTAGTTTCTCAGAGAATTTTGAAAAATCACACCTCAGGCCCAATAGGATTTGCGGTTAGCTGCTTCTTGCTTGGTGTCTGGTTTAAGCATGCAAAGTTTCTGATTTAACCTCATAAAAGAAGTCGTAGCTGCTGCAGTACAGCACTGGGAGTGACTTGGCCGCTGCAGCTATGCTGTCCGTCTATTTTGATACTCTTTGGCCTTCTGCCCCTTCGTGGCCTAATTACAGGGGATGTTTTGCTACTCTGCTATTCAACTGCATAGAGACATCTTAAGAATAATCTGAAATGATTGTTTGTACTGTGCTCTTTGCTATCTACTTTGCATCATATGGATGTTCTAGAGATGTGAATAGGCTTTAAAAGATTTTAGACACTAGGCACTACTTACTTATAATACCCTCTGAACTCTTGACTTTGTATTGTTCATTTAAATTGGATTGAAAGGGATCCATGAACCTCTGATACTCCTATGCTAGTTTATTTGTCAATCAATTGATAAATGCTTGATTTTGCACTTAATTTTTATGTACCATAATCTAAAAATTATTTTGTTCTTGAAGTTTTATGAGATAAAACATGTATTAACAACCAAATGTCCTTTTAATATTGCTAGTATATACGTGTACATGATGTAGGAAAGTACCCTCTTTTTGGCATGATACCCCAAATTTCTACCTGACGTCAGTGTGTTTGACTGTGTCCCTGGAATCCTGGTGCGTATGCTCTCTCTCCTCTCAAGTTTGTCACTACAAACTGGTAACCCAGTATTTCATCCCAAATTGGCATACTGTTCACCCCTTAAAGATCCCTAGTATATAATACTTAGGTACCCAGGGTATTAGGGATCCAGGGGATCCCAATGGGCTGCAGCATTACTTTTGCAACCCACAGGGAGCCTATGCAAAGTCTTCTGCAGGATTGATATTGCAGCCTGCGTGAAATGGTGCATGCACCCTTTCACAGCCATTTTCACTGGACCTAGTATAAGGTATAAATTCCTTTGGTACCCACTACAAACCAGGCCAGCCTCATACACATGATTGATTCTGTCATGTTTTATTTTGTCTTTTTGGGATTTTTATATTGTGTGCTTTGATGGTTATGGTAACTGAATAAAGTAGTTTTGAAGAGGATGGCTTGGTTCCCATGGATGTGAATTTGCTGCATGTTGACCTGCAAAAGGTGGCTGAGAGGTCGCT
The DNA here is from genome assembly GCF_031143425.1 of Pleurodeles waltl. NCBI lineage: Eukaryota > Metazoa > Chordata > Amphibia > Caudata > Salamandridae > Pleurodeles > Pleurodeles waltl. The sequence goes on from NC_090442.1 coordinate 701,712,227, forward strand.
GGAGATGGAACAACATGTCACAAAACCTTAGGAGGAAGTTAAAGCCCTTAAATCCATGGTGGCTACTCTGATGTCCCAGGTGCAGTGCCTCGAGATGTGAGCAGAGGATGTGGAAAGGCGCTCCTGACAATGCAATTTATGGTTTGTGGGCTTCCCTGAGGGTGCGGAAGGAACGACCCCAAAACTCTTTCTCGAACAGTGTCTCTAATCAACACTTGTGGGGGCCAACTTTTCATTGGTCTTCATGGTGGAGAACACACACATACACAGCACCCTGGTGCCATTGCCATCCCACTGGGGAGCCACCCAAGAAACAACATTGTCACAATCCTTAGTTACAGAGACTGCAATGTTATACTGCAGACAATCTGCTGTCAAGGTGAGTCCTCTTTTAAAAACTGCAACATTCGGATTTTCCCTGACTATAATCAACATGTGCAGCAGATGAGGGAAACATTCAGATAAATAAAACAGAAACTGAGAACCACGGGATAGAAGTACAGTTGTTACCTGAAAAACTGAAGGTCATCCACTAGGGTTGGGTGCATTTCTTTGTCTCACCAGAGGACGTGTGGGACTGGCTGGATATTTGGAGAGGTGTCTGCATCCTGGCCCTTGGGGCTAGTGGAGCCTCAGGGGGTTTGGCTGGTGCCTGTCAAAATCGAGTCATTTGAAAACATTGTGGTGGACAATGGGGGGACTTTTGCTCAAATTCCTGAGTGGAGGTCAGGCAGGACAGCTGGATCTGGACCTGGAGTGGCAACATTTGGAGAAAGAGGAAGCAAGAGCACTGGTCGAGGCAGTCACATTGTTGACCTCTGCAGACAGTGGCTCAGAGGCTGTCAAGGAAACGCTGGACCTGTCTGGGCAGTAGAGCCAGGGACTCCATGGACCCTTTGTCTGCAGCCTCTAATGTTGGGGCGGGGGGCAACTCCTGGGAATTCCTGTCTGAGAGCTGCTGAAGAGGTGACCGAGTGGCTGCAGCTGGATGCTTTGCCCAGGCTGGGGGTAACACTGTTTCTAATGTCAAGCAACCCAGAAACCATGTAGAACTGTTGGTTTGCAACTAGATTGCAAGACAGACATCATTGTGGTACAATGTGAAGGGCTACAGAGATCTTCTCTCACTCTCTCTCTCATTTTATTTAATTTCTCTCTCTTCTTTCTGTCTTGCTCTTCTTCTTTGTCTTTGTACCTTTTACCTAATTGTTATTTTGGAGTGTTGGGTGCGCGCAGCGCGTGTGGTTGGGTGGAGTGGTTGTTGGCTGGGTGTGTGTTTGAAAAGTGCTATAGGAACAGGTGTACTAGGGACCTTGTTTGGGGTCGGAGTGTCCACTGGCTAATCGGTTAGATGGGCCCAGAGGCGTGACTTGCCCTTCAATAGAGTTTAAGTGTCTGGTCAAGGCATTCCCTCACTTCCTATTGTGCCAGTAGCACACACCTGAGTCAGTAGGTTTAGGGCAGGGGTGGATCTAGTATGGGTGGGGAGAAACAATTTGAGTTTGTTAGTGTTTACCCAAGGAGGAGGGTGGGGAGCATGGCTGTTGTTCATGTTTTCGGTCTGCAGCAGGTGGATACACAAGAGCCTGTAGTGAATCCTAGTTTGTTTTAATGGGGTAACAGGAGTTAGCTTAGCCTTTGGCTTGCAGACTCGTGCCCCCGTCACCTAGTGACTTTTAACCTACTTAGCCTGCTCTGTCTTAGCCCATTTAATTATTTAATTCATCTAAGATGGCTGCCTTGTTTATAGTTAGGCCACTTGTTATGCTTTGCATTATCAGTGCCACGCACTAAGCGATCGAAGATCAAGTGACAAAGACAAACAGTAGGTGTTCACACTTAGGGACTTTCCCTCTCTATACTTTCGAGGGATTTGTTTATAATAATTGCCACCCCACGCATGTCTGTTATCTATTGTTTGGGAACACACCTACTTCAGGGGTCCTGGTAGATCTATATAAATTCATCACACTTTAGACAAATAATCAGAAGGATTCCGACCAGGGGGCATCGCCACCATCGCTGATATCGATGCTGCACGTCATCTTGACACTGACCCAGTCTTCGTGTCCCTGCGGTGCCTGAGATAGAGACCTCATTCCAAGGTAACAAGGGTTGGGGGCTCCTCTCATGGACATGGCATTGGCAGATTAGGTTTAACAAACCCAGCTCTTCTTTAGGTAGGAGGTTAGGCCTATCATATTAGGGTATTAGGACATATTACACATTTTGGGGGTGATTCTCACCCTGGCGGGCGGCGGAGGCCGCCCGCCAGAGTTCCCCCCTCCAAAATACCGCTCCGCGGTCGTGAGACCGCGGAGGGTATTCTGGCTTTTGCACTGGGCTGGCAGGCGGCCAGCCCAGTGCAAAAGAGCCTTCCCACGAGGACGGCGGCTCAGAATTGAGCCGGCGGAGTGGGAAGGTGCGACGGGTGCAGTGGCACCCGTCGCGTATTTCAGTGTCTGCAAAGCAGACACTGAAATACAAAGTGGGGCCCTCTTACGGGGGCCCCTGCAGTGCCCATGCCATTGGCATGGGCACTGCAGGGGCCCCCAGGGGCCCCACGGCAACCCATACCGCCATCCTGTTCCTGGCGGGAGAACCGCCAGGAACAGGATGGCGGTATGGGCTGTCAGAATCCCCATGGCGGCGCAGCGAGCTGCGCCGCCATGGAGGATTCTGAAGGGCAGCGGAAAAACGGCAGGAGACCGCCGGTTTTCCGCATCTGACCGCGGCAAAACCGCCGCGGTCATAATGCCCTGCGGGGCACCGCCAGCCTGTTGGCGGTGCTCCCGCCAACCCTGGCCCCGGCGGTCCATGACCGCCGGGGTCAGAATGACCCCCTTTATGTCTTTTATATGCTATTGCAAGATGGTGGGGGTCTTTGTAATGATAACTCTTGTCTTCACAATTCTGTTTCTTGCACTGTTCATTATCCTAATCATTGCAGCCCATTCAACATATCGCAGATTGCAGTTGTGTTAAATAAAAACGATTGAAACTTTACTGCATCTTCGTTATTACCTGTGTTTGGTTGAGACATGATGTATCTGTGAGAAAGGGATAATCTCTGTTTAACCATGACACTCCCTGAGATGTCTTATTCTCGAGTCCATGCGTAAAGGCTGCCACAAATCACCTTTTACTATTTGTGTTTTTGGTGAGGTGCTGCTAGTGAGCCGGAAAGGGTTGGGACGACAGTTGCGACTTGTTGTAGGATAGGCACAGTCGCCTACAAAGTACTGTCATCCTTAAACCAGCAGTCTTGCCCAGAGCAAGAGTCCAAACTACGACATGGTGCCACCAACGATGGAGTTTAGGCACTAATTTACGGATACCCTGACTATCACTGTCTCACAGACAACAGGTACCCTAAGTACCATCAAACGGAGACGTCCGTGGTCTTTGGGAAATTCCTCCTCAGCTGAAAAGGTAACACCTGATTAAGCTGTAGGTTGTTCGAGCTCGAACTCATAAAAGGACTTTGCTCCCCATTTGGTGTTCCATTTTTCTAAACAAATATGGATAACGCCATTGACATTCCTGAAAACGCTAGACAAGCACTAACACAACATTTATTAGCGCATGGCCTTACAGAGGATGGCAGGGATGTTACTCTTATAATAGAAGCTAATGAAGCATACCAAACAGAAACATTTTATTTTTGGGTCTCCTTTCCTGAGGTGGACCAAAGAACACATACATTCCACACATATGAAATTGCGAAGGTACCTCAACGGTACCGAGCATACCAGTATAATGAAATATCGCTCACATACCAAGAGCATCAGAACTGGTTTGAAGGCGCCCTACCACATGTATTACAAAGAGTGAGGCTAGGTCCTTTAAGTAATGACGGACCAACGTGGCCTATGTTTGCTCCATACACACCTCACCCAGGCATTCTAAATATGCCAATAGCAGATCTGCAAGATTTATATAATGAATTAGTGACATTATACAGACGACTAGTTCAGTTAGAAATGCGAACTTTGAACACTACACCAGTGCGTCCAGCACCGCCAGCACCTGGTGGATACCAATTAGCTACTGGGATTAATCCACAAACAATACATACTATTATGGGTAAAGTACCCACAGAATGAGAAAAAATACCGTTCTGAATTGCCCAGAAAACTAATCAGCTGGAACCTGTGTTTCCCCATACTGGACCACAGGAAAAACATAGACTGCTCACTATTTGCTTGCCCTTTGGGATGGTTCCCTCGGTGGATGACTGCGCCACATGGGGTACAGTCTTCGCTGCTATTTACACTACCACACATGGTACCCGACACTTGCCAATTTACCGGAGGTGTTAAAACAAATACAGAATGAGCACGGGCTGTATCAGCCTTGGATTTGGGGATGAAATTAAAGCGGAATTTTGACGCAGTTTCCTCAGTAATACTCAGTAATATTAAAGGGGAAGTGGTAGCACTACAGACAGCTACCAAAAATAATTTCCGACACCTATACTAGTATAGGGTGAGATAGTTTGGGAGCCAAACCAAAGAAATTGGAGTTACAAGGTACCACCCTTGAGGAAGGTACAAAGCAGGCACAAGAGTGTTCTAAAAAGCACTGGGAAAAACAAAAAGAGTTTAAAGATAGAAGAAATAATAGAGCTGATTCTCCACACCCGTAGAACTCCGAAAGGAGATACAATCTCAGAAATAGGGAGAATATTAAAAGTCCAGACAGATATACTGATTCACGTCCCTCTCGTTCCTTTCAGGATGCACCAGATAGACCTAGCGAGAGAGGGGGCCGTCCTGATTGATGTCCTGAATACGTGAAACAAAAGAAAGACTCGCCACAGTCTACAATTAAAAAAGAAGAAAAGACTCCTCAGCAAAAGCCACAGTTTAAAAAAGGTGGCAGCACTGACAGCTAAAAATGCCAGTACACCTGAGAACATTGCTGAGGAACAAGACGTGGGCAGTCACTCTGTTAGACAGCGCAGCAGAGATCACGATATGTCGCCAGAGTCTGAAAGATCATCTGGATGCGACAGCAACTTGCGATTTTATTGCAGTTGAAACTGCGGACGGCCGCTTTCTCCCACCCAAGAGGGTTTATGATTTAAAAATTCAGATAGAGGGAGACATGGAGTGCACCATTGGTGTGAAATTTTGGGATGAGCTTACTAGAGACATCCTATTGGCCGAAAGAGACTGGCCGCCTGAACACATCCGTAAGCTCCCGCATGGGGAAGATGTTATTTTGCCTTCTTTATCTGATCTTGTTCCGGAAGTAGAAAAAGAAGCCTATGCTGATGAATGGGCTTTAGCTCAGGCACCTGCATTATACCGCAATCATGTAGGTTGAGACAAGGAGTCTCCTTGTCATGTTATGCCCGTTAGGTCTACACCCCAACCGCAGCCCACATATCCTGTTAAACATGAAGCAAAAGCCCCGGTGAGGGAGATCTCACCCAGCTTGAGTACCAGGGAGTAATTGAGTCCTGTACATCTGCAATGAATAACCCGTTATTCCCAGTTGCAAAGCCAGACCATTCCTACAGAATAGTCATTGATTATAGACATTTAAATAGTCACACACGCACATATGAAATACAAAACTCACTTAGCACTGCACTAATAAACAACATAGTGTGAAAAAATATAAAACAACATTAGATATTTCTAATGTTTTTTTCTGCCAGAACTTAGCACATGAAAGTCAGGACCTGAGTGCATTCTCATTTGGCTCTCAGAAACGCTTTTGTTATTTACCCCAAGGCTATAAAAACAGCCCGGGCTATTTTCAGCCCGTGTAACATCAATATTACATGATATTGATTCTGAGGCGTTATCCTACATCGATGACATATATCTCACAGACGATGACCTCAACATTCATCTTATAAGGGTTGATCGGATCATTTTGGGATTTGCAGACCTCTGTAACAAATTCAACTTTGAGAAAAGTAAGATTGCCTTTCTCAGTGTACTGTTCCTGGGATATGAACTATCAAACGAGGGGAAGAGCCTGGCCCACACTTTCTAGAGAAATGTGCTTAACTGCACCCTCCTAACACGCTTAAGAAAATGCAATCACTACTGGGTTTCTTTAACTTTGGCAGAACATAAATTCCAGACTATGCACAACGTATCAAGCCACTTTATGACTTGTTCAGCCCAATTTTTCTAGCAGACACTGGACAGTTGAACACACACGCATCCTTAGGGAAATGCAACAGGACATGCTAAAAGCTAAACACTTGCACACACACGACAATAAAACAACTTTGGTCATCAGAATTATTGCTGGTGCCATTGGATTTACTTGTGTCACCTTCAACTAAGGTGACACGGTACCCATTGCATATACATCATATTTATACTCTAATGCAGAACAGCATTTTGCACCTACAGAAAAGATACTGACGGCAGTTCAGATGGCTGTCATAAAAGAGAGACCACTTGCCCAGGGGGAAACACATTATTGTCATTATCCTGGTGCCGGCCTTAGAGGCCATCACCAAAGCAAGTGTTCCTAACGCTAATGCATTACATCCACGGTGGATACAATGGGCAACGTCTCTGACCGCCACTGATGTTGATTACATTTTTGATCCAAAACTTCAGACACAAGAGTTTCTCCAGTACAAACAAGAGTACCCACTCCTCTAAATATCTTGTCATTAGACAGATACCATACTGTCATATACACTGATGGTTTAGCACAACCGGCTGTAGGTACTAAACATCAATACTCAGCCGCTTGCCTAGCCGTGAGCAGAGTGATGGAAGATGGAGTCTTCCACCCTCACAATACCTACATGCAGACCCTAGGGGACTGCACAGCTAAAATGGCTGAACTTAAAGCTCTTAGATCTAGAAAGGCTCCGAGCCCCCTTCTGAACATTCTCGCGGAGATTTATAATGTTCAAATTAGAGCAGCGGCCTTATATGGAGCGGAACTGTGGGGGTCCAACAAATACCTGGACATTCTGCAAACCAAGGAAAACATTTTCCTTAGGCAGGTGTCCAGGCTAGGTACAGGTACACCAATGACCCCTCTAAGGCTTGACCTTGGTTTAAATGGCATTAAAACCATAGCGGCCTTAAGACCCCTTTCCTACTGGATTCGTCTATGGGAATCTGCTGAACTTGAACCATATAGGCTGGCTATAAGAGAGTTGATAGCTGCCCCCAAGGCATTGGAGAGAATCCCTTGGCTGAAAGAGATGAAAATCGCCTGGGATAAAATGGGTCTTCCCCATTATTGGAACCACCCGGATCAAATCCCTGATAAGGCTAGGAGATTTGTTACAAGCAGATATTGGGAGAAAGTTAACGAAGATTCCTTGCACCAAAAGGGGGCGGGTAGGTTAACAATGGATTTTCTTCAAATTAAGCATGAACCCTGGGCTGAGAATTTCCTGAACCTCCCTATCCCTCCGTATGCCCGCGCTCTTTACCTGCAGTTAAGATATGGTACATTGCCTATCAATGGGTTCACGGCCCATTGGCCATCTAACATCGCTACAAATGATAGGTGTATTTTCTGCCAACATTGTAAAGAATCATCAGAGCATGTATTATTCTTCTGCCCTCTGTATAAGATACCAAGAAAGAGGTGGATTATTCCCCTCTGTAAAAATATGTAATTTCAGGATAGAGCGACTGCCATTAGAATCTGCACGCATGATTTCTCTCCCAGGGTAGCCATTCCAGTTACCAAATACTTATTGGAGGCCTGGTACATCCGTCGCAAATTCATTGCATCTAAAAGCTCCTGAGTCATTTCTATATTAGTCTTTAGAAGGATTTTAATCTGCTCTTTTTATCTTCTTGTATTGTTTTTAGCAGGAAATTTCCATTAGGAAGTTGTTGCCTTCTTCATGATTTCCTGAGACTGCACAAGCCTATATAGCCTTCCCATATAGCTTTTACTGCTGTTTTTTGATTGGTATTCTGATAATGTTTTTTATTCTATTTTTTATTTTTTAATCTAATCAGACTATCTCTGTCTTTTTGTCTTCTGGCCGTGCACACTGGTCCCCCAGACAAAAAGTTTATACCTTAATTTTTAGCTCTGTCCCCTTTTTTACTACATCTAGTTATGTCCTATTTTATTGTATTTATATATTTGATCAAATGCTCTGTCCTGTTGTTCTTATTGCTAGAATGTTTTGACGACTATTGGTTTTACATTGTTACCATGTTTTTATCACTCTTTTCTTTTATGTATGATTGTTATTATTACCTCAAATGGTCTAGATTTCTAGACCGAATGAACTCAAATAAATAAATAAAAAGCTCTTAGACTAGCGCTAGAACACACAGAGCCAGGAAGCCTGACTTTAATAGTCTGCGACTCATACTACTGCGTCCAGTCATACAATGATTACCTTAATCATTGGAAGCTGAACGGGTTTAGAGATTCAAAAGGGAACACCATTAAACACAAGACATTGTGGGGGAGGGTGGCTGATCTTAAGGATAAGCTACCGTGTGTCCATGTAGTACATACATTGGGCCATCAACGTGTAGGAGTACACGTTACTGGCAACACCTTGGCTGATGAAGCAGCCAAATCTGCCGTAGCTACGGCTTCTGTGGCTGCAGTGACTCGTTCACAAACGAGATTGGATAATGAAATAGTGACTGCCGTGAAAGCTTCGGATGAAGGCAAGCCCCTTCCAAAGGGATACCCTACAAACTATGCTTACTATATCAGTGCACAGAATGTTGCCTACGCAACAATTCCTGGGGTTGGTGATCGAGTGATCCCCAACGAAGACCAGAGATTAGATCTAGTAAAAGCAGCGCATGAGGGTGTCGCTTCTTCACATGCTGGTATATCGGCCACAATACCACTTTTACAGAAATGCTTCTGGTGGCCTGGTCTATGCAGACGGACAAAGAAACATGTCCTTTACTGTGACATTTGCCAGCAGATAAAGGGTTCTAATATCAAACGCCCACCGCAGACATCCCTCTTAGTGTCCAGCAAGCCACTACAGTGTGTGCACCTGGACCGTTGTAGTCCACTACAGCCTGATGGTATATGCAAATGTATTCTAATCGCTGTAGATTCTTGTTCTAGATTCCTGTGGGTATGGCCGCAGCAGTCGGCTGACGCTCGAACAGTTATAAAAGACTTGCTGATCTTTATCGGTATATATGCAGTTGCAGCATTCCATTCGGACCAGGGCCCTGCATTTGCCTCTAAGGTATTCAGGGACACCATGGGGACGATGGGTGTTGAGCTCCATTACTCCTCACCATACCATCCCGAGGGACATTCGGTCGTGGAGAGGCGGAACCGTGATCTAAAGCAGTCCTCAACAGCTCAGGTATTAGGTTCAGACCGCAGTTGGCTTCATAACCTATACGGGGTCCAGAGAGTACTGAATAATCTGCCAAGACGGTCCTTGGGAGGACGCACTCCTTATGAGGTTCTCTTTGGGATACCTATGTATGTCCCAGATCTTGATGCCTTTGGTATGGTGGCTATATTACAAAACCACAGAGGGTAACCCTATACACACAGGAGGGTCTGGGTAGAAATTAGCAAAAGACTACAATGCCCACTCAGGAACATATATCCTATTGTAAATATGCAGCATAATAAAATCAAACTAGAAAACACATCATTTATTAATATACAAAATATTAAATGACATACAAAACTACAAAACCCCCCTATCACAACCTTAAAATACAGAGGACAGAAGAAAGTGCTCAGAAGTAAAGTGCACGTGATTCTGAAAGAAAAGGACAGAGAAGTCCATCCAGTAAACACATAAATTCACAGGAGAGGAGCCTGCTGTTTCAACTTTTTACTCATTGAATCATTCAGATAAAATCAGAGCTGATAAATCCTCATTCAAGTCCTCCATTCATAATAAAAGAAAAACTACATCCAGGCTCAATACACTATCGTCGACGTTTCGACCCATCCAGTTCTCGTGCTCCATCCGGGCTCACATAAGGGTCTTCATCAGGACTAAAGCGATAGGGCTACTAATTGTAATTCCATTGTCACAATCTTCTTCCAAGAAAACACCTCACGTCACATCAGGAATTACTGAAATATTCCTCCTTCCATCTTCATTACAGCCAATTACTCCACAATGGTCCCTTAAGATGTTTAAACATTAATGTATAAGAACACTGGTAGTCTAAAACTGACGGTTCGACCATGGGGAGGGCGGAAAACGAACTTTTGCTAGTTCCAGTCACCACTTCAATGACAACTCCTGTCCAAGATTTGGCTGTTTTTTACGCAAACACTTCACAGACTGATGACACTGTTCACCAAGAGCCTCCACGCGAAGTGGACCAAAGTACAAGTAATGCACCGGCTCCAGTTTTTGCAGAGACTGCCTCTGGCTATTTCATAGACATTGATGACTTTTCTTCAGACTCATCCACTACTGTGATTGACAATGTTTCAACAAGAAGTAAGCTGTATCAATGGCTTAAAAATAATTATTTAATCTACCCATGGAACTATTTATGGTTCTGTTTGACATTTTCAGCATTATTTTTTGGGTTGGTTTTGTGACTGTTTTCTTTTTGCTCATAAGTGGTCACTATATTCCTGAATGCACCTCTGTTGAGCTTGTGGATGAAGTCTTAACTCCATATCATTCCTCGCATAAGTTCCGAAGAGACTTGGCCCTTGTAAATATTACAGCAATACCGATTTCTGAGGGGATTGTGTGGGACAATGTTGCCTTTGATATATACGGACCTACAGAGGTTATTCAAATACCATACGTGTTCAAAATCAAGATGTAATTACACCTGATGTTGTATCTGATGACTGGGATGTCCAAACAGTTGACTCTATGCTAACTAAAATGAAGGACTATTCCGTATTTGAAAGTGATGATGTATATGAACATACAATGAATTATGGGGAAATGTTCTGTTACAACGATTAGGGCCATTACTACCTACACCGTGCCACTAGACACAGGCCAGTACTAAACCATACACAGTGGGAACACTGTTCAACACCACTAGTGGGAAGCCCAAAACACTATACAGATACATTTACGTATTTCTCTGGGCATGACACGAAAAATGCACAGTCGTATTATTTTGAATTACCTTCAGCACAAATTAGGAAAATTTTGCTAACAAACACAAAGCTGATCTATTCAGATCCCTTTGTTTCCCGGCTCGCAGTTGAAGGTTACAAGCACTATTGATTTGAAAAGTGTATGGGGAACACAAGATTGGCAGATACAGGGTAGGGAGGCTTTATTTCGAGCATGCCTGATTCCTGTGCAAATAATTTTCTTAAATGACACTATTCAGCAGACATCCTGTCTGGGGTTAGCAAAAATTAAAGACATGAACACGCCCAGTATCCCCACTCCGGCAAGATTTAAAGATTGCCAATATTTCCTTAATATCACCAGGGAAAGACTAGATGCAATGGTTAAGGGTGGTACCTATAATTCTTCACTTTCCAGTCCCGGCGGTCGTTAATATGCCCAACTGACACTAATGAGTGTCAAGCGTGTTTTTTTAGCTCTTCAGGTTTTTTTTCAATTAACAGACCAGACCCTCGCTTTGTATTGGGTCAACATACAGGTATGATTACATCATACAGTGTGGGTAAACTGTGCCAACAATGGGTACAGACTAACACGTTAGCCGCAGTTAAGAAACATCTGAACACTCTTTCTGAGGATGTAGACTTGCAGGACTTTCTGCTAGGTCCTGGGAAACAGTGCTCGAAAAGGTTCTTATCTGCTATGTATGATGAGATCTGGAAACTTTCACAGATAGAAGCTGCTGCACGTTTGAGGCACTTAGATAAGGAAAACTTAGAGAAGGCTTTAGCAGTTGTCGACAACGGCATGAACACTTTGTTCAACAGGATTTATTCACTGTCAAATATAGTGTCATCTGCTACTGATATCACTCAGACAGACTTGTCCCGGTTATATCATGGACAAACACAGCTACGTTCCATCATGCAGCTGGGTTGGACGCTACAGATGCTGAAAAATGGCTGCATTCCATGGAAATACATTAACGGGAGTAAATTATTCACTGCTTTTAACCTTTCTGTGGAACAACAGACAATGGCTAAAAGGGAAGCTAGTTTCACCATGCTTCATGTAGAGAAGTTAGACAAGTTGCCCTTCACGGTAGCGGAGAGTCCTTCAACTATTTGGCTCTTACATGGCATAATTAATTTACCCATTTCGACCTTTCTTTTCTCATGCTGCCTGAAACATCTTGCAGTAGGAAGGTACAAGCAACTAGGAGATAGCTTTATTAAGGAAGAGTGGGAGTTGCCCTTTGATTATAAATGTCTGAACGGGGAAATAGAGGTCTTTCTTAGCAGAAGCAAACGTGAGACTACTGTTAGTCATTCAATGATATGTAAGCAGGTGTCCCTTCATGGGCTTTGCAAAGCGGGGGTCGCGAACTTGGCCTGTTTTCTGAAGGGTACTTCTGTCCGTTTGATTCAACCGGTATTTCATGTACTTTCCAATGGAAGTTATGTGGTACTGAACGATCAAAGTTGTTGCGGCATGAGACCAGGAATTGCCTATGCAATCTCGGTCTCGAAGGTCGTTACGTATTGCGGACATGTTTTATTGCCCCCCACACGAGAGATAAAAATATCTGACACGTGGCCCCACATAGATACTATTAATGTGAACTATGACAAGCTGAGCAGGCTAAAGGCGCTATTGTTTCAAAAACAGGCCGCCTTGACATCCGCTAGAGAGATGTATGCTCTCCAGATAGCGAGATCATCAGCTGAGATACAGTCCCTATTAAATATCAACTTCCCCAAGCACTTTGGAGAACTGGTATCCAGAATAGTCAATGCTTCAAGCACTACTGGGATTGTCCATTTCTTTAAGGCTGTTGGTTCTGGTTTCGTGTCCATCTTCCAGACTGTCTTCGAAGTCATCCCATCAGCCATCCATTCGCTCTTTCCTAGTGTGTTTGGTGGCTTTCTGATCATTTTGGCTTTGATTGGCGGACTACTGCTGCTATTTCTTCTGATTCGCAGTGGTTGTTTCTTTCCAGCTACGCAGAGCAATGGAGCTGCTCCCGCCAACTCCACTGTGCCGTGAATGCATGGTTCAGATTTTCGAAGCACCCTTGCTGGTGGAATTGGAGCATGATTGATCGTTGTCTTTTCGCCCACTTCTCTGGTGTGTACGACCAGTTTTCCGCTGCGTGTGGTGCCTCTTCGAACACCTGCCCATGGTCTGTCTTGCTGTTGCACCACCATCTCCTGTGGACCACAAACTGCTGATGTCCCCGATGAGGGTTCATACACGGTCATGCCCCTTGAGACTAAGGCTGCTCCGCGAGGCCACCTATGAGCCTTAGGTTCTAATGTCTACCATGGACGACGGCACTGCAGCGGATGACTTTACACTAGAGACTACTGCTCACTTCTGCTCTGTGGATCCGTTTGTCCGCCCAGCGCTCGATTTAACATCAGATGATGTGGACTCATTTTTTAGGTCCTTGGTTGGTGACTTCGATGACACTCTTGGAGATCATGATTACAGCAAATAATTTGATTAATTGGCTTGCCATTTCCTGATTAAAATTATGCATTCAAATTGACTTTGCTTTGGCAAGCTTTGCTTGTCATGGTTGACATTAACATCTCTGTATGTATTTTAGCTGAACTGTTTTTACTCCCTTTTTAATGCATTTTAAAGAGTTTTTTTTGCTATTTTTTATGCTTTTAGCTTTTTAGTTCAGAGCAATTTTAGCGTTTGGGTTCCTATACCTTCGTCATACCTGTTACTGCAATGGGGAGGGTGAAGTGAATCCTAGTTTGTTTTAATGGGATAACAGGAGTTAGCTTAGCCTTTTGCTTGCAGACTCGTACCCCCGTCACCTAGTGACTTTTAACCTACTTAGCCTGCTCTGTTTTAGCCCATTTAATTATTTAATTCATCTAAGAGGGCTGCCTTGTTTATAGTTAGGCCACTTATTATGCTTTGCATTATTAGTGCCACCGCGCTAAGGCATCGAAAATCAAGTGACAAAGACAAACAAACAGTAGGTGTTCACACTTAGGGACTTTCCCTCTCTATACTTTTGAGGGATTTGTTTATAATAATTGCCGCCCCAAGCATGTCTGTTATCTATTGTTTGGGAACACACCTATGTCAGGGGTCCTGGTAGATCTGTATAAATACATCGCACTTTAGACTGATAATCAGAGGGATTCCGACCAGAGGTCATCGCCACCATTGCTGATATCGATGCTGCACGTCGTCTTGACGCTGACCCAGTCTTCGTGTCCCTGCGGAGTCTGAGATAGAGACCTCATTCCAAGGTAAAGAGGGTTGGGGGCTCCTCTCATGGACATGGCATTGACAGATTAGGTTTAACAAACCCAGCTCTCCTTTAGGTAGGAGGATAGGCCTATCATATTAGGGTATTAGGACATATTACACATCTTATGTCTTTTACATGCTATTGCAAGATGGTGGGGGTCTTTGTAATAATAACTCTTCACAATTTTGTTTCTTGCACTGTTCATTATCCTAATCATTGTAGCCCATGCAATATATTGAAGATTGCAGTTGTGTTAAATAAAAACGATTGAAACTTTATTGCATCTTCGTTATTGCCTGTGTTTGGTTGAGACATGATGTATCTGTGAGAAAGGGGTAATCTCCGTTTAACCACGACACTCCCTGAGATGTCTTATTCTCGAGTCCATGTGTAAAGGCTGCACAAATCACCTTTTACTATTTGTGTTTTTGGTGAGGTGCTGCTAGTGAGCCGGAAAGGGTTGGGACGACAGTTGCGACTTGTTGTAGGATAGGCCTAGTCACCTACAAACTTAAGTACTGTCATCCTTAAACCAGCAGTCTTGCCCAGAGCAAGATTCAAACTACGACAAGCCATTTATGAGGGACAAGGAGGGTATGGGAGGTCTGTGGGGCCCCATGCTGGGGATGTTGACAGGTCTAGCTCAGACTCATGGGTGGTTGTTGGGCTACAAAGTGATATAGCGGGACATATGTCTCATCATCTGGAATGTTCAGGACCTGAATATGTCCATCAAGCACTACAGGGTGAATGCTTATTGGAGATGGATGGGGGTAAATAAACAATGATACAGAAGATGCACTTGAAGGATGGGGAGGCTGAAATGTTCTTGAAAAAGTGGAGAGGCCAGATGTTGTGCTTGACCTACTCTAATTATGCTATGGGGGGGGTTCAATATAGATGGCCCCATTTGGGCAGGCAAACTTAATTGTGCGCTTGATGGGTGGCACAATAGACAATAGATGTCCCACCCGCTAGTACCAAGCCACATATGACAGTTGGGCTTTAAGACTCAGTATCCCAGTTGAACTGTAGGGATATCTGATGGAAACTCCATTGAGAGGTGTGGGAGTTCTCCTGTTTTACCCCTGCCCATGGTGCGTACAGCCATCTAGACAGATTTTTGGTGTTGTGAGACTGTCCTGCCAATGTGGTGGAAGCCTGGTACTTGGTAGGATTCCTGTCAGATCATGCTCCATTGTAGCTGGAGTATGGTGGGGGGCAAAATCGCCCCTGGGTCCCATTGTGGTACCTTTGACCTGAGGCACTGGGAGATCCCATGTAAAGAGAGGAGATCCAGCTAGTCCTGCAGGGTTATTTAGACGACAATTAAAATTCCACCCAACAGAGGGCTAAAAAGTGGGCTGCTCTGAACATGGTGGTGTAGGGGGAGAACCTTTTGCGGATGTGTGGCACCCGGCATAGGCTGGAGAGGGATTTACTGCAGGCATAAGGGGCCTGAACTGACCTGCAACAAAAGGCGGGATGACAGGGGACACTGGATGCTGCTCAAATGGAGGCTCAGTGCTCTGAGTCAAAAATATCTGACAGACTGGAATGTATTGGTGATATTACAGACAATGGCTCCATCAGGAGGGGGATAGCATGGCTTCTAACGTAGGAGCAGCCTCCTCCACTGATTTTATCCTTGTACCAGACAGATACCTCAACTGTGGCTAGCCAGATGGGTATAAATGCTCTTTTGCATGACCATCTGGTGGGAGCATACGTGGCACCACCTCTGGATGCAAGTCTTGTAGTGAGAGCTTTCTTAGACTGGATGAAGCTTCCCCGGCTCACGGTGGAGCAGATAGAGAGCCTGAAGGGGAGCTTCAAGTTGAAAAGCTTAGTGAAGCAATATAGGAGATGGCCTGTTGTAAAAGTCCTGTTCCTGACAATTTGCCAGTGGAGTATTACCAAACCTACCCTGCTTTACTGATCCCCGAACTGCAGGAGGTGCTCCTAGAGGCTAGATGTCTGGGTTCATTACCAGCACTTATGTGCAAGGTGCTTATTGTGATGCTCCTAGAGCCCAATAAAGACCCAAATGACCCAGGATATTAAAGACCACTCTCCATGTTAAATGTAGACATTAAGGGGCATATTTATACTCTGTTTGCGCCAAATTCGCGTCAACATTTTTGACGCAAATTCGGCGCAAATCTAACACCATATTTATACTTTGACCCCCGACCCCGCGAACCTCAAAATTCAGCAGTGTATGTCATTTTCTGGATGCTTGAAACCATCTTGTGTTAATAACATGCAAGGTAAGCGTTCCGGTCCAAAAAAGGACTTTAAGGCATGTGCGCCTTATTTATACTCCTGCGTCATTTTGAGGCACAGGAGGGGGCGGGCCTTAAAAAAATGGTGCCCAGCATGATTTGCGCCGTTTTATAACGCCTGGGTGAGGGCAGGTGTAAAGGGACCTGTGGGCTCATTTCCATGGTCTATGACCGTCGAAGCAGTCAACAGGTGCCCTTCCATGCCCCCAGGACACCCCCTTCCACCCTCGCCCACCCCAGGAGGAAACCCATGGATGGGGGGGACCAATCCCAGGTAAGCACAGGTAAGTAGAGGTAAGTATTTTTTCATTTTTTTAAAGTGGCATAGGGGGCCTAACTTGGGCCCCCCTACATGCCACTGTGCCCAATGACCATGCCCAGGGGACAGAAGTCCCCTGGGCATGGCCATTGGACAGGGGGGCATGACTCCTGTCTTTCCTAAGGCAGGAGTCATTTCAATGGGGGTTGTGCATCAAAAAATGGCGCAAGTCCGGTTAGAGCCATGATTTTTGACTTTAACCTGACTTGCACCATTTTTTGACGCACAGCCCTGAATCTTCCCTTCGCCTGCGTTACCCGGTTAGAGTCATTTTTTTTTTTACTCTAACCTGCCCGCAGCGCCGGCTATCGTCAATCCATAAATAAGGCGCCCGCCTGGCGCATTGGAATGGCGTTAGACGGCGGTAATTTTTTTTACCCAAACCAGCGCTGGCGCTGGTTTGCATCAAAAAGTATAAATATGGGTCTAAAAACCCTTTAGCAATGGTAGTATCAAGCCTGGTGGTGGACGACAAGTGTGGGGTTCATGCCGGGGAAAGGTACCCATATGATCTTCGATGACTGTCCCATGTGAAGCATTCGACTCAGGGTATGAGATTGGAGGTGACACTGGTGGCTGTGGACATTGAGAAGGCCTTCGACACCATAGGCTTGGCTTATTTGTGGGAGGTGTTGTGGCATCAAGTTGTGGGGCTGAAGATTTTGTCTGGGGTGTGACTGCTGTGTGCCGAACCAATGGCACAGGTACGGTCGGGAGAGGTGGTGTCTGAGGCCTTTCATGTAGAGAGGGGTACGAGACAGTGATGCCTCTTTTCCCCGCTCCTGTTTGCCCTGGCGATGGAGCCTCTGGCAGTGTGCCTTAGACAGGACCTGGCAGAGTGGGGAGTACATATGGGGAACATGATGCACATCGTGTCCATGTATGTGGATGACACCCTGCTTTACATGTGTAAAACGGGGAACTCAATTCTGATTTTGATGGAGGTGGTGGAAGATTTTGGCAGGACCTCCTGATTGCAAGTCAATCAGGCTAAGATGGTTCTCTTCCCACTGGTGGGCCTGATAGGGCATTCCGGTACAGAGCTTCCTGTGCTAGGTATGCCCTGGGAGGTGGAGAAAATTTTATATTAGGGTATGCAAATTGCCAATGATCCTTGGCCCCAGTATGATCTGAACATGGGGAGGGACATAGATGGGTTACACACTTCAGTCTGGTTTTGGTACAGGCTCCCGATCTCGGTGATGGACAGGGTTGCCCTGAGCAAGATGGTGCTGTTGCCCTGCTGTCTGTACATGATTCAGAACTTATTCTACGATTGGACTAGGGCTGTGTTCATTGAACTCAGTAGCCTGTTGGTGTCCCTGATGTGGGCCAGAAAGAGAAGCCAAATTGGATTTCTTGAAACTAGACCCAGGAGAGGGCAGGCTGTGGCTCCTGGATCTGCAGCTCTATTATCTGGTAAGACTACTGCCAGTAAATGGCTCAAAGGTGCATGAATGGCCTTAATGGGGAGAAACGACTGTTGGATGGTTTGGTGGAGGACAACAATCTTTTCAAGTTGCTGATGAGTGGCTCCAGAGTGGCGGAGGACTAACCCACATTGTGTGGCATGGGAGCAGGCAGTGAGTTGGGTTTTTTCGTAAGGCTTACCACACCAGGCTACTTCATCTTTGGTGGCTGAAGCCATTCCAGCAAGTACAATCCTTGATGGATATGATGCAGTGGCTGGAGAGCAGAGATGCCAGATGGCGGGTGACCAGTATTTGAATGGGGCATTCATCATGATGATGTTCCATGTGGCACTGGGACAGTTCTTGCAGTTTGCTAAACTCTCTGGCACATCTCAAGGGATCTAGTTGACCTTTCTTTGACAAGCTGGAGGATTCCTGTACGCTTGGGGTCATATTGGACTCTGGGGCAAGTACAGGTCTTATTTCCCGCTTTTATGCTGTACTGAAGACTGTTAGATGCATGGAAATGGGGCATGATATTGCTAGCTGGTTGGCAAATCTGGGGAACATTCTCATGACACAGAATGGAGGCAGGCCCATGACCAGGTGAGGGACACCACAAGCAACGTGTGCTTTAAGCTTACACATTTCTATTGCCTGCACCATGCAACAGAGGTTGCATAGTATCTTCCCTGGGCACTTAGCAGCATGCCAGAGATGTGCAGCATCCCTGGCAGGTTTTCTTCCTATGACGGGGGATACTCACAGTTGGAGATTTATTGGACAGGAGGACTACATGCGCTTGGTGCAATTACAGGTGCCCAATTAGGCAGAACGCTGCACCATTGCCTGCTTGTGCTTCTGCTGCTACTAAAAACAGGATGGAAGATGGGTCATCGATTTGCGCTGTTGGGACTGGTGGTGGCCCCGAGAAGCATAGCAATAGAATGGATATCCTCTGTCACCCGCTGTAGCCAAAATGGTTGTCAGACCTGAGTGAGTGGTTGGTCGCCAAGGAATGTAGGCTGCAGAGTGCGCACCAACGGGAATGCGAAGTGGTACCTGGAACTATGGCACGAGATGGTGGAATGATTGAGTGAGATGGCTGAGTCACATGATGGTTCCCCAAGACATTCAAGGTGTTTTCCCAGGCTTCACCTTAGTTGTGGGTGTGCATGTACGGAGTGTAGTGTTCGCTGCACTGGGAACTGTGGTGAGGTAATTGATGGGTATTGGGCCGGTGGCTCAGGCTGGACCCACTGTACTTTGTACTAGTGAACAATACGTTGTTGATATTCGGCCTTGTATTTCCGCCTGAGTGAGGCCTCGGGAGGCATCTGATGAACACTGTGATTTTTGTGTCTCTCAGTGCTGCAGTGTTTCGTTTTAATGGCATTTATTGTTTTACTAATGGAAAAGGCTAAGAAAACATTTATTTTAAAACTTACATAACATCAAACTGAGTCCATAGACTTTGAAATGTCTGGTTAGACTTACAAATCAACCAAGGAAAGCATTAAAAGATCAGGTAGTCTTTGCCTCCAAAGAATCACGATTGATTTTTAGTGCCATCCACACACTCCTTGATCAGCAAGGGAAGTAATGAGGCGACCCAGTTCCACTATCCATGAAGCATGTTTTCTGAGGATCACTGGATTGCACGCATTGTTAGTCAGTGATTCCTTGTTCAGTTCAGTTAAGAAACAACTGCTCCTTCATTGAGTGCTAGGAACATGTTTTCAACTCCCTTGGATAGAGCAATAATTATAATTAGATAATTTATGGCATTTGTCTCTGGCTGCAGTACAGTTGGGAGGAGGGCATTTTTTATCATACGTTGATTTTTAGGTCTAACTTGACAGTGCATTTATAAGATGGACCTATTGGTAGTGCCAATGCTAGTTTAAAGAAGATAACACACTAAGGGAAGAATGTACTCAAAAATATTATACATTGAGCTCTATTCAATGTGTTTAAAAACTATGAAGTACCCTTGTAATTGCTTCAGAAAGGTACCAGGAAATTTCAAAATCTGGGGTGAAGTATTCTCAATTCAGTGAATCTAAAATGATATAGATATTGGCTTGAGAAATGGAATCATTAACAAATCTTGAAAACGTAGATTTTAATTTTTAGATTGTTGTGCATTAAGGAAAATAATGAGGCATCATCCTAACAATGTGCTGTGTATGTCTCAAAGATTAGGACCTTAAGCATGAGGACCAATACCTAAGGACCGAGGTCTGGCCATTGTGAATTTACAAAACATAAGATAAAGATAATGCCAATAAATACTGATACCTATGGCACATCCAAAAACTACTGGTGTAATCATAGTTTATGGTGCAAGGGTTAAATACTAAGGGACATATTTAACAAAAATTGGCACAGGGCAGCACCACAAGACTTCTCTCTGGCTGCACTGCCCTGTGTCAAAAGAAAAGGGCAGGAATGTGCTGTATCATAAAGATACAGCACATTCCTGTCCTCTTCCACAGCACTGGCACACAATTGGATAACATGATGCAAGGGTGTCTGCGTTGTAAGTATGATTGTTTTTGATCAGGAAGGGAAACCTTACTGCTCAAAAACCTTTAATTGGGGTGATTTCCTCTTACTTTGTGTGCTGCAGAATGATGCACAAAAACAATCAATTGAACTGATTTCCTCTTACTATGTGTGCTGCAGAAAGCAGCACACATCTAAAGAGGAAAAAACAATAAGAAATAACATTATTTCTCCTTGTTGCGCCTCCTTTATGACTCCACTGGGGAGGCGTAAGCTTTTGATGCATTCCCAGGTTTACAACATCTTTTAAATCTGTGAATCTGTCAAATACCATGGGTTTTATGTAGGAACACCCACAGCAATGCCCATGACATGCCTACCTATCAAAGTTTGAGGCAATGCAGAGACTTGTGCTGCGTTGCCTCCCTCCATCTCTAAAAGGTCATGAAAAGCCATGCAGAGTGGTTTTAAGTGGCCTTGTAGATATGGCTCTGCAGTGTGTGCTGCCAGATGGTCATTAAAAGTGAGGTCCGGCAGCACACAGAGCTTGTAAATAAGCTCCAAAATGTAATTTTCATAGAAGTTGCCCAAGGCATGAATCATTAGGAAATTCTTTGTAACTTGCTTGTAGTTCAATGGAAATGAAAGTATGCACTTGTGAGTAAATACACATACACAACATAAGCAGTGTAATAATGTTCACAGTTATCAAACAGTAGCACTCAGTAGCCCTGCTTGTGGGACGACATGCTTAATGTTCTGACTCGGAACGTTGACAATGCTAGGTTCTTAACGCTGTCCCCTGATCTTGGTCAAGATTCAAAGCGGTCAGTTGAGAGGCTGACTGTTAGATAGGTGAGGAAATCATAAATACACTCAGCGTGGCAAAACCTATCTGTGTTCCGTGTACTTACTTTGTTGTTAAGGATATCACACTATTTGGTGACGAGAGCGAGAGTAAAGCACTAAATTTACCTCAACATCGTCAACTCGATATCTACACATACTGCATCTAGGGTTGGAGAAAGCTCTTCCAGAAGATAGTCATTCATGGAGTGGAAGGGGCATGTGAAGCTTCTGAATGCAAGTGCAACTCTGGTGAGACTGTTGGAGGAAATTTTTTAGCTGTTTGAGTTGTGCCACACTTGTTGAAATGCATTTGCGTTTCAGCCTTTCCATTATTTGCAGGTGCGCTCCATTGCATGTAGAAACATTACTGTGCGATACAAGGTACACCCTACTAACTGTGGAAAATAAGCCCAGGGTTTACATGAGGACGTTTGTCAGCCATCCTGTATGAACAGGAAGTGGTGGAGGAAAACAAGTACCATCTACTTTAGAAATAGCCCAATTGTTTACGTAATGACCCACAGCAGACATCTTGGGAGGTTCGGAAACAGCACGCAGTAATGGAATTGATCAGTTTTTACGAGAAGCAATTCACATATTAGACGTGCAGCTTAAGGAGGTGTGCCAATGTTTATTCGGTGATTGGCACACCATAAAAAAAAAAAATTGGCACAGATTTTGGGCATTTTGTTAAAGAAGTGTGCAAATGTTCACTCGGTGATTGACACACCAGAACAAAAGAATGCACAGTTTGTGGATACTTTGTTGTAATGGTGATTGGCAAAAAGCAGTTAAAGTGCCTACCATGATTAGTGATTGGCACAACTTGTAACATTTCTATATTAATTTAACCATATCAGTGAATGGCACACCTCATGGTACATTTGTATGCATATTTAAACTGGTGATGTATAAAGAGAATCTTCAAACTTTGCATTAATTTTGCCTAAATAACACATTATCAAACTGATTGACATTTCATTTATCTAAACAAGGTTTATTTATATAATAGTGTGTGCATCTGGTCCTGCTTTGTTGCAGTGTGAGTGTTACTTAGGTAATTTAGTTACGTAACTATAGAAGCAATTAGTTTAAAAAGGGGCATGCAGAACATGACTCTTCCTCCTTTCTTTTTGTCTTGCCCAGGTGAACCAACAATAAAACAGCAAAAATGTAGGAAAATATTTACAAACTATGCAAGGTCTGTGGTACAAATCTAAGTGCAGAACAAAATTATTCACTATTGTTACATTGTCTGGGTGCGGAGGGGCAGGGAATATTGGAAAACTTACCTGAGTTAAGCATTGCTGACTAAAGTTTGTTGAATGAATATGAAATTTGCATATTAAAACTGGGTAGACATTATCTCCCACGATCAAGCACTATAATAGAGAGATATTATTTTGGATTAAGGGAGCAGGCAAAAGATGAGTCAGTGGAAGATTTTGTGACAAGTGTTTGAAAACTTCTGCCTAGTTATAAATTTAGAGTGGCAAGCGGAGAAAGAAAATAATTATGGTAAAAGGATTAACCTCCACTAGAAGAAGCAATTGCCATTGCGAAACATGTTGAACACATGGTCAAGTGAGTTGATGAACTTAGATCTGCAAAGAACAAATAGAAAAAGAATATTACAAAAGTTGAAGAGGTACTGAGTCAGGTTATAAGTAAGAAACCAGACGTACCCAAAAGAAAAAAACACACTAGCTAAAGGAAAAAATATAATATTACAGGAATTTAAAAGCACAAGCTTCATGTGTGGTAAACAGGGTGAGAAAGCCAATACTACACTATGCACTGCTCGATAAGCAATTTGTAATACATGTGGAAAAGGTCATTTTTCAAAATGTTGGAGGAGTGAGTTGAGGGGAGACGCGCATCAGGAGGTTAAGGAGATTGTGTTCCTACTAAAAAGGGAACAGATTAAACGTCCATCAAATGCTGTAAGGATTGAAGCAATGGAATTAAACATGAAGTTTGATCCATGTTTTTATCTCGCCATGATATGTAAAGAAGCGTTTGACAAATGCTTTAGAGAAAAGATGAAACTGTACAAAATGGATATTTCCCAAGTGGATTATAGTGGTATACCTATACAAATGTTGGGATTTTTCACAGCTTATACTGAACTTGGTGAGAGATTGGTGGTCGGAAAGATATATGTAGCAAACAGATGGGATGCCTTACTAGGATGGCCACATCAACGGTTATTAGAGGTCATGCTAAATCCTAATGGCAAAACGCAGGTACAGGTTAAAAAATTAGGTGAAACGTTCAATAGTTTTCAGGAAGAATTCAATGAATTAGGTTGTCTGAAAATGTGCAGACATCATATAAAGTTAAAGAAGGAAGCAAAGCCTGTAATTTCCAGAATGAGGAGAATACCTTTGAATGAGCAAGAGGGTGTGTAAAAGGAGATTGACCATTTAATTGAGTTTAAGATCATTCAACCTGTAGAGGCAACTGAGTGGTTGGTCCCTATCGTTGTGGCCGAGAAAGGAAATGGTGAAGTTTGACTGTGTATAGATTGCGAGCATTCAATAGGGAAATAGTAGTTGATAGATTCCCACTTACCAATATTGAAGAAATCTTCTTAAACTTTGGCTGGTGCTAAGTTTTTCACAACTCTGAACTTAGCATCCACATTTCATCAAATTGAGCTTGATGGGCGTTCGCAGGAACTTACTATACATATTATCCCAATGGGATTGGCTTCCTCAGCCTTTTTCAATAGATAATGGCAGATTTACTTAAAGGTATAGTGGGAGTAAAATGCTATCAGGATGACTTATTGATCTATGAACATACGAAGGAAGAACACATTTTAAGGGAATGAACTGTTTTAGAAATGATAAAGAATGCAGGGTTGACACTGAGGAAAGATAAATGTAGATTGTGTGTGTGAGATGTAAGCTATCTGGGACATTGTTTGTCCTACTTGGTCAATAGGGATGAGTTTAAAGGGGAAGCAGAGACTTTATCAGACGACGAGTTGAATGTCTGTGAGGTAACAATTGCAACTATAGGAGAGATAGAATGGAAGAATAAGATTGACAATCAGGAAATTATCAAAGTGATTGAGGCTATAGAGAATGGAAAAGGTAGACACTTGGAAAAACCTTGGTCAATGATCACTGATGAGCTATCTATTGTGAATGGTATTCTTACTCGGGGAACCAAATTGGTACTTACTGTTGGAGTGCATGAGAGTTTAATCGGTTTGGCTCATGAGGGACATATGAGTAGTGTAAATACAAGGGAAATACTTAGGTTACCATTTTGGTGGCCTGGATTGGACAATGTAGTCAAGAGACTGGTAAGAGACTGTGGGGGTCATTCCGACCCTGGCTTCCTAGCCCATTCTGACCGCGGCGGATTTCCCCCGGCTGGGCGAATCCGCCAGGGCAGCGTTGCAAGCAGCGCTGCCCTGGGGATTCTGACCCCCTTCCCGTCAGCCTGTTTCTGGCGGTTTTCACCACCAGGAACAGGCTGGCGGGAACGGGTGTCCTGGGGCCCCTGGGGGGCCCTGCACTGCCCATGCCACTGGCAGTGCAGGTGCCCCCTAACAGGGCCCCATGAAGCTTTTCACTGTCTGCTTAGCAGACAGTGAAAAGCGCGACGGGTGCAACTGCACCCGTCGCACACCTGCAACACCGCCGGCTCCATTCGGAGCCGGCTTCTGTGTTGCAGGCCACCTTCCCGCTGGGCCAGCGGGCGCTAACATAGTTAGCGCCCACTGGCCCAGCGGGAAGGTCGGAATGTCGCCAGAGTAGGAATGAGGGCCTGTGTGCAGTGCCGAGTGATGGATATAGTTTTAAGAACTAGACAAATGCCAGTGGTTTGTAGACAACTTCCTAAGTATCCACAGGATGAAATTGCTATCGACATACTAGGACCTTTGCACGGTGAAAACCTAACACCCTTTCTGATAGTTATATTAGATCTATATTCAATATGGATTGAAGTTACATGTGTGAGAGATATTTCTACTCATAGTCTGATAACATTTTTAGAGGAGGTATTCAAGAGAGAAAACTATGTCAATTCCATTTTATCAGACAATGGTCCACAATTTTGCTCAAGTGAAATGTAGAGGTATTTAGAAAATTGTGGTTTCATGCACAAAAGAAGTTCTGTATACCATCCTGAAACTAATGGTGTGGTTGAAAGAGTAAAAAATCATTAAAGGAAAGTATACACTTAGCATGGATGAACCATTTGAATTGTAAATCAGTGTTACCAGACAGAATAACAGCCTATAGCATGCCACCCCATAGCACTACAGGAAAGACGCCATATGAATTATTCCAAGGTAGATCTGCTAACTGCAAGATGAGTCCTGGGTGGATGAAATAGGGTAAAGCTAAGATATACAATGGTGTATATGATTGGAGAAACAAGGAAATAGAACATCAAACATGCAGAAAATGATATTTTGATAAAATAAATTGTGTGGCTGAGAATAAAGTAGCTATAGGAGACATTGTGAGAATAAGGGCACCAATAGGGTGTCGACCATGGTCGAAATATTCTGAGGAGAGGAAAGTTGTGAAAGAATTTAAAAATGCCATAAAAACAGAAGATCAGACAATATGGAACAAAAGTCATGTGGTAAAGGTTGATTCCTGGAGTGACTCGTCACTTGATCAACAAGTCTGCACAAGCAAGAACAAGACTGATTCTAGAAGTTTGGTAGAGTATGAAAAGATGCAACCAAATTCCTTGAGAGAGAGAAGTGAGAGAATAAGCAAAAAAACAATGTACTCGAAAGATTTTAGGGGTCATTATGACCACGGCGGTCGGCGATAATGTGGCGGTAAGTACCCCCAACAGGCTGGCGGTAATTATCCCCATATTATGATATTGGCGGGTTAGCTTCAACCACTCCGACCGCCATGGCGGTAACAGCCCGGCGGCTGCCATTGTGCCACCTGCAGGATTATGACCCCGCCTACCGCCATGGATTTTGTGGCGTTTGTAATTGCTTCCCTGTCACCGATAGGGGTCTCCTCCCTTCCTCTCCAGTTACCCCCCCATCCCCTACCTCTCCAAACCTCCCCATCCCCCTACATTCACGCCCATTAACACACACACACACACACACACCCATTCCTACATGCTTACACGCATGCATACATCCATTCACACACACATCTGCACACAATTCCAAACATACACGCAGACACGCATTCACATTTCACTACATACACGCACTCACACTTCTGTACATGCATACACGCATTCACACACACACATACATTCACACACCCCACCACACACACAACACACACACCTCCCACCCCCTCCCCTGTCGGAGACCTGACTTACCTGGATCCAAGGGGTCCTACGGCAGGATACGGGACGGGCGCTGCTACAGCCAGCAGCACCTGCCAGTAGAACACCGCAAAGCCATATTATTTTTCATAATACAGCTGACGGCAATCTACTGGCGTGGCACTGCTCGTGGTAGCAGCCCCACCTTACCGCCATCCGCCGGCATGGCCACAGCCGGATTTCCGCCATTCTTGTGGCAGAAATCCGTCTGTGGCCATAATATGGCGGACAGCTGGTAGCCGCAGTGACGGTCTTTGGGTCTTTATACAGCCAAAGTTGAAATGAGTGCCTTTATTTGCAATGTATAGTTATGAGTTTATTTCCAAATTTGATTCTAGTTCAAATAAGTGTACAAAGGGTTATTTCTATTTAAACTGCCAGAGTTTTTATATGCTTTTCTTAAAGGGGGGGTTAACAAAGCTAGGTCCTTAATGCTGTCCCCTGTGTTTGGTCAAGGTTCTAAGCAGTCAGTTGAGAGGCTGACTTTTGGATGGATGAGGCAATAAAATACACTCAGGCCTGTATGTATACTCGGATTGCGCCGTATTTGCGTCAATTTCTTTCTTGCAAATTCAGCGCAAAACTAACACCATATTTATACTTTGACGCTAGGCCCGCTAACGTAAACATATCTCAGTGTGTGTCATTTTCTGGATGCTTGAAACTGCCTTGTGTTATTGACATGCAAGGTAGGCGTTCCCGTCCAAAAAATGAGTTAAACACCCATGCCCCATATTTATCCAACCGCCCAAAAAGCCCGCACGGCTGGGAGGCAGAGTCGGAAAATGGAGCACATCCCGATTTGTGTCAAAAATTAACGCCTGGGTCAGGGCAGGCATTAAAATGGGCCAAACACACCAGTACTTAAGGAAAACACACAGAAGCAACATCAGAGCTCCAAAAGGAAGACATGGAGGTGCTATTCATCCAGCATGCACGAAGACGCAGTGCACTGGAGCAACAGCAGCAGCTTCCACCACACCAACATGGACCCCATAGGCAACGCAGAAGGCAGGAGAGGTTATTCCGGACCAGGACAACCCTTCAGGGTCTCAGGGAACATGACATCATCCAGAGGTACAGACTAAACTGGCAAGCCATATAGCAGCTGCTGTGCCACATTGAGCCACAGTTGGCACCCAGCTTGCAGACACCCCTCATCATTCCACCAGAGGCCAAGCTGCTAGCTGTCCTGCACATGTTGGCAAGTGGCTCTTTTCAAACCACTGGTGCCCTGGTTGCCGGGATCTCACAGCCCTCATTCTCTGCCTTCCTACCAAAGGTACTGGATGCCATCATCTCCCTCACACTCCGCCACATCAGCTTCCCCAACACACAGCAGAAGCAGCAGTAGACCAAACAGGGCTTTCATCAAATCAATGGCTTCCCACACAAGCTTGGCGCCATTGACTGCACACATGTACGGATTGTGCCACCTGCTGCAACCGAGCATCTATACCGCAACAGGAAGCACACACACTCCATCAACATGCAGGCCATTGTGTATTACTGGGGATTGATCACTGACATTGTGGCAAAGTATCCTGGGAGTGTACATGATTCATTCATCTTCCGCCACAGCACCATCAATCAACACTTCCAGGATGGACGATATGGCAATGGCCTACTTGTTGGTAAGTGCAGAAACCTAGAGGGTCATTCTGACCCTGGCGGCCGGTGGCCGCCAGGGCCACCGACCACGGGAGCACCGCCGACAGGCTGGCGGTGCTCCAATGAGCATTCTGACCGCGGCGGTTCAGCCGCGGTCAGAAGCGGAAAGTCAGCGGTCTCCCGCTGACTTTCCGCTGCTCATATGAATCCTCCATGGCTGCGGAGCGCGCTCCGCAGCCATGAGGATTCTGACCCCCCCTACCGCCATCCTGTTCATGGCGGGAAAGCCGCCATGAACAGGATGGCGGTAGGGGGGGGTCGCGGGGCCCCTGGGGGCCCCTGCCGTGCCCATGCCAATGGCTTGGGCACGGCAGGGGCCCCCATAAGAGGGCCCCAAAATGTATTTCACTGTCTGCCTTGCAGACAGTGAAATACGCGACGGGTGCAGTAGCACCCGTCGCACCTTCCCACTCCGCCGGCTCGATTACGAGCCGGCATCCTCGTGGGAAGGTCGTTTTCCCCTGGGCTGGCGGGCGGTTTTACTGGAACCGCCCGCCAGCCCAGGGGAAAACTCGTAATACCCGCCGCGGTCTTTTGACCGCGGCGCGGTAATTTGGAGGGCGGGATCCTGGCGGGCGGCCTCCGCCGCCCGCCAGGGTCATAATGAGGCCCCTAGTTATATACACCCAGCACAGCAACCTTGTAGGACACACAACTCATACACCACTACATTGACACGTGGCCAGAAAGACACTGAGGTTGCGACACTGCTAGTCATGTTTGATATCCTGACCCAATGGGATACACACCTGTGGAAAAATGACAGATGGAAATAACAACAGATGCCACTCCAGAGCCACAAGGGACCAATGTGGAACCACACAGTGACAATGACATGGCCTTAACTGGCAGTACAACTTGGAAGATGAATCTTCCAATATCACATCAATAACACTCAATCACACACCCTCCCAAGAAATACGTACTGTGTAAGGGGTGTGTAATGTGTTTTGCTGCAGGTCAAACACCATGAGATGCATAGCATGATGATGCTGACTCTAATGAAGGTGACATGGAATCATTGAGCCAGTACCAACATCTCACATCACTCCTGGGGTGACATTGCCCGCTACCAATAAGGAAGTGGACTGTGCTAAGAACACATATTGGTGTGACAATATTGCAAAGTGCACACTGCTACACATATGGATTGACACAATTACACATATACACAACAGATGTACCGGCATATGGACCTTCTGACACTTAAATCTTCACCCCCACAACCACGTTAGCCAGCTTACCTGGAGCAGGTTCAGTAGTGTAGGTACACATTTGCACATGAGCCAACTCGGTGAGGGCACAAAAATAGGTTTGCATAGAACTTGTCACACATAGGATATTTGTGCATTGTCAATTGTGAACACTTCAGTGCTGCCAACTTATGGAGATGTGTTGTACATTGTCACCTAGCCAAATCAAAGGGCCTCACTGTTGTTTTTCACATGCTATTACATATGTTGAATTGGATGGGATGGTCAGGCCATATAGTGTAATCGTGTTACCACCACAGTGGAATCAATTGTGTGTATGGAAGTATCATGTCATCTCCAGTGAAGGCACATGGACACTTCTATAACTTGACATAATGTATGGATATACACAATGAGCTGCAAGTTTACAAATACACCGCTGATATCCGGTTGATCAGCCAACCACCAGTTTTGATAAATAAACAACCCAATGCTGAAAGAACATCCTAGAAGCCTAGGATCCCACAAAATAACACAAACACAAATGAGTCACAGACGACACAAGATAACACTGCCATGCAAAGTGAAAATCAAGGTGCAACCAACATCCAGATATTTACGCTCATTTTCTCTGTCAGCTGATCAGGGTTATGGGATCCACCTATGGATAATGACCCCATTTGCCAACCCAAGCATAGCATCAGAGCGTACCTATAATGAAGCACATCGTAGGACACGCACCATAGTAGAGAGGACTTTTGGAATCCTGAAGTCCAGATTTCAGTGCCTCGACATCACCGGAGGGAGCCTCCTATATTCACCTGAAATGGTATGCAAGATCATTTTGACTTGTGCCATCCTGCACAACATTTGTGTAAGGAGGAACATTCCCCTCTGTGAACCAGACCCACAAATACCTGAAGAGGAGGAAGAGGAGGATGCTGTTCGTGAACATGAGGGGGAACATCCAAACACTGCAGCAGGATTGTGTGGGAGACAACTCATTGTACAAAACTTCTTCTAACTATAGTCACCATCACCACTTTGTTAGCATATGTCATTAAACACCTACCTTCATCACTCAGTCATGCTCTGGGTAATATTTATGCATCACATGATCCCTAGCAGAGTTTAGCCTCATGGAGCATTGCAGAAATACAGAATGGATACTGAAAAAGCTAATCACATTTGATGGGTATGAATGTACAGCCAACATCACACAAATGACATATGTCCTGTCTATTTCACATGTGAAGGCCACATGTGAAATAGACAGTGAAATCAGAGGACCACAGCTATGACACACATCCATGTTGCCAACATGGTTCATTGCAGCACATGACACACAACTAAGACACCATCAATGATAAGGTAAACAAGTGTTTCATACATGAGGCAGTGGATGTGCTATTGCATTAGTAACAGGAATGTATGACCAGACCCTTGACAGTAGTAAGTGTGACATCAGCTATCTTTGTAAGGTTCATGTGTGACAAGGAGTCCATATAAGCTGAAAATGGATAGCACGAGTGCCCCAGGTATGACAAGCATTGCTCACAAGACATGCCCTGGGCAGTCCATCCCAGGTAATAAGTCCTGCCAATGCCCTGTTTTCAGTCTCTGCCCACCCTTTTCTAGGGGGCCCTGTAAATGGACTGTCTGTACCCTGATAACTTTCATCTACACACACCCAGACTCCCATTCTGACTCCTGTGTGCTTCCCTCTTCAGTATGGCATGCCATAGTCATAGTTCATCAGTCTGCATGGACTTCAGGTCCGATAATGCACTGCCTGGTAGTCGATAGGACCTGTAATCAGCTGTCCATTGCTTCCCATGTGAAAGGTCCACTTGGTCCTTTGAACTTGATTCTCAACTCCAGGACTTGTGAAAGACTGAAGCTGCACACATCTGTGAGCACTTCCATGCAGACCAGCCATTTGAACCTGCCCTGCCTTTGCTGCTGCCTGGAACTGCTTAGAAGCTGCAATTTTCTGAATCTCCTTGTTGTGCAATGGCATTCAAATGACTGGTATAACAGAGCCCTTGGGGAGTTGTGTAACGTTGCAGACCACAGCACAAATACAGTTTTTAGTTCCCACAGTGTTGTTCCAGCTTTTCCCAGTCAGAGTCTGCTCACTGTGTATTTGCCTTGTTCATGTTTGTTCCTGACGGAGCCTGCATCCTGTTAGCCTGACTGGTTCCTGTCTTTGCGTTAACCATAGAGGTTCCCTGTGGCTACATTTGTCTCATAGATGCTTTCCATGCCCTCTCTTTCCTCATGAGGTATTGTGTCTGGTAGGTCTACGATGAATCCTCAAATATATAGTATAGTTTACTCAGTTTCCTTATACTATTCTGTTCTGGCACATGTATTCATATAGACTAATCTAGCCCCCATCCCTTGTCTGGTTTTGCATGTATTCATTAGTGCCAAACAGCGACAGTGTACAGTGGCTGTATGCATGGATTCGGTACGGTGCCTCCAGCACAACAAACAAGGGTTGCCAATGTGTCTGTAAGGACAAAACATGTTTGTGCCCTGACGGTTCACACACAGATTTACTTCAGCCGCCACCTTTTGATGGGGCTTGCGTGATGACTAGCTGTCACATTAATCAGCACAGAGGCACTGATGTTCCCTGTTGCAGTGGGAATTTTGGAGGCCACCCTGTGTACAAATGTGATGAAACCTGCCTGTTTCCTATTAGTGATCCAAAATGTTTGTAAGCACACCAAGTCGTCTGCCTTAATAAAGGTCCGCAGTGCCATAGCTGGACTATCCCCATGTGTATCATTAGTTGTTCTTTGGCTTTAGGTCAAATCTGCTTTGAAGGATACTCTGTTAATGTAGGGAATGGCTCCACAGACTCATGACTAGACTTGCATGTAACTGTGATGACATGGAGGCCAATACTGACACAGAGTACACATGGCCACACACTTGAACTGGACACCTTTGTGCAATAAACCACTGGAAATATGTGAACACATGCATCATGGTCTGCTGGTCCTCCACAGCCACAGGAAAAATATAGGTCATTTACATGACTCAAACTGAGGTGTACCATGACTTTTTTGGATTGGAGTTGGGACTCTGTGTCACAAACACTGTACCTACCTAGCATGTTCAAATGCCTGACTCATGGGTAGTATACACACAAGTGACCATGAAGTTCTATCCAACATTCCAGTACATGTGATGGCTTACCTTTGTAACATTGCCATTATCAACTGTCCTCTATCTATCCTGTGTTTAGTTTGTCATGGGAGATGTTTTGTCCCCAAAGTCAGGGAGGTTCACACAGCATAAGACGCTACGGGTATGACAAACACATATGCTGACTGATGTACCTCAATGAATGGCATCTGATGGTTATCTACAATTACAACACATGCATACAAGCACATTATGCAAAACTCATCTTGTGACGTTCACACAGAGGCACAACAACAATTGAAATAGCTAATTCACAGACATAAACACACAGGCCATGAGTGAATTTTTTAAGTTGCGTAGCCTTGTTATCCTCTGTTGACCCACCACCTGCTCAAACTAGGGAATACCAATTTTAATTCCAAATGTTTGGGTTTCTGTTGCATCAGTTAGGAGTGCTAATCTGGCACAACAACATGAGTATTATAGTCGCAGTAGTGTGGTCTGCCACATGTGCCCTTACACTGGAACACACGCAGCAGACCCTAACAGCCTATCTTTGTAGAGTTATGGCTTTCATGTATGTTAAAAATAAGAAAAGTGACACAAACACAGTTAAAGACAGATATTTTGATGCAAAGGCATCAAAAAAGACGCATATGCGTCAAAATATGCTGCATATGCGTTATAAAATGACACTCACAGCCATTAAACATCAATTGGTCTCTATTGTTAATTTCAACACTGCACCCCATGAAATTGGTTATCCGTTAAAAATATAGTGCTCTTTGAATGCGGGGTCATTTTTAAGCATTTGCGTCAATAAATATTCACGCAAAGCCCATAAGCATCATAAAATTTCACGCATCATAATAAAAACGCACCACATTTGAGACAGGAAGTGATGTAATAGGATATCCTGTTCACTTTCGCTTTGCAGTCTGTGATTCTTCTAGACTGTGTGGCTGTGTTGAGAGTTGTGTCTGTCCAAATTGTGCTTTTGTCTCCTGTGTGCCATTCCAGTTGTCATCTGTTGTTTTTGTAATTGTCTCAGTAATTCAGTGTAAGTGTGTTTTTGTCATTTTTTGTGTCTAATTTTGTCTTTGTACTGTAGGGAGTTTGTAGTGGGTATTGTTAGTTGGGGTATTGTTGGGCTGTTTGTGGGTTCTTTGAGTTTCATTTTCCTACCTAATTTCACTGTATTTCCCTCTTTTCCCTTTCCTATCCCTATTACTTTTTGTGATGTTGGGCAGGCCACATCTGGGGAGACTGGGTGAGGAGGAGCTGGGGGCTTTCATTTGGCTGGTGTGCCACTTCCTCCCCCTGATATTAGTGGCTGGTGGCAGGGTGATACAGGGGAATCATACCGAAGCGAGGAGGCTCAGGTGGTCCAAGGTGCTGTTCCACCTAAAGAGAGTATTCAATAGCCAGCGCAACGACCATCAACTCAAACATCACTGGGCTGACCTTGATGCCAGAGAGCAAGACCTGCTGGACCACCTGGATGTGTCCCTGTTGGTGAGTACAAATCAGACTAATGTGTACAGTAAAATGCTCTGTAGTGACAGTAGCAGATTTGGTGACATGCTGCATGCAATGTTTGTGGACATGTGAAATGCAAGTTGAACATACAGTGGCCCTGATTTATACAATATTTGCTACGCATTACCGTCATTTGTTGACGCAAAAGCTGCACAAACGTACAAAACACAACTTGATCTTGTAAATTAGTGCTGCTTTGACGTCAATAGATTATGTTATTTGGCACAAACAAATGTTTTATTCATGGTCTATGATTGTACCAGGAATGAGATGTACTTAACATGATAAAGCAAGGAATGAATGTAGTCCCCAATTATTTGGAATACATGTCTGAACTTTATTCATGGCCTTACGTACAAAGATCTTCCTAACCTCTGGTAATATCTTGATTTAGGCTGATATTTTGACTTGGTTTGTGCAGCATTTAAATTAATTATGGATGCCAAGGTAATGCACACTGGATAATATCTAAATGATTGGTGCTACTTTCCATAGCTGTAGTGTAAAAACAGAAAGCAAATGTTACACATAAATTTTTTTTTAAAATATGGGCCTATGTTCATTGTTCCTGTGTGTTTTAATTTTCCTTGGGCACAATTGCTGGTACAGAGCTGATGCATTTGCAATCTGTGTCACTATTCAGCCAATCAATTTCCATAAGTTAATGGGTCATCATGGGATCCCTGAACTTTGTGAATGCATGGTCACAAATTATTCTTTGCATGATGTTGTACAAGGGACCCCTGACTGCTTCCATCATACATTTAAAGTGACAAAATAGTTTGGTAGTTATGTATGGTACGCACCTGCTGATCTAGTGCAGCATATGTACAATTGTTAAATTCTCAGTATGGAGGCTATCACAGACATGGGTGTATGCTAAGATCAGCAGACCAGCATTCCTGTGATCGCTGCCATTCCCAAGGTGCATACAAATTGAGACCTACCTCATCAAGATTGCCACAGGAGGACATTTACTAAACCATGTTTCAATTAGGGGACAGTGTCAGTTCGTTGTATAACCACAGATCACCCAACTTGGCAAATGTAAGATGATGAATGTGGCTAACTGTGATCTACAATACCTGATATAGGTACACAGGGCCCTGAGTAACACCTTTCAGGTGCAATGACTACACCTGTGCCCATGCATTCTATCACGGATGGTCAAATTAGACACTATCAGCATATATTTCTTTGTTGTTTTGATTTAGATAAATGGCCAATGCATGTTTAGCGTAACATTGTCATCAATGAACACACAGGATCCCTGCCATCATGGTGTCATAGGGGGCATATATGGCTCTGGGTACACTGGCAACATGGCATATGTAACCTACAGACAACACAGGCCCACATATAATGGACCATAGAAAGCACAATAAATCCTGAACTAAACACAACCCACATGAGCATCACACAGTAACTGATTGTCCCTTGATGCACAAGCCACAATACCTGAGTGATTGGTATTGCAGTGCACCAAGAATGTCGCTTTGCATGTCTCTAATAACAACAAATGAAGAAACGGAGTACCCTCGAGAAAGAATTCTGCACAAAATTGAGTAATCATGTTTGTCACCGCATGATTGTTAGGGCCAGTGCATTGGTGCATATGTGTCTCTATCAATCACTGGAGTGACAGGGTCAATACATGTTTGCAGTGGTATGTCTGTTGGGTTGTCCACATGCCTGAGGTGCTTCTCTATCATCTAAAATGTCACACACAGTGATTTTTTTGTTTCTAAGTTTTGTACAGTGAGCAGACATTGAGCACATTTCACCCTTCCATGTGTTACAGGTGGACCAGCCCCCTACACAATTGGAGAAGTGGCTCGATTTGCGGACCCAGACATATCCAGTAAGTGTTGATATGTTAGTTCTGTGTTGTGTTTGCAACTGTTGTGTGATTGACTCCTGTGTGTTGGACACATTGCAATTTATGATGTGCTGGCACATGATCTGATATGTGACTTGCCTGGAGTTTGACATTTTGTTCCATGTTGGAGTTGGAAAATCAGTGGTAGAGAGTCATATTTTGGGATTCTAGTGCTGCGCTATAGGCATGGGCAGTTGAACTGGGTGATACTTGTTGCTACATTTATACCAATGATAAATTTGGAGGTGGCCATGTTCATGATTTAGTCAGCAAGTCCCTGATTCACACAGACCAGTGATGCCGAAGTATTACCCACAGACTTGAGCCTCCCTGTTAACTAATGAACATGTAGGACTGAACGTTTGACTTCCTAGCAGCATCTGGCTCCACATGTTGTGCTAAGTTTATGTGGCACCTGAGTAGAATGTCGTAGGTGTGCATGCAGCTCAAGCCCAGATGGATGCTTGCATCTATTTGCTTGTTCTTGGAAAGGTATTAGTGAGATCAAGTGATGTTGACAATTGTCCACAATTAGGAACATAAATGAGGATGTGATTGTCCACTGTTTGAGTCAATTCTAGTTGGCAGCTCTCCTTACCTGTGGTGGACTGCCTAAACCCTGGACAGCTGTCTAAAGCTTCCTGGCTGTCCTTGATGTTTGAAAGTATAGGTTGCATGTTCATCACCCCCTGGGGCACAGGGTTAGGGTTATGAAATATGTGTAGCTAGGTGTGAGGATCCCAGTGTAGAAGACAGACATGTAATTCCAACATTCATTTGTTCCAACCTAGGATACCCCCTCATGATTAGCAACTGCATACCGTCCAGGCAATTCCATTAACAAATCACAGATCTAGTGGTCCTTGATTGTCATCCAAAAGATATTCATTAGTTGGCCTGTCACATGTGGAGTTCTTGCAGCATTTGTTAGGTGTCTAATGGCAGAACAATGATGCACAGATCATTTAAGTAGGTACACACCATTTTGAGCATTGCTGTGCTGATAGATAGGAGATGCGTAGGATGCATTGGCATGTCATTTCTCAGGGACATTCTATGATCTGTACTGTGATTTGGACTGTTTAAGTTAATTTTGAGGAAGTGTTAGCATATCATCAGTAGATGTATCACACAATAATGTCACTAATGTGTTTGCCTTTCTCTATTTTTACAGCTGCCAACATAGATGCCCATCAGATCAGAGAATTCCAGAGGCTGGCGATGCGTTACCGCCACATACTAGATGTGGAGTCTGGGTTCCTCAATATGGCACAGCGTTATCGCCATGAGAAAGCCACAGGGAGCTCCTGAACCTCCCCCTCCAAGCATGGCACCGGCACCAGCACTACCATCCATTAGTGGCACACAGACAACCCCAGCTGCAATGATAGACAATGCAGAATTCCAACAAATGAAACGTGACATGCAATGGATGTTGCGCAGGATGGACAGGCTGCAGCAGGAGGTGTCCCGCAATAGCAGGAGACTGCGTGGAATAAAGAATATCCTGCGTAGGGCAAATTTGTGACTTTGTGACCCTCAGCCATAATTCCCTCCCCTCCCTCCTCTTTCCTGGTTCTTATATTTAGTGAGTTTAGGGGGCTTAGTGTTAGGTTAGAATAGGCTGTTAGTTTAGTTAGTATAAGTGGGTTGGGGGTTATATTATTACATGTGTTTTTGGTGGATGGGTGGATGGGGGATGATGTTGCGGTTTATGTGTATATAAATTTTTTTAAAAAAAATATTAAAAAATAAATACCAAAAAAATATATATTTGTTTAGGATGATATAGTATGTGTTTAGGATAGTATATGTAGTCCTACATGTGTCCCGTCATATAAGGGGTTGATGTTTAGAGTGTTTAGTTAAATGTGATAGGTAAGTTTAGCTTAGGGTAGTTAGGGCCAGTTGTGGGTAATGTGTAGTTAGGATAGGGTGTTTCTCCTAGTTTTATTATCCTTTTTTTACTGTTTTTAGGTACTCCTTTACAGTATGTGTCATATGCTTGAGGATCAGGGCCTTGGCATGGGTGTCAATTTAGTATTTGCATTTGTGTACCATCCTGCATCCAAATCCCATTATTGACATGGTTATTCACAATTCCTAATGTGCAGTCACATTGGCAGCTACACCAAAGCTACTTCTCAATGCATCTGCCATCCATTGCACCCACCACTCAAGGTTACTATGGTTCCCAATGTGTTGTGAAGTTTGGATGTGTGTTTGAAATCTGTCATCGTTTGAGACCTGATTTGGAATCTTGGCCACTGGGGTACGGCTGCCTGCAGCCTGATGTTCATGTGAACCCTGAAAAGCTGAATGATGTTTTAATCTTATGTAGTATTGTATACATAACTCACACCTATCATTTCTTACATTGTAATCCAAGGTTACATAAATGTCGTACACATCCATTCCTGCTGTATGGTGTGTGTGTGATGAAAATTTATAGTCAGATGTCACATACATAAAGATTGTCTTGAAAGGAATTTTGAACACATTGATTTTCAGCTTAAACATACCTTGAAGCGGACTTTTTCAGTCCAACACAGCACTATACTGTTAGTTTTAAATTTACTTCAGAAATAAGCCTCAGGAAGAGCAGATGAAGATACAATCCAGACCCTAGTGCATAGTTATCAGCCCACAATCTTTCAACGCAGTTGTATTGACATTCTATGGCCATTGACATATGACATACATCACTAATCTCCTACACAGTTGGGCCCATATTTATACTTTTTGATGCAAACCAGCGCCGGCGCTGGTTTGCGTCAAAAGATTTACCGCAAGCTAACGCATTCCTACGCACCATGCAGGTGCCTTATTTAAGGATTGACGTTATCCGGCGCTGTGGGCTGGTCAGAGTAAAACAAAATTACTCAAACCAGGCAGCGACCTCGTTGGGGAAAATGGGGGTTGTTCGTCAAACAATGGTGCAAGTCAGGTTTGAGTAAAAAATCATGGCTCAAGCCGGACTTGCGCCATTTTTTGACACACAACCCCCATTGAAATGACTCCTGTCTTACCAAAGACAGGAGTCATGTCCCCTTGCCCAATGGCCATGCCCAGAGGACTTCTGTCCCCTGCGAATGGCCATTGGGCACAGTGGCATGTAGGGGGACCCAAATTAGGCCCCCCATGCCACTTTAAAAAAAATAAAAAAATACTTACCTCAACTTACCTGTACTTACCTGGCATGGGTCCCCCCATCCATGGGTGTCCTCCTGGGGGGGGGGGAGGATGGCAGGGGGTGTCCCTGGGGGCAGGGAAGAGCACCTCTGGACTGCTTCCATGGTCTGAGACCATGGAAGTGAGTCCACAGGTCCCTTAACGCCTGCCCTCACCCAGGTGTTAAAAAACGGCCCACATTAGGATGTGCGCCATTTTTAAGGGAAGCCCTCTCCAGTGCGTCAAAATGACGCAGGAGTATTAATAAGGCGCACAGGCCTTAAAGTCATTTTTTGGACGGGAACGCCTCCCTTGCATGTCATTAACCCAAGGCGGTTTCCCGCATCCAAAGAA
Organism: Pleurodeles waltl; assembly: GCF_031143425.1. NCBI lineage: Eukaryota > Metazoa > Chordata > Amphibia > Caudata > Salamandridae > Pleurodeles > Pleurodeles waltl. Next base: position 701,752,203 of record NC_090442.1, read on the forward strand.
TGATGCACACTGAGGTTTTTTGGCGTCCGCGGGGTCAGGCGTCATAGTTCAAATTTAGGGCAAGGTTTGTGCCGAATTGACGCACATTCGCCACAAACAGGGTATAAATATGACCCTTGATGTGTCACATTACACAGAGAAAAAGTGGTTGTGTAAGTGCTATTTATTTGAAAATGGTGTAGTGCAATATTTACATAGTCCAGGATTTTGACTCCATTAGTGTGACACTTTCTATTGTGATGCTACACAAGTGCAATGGGACATGCCATTGGACATGCTGGGGTGAAGTGTCATACAGTGCAGAGGAACATGAATTGCCAATGAGGTAGTGAGAGACAATCACAGAGCATAGTGTCAAGGTAAACAGTGTACTGGAGAACAGTGCATGTGAGCAGCTGTTGCAAGACTGGCATGTTAACAAGCACAGGACCTAGGATATCAGTTCCCATGTGGCATGTATTTGTGCTACCGGGTACTCTTACAGGTGAAGGAGATATGTTCCACGTCTTCATTTTCTGATGTGTGTGTCGTCTCCTCTGCCCTTGGTAGTGGTGAGTTTGAAGGGACAACACACACTTCAGTGTTTAAAGACGTTGAGTCAGAAATCCCGGTAGCTGCCAACTGTGGGGCTATTAAGGGCAGTACTGCAGCAAGGAGGAGCTGCTGGTTCTTAAGGATAGCAGCTAAATCACTGTGGTAGGCAGCCAGGTCGGCCCTGAGGGGGTCATGATTGCATTCGTGCATGCAGTAAAACGTTTGGGGTGCGAGGTGTTGTGGCAACTCCCTTACTGCAGTGGTGAATTCCTTTACACTTTGTTGTAGTCCTTGCAGGATGGATGTTAGCGCTTGCATGGCTGCTGCCTGTTCTGCAGATGGCATCATGCACGAATGCAACCCCTCAAGGCTGGCTGCCATATTTTGCATCCCCACCCACACCTCCTTGGCCAGCTCCCGCTGTACCCCAACTACAGTCCTCTTAAAGGTGGTACCAGTGTCCTCAGAGTCCTCAGCTGGGTTGAAGCTGGCAGGTCGTACAATTGGGGTGGTGGGTGGCTCCTCTGTGATGGCTGCTACTCCTGTGCTCCTCCTTGCGACTGAAGGTGGGGTCTGGAGGGTTCCAAGGACATCTTGGAGGGTCTGCTGGCTAATGTTTGTCAGCTCATCATCCATGTCATCAGGGAAGTCCAGGACAGGCATGTCCCCAGGAGAGCCATCATCCTCTGCAATGAGATACTGTAGAATTAGTGTGTGTTGTGGCATTTGTAATGTGACGTCTGACTTCCTATTAGTTGCACATTGTGATCTTGGTTCCTGTTCATTGTTACAGTAATTAATATTAGCATTCTCCCAGGCCTATGTCCCACCTGCATGTCACATGTAGTGTGGGCAGTTTGGGAAAATGTCTGCGTCACATCCTCTAGGTGTAGGTTCTGCCCAAATTGTATGTTACCACCTTATTGTACTACTCAACCCTCTGTCTACTTCCATTGTCATGGTGTGGTCTTGCACTGGCTGTGGGTGTTTTGATGTCACTTGCACCACACTTAACAATCTGGAACTGACCCAGTCACTGATACTTCACATCCACCGATATGTTGTTGAGACCTAGCATATACTATGTATAGCATTGGCATGGCACGATACGGGTGTCAGCGTTGGTAGTGTGTACTGCTGATGTTGGGGAAGGTGTGCTACATTGGATTTCACTGATGGTCCTAGCAGTGTTCCATTTCCTCTTATGACTGTGCAGGTGTGTTTCACTAGCTAGAAACATATGTCCTCCCCCTCACTGCTGTTGTCTTAGCACTATGACACTTGAGATGTTGCATAGTGGCATTGCAGCTATTGTACCACAGGCACAGGGTAGACCCTGACATGTGCAGCATGGGTCTGACATTACTGCTGTGTATCTCATAATGTTAATTACAATACCTGATGTTTGTAGCGCCTATAGACATGAGTATTTGACAGGATGTGCACATTTTTATAAATTACAGGGGATTGATAACGTTGCCATCCTGAACCCTCTATTTTGGGTGTGTTTGATCGATGGGCACGTAACTGCCATTGGCTACTTGACCTGCACATACAGCAGAGGTGGGAGTGGCAACAGCTGTCAATGGTAAATACCACTTGCGGATATGGCCTGATATTGGAAATTGAGCCCTAGTTCATGTAGCAACAATTCCAGCTGTCGTGTGACCAGTTTTACATTGTACCCTACCCTCCTGGACTGGCTTTGCCTTTCCAACATCCTTGGCATGGCAGAGTACCCCAATCCAAAGGTTGTTGGTGTAGTGTTGTGCTGTGCCTCAGGTTTCCCCTGAACAGCCCATGCACCGCGCTGTGCCCCTTTGACCTTTCCACTACCTGATTATCTTGGCTGACATGCATGGCGTAGTAGGTATGCCCCATCCTGCTTGCATGGCATTTTGTTCCCCATGCCACTTACCCTGCATCTGTTTTGTATCCTGGTAGTCTGTGCTGTCCTTTCCTTGAATCCCTGTGACGATCTCCTCAGGGATGACGGCTGCCACCATCTTCTCCATGTGGTCCAGGGCCTCCTGCGGTGCTGCGTCGGCGCAGTTTTGCATCAAAAAGTATAAATATGCCCCTCAGTGTGGTAAACCCTATCCGTAGTCTGTGTGCTTACTTTGTCATTAAGGACATCACACTGCTCTTGTCATCTGCAATATAAAATGTCAGAGTATCCCTCTGTGAAGATTATGGCCCTCATTACAACCCTGGCGGTCTTTGACCGCCAGGGCTATTTCGTCAGATTTTTTCCACCTACAGGCTGGTGGTGAAATCCAGGGTATTACGACCGCGGTGGAAGTTCCTTGATCGCACCGCCGGGACCGGCGGTTTTCTGCCATTTTTGTCCCAGCAGGAGTAATCCTTCAGGGCTGCGTTGCAAGCAGCGCTGCCCAGGGGATTACGAGTCCCCCTCCCATCAGCCTTTTCATGGCGGTTTGAACTGCCATGAAAAGGCTGGCAGAAAGGAGATTTGCGGGACCCCTGGGTGCCCCTGCACTGCCCATGCCACTGGCATGGGCAGTGCAGGGGCCCCCTGCCACGGCCCTGTGCAGTTTTTCACTGTCTGCTGTGCAGACAGTGAAAAGCGTGACGGGTGCAACTGCACCCGTTGCACAGCCGCAACACTGCCGGCTCCATTTGGAGCCGGCTCCTGTGTTGCGGCCGTGATCCCCGCTGGGCCGGTGGGCGGAAACCAGGTTTCTGCCCGCCGGCCCAGCGGGGATCTCCTAATGGCCGCGGCGGGAGTGTGGCCACATTGGCGGCTGCCCGGCAGTCCAACCTTGGCAGGCGGTTTCAGCCGCCAGCCAAGGTTGTAATGTCCCCCACAATTTCTTAACATTGCAAGAATGAGAAGAAGAGGCCTAGATGAGTCTTTTAGTCCTCCCCACATCTCAGTCAGAGCCTTCTGCGGGAGTGAGGAGGCACACATACAGAGGCAGAGAATCCAAGTTTACTTCTACCAAGTGGGAGCCCACGTCCAGAGCAAGCATCTTCAGGAGAGCTACTATATCAAAACACCCGAGCATACTTCAAGAGTAACATATAGAGTCCAATCAAGACGATTCAAGATAAGTAGAAGTGCTGGTTTATTCCAAAATTATTGGATTCATAGCAATACGGCAGTCAACACTACTGTTCCCAAGGGATGGCCTGGCCAATTCATAGCCACCTTTTTCTTGATGACACCTTTTGCTTTGCTTATTCTCAGCACCTTCTTTTGACTTATTTTGTGTTACAAAGAGTTGTTCAAGAAGCTAAATTGATGAGAGTGTCCAGATATTATTCTTCCAGTTGGCATATGTTGACTTATCACAATTGGTTGCTCTGGCATGAATTTGGTTATACTAATGCATCCATGTTGGTGATTTTGTCAACACATTGCAGGTTCACTATAATTTTCTGGTGTCTTGATCACTTTGTCACATGGCAAGGAGTGCATATTGGCTGTATGGCTTTACATTATGTTGACAATTTTTTCATATTGGTAATTTCCACTTTGGGGAGTGTCAGGTTTTACATGCACTCCCGTGTGGTTGTCTGTACCTTTTGACCTATGTTAATTTCTGGACTCCTGGGTTGTAAGGTGTGCCCATATCTTGGTTATATATGTTATCATAGTACCAATTGTTGTCTTATATATGTCATTTTGCAGCCTTGATAAAGTCCAGAGGGCGAAACACGTGTCAGCTGCTGTATTGCTGTGAACTTCAATAATTTTTGAATAAACCAGCACTTCTACTTACCTTGGATCTTCTTGATTGGAGTCTATATGTTACTCTTACAGTGAGCTCTGGTGCTTTGATATAATAGTTCCCGGGCCGGCATTGTACACCTTGTGTCAGGGTGTTTACGCTGAATTTGCAACTATTACATGCCTTGCTAATTTAATGTCCTAGCTGCTACTATAATTTGGGCTACCTTTGGATGTGAGGAGTTTCTACGGCATTACCACCATTTAGGAACATTAAAAGAGCTATCTGCAACTGTTGCGTTAGCGAAACAGGGGCCAGATTTAAAGAAAAGTGGTGCAGAGCAATGCCTTGCCAAAATTGGCAGCGCCAGGTCACTTTAGAAATGCAGGGATGCGCCGTATTTAAGAGAATACGGCACACCGCTGCGTTTCCCCTGCACTGGCGCTAAGTTTAGCTGCCAGCGCCAATGCAGGCATCCTTGAACCATCGTGCAAGGATGTCTATGTTGAGGGGTGTGATTTTTTTATGTGCTGGAAGGTCTTTTTTCCCGCACATAAACAATCACTAATGGCGCTTTGGCACTTCTTTGTGTGCTGCACAATACAGCACACACAGAACTGCCAAAGCGTAATTTTCATATGATTGTTTATGTGCAGGAAAGAACATCTTCCCGCACATAAAAGTAAATTCGGGCATTTTGCTTTTTCTATGCGTGCAGCAAAATGCAGCATGCGTAGAGAAAACAAAAAATGAGGAGGAATAAAAGTATTTCTCCTCATTGTGCCCTGCTTAGGCCACCCCTGTGGATGGCATTAGATTTTGGCGCTGCCTCAGGTTTACGAAATTTCATAAATCTGAGGCAGCATCAAAAAATGCAATGCGTTGCCTCAGGTTTACGAAATTTCATAAATCTGAGGCAGCATCAAAAAATGCAATGCGTGCTACTGTGGCACTCCCACAACACCCGTTGCACGCCCCTCCCACGCACAGTGCTGCGTGGGAAGGTGCCGTATTTACAAGGTGCCATTAAGCCACAAAAAGTGGCTTAACGCCACCTTGTGAATAAGTCTCTGTGCTTAGCGCCACACGAGCATCACAAAAAGTGACGCTCCTGTGGCGCTAGGGGCCTATAAATACAGCCCCAAGTCTCTAGGAAGTGCAAGCTGCGAATATGGAATCCAGTAAAGCAGTACAAATGAAAATATTCTGAGCACGAGGTAATCATGCTCTATTGGAACACCTTCCCCCACACCTCTCTCCACCTAGCCCATGGGGAGTGTTTTCTACCCCTCAGTATGAAAAAAACACCCTTCTGCAGAGAATACCGGAGTCTCCAAACTCAAAGTGGAAAAAAGCGCTACCACTTCATTCATCCTAGAGTTGTTTCTAAATGTAAACAAATAGACAAACCGTTCCCCTATAATAAGACACAATTATTAATGAGAGCTGTAAACAAAAGGGGTACAACTATCCAGTGCAATGGGTACTCAATGAAGGGACTTCAAACGGATGGAAGTTGGAGGGGGTCTTGACAGGATTCAAACTTGTGAACTCAAAATCACTGCAAATTTGAGTGGTAAGCATTTAAATGTATTTCCATATAGTTACCGCACACCAGACTTAAAACCCATGACAGTGGCATTACACATGGAAAGCCTGTTAGGGGAAGGTCGCTCCCACTCTGGGTCACCAAGCCTATATCTAAGATAAAGAAGCACAACACCGTGCTTCAAGAATTGCCTGGGAGCAGAAATCTTAGGGCTGTGTGTGGCAGGCCTTGCCAATTTCAAGAAGTAGACTGAAGTTTGTTCCAAACCTAATCAAACTTTTATCGGCTTCCAGAGATAACAATTTATGTAAAGTGTATTTCACACACAGCTTTGTCAGCTTATAACCAATTCGAAAACAAAACAAATATCATAATGTTATTGTAATTTGTAATAGTTCATTGAAATGATTATTTGAATCTCTACACGAGTGCGTATAGTCCACTTTGCAGTTGTTTATTCCTTTCTTGAACACTTTTACATGAGTTTACATCATTATTAATCACTACTAAGAAAAATGATGTGCAGTTTCACTAGTTAAGTTGTGAGTTTGTCTATTAACTGTCTCAAAAAATAAAAAGAAAGTGGTACAAACATTTTGTGCTCCTTTTATATTTCACTATCATCTTTATGATTGGGCAGTACTTAGGAAGAGTACCCCCAGCAAACTGGCAGGGAAGAGCTGACAGGTGAAGGATGAAGGGAGCTATGGTGCGTCCATGTGTCTTCAAGGACAGTAGGGGTGCTTAATGTGTGTAGGTGGTGGGCGCTGACAAACATTGTTGGGGACCCAGACCTATTTTTCAGGAATAGACTTTGACTGAGAACAAAGTAAGAAATATAGAAAATGCAGCAAGAAGGTGGGAGTAAAAGGCAGCCGATAATGACAAAGGTAAAGAAAAGCAGGGAGAAAAAGAAACCGCAAGATTTAGCTAAAGAGACAGGAAGAGTAGGTTGGACGAAAAAGGTATAAGATGGAATCAAAACACGTCAGCCTTGGTATTCACAACCCTGGTACTTATCAGCATATCTATATGGTGCCGTGCTCCTTAAAAAGCCTTTGAACTTCTCTACTTTGTGCCTCATTTACAAGCCCCTTACGCTGCCCCATGTCAATTTTTTTTTAGGCAGCGGCGCTAGCAGTGCAGTACACTGCTCCATATTTGCAAACTGATGCATTGGGCCCAATGCGTCAGTTTGTAAAGCCCTGCATCACATTATAACTGCACCAGGTATAATGTATGCAAGTTAGGCATTCCCATGGAAAAAGCCACGTAGAAGGGATGAAGTGAAATGTACAACTTTTCACTGCCTCACTCTATAACTTCATGACAGCAAAATGTTACCGCCTGCTCAGACCAGGTGTAAAATTGATGCAGGGCTTTTTCATATGGTACTCTCATGTTCCTGGAGTTGCATCAGTTTAACGACGCATCTCCAGCAATGCATCACTTTAGTGCACACAGATGTGTCAGAATTTCCAACGCATCTGTGAAAACGTGCTCCATGGAGCTCTGTATTGTAAATACAGCGCATCCGTGGCATTGTTAGGGGATGTGCAGCAGGTGCAAGAAATCTGAGGCATCGATGACAATGCGTCAGTTTCTTGTAAATAAAGCCCTTATGGCTTTAAGAATGAAGCACTTGGCACTGACACCTGGGCCCATAAATTATACTTTTTGACGCAAACCAGCGCCGGCGCTGGTTTGCATCAAAAATGTTACCACCAGCTAACGCCATTCCTACGCGCCATGCGGGCGCCTTATTTAAGAAATTATGTTAGCCGGCATAGGGGAAAATGGGGGTTGTGCATCAAAAAATGGTGCAAGTCAGGTTTGAGGTAAAAATCATGCCTCAAACAGGACGTGCGCCATTTTTTGACGCACAACTCCCATTGAAATGACTCCTGTCATCCAGATGTCACCCAGGCGTTAAAAAACGTAAGGCCTGCCCCCTCCTGTGCGTCAAAATTAAGCTGGAGTATAAATAAGGCGCACAGACCTTAAAGTTATTTTTTGGGCGGGAATGCCTACCCAGCATGTCATTAACGTAAGGCAGTTTCCCGCATCCAAAAAATTACGCACATGGAGGAAATTTGATGTCTGCAGGGTCGGGCATCAAAGTTTAAATATGGTGCACGGTTTGTGCCGAATGTGCGGCAAAATTTTGTACACACATTCGGCGCAAACAGAGTATAAATTTGCCCCATGGTGTGGCAAAAACAGAAACCAGTAAATGTTTTTGGTCAAAGATTTGGGCTGCAGCTGGAGCCGTGGGCTGGGAAAGTAAGGGAAGACAGACTCAAGAAACAAGATGGGTACAGGGAAGTAAACCAGATGCAGAGAGTCCAAAGGAGGGATTGAGACACACATTTTGAGGTAGAAGGGGAGCTGATATTTCCCAAAGAGCTGGGAAGTGAAAGAGGAATCCGTGTGGCACTCCAGTTGAAAGGTACAGGAATACAGACTTATGAAAGAAAGAACGTGTTGCTAGGATGCAAGACAATTAACTATTTAATGGTAATTACCAAACTCCAGTTTTATGAACTTATTGAAAAGTAGACAGATCTCGATAAAAAAGTATTTGCGATTTACACTTAAACCCCAAACTTTAGCTCTATAATAGAGTGAGTGTTCTATGGCAATTCACTGTAGAGTCTTTTTGCTTTCTATAACCCCATTTTGACCTCGGCTTAGTCTATGACACAGTGAAACTAAAGTCAGGCGCTTGCTGGTCATTTCTAATACATTTAATAATATTTTCCTGCATTTTATGCAAAATGAGACTACTAGGTAGATAGATAAAAGGCTGCATGCGATTTACATGTGTACTCAGTAGCCAGCCCTTGTGTCTTTGACCATATTAAACTGTTCTATATTCTCGTGGCGACTTTAGAAAAGCGCCCATGGTTTTAATATCTAATGGAATTTTCAGAATATTTCAAAGGTGAAACAAAAGGTTATATAAAGATGTTCTTTCACACTGCCACTCTGTGTTTGTGTGAACTGCAATACCTGGCCTATCTGTTAAAGTTGAATTAAGGCCAATCTTTGTCCTCACTGATGGATGGGAGAGAAGATTCGTGTCCAGCGTCCAGTGAGAGGTTGTTTTGTTAGACGGGCTCACCAGGGGGAAAATAACAAGATTCTGGAGTCATTCCTTCTAGGTCGCATAATTCCCCCGAGGAGGTTACGTTTTTTTGTTTTTACTGAGAAGATAAGAAAAATAAAGTACTATTTTGCCAATAAGCACAACAGGTAGCCATTTCTATTGCTTGGAATCCAGTAAGACATAGCATTAATTTGTGGGAGGCACGTTAAATATTACTTTTCTTAAGCTCTTCTATGTAACCGTACTCCAAATTAGGAGCATAAAGCACACATTGTACTTTTTGAGCTTTAATTCCCGGTAAAAATTGTCAGTTCCAAACTGAACTTTGTAAGGGTACATAGCCCTTTTTGTCAGCCAATAGCTAAATTGGCCAACCTTTCTTACCAGGGTTAAGAAGAGCTTCTAGAATTTGATGGGCCTATGTGCTGATAGGGCCCCAGAAATAGTATAATTCTCTGCAGTGACAATATGAGATCTTGTTGATTTCTTTGCTGGAATCCTTGACACTGTCACTCCCTTGAAACGTATAACGACACCGATCCACTGCATTTTAGCACTTGATATGTGTTCAATATCCCTACTATTTGAAAGCAAACATAGCTTCTTGCCAAATCTCTAGCTAAACGTCCACAGGGAGTCATTGAATTAAAGGTCTGCCATCACTTTATATCTGGAAACAGTTTCTAGCTTAGCTCGGTGCCAGGAGTTTACTATTCTAGAGTCCTTATTGGTGACTTGTTTTGAATCACCTGCACCAAACACTAGGTACAACTATTTAATATTATAAAACAGACACAGAAGGTTTACCTCTGTAATGTAAAATAGTCCATTATGTTTTTAAATACAAACCCTGTATAGGCAGTGGACTAATACAGCAAGCACCCATTAAAATGAGGTGAGAGAGTATAATCCTCTGGAGCAGAGCCAAAGTTAATTCTATGTACATTTTAAAGCATTGGTAACAATACATCTTGATTAAAAGCGTACAGGCACAATCTAAAATAAATATTTGCCCCCCTTCAATGTATCTACTTTCCATAAGGTCAAGTTATACTAGTAAATCTCCTAACTCCCACTGCATGCATGCTTTTCCAAGTGTGCGTGGGGCTGGAGTAACAATACTAAATGTGACCATCCCTTAATTTCTGCACTTTAATGAATTTTGTTGGGATTGGAAATTGAGGAGAGGTGAGAGATAATTGATTTATCATTCAAACACATTTTTCCTAGTATATGTGGAACTAGAGTTAGAACACTGAGGGGTTCATTATAACCCCAGCAGATGGCGGTAAAATGGAGAAAAATACTGCTAACAGTCTGACAGTACTTTTCCCCATATTACGACATTGGCGATTTGGCTCAAGCCAAACCGCCAATGTACCACACCGTCCACCACAGTGGTAACGACTGTCGGTCTGGAGACTTCAGTCTCAAGCCAGGCGGCTGTCATTAGCCCGCCCGCTGGATTATGACCCCGGCTACCTCCATGGTTTTCGTAGCAACCTTACCACCACAAAAACCATGGCAGTAGACACCATCAGTGACAGGGAATTATTTCCCTGTCACTGATAGAGGTCTTCCCCGTCCCCCTCCCCAGGTTTTCCCCCAACCCCTCCCCCTCTGCAGACCCCCCCAAAGACATACACACACCTTCACTCACCAACGTACCCACGCATACACACACTCATACCCACATTCATCCACGCATGCATACACCCATTCACACACACATCCACACACACTGACATACATACATGCACACATGCATCCACACAACACAACATACACACACTCACACATCCATACATACACACACACACAGAAAACACGCATCACACACCCGCATACATGCACGCACAAACATATACACACACACACACCCACACAAACACTCACAACACCCTCCACCCCCTCCCTTGTCGGAGCACCCAACTTACCTGATGTCAGGGGGTCCTCCGGCAGCAGACGTGACAGGGTGCTGCTGCCAGCAGCAGCGTCCGCCAGCAGAACACTGCCAGGCCGTATCATGGGTCATGATACTCTCTGCGGCGGCCTACTGGCATGGCGCTACTGCTGGCAACAGTGCCACTTTACCGCCATCCGCTGGTAGCGGCGGTGAAGGTCTTTTGGCGGCGGCTGCCGCAGTGGTAGGCGGTATTTACCATCAATGTTATAATGAGGGCCTAAGGGCCATATTTACAAGACCATTTGTGCTGCTGGAATATCACTTTTAGTGACGGTCTGGCGGCACACAGTGCAGGGCCATATTTACTACGCCACATAAAGTGACCCTGCATTGCTTTTCATGGCCTTGTAAATATGGACTGAGTCACTTTCGTTGACTCACCCTGCGACAGGGAGACATTCCATGGGTGTTGCAGTGGGTGTTCCGATGCAACACCTATAGATTTTGACTCATTCTCAGATTTACAAGGATTTGTAAACCTGGGAATGCGTCAAAAGCCTATGCCTCCCCATCGGTGGGATAAGGGATATTCAACATTCCTTACATTCTTTCCTTTTTCCATGTGTGCTGCAGAATTCAGCGCACATAGAAAGAGGAAAAAGCCTCTCATTATTGTTTTTGTGCAGGAAGATGTCCCTTTCTGCACAAAAACAATCATCCCTGCAATGCAGACATGCTTGCACCATTGTGCAAGGGTGCCTGTATTGCACATGTCAGCCCATTGTGTGCCAAAACACGGGAAAAGGATAGGAATGGGCTGTCCTTCTCTTTCAATGCAGGGCAGCACAGCAAGAACACTTGCAGTGCTGCCCTGTGCCAGAAGCTTGTAAATATGCCGCTAAGTGTGTCTTCTTTGGGACTGGCACTAGACTAGTAAATCCACCCTCACAAATATATGCATTCCCCAGTATTGACGGCACTGGAGTTAGGACAGTAAATATCACTCCTAATATTTGTACTTTTTCCAGTGTTTGTATACTGGAGTTAGAGCAGTAAATCTAAACTTCTAAATAGATGCACTTTGCTCGATGTTATTCAGTTTAGAGTTAAAAAGTAAATCTAACCCTGATATATGTATATCCAATATTTGTGTGACTGGAGTTTGGATAAATAATATGCCCTCCTCAATAGAGGGACTTTCCCCATTATAAGTGGGATTGGATTTAGAATAGTAAATGAAACCGTTCAAAACTTAAGAATGTTCCTCCAACATTTTTGGGACTGAATAGGTAATATATCATATAGCTATACTCTTTCTAAAATGTTTGCTGCAGTGCAATTATTTTAGTTATTTTTAAGCCCAGTTTAACGACTATTTTGTTACTTCAAATATAGGTTTGATGGTAAATTAGTGAATAAACAAATAACATAATAAAACAGTGAAAGATAATTTAATTTTGTATTAAAACCTATATACATAAACATTGAGACATATGTAGATTAAGTTTGCTCTTTACTAAGTTTAAAAAGGTACCTAGTCCTAATTCTAATATATTAAACAATATTTTATACAAACAATCAAACATTACATTATATAGAACTACCTAATTACTTCAATTTGCAAAGAACACATCTATATGTAGAAATATAAACAAAGATAACATAATGTATTTTAGGTAATAAACATAGGAAGACATAAATGGCTTTTTTAACTATTAATAAAACAAACACTTTTTTGTGGTTATATAAATGAGTATACATAGGAAATAACATTTAAAAACTGTACACTGATGAACATTTTATTGAAAAAAAAATTATTATAAGGAAGTAAACTATATTTGTACACATTGAATAAAATATACTTTTAAAGACATGTTTAATTTAATGGCAAAATTGTTAGTAACTATTTTGCACATTATTTTAGGTGCATTCAGAAATTTAATACATTGTACACATTTTATAGCATTTTGAAATTATCTTTGAATATGGAAACCATGTATATCATTTTGCTCAGTATCTACTCTGTATTTTTTAGTTTCATTTGTCATTTTTATTTTACCACATGTTTTCACAGTCCCTTGTATTTGTAAAAATATTTTTATTGACCTAAAGATGATGAGAAAAGTGGCTTCAGGTTCCCGTTACATTGCATGAGGCAGAAAAAATGTATTTTTTATATAATTTGATATAATTTAAAGCCTTGTAATTTTACAGCTCATTTGTATGCATCTATGTTAAGGTATTTTAGTGTAATATGTTCATTTAGAATGTATTTGTTATTGTTTTTAGTAAGAGTTTAGTTTTTATTGACTTACTGTAGGTTGGCCAAGGGGTATGTAGTGAAGAATTGATGTGTATATTAAATTGTGTACTTTTTGTGCTACATATGTTTTTGGTCTGTTACATGCAATTAAGCTTCACATTTTTGTGCTTAGTGGGAGGGGGGGTGGAATATGTTATGACTGTTTTAGAGGTCAAAACCAGCACCCCTAAAGGTTCATGATTTTGGGAGTTGCATTCATTTAGCTTCTTTAACTTTTTTTTAAAGGAGAATATGTTGGAGTTTTTTGGTAATAATTAATTTATATATTGACTTAAGTGATTAAGTATTGTGTTGCATATTTAGTTTACTTGTCGTATACCATCAAGTTTCATGTTTTTCAGGTGGGGTGGAATGAGTACCGGTTTACTAGATATGTCATGAAGAGGCTCCTTGAAGAACGTTCATTTTGGAGTTGTGTTCAGTTCATTTTTCATGCTTTTGTTAGAAGGGAAATGGAGGATGTGCAGGTCCTTCCTTTTTGGATTAATTTCTTTTTGGGTGTGTATTTTGCATTTGTGGGAAACTAAGATGTGGATGATCTTTTATGGAGGAGGAATTTCCTGTTTGGCTTTTAGCAAGGGTCTTGAATGTGGTCTTTTCACTAATTTTCTTTAGGAATAGGGTTATTTTGGTTTCTTAAATGAGAGCATCCTAGTCTTTAATTTTCTATGTTTAAGATTGTAATTTTAAAATCTATTTGTAATGTATGCATTGTGTAATGCTTTAAATATAATTGTGGAAATAGGTTGTACTAATGTTATTTTAAAGAACTGCTTTTCATTTTGTTTGTTAAGATATGTTATTTTGGGTGTATTTTATACTTGTATATTTGATGTACAATCTAATATTTTTGATTGCTGACATTTTGTTTTTTATTATGTGTTTCATGTTTAGGAAGTGAGTATATGTTTTTAGTTGCATGGTTGGACATGTGGGAACATGTTTTCATTTAGCTAAAAATGGTTATCCTAGTACAAATGGAAAAAAGCATCAACTGTGTGAGTTGTTTAAAGTTAGTATCGGATACACAGAGTTATAAATGCAGTGTTTAGATTTGGCTGTTTACTTCAATAATTACTTTTAAAGGTCAGTCTAAATGAGGGTTTAGACTAATGATTCTAAGTAGTTACAGTCCTGCATATTTTCACAGAGATGCTCTTTGTTGGATAGAAAGTCCTTCATATGCTTTGTTTCTTTGAATACTTTAGTCCACTGCGTTTGGCAAGAGCTTGTTTCTTTTTTAAGTCTTTTGGTAGATTTGTTTGGTAATATATAAATAAATTGGTAACAGGCAGACTGATGTTGTACAAGGACTTGTTGGAAGAAGTTGTGCCATTCGTCCATTGCATTGCTCTTTTTGTCTTTGTTTAGTGTACATTTTACTACTGGATGTCAAAACAGGGCTGATACCTGCGGCCTTACCGCTGCTTTTGACCAACCCAGGTGTCATCAAACTAATTGAGGACAGGGGCAATGTTGTCCTTATTGGCTTTATAATAGGGTAATCCTCTAATAAATCATAATGTTTAACTTCTTCAGCGGTAGGAATAAAAGTCAGGGTGACTATTGTCTTCATTTCAAAGGCAAAGGGCTGTTTCTGTTGTATTCAACACCTAGGCCTAGATTTTCCAAGGCTTTCCTCCATTACAACATAACGTGATGAAAAACAACACACAGGTATTCGTTTCTAGTGGGAAATGTATTTTGCTCTAGGAAGGTTTTTTCTGAGTGGCAAAAAACAATTTGCTTTGCTTTGCATGAAGGGGTGTTACTTGAACCATCAACTCAAACACCCATAGGTTTTGACACTAAGCTCAATCTATTAAGAGATACCGACAAGGTTTACTTTAAAAATGAATACCTCCTATTAGCAGGTATTTAATAAAGGAAATGTTTAATTTCTGAAAAATAACAAAGCACTGCATTTGTGCTACAGAGCACAGCAGACAGCCAATGAATGAGATAAGTCTGAGTTTGACTAGGTATAAAAAATTGTACTGGAAGCATATGTTTACAGTTCAAATCCCATGCTACATCACGGAAAGTCACCTTTGCACTATGTTTCAAGGATACACATTACATAAGGCAGCCTGTTGGTGCATCAGTGCAAGGGTCAATAGCAGCAGCAGGAGAAACTGAACAGTTAATGACTCTACACTCTGTTTTCAATTTCTTGTTTTCTGTTCTTAAGGGTCATTTTTTTGTAAGTGGCGTCAGTAGTTTTGAATGTGACTGGGTGCATTCTGTTTATTGTATGTATCACACCATGTTCATAATAAAATATTAATTTGGCAGGGGAATATTTTCTGATTGTGAGAGCTTTTTGTGGATGAAATGTATTCTTGGTATTTTGTGTCACGTTTGTTTGGTACAAGACTAAAGTTAAACGTGTATTGTGGCTGAGATATGGGCAATAGATAGTATAAATATGATGGGGGATTGTGACATAATTCAAATTTTCCATCCATTAGCCAAATGGGTGATTGGATTAGTGTTAGGATATTAATTGGTCTTGATTATTATTACTCCTTTTAACTATTTGTTTTCATTCAAGATGAAGTTTTATTGGTGTATCTTAGAGTAAGGGTAAAATGTCTACTTTAGCAAAATATTTGGGTGCTGAACTGATATTATGAGGATGGTTCTTTTGAGGTTTCGTGCCAGTGGCATATAACCAATTAGTTGAGGTGGGATACTTGAAGCATATTCTTTTGAAAGTGTTCCTATAGTAGCTGCCAAGTTGGTTGGTTAATCTTTTAGGTCCTGTTCTTTGGTTTCTGTTTCACTCTCAGTCACTGAGGATAGGCGGTTGTGTTCTTTTATGGTCTCTATTGTTTTATCAATTTTTGTTGCCCATCCACTGCATCACTGGCATAAATGTTAGTTGGTTCTCAATGTGCCCTTTCATTAATAGCATTCTCTTTAGAATTGTGAATGTCATGTAGGTCAACCGAGGTGAGTTGTGCAACTTGATTCTGTTGACATTTATGGATATGTAAATTATTTAAGTGAACTACAAATATACCTTTTGTGTAGATGTGCAGTTTCTTGAGGGGTTGCATTTAATTTATTTGTAACAATTTATTATGAGAGAAGTGTTACACTTACTGATTGTTTGTATTCTAGAATTTAGAAATTACATATCTTCAAAAACGTTAGGGCATATTTAGACTTTTAAATACAATTAAATATTTAATTTTTTTGGGATTTCTTATGCTAAACATGTTTTATAATGCTCGATAAGTAAATGTGCATTTACCTAAGTTAGGCTTGAGTTGCTTCTGTCATGCAGAGTAACGTTCTCCTCTGGTATGTGTGGTAGCTGCTTTTTGTTTGGCATTGCTAATTATTGTTAGACCTGGCATCCTTGGCGTGGTCTTCCCTGTCTTTTTTGCCTCTGCTCCGTATGTTTTGACTGTGTGCTGGACTTTCTTTTTGCTGATTTTGATACTCTGGGCACTTTACCACTGCTGACCGATGCTAAAGTGCAAGAGGTCCCTGTGTACATTGCATGTGTAATTGGCTTTTCCATGATTGGCATATTTGATTTTAGTGCACTACAGGTGCCCAGTGCATGTAAATCAAATGCTACTAGTGGGCCTGCAGCACTGATTGTGCCACCCACACGAGTAGTCCTGTAAACATAGCTCAGACCTGCCACTGCAGTGTCTGTGTGTGCAGTTCTAAACTGTCAATTCGACCTAGCAGTGTACCCACCTGCCAGGCACAAATGTTCCCTTTTTATACATGTAAGACACCCCTAAGGTAGGCCCTAGGTAGCCCCATGGTCAGGGTGCAGTGTATGTTAAAGGTAGGACATGTACTGACATGTTTTACCTGTCCTGACAGTGAAATACTGACATATTCAGTTTTTACTGTTGCAGGGACTATCCCTCTCATAGCTTACCATGGGGGCTGCATTTCAATAACTGTAGTTTCCCTTTTGGAGCAGATAGATATGGGAAGTTTGGTGTCTCTGAGCTCACAATTTAAAAATACAACTTTTGGTACAGTTGGATTTCAAATTGTCAGTTTGAAAATGCCACTTTTAGAAAGTGGGCATTTTCTTGCTAAAACCATTCTGTGACTCTGCCTGCTTGTGTATTTCCTGTCTGGGTCAGACTGACGGTTGGGCTGTTGTGAATTCCCTCTAGACAGTGACACAAAGGGAGCTGAGGTGTAGCCTGCATATCCTCATGGATCATCTGGGCTAGAGTGAAGGGAAGAGCTGGCACATACACCTGGATGGGCTGTGCCTGCCCTCACACAACGCAGTCACCAATCCACTGGTGTGTGTCTGGGGCCAGGCCTCGGCAAGGCAGGATCTTGTGAACAACAGAGACTTTCCTTTGAAGTTTGCCTACTTCAAAGGCAGAAAGGGGTATAAGTAGTGGACCCAAAACCCATGGTTTTTAGATTACTTCTGGACTCAAGTGAAACCTCTGCCAAGGAGAAGAGCTGGAGGAGTAGTACAGACATTTTGCCTGTGACTGCGCTTTGCTGGGTTGGCCTGCAGTTGCTGCTTTTGCCTGAAAGAGGACAAAGACTAGACTTTGTGGTATATTCCCGCTTGTGAAGTGTCTCCAAGGGTTTGGACAGGGCCACCAAAGACTTCCTCTGCCAGCACTTGGACTCTCTGCTGAGACTCCTACACTGCCAAGTTGTTCCCTTTCCAGTCCCTATGTCCTTGAATGGTGAAGCTGGTGCAACAAGGACTGAAATCCACACACAGGAGCCATGCAGGGAAAGGTTCGATGCACCACCTACAATGTGGCTGTAAAAACGACGCACCACCTGCATCGCAGCTGAGAAATCAACGCACAACCTGCATCGTGGCTGGGAAATTGATGTATCACCTGCCTTGCGGCTGGAGGAATGATGCACCACCTGCTTGCGGCTGACGAAACTGAAACAAGCCACATGGAGATCATTTCCTCATCACTTTGTGGACGTATTTCGCACGCATCGTCACTGAATGTCAAAATCAATGTGAACCTGCACAGATCCGAGGTGCCCATCTGGAAATCGACACATTGCTCTCTGGCAAAGAGAAAAATGATGCATCGCCTACCCGACCGGAGAAGAAATGACTCAAGGCCTCACTTGCATGTAAGGAATCAATGCATAGCTGACTTTTCCAAAGCACGCTCGCCAGTACGGCTTTATTTCTGATGCAAACCGGGTACTTTGTGTAACATTAACGCGTCCATTGTTTTCTATGGAGTAAGGCTCTTTTAAATTTAAAAATTCAAAACTTTACTTGTGTATTTTGGATTTTTTAGTTTTAGTCCTGTTTGATTTAGCTTAATATTGGCTATTATTCTAAACTGGTGTGTTATCTACTTTGTAGTGTTTTCACTGTATTACTCTGTGTTTTGGTACACATACTTTAAGCATTGCCTTTGAGATAAGCCTGACAGCTTGTGCTAAGCTACCAAGGGGTAAGCAGGGGTTATCTTGAGTGTGTATCTCCATTGCCCTGACTAGAGTGAGGGCCCCTGCTTGTACAGAGTGCAAACTGACTGCCAACCAGATACCCCATTTCTAACATTTGTTATATCCTGCAATAATTAATTGTCCTTTTCTCCACTAACTAATGTTTTATAATGTGATTCTGATTCATTATTAAGTTTTGATTTTTCGCTGTATGTTGTTAGACATTACCTTTTTAATGAATATGCTCTAAAGTTTGCTTTAGAGAGTTTGTTTGAAAAATACTTTTGAACATGTTTTTATCAATGTATCTGTTGACGATATTTATGCTGTCAACATGTTTTCTGTGTCCGTTGATTGAGCTGTTTGGAAAACAACATTTTTTTCGATGTTTTCGCAGTTGATATTGTTTTCAGGATATTTTTAATGATGATATTTTGTTGTTGATATGATGGTATTTTACATAGGCTCTTCGATATTTTTGTAGTTAATGTTTATGCAACAATATTCTTGTTACACAATATTTTTGTTATACATTCCGTGACATAAACTGTGGTGGGACCAGAGCAAAGACCTCCCAGCAAGGCTTTTGAGCTTGCCATAACAGAGAGATAACATAATGCTGAGCTACATGCGAGTTATCCAACCTCACCATCTACTGTGTGCATCTTCATGTCTGCAGGCCCTTCTAGATTGGCAGAGCCGTATAGTTAGCACAGTGGGGGTTACATATGACATTGACATCAGTTTCCATTATCATGTGATAAATTGCCGTAGTACCCTGCAAGCTTACTCACTGCTCAGGCAGGTATTAAACACAACCGCAGTACACATTTTCATTGGTAGAATGTGTCAGTGGTTGTTGCATTGGAAATAAATGAGGCACGAAACTGCAGCACAGGAAAAAAATAGGTTTTATCAACTATAGTTGCACGCAGAGCTGGCCAGTCAAACTATTTGCATGCAATCAAAGGGAAATTAATTTATTCCATTAAAGAGTGAATGCTCTTGTTACCACTCGGGCTTCTTAATATGTGTAGGTTGCGTTTTGATAATACAGCATATGACAGTAAGTTCGCTTGGAGGCAAGGTTTCCTTTAATCGCCTAAAAAAATATTTTGGTCTGAATTCAGCAGTATGTTGAACAGGTAAGGTCTGTTTGGTACCTGAAGAACAAGATTTCAATGCTGGTGGCACAGGCTTCTATTTTAATTCTTCTAAGTCTGATAAAAGAGTACTAGTCGAACATTTTCCTTACTTTGATGGAGAGGTGTGCCACATTCCTTTTGTAGTTTAAAATATTTGGTTGCTTACTCTGGCAGAGAATGATCAAGGCATTCAATAAAAACGAATCTTCTGAAGCTGTAGAAACATTTCATTTTGTGACATCTGTGAACAGTTGAGATGGTCTTTTGGGCTGTGGTGGAAGGTTTCTGGGTACATTACAGTTTAACACTGTAAAATGTAAAGCTGAAAACAGAGCCAAGGAGTACTGTCTTAAGATCCTTTCACCATCCACTGGACCCTTATATTTAGCTCCGTGTAATGTATTTTCAAATCTTTCTATTGCTATGTTTCATCATGTTTTAAAATATGTTCACTTTTTATGGTAAAATAAGTTTGTTTGTATGTACTGATGCCTGCTTGTCACTTTCGCCAATATTTATACTTTTTGACGCAAACCAGCACTGGCGCTGGTTTGCGTCAAATAATTTACTTACGGCTAACGCTATTCCAACACGCGAGGCGGGCGCCTTATTTGTGGATTGATGTTAGCAGGTGCTGCGGGCTGGTCAGAGTCAAAAAAACAAATGACTCTAACCAGGCAGCGCCGGCGTAGGGAAAAATGGGGGTTGTGCATCAAAAAATGGTGCAAGTCAGGTTAGAGTAAAAAATCATGGCTTTAAACGGACTTGCACCATTTTTTGACGCACGACCCCCATTGAAATGACTCTTGTCTTAGCAAAGACAGGAGTCATGCCCCCTTGCCCAATGGCCATGCCCAGGGGACTTATGTCCCCTGGGCATGGCCGCTGGGCACAATGGCATGTAGGGGGGCCCAAGTTAGGCCCCCCATGCCACTTAAAAAAATTAAAAAATTATACTTACCTCTACTTACCTGTACTTACCTGGGATGGGTCCCCCCCCCCATCCATGGGTGCCCTCCAGGGGTGGGCGAGGGTGGCAGGGGGTGTCCCTGCGGGCAGGGAAGGGCACCTGTTGACTGCTCCATGGTCAGAGACCATGGAGGTGAGCCCAGAGGCCCCTTAATGCCTGCCCTCACCCAGGCATTAAAAAACAGCACACATCAGGCTGTGTGCCATTTTCTAAGGGCCGCCCCTCCTGTGTGTCAAAATGACACTGGAATATAAATAAAGCGCACAGACCTTAAAGTAATTTTTTGGACGGGAACGCCTACCTTGCATGTCATTAACGCAAGGCGGTTTCCCGCATCCAGAAAATGATGCACATGGAGGATTTGTTAGGTTCGCGGGGTCGAGCGTCATAGTATAATTATGGTGTTAGGTTTGCACCGAATTTTAGTCACAATTTTTGATGCAAATTCGGTGCAAACAGAGTATAAATATGCCCCTTTGTGTTTAGCTTTTTATGTAGGAATCTACATATTTAAAAGCCTGTACACCTTTGCACTAGTGTGTTTTTCTATTTGTGTCCCTATGAATGTGGGTACTTGAGAGCATTTGTCTCTTTACAGATGTGTATGTTGGAAAGTGCGTATGAGTAGTTGTAGCTTTATGTTTAATTGTGTTTCCAAGTAGTTTAAATAGCACCTTGTATTGTTAATAATGTACACCCTTCAATAATTCACTAAAGCAGAGAGACACAGAATAATTTAGGTAAATCCTTAAACCAAAATCAGGTCAAAAGAAGTCATTCAATTCAGCAAGCATTTGAAAAGAAACAAGCCTGCCTTTGATTGGCTAACACCTACAAATATAATTAGCACATGGCATGGCAGTATTCCACACATTAGTATATGAAAATCAGACCTATTTACTTTGCCCGTACTTGATCCTTTTTATTGTGTGTCCTTGTCTATGGCGTTGCATAGAGTGTGTATGTGGTGCTAAGAAGGTCGAGGACATTTTCGTGGTAAATGGGTCTTGTTGTGTTAGTGGGATCAAATGTCAATTTGGAATTTAATTATTGAAATGCAATAATTTTAATTACTTTAAAACATTTTCATGTTGCTTTACAAGAAAAAAAGTATACATCTTCCTTAATTCCTCAAATACCTCTATTTTTAATGACAAACTTGGAGCAAAGATTGTATGAGTCAATCATAGAAAGAACAACGTAAGTTGATTCTTACTATTTGTGATATGTAGCACTGACAATAGTAGAAATCAAGGCAAGGTCTCATCTCTGTCTGAGCAAAACATGGCACCATTTTTGGACTTTTATATGTTTCTGAAAAACTAAAATAATTGTGCGTTCTCATGCAATTTAACACATTTCAATGTATTATATTGAAACGTTTTAAAACCACCCAAGCCTGCAAATAATACATTCATACGATAATGGTATTTTTCTTTAAATCCCCGCCACTGCGTCCCCGCGGCACCTCCCGCCTCCCCCACCTCCTCACCGTCCGTTTTCCATCTTTTTCTCCTTTCCCTTGCCGCTGCGTCCCCGCAGACCCTCCCACCTCCCCCCACCTTCTCACCATCCGTTTTCCTTTTGGGTTTTTTCCACCGCTGCTAATCCCTGTGGCCCCACCCCCCCAGCCTTCCCATTCGCCCAGACCTCCCTTCTTCCAGCTGCCACTCCCTCCCTCCTCCCCATTTATGGCAGCCACAGCGCGGACGCCGCTGGCGAGCTGAAGGCGCGCCAAAGGCAAGCCCGTCTACACCAAGACCGCACCCAGCACCAGCCCCCTGGCCCCCTCAGACAATTCGACTCCCCCCTCACCCTCCACTCACTCAACCCAGGCCCTCGCCCCACCTGCACCCTTTCCAGCCCCAAACACACTCATGCCCCCTTCACCTGCCACACTTGTAATTTCTCCTGCTCCTCATCCCTCACACCACACACCAACCATAGCGACCCCCCTGACAACAAACACAACACCCCCAATGCAATACACACCTGCTCTGCCCCAACCCCCATCAACCAGCACTGCAGCACACCACCCCACAACCAGAACACACACCACAACAACACCCTCATGCACCACTCCAACACCACCCACCACAACCACCTCAACTGCCTGCTCCTCAACACCCGCTCCCTTCACAAACATGCCATAGAACTCTGGGACCTCATCACACTCACCTGACATCGCCTTCCTCACGGAAACCCGGACCAACCCCTCCTCGGAACCCGACATAGCCATCGCCACCCCCAAGGGATACAAACTCCAACGCAAAGACCGCCTCAACAGGCCAGGTGGTGGCATCGCCATCCTACACAGGGACACCATCAAAGTTACCACCAGCTCCCAAGACACTATCGGCAACACAGAACACATGCACTTCCTAATCCACATTAACAACAACTCCACCCTCAGAGGTACACTAATCTACAGACCACCAGGACCACGCCCTGCCTTCTGCGACACCATCACCGACACAATCAGCTCGCACGCCCTCACCTCCACAGACTACATCCTCCTCGGTGATTTCAACTTTCACTTGGAGAACCTTCAAGGCCACAACTCTACCTCCCTCATAGATAACCTTACCAACCTTGGACTCAAACAACTGGTCACCGCACCCACCCACTCAGCAGGACACACGCTCAACACAATTTTCAGCTCAAGCCAAAACATAGCCTACACCCACACCACTGAACTCCTCTGGACTGACCACCACTGCGCCCATTTCTCCTTCACCAAACCCCCCACACACCACCATCAACACACCACACCCTACCGCATGTGGGACAAGATCCCCACAGAACGCCTGAACTCCCAACTGGCTCACAACCTCCCCCCCACCAACGACCCCAACGCAGGAGCACACAACCTCTCTAAATGGATCACTACCTGTGCAGACACACTAGCCCCCCTCAGAAAACACATCACCACCCGCAACATCAAGAGAGCCCCATGGTTCACCCCTGAACTTCAAGACTCCAAGCGCAAATGCCGCCAAGCTGAGAAAATATGGCAACAAGAATGCTCTACAACCAACTTCTCCACCCTCAAAGCCACCATTCGCACCCATCACCAACTCATACGCACCGCCAAAAGAGATCACTACAAGACACAACTTGACAACAACTCTCAAAACAGCAAAGAAGTCTTCACCATCATTAAAGAACTAGCCAAACCCAAAGCCAGCAACATAGATCCCACAAACACATAGCCCCTATGTGACGCCCTCTCCAACCACTTCCACCACAAAATCCTGTACATCCATAACAGCTTCATACCACACACACCCACCACACACACCCCTCACTCACCCAACTCAACCCCCACTCATGACCCCCCCAGCACACTCACCACCTGCCCCCCCCCCCACATGCGAAAAAAAAAAAAAAAACATGAACTCCATCCACTCCGGATCCCCCTCTGACACTTGTCCACATTGCATCTACAACAAAGCCAGCCCAACCATCGCCCCCATACTCCGTGACATAATCAACTCCTCTTTCGACTCCGCCACCTATCCAGACCCCTGGAAGCACATGGAAATCACTGCTCTCCTAAAAAAAACAAAGCCGACCCAGAGATCCTCTCCAACTATCGCCCCATCTCCCTCCTCCCTTTCCCCACAAAGGTTGCTGAGAAACTAGTCAACGCCCGCCTATCAAACTTCCTCGAAGAAAACAACATTCTTGACCCCTCACAATCCGGGTTCCGCAAGAACCACAGCATGGAAACCGCCCTCATCGCATGCACTGACGACATCAGGACCAAAGTCGACAAAGGCGAGACCGTCACACTCATCCTCCTAGACCTCTCCGCAGCCTTTGACACTGTCTGCCACCACACACTCTGCACACGCCTCCACAACATAGGAATTTGCCACAAAGCCTTAGACTGGCTCATCTCCTCACCGACCGGACACAGAGAGTCCGCCTTCCACCTTTCCGCTCCACCGCTACCAAGATCATCTGCGGAGTCCCCCAAGGGTCCTCCCTCAGCCCCACACTCTTCAACATTTACATGATACCCCTGGCCAACACCCTCCGACCACACGGAATCACTATACTCTCCTACGCAGATGACACCCAACTCATCCTCTCCCTCACCCGCAACCCCACCACTGCCAAAACCAACCTACACGCTGCTCTCCTCGACTCCGCCAACTGGATGACAACTAACCACCTCCAGCTTAACTCCAACAAAACCGAGATCATCATCTTAGGCCCCAACAAAACCATATGGGATGACTCCTGGTGGCCCACCGTCCTAGGCCCTGCACCCACCCCCGCAAACCACGCACGCAACCTCGGCATCATCCTGGACCCCATCCTCTCCATGACACAACAAATCAATGCACTAACCTCCTCCTGCTTCCACACACTCCGCACTCTAAAAAAATCCTCCAAATGGATTCCCCCAGAGACCAGGAAGACAGTCACCCATGCACTCATCAGCAGCAGACTTGACTACGGTAACGGCCTCTACGCCGGCACCACACTCAAACGCAAACTCCAGAGAATCCAAAACACAGCAGCACGCCTCGTCCTTAGCCTCCCCCGCCACAAACGAATCTCACCACACCTCAAATCTCTTCACTGACTCTTCATAGACAAGAGAATCACTTTCAAGATCCTCATCCACGCACACAAATCCCTCCACAACACTGGCCCAACCTACCTCAACGAACAAGTGAACTTTCACACTCCCACCCGCAACCTCAGATCAGCTGACCTCCCACTAGCTACAGTCCCTGGCATCCACTGAACCACCACAGGAGGCAGGGCCTTCTCCTACCTCACCCCCACAACAAGGTGGAACTCCCTCCCCACCAACCTCCGCAAAACCAAAGACCTCCTACTCTTTATAAAAAGCCTCAAGACATGACTATTCGAACAGTAACCCCCCTAACTCCCACCACACTACCGCCTTGAGACCCTCACGGGTGAGTAGCGCGCTCTATAAATTTTTTTGATTGATTGAATAGTAAACCAGTGATGGAAAGGTAGAACAAAAGATCATTCAGAGAAACTGGAGTGCCTTCATTGAGTTAATGATTTAGTTTAGATGAATCGAGTTGCACCTTTTACAACGTAATCACATGGCCCTTTACAGGGCTCAGTTAAGCGAGTAAATAATCTGTATTGAAAGCACGCAAATGGAGAACCTATCTTAGATGCTAGATGGAGAGAAGCAGCAATCAAAGAAGTTTCCAGAGCCACAAGTGATCAGCAATTATCTGAGTCTTCAAAGATGTGAAAGTCCTGTAAGGAGTGACGGTTAAACTCAGAACTTTAGTATGCAATGGCCCATTTTGTTAAATACCATTGACAGATTCAACAAACATAATATGTAGTAGGTTCATCACTCTTTATTTGCATGTCATCTTTACGATTGCTGCCAATAGTTATCTTATACTAAATTCCCCACACTTTTTGAGAGTTATCTTACACCACAATTTCTCACAGAAAACTCCTCCAACAATGTTAAATCATTTAGGTTTAACCAAGGATGACATTTTAACTAAAGATTTCCAACCCAATATGCACAGACTCTTCCTTGAAATATATACTTTACCCTAAGCACACAATTTTAGGGACATAGTGGATTACAATGTGATCAAAGTGGATCTTTACGTATATGGAGCACACCTATTCTACAAAGCAGCACAGTGCTGCATTGTGGATGGTGAGATATAAGTTGTGCAGAAGTCTAGGGATGATGGATGTAAAGAGGAAAGTGGTTCTGGAGGCACAGGCTGGCACAGACAACACAGCAGAGGATTGACGTAGGTGTGATAGTAGGGTGGTAGACAGAGGCAAAAGGTTTGATGCAACTAGAGCATGCCATGGTGGAATGCCAAATCAGTAGGAAAGGTGCAGTAAGGGCTAGACATGGCACAAGTGGGACAGGAGAGGGGAGGCAGTGGGGTAGTAGGGTTGTGGAATTGGGACTCTCTGTGTAAATACACCTAGTGACAAGGTGTTGCTTGAAGTTTAGAGTCCTACCTATGCCATTACCATTGATAAATTGATCTGGACCAAAAGTGCATAATAGAGGTCAATGTTACATGGCAGTATTTTGAGGTGTTTTATTATCCAGTGATCCAATATTCTTTTCTAAACTAACCTCGGACTGAGGGCATGCATTAGTTAAAAAAGGATGTTACTATGCACAATAAGAGTAGTACTATTCATAAGCAGATCACCAACATTTAGCATTTAACTATACACTCTGCAAACTTCATATTTCCCTTTCTAAAGTGCCACAATGTAAATTCACAATTATTTATTTGACTTCAAGCATTTCAGCAGATTTACTGTGATTTACTCAATGCATTTTGGAAACTTGTTTCTTTTTTCAGGACATTCAATAGTTTAAGTATTGTTTAGAGCATTTTCCACTTCTTGATGAGCAAATAGCATTCAAGCTTAGTGACACTACCTATAAAGAAATTTAATAAAAAAGCAAAAAAGACTACCCTTTCTTTGCATTTCAGATACTTAAAAAAACCTTTATCGCTGTTACATTTTTTAAACATAGATTAAATGGCAAGTTTTCACTCACTGGAAACGCACTGATCATATATTGAAAGAGTCTGTCAAAAAACGTTGAAATGTAGTATGCTTTAGTTGCTTAAATTCTAATTTAGGTATACCAGCCACTGGCAAATATCCTTATAACACGGAGAAACAGTTATTACCTCCCTAAGTGCAACTGAAATACGACTTTAAAAAAAAACACCACTTTTTCTATATTTTCGTGTCTGTGCAGTTATGCTTAACCCCTTTGCTGCCAGGCCTTTTCCCCCTAAGGTGGCAAGCCTTGTTTTGGCTATTTGGGGCAGTTCACGCTTAGGCCCTCATAACTTTTTGTCCACATAAGCTACCCATGCCAAATTTGTGTCTTCTTTTTTCCAACATCCTAGGGATTCTAGAGGTACCCAGATGTTCCACTGAAGGAGACCAAGAAATTAGCCAAAATACTGTAAAAATGTCATTTTTTAAAAAAAGTAGGAAATAATTGATGCAGAAGAAGGTTTGTGGTTTTTCCCCTGAAAATGGCATCAACAAAGGGTTTATAGTGCTAAAATCACCAGCTTCCCAGCCTTCAGGAACAGACCCAATTTTTCAACACAATTTTGGCATTTTACTGGGACATACCCCATTTTTACTAATTTGTGTGTTTCCAGCCTCCTTCCAGTTAGTGACAGATATGGGTGTGAAACCAATGCTGGATCCCAGACAGCTAAACATTTTCTGTAGACAAAATTCTGAATTGAGCAAGGGGTAATTTGTGTAGATCCTACAAGTTTTTCTTGCAGAAAATAACAGCGGAAATAAGCAAATATTGAAATTGAGGTGAAAAAACAGCCATTTTTCTCCATGTTTTACTCTGTAACCCTTTTCTGCATTGTCAGATTTTTTAAAGCAATATACCGTTATGTCTGCTGGATGTTTCTGGTTGTGGGGTTATATAGGGCTTGTAGGTTCATCAAGAACCCTAGGTACCCAGAGCCAATAAATGAGCTGCACCTTGCAATGGGTTTTCATTCTATACCGTGTATACTACAATTAATTTGCTGAAGTATAAAGAGTGAAAAATAGATATCAAGAAAACCCTTGTATTTCAAAAAAGGGCACAAGATAAGGTGTTGAGAAGCAGTGTTTTTTTACATATCTCTGAATTCCGGGGTGCCCATACTAGCATGTGAATTACAGGGCATTTCCCAAATAGATTTTTTTTTTAACACGTCTTACATTTGGAAGGAAAAAATGTAGGGAAAGACAAGGTGCAATAACATTTGTTTTGCTATTTTGTGTTCCCCCAAGTCTCCCAATAAAAATGTTACCTCACTTATGTGGGTAGGCCTAATGCTCGCAACAGAAAAAGCAACATGGACACATCACATTTTTACATAGAAATCTGACGTGTTTTTTGCAAAGTGCCTCGCTGTAGATTTTACCTCAGCCGGCACCTGAGGAAACCTACCAAACCTGTGCATTTTTTTAAACTAGACACCTAGGGAAATCCAAGATGGAGTGACTTGTGGGGCTCTCACCAGGTTCTGTTACCCAGAATCCTTTGCAAATCTCAGAATTTTGCTAAAAAAACACTTTTTCCTCACATTTTGATGACAGAGAGTTCTGGAATCTGAGAGGAGCCACAAATGTCTTCCCACCCAGTGTTCTCCCAAGTCTCCCGATAAAAATGGTACTTTACTTGTGTAGGTAGGCCTAGCACCCGTGACAGGAAATGCCCCAAAACATAACATGAACACATCACATTTTCCCAAAGAAAACAGACCTGTTTTTTGCAAAGTGCCTAGCTGTGGGTTTTGTCCTCTAGCTCAGCAGGCACATAGGGAAACCTACAAAACCTGTGCATTTTTTAAAACTAGACACCTAGGGGAATCCAAGATGGGGTGACGTGTGGGGCTCTCACCAGGTTATGTTACCCAGAATCCTTTGCAAACCTCAAAATTCGGCCAAAACACACTATTACCTCACATTTTGGTGACAGAAAGTTCTAGAATCTGAGAGGAACCACAAATTTCCTTCCACCCAGTGTTCCCTCAAGTCTGCTGATAAAAATGGTACCTCACTTGTGTGAGTAGGCCTAGTGTCCGTGAAGGAAATGCCTCAAAACACTATGTGGACACATCAAAATGATCAAATACTAAACTACCTGTTTTTGCGGGGGACCTGCGTTTTTGGTCCTGGGCAGCAGCCATATAGGGAAACCTACCAAACCCAAACCTTTCTGAAAACTAGACTCCAGAGGAAATCCAGGGAGGTGTGACTTGTGTGGACCCCCCCCCAATGTTTTCTTACCCAGAATTCTCAGCAAACCTCAAATCTAGCTAAACAATCAGATTTTTCCCACATTTCTGTGTGAGGTCACTACCCTGGAACAAATTTCCTACCACCCAATGTTCCCCTAACAAAAACATGTCGAAATTGAGGAGGAACCAAAGCGGGTCCAAAAGGGCAGTTGAAAAAAAACAGTTTTAGGCTGACAAGTGGGGCAAAATTGTTATCGGTATGGATGAGACAATGCTTGGTGGTAGGAATTTTGTGGATTCCTGCAGATTCTGGAAGGTTCCATCACAAAAATGTGGAAAAAATGTGTGATTTTCAGCAAAGTTGGAGGTTTGCAGAGCATTGTGGGTAAGAAAATGGGGCGGGGTGCATGTGAAGCACACAGCCCTGGACTCACCCAGATGTTTAGTTTTCAGATGTGTCTAGGTCTTGTGGATTTCTATACATGGCAGCGTTCCAAAGTCCATAAAGTGCAGCCCTCACCATTCCAAGTGGGACAATTTTGAGAGTTAGCCAAGCTCTCATGGCCCAAATGTAAAACCAAAACCCAAAATAATCAAATGTCCTCTTGCTTGCCATGGGATAAGATGTTTTAGTGTGTGGGGAGAGAGCTGAAAGACTGTTACCCCCTTCAGTTGGGGTGGGGGCATAACCATGCCAGTACTGTTGGGTAGCCACCACCACACTTAGACAGTAGATTTTCTGCCCCCAAGGGTGTGGATCGGGGGTAATTGCCCCATCTGCCCACTGGTGGGCAGAACAACTTTGGCCCCATTTATTTGGGTCAGATATGGCCAACAGTAATGCGCCCCAATGGGGAGAGACCCTTGCCCAAGGGGGCTGTCCCTCCAAACAAAACACACACCAATCCCTGGTGCCTAAGTGGTTTCTGTCCCCCCGGGGGCAGTTCGGCCTAATAGAAATAGGCCAAACAGCCCATAACGGGAGAAGAGATGGTCTAAAATAAATTTGACCTGCCCCCCCCCCACAGGGAAGCGACCCTTGCCTAATAGGTCGCTCCCCTTGCGTGGAATTAGTGCAAAATAAAAAATCACTGGTGTCTAGTGGTTTCTGTCCCCCTTGGGGGCATATTGGCCTAATAAAAATAGGCCAATCTGCCCCCAATGTCCTAAATACAATTTGCCCCCCAGGGGAGTGACTCTTGCCTAAGGGGTCACTTCTCATACATAAAAACAAAAAGTAAACACAAAAATATATATATCCATGGTGTCTATGGGTTTCTGCTTATTTTAATAAGCCGATCTGTCCCCGGTGGGTGGGCAGAAAAGGCCTAAAAATATTGGTCCCTCTCCGGAGAGCGGCCCTTGTCCAAGGGGCCGTTCCCCTTCTTGCAAGTATAAAAATCCCTGGTGTCTAGTGGTTTCTGCCCCCCTTAGGGCAGATTGAGCTGATAAAAATAGTCCGATCTGCCCCCAAGGGGGGCAGAAATGGCCTATATACCATTTCTCCCCCCTGGGGAGCGACCCTTGCCTAAGGGGTCGCCCCCATACATAAAAACATAAAGTAAATAAAATTTAATATATCCTGGTGTCCAGGGGTTTCTTCCCCCCAGTGACAGATCCGCCTAATTATTATAGGACAATCTGCCCCCGGGGGGGGACAGAAAAGGCCTAAAAATATTTGACTCCCTGGGGAGAGGCCCTTGCCCAAGGGGCCGCTCCCCTTATGCGTAAGTATATAAAAAAAAAATCCCTGGTGTCTAGTGGTTTCTGGCTCCCTTGGGGGCAGATTGGCCTAATAAAAATAGGCCAATCTGCCCCCAAAGGGGGCAGAAATGGCCTAAATACAATATTCCCCCCAGGGGAGCAACCTTTGCTAAGGGGTCACTCCCCATACATAAAAAAATCAAGTTAACAAAAAAATTATATCTCTAGTGTCTAGGGGTTTCTAGCCCCCCCCCCCCCCCCCCCGGGGGCAGAAAAGGCCTTAAAATATTTTGTCCCCCTGGGGAGCAGCTCTTGCCCAAGGGGCTGCTCCCCTTATATGTAAGTATTAAAAATAAATTCCCTGGTGTCTAGTGGGCATTTCTGCTGCCCAATCGCATTGCGATCGGGCAGCAGAAATGCTTGCAGAGACATGAAAGGAAAGAAAAGAAAAGGCCTTTCCTTTCATGCCTCTGCCTGCCACCTCCTCCCGAGCAGAAAAGAAATGCGAGTATTTCTGCGATCTGGCAGAAGAAATGCTTGCAGAGAGATGAAAGGAAAGGCCTTTACTTTCATACCTCTGCCTGCCACGTCCTCCCAAGCGGAAGAGAAATGCTGAGCATTTCTTTTCCACATTGGGAGGTGACCTCTGATGAGGTCAGCACACAATCGCCTGCTCACATCATCAGACGTCACTGGGAGGAATCAACGGGGGTTGGGCACGAAGGGGAAGCGATTCATCTTCCATCCGCGACTGAGGGGTGTGGGAGGGAGGCCCACAGGGAGTGCTAGCACTCCCCCCCGTGAACCGGGTGCAGGACGAGCTGGTCTCGTCCCCAGCACACGGGAACCGTGTGCAAGGACGAGACCAGCTGGTATCAGGCACCCTAGGGGTTAAGAGGGCTCGGAAGTATAACTTAAATGCTTCCTTCAATGTTACATAGCTCTGTCAGCCATTTTACTCTGTCGATCAAAGTCACTCTAATATTCTTTCCATTTTCCTCTTCACTCAGTAATCCTTTTATCTTTGGTAAGCTCCAATGTCACCTGTGACTTTCAGTAACAATAGTAGCACAGTACATTAATAAAATAGGCACACTAAAGCATAATACTTATTCATTCCCTTGGGACACAAGGAGTCTGATATATTAATCCCACATGATAATGTCTGATTTAGAATTCTGTAATTTATTACATTGTTAGTGCCTCATTATCTTCTTATTACAGTTGCATTCTGATATCCAAATGCACCTGTAATAAGAAAACTATAAATAGTGAGTGGAGACGTAATACTGCCCTACCTTTCATGACAGCACATAATGGGAGATGTGGCTCAAAAATTGTGAGGAAGGAAACTGTGCACTGCCCCAGTAAACTTTGTGTATCTTCATTATAAATGCTGATGGAGAAGCATGTGCCTTACCTCGGTGATAATAACTGCCTGTGAGCAGGGATACCACTTAAAAAAACGAAACAAAAAAACAGCAACACATCTCCCTTAGTCATGCTTTGCATCATTGTGAAAAAAATTACTCTTTTTTGTGTGGACACCCTCCTTGTTTGCTGAATTTTTTAATGCTGGTATTTAGACTGCACACTGGTGCACAACTGACTTGCCTGGCATATTTAACCTTTCTAAATATGGGGCCTTGTTATGAGGCTGGTGGCCCAAGGACCGCCACATTACAACCCTGGCCGGCAGACTTGCCAGGAGACCGCCATTCCCACTGGGAAAATTGTTCCCGATGGGGTGATGGCGATCTGAGTTGTACTTAGCAAGGGCAGTGCTGAACTCAGCGCCGCCTGGCTGATTACAACTCACCTTACCGCCAACTTTTTCATGGCAGTCACCCCGTCATGGAAAGGCGGGTAGTAAGGGTGTGCTGGGGGCCACAGGGGGCCCCCGCCAAGCACCTTCGGAATGCACACTGTCTGTTTTGCGCATTCCGAGGGTGCTGTGTGCTACCATATTGACCTTGGCTCCCTTAAAGAAGCCAAGGCCAACATCATAGCAATGTTCCCGCTGGTCAGCCTGGTGGGAACACTGTAATACGCTTGGCGAGACGGCACCGCCAAGGCGGTGGCATCCTCCCCGCGAGTTTGGCGGTCCTGCGGCGGAACCGCCAAACTCATAATGAGGCCCAATGTCCTATTGTGTGAGAATACACAGATGGCATAAAATGTTAAATATCACACAAGTGCTGCAGTACTTACTGTGCCATCTACTAGTGTGATATAGAAAAACATGGCTTCAGGCCTACCATTGTGACTGCTGCAGTGTAAAACCTGCAGTGCAAGATCTAGCTGTCCTAGGTAGAAAACCTGAGTACAGATCAAAATACCAACAGGAATGGGATCAGCTAGATAAAAAAACTACTATTTTTAATAGTTTAAAAAAACAAAAAAACAATTAAATGGTCAAGTCAGATTTTTAATAAATATTAAGGGAAAGTAACTTTTGGAAACTTATCTTTTACCACCCTGGCCTGTGAGAGGCTAATTGGCATAACCTTGCTGTCAGGTGATCAAGACTGGGAATAGGCATGAAAGTGGTGTGAAATGCTTCCTGGAAGCAAATACTAGGTTGACCTAAATGGGCAGCGATGACTCCACTGAATGCCTCAGAATATTCAGAATCAGACCTTTGTACATCCTGTTGACATCACACTATCAAATTCTGTTTGGCAGGTTTGTTGAGCTACATGTAACACTTGGAGTGCACTTGAAAGGGAGAGAGCAGGCAATGACAAGGACATTTTTGTGCATCTCCTGTCTGGATGCTAAAGAACCCTGCTTTTGTCATATCAAACTTCTGTCTCTAGGCTTGTTGTGCACAGTGCCTTCTTCAAACTAACTTGTATTGGGAATTGTGGAAGGGCACTGGCGATTTCACTATGATGCTCCCACACATACACCCCCAGCCCAGCTCTCGCAACCCAAGTTTAGTGTGGTTTAAGACTTTCACCATCTTGAATTTGCCCTGACACATGGCATTTTGGGTGGTGTTCAGACAAAATATTGATTCAAAAGTATTGAGTTACAGAAATATCACATTTTTAATATTGTGAGACAGAAATATTGTGTGCAAAAATATTGTTGTTTTAAGGTAAGAATGATCATTTTTTAAAGTCTTGCTATGTGTTTAAATAATATTTTATTTGTCTATGTTTTATATTGTTCATGTAATTGTTGGTGATGTTCTAAGTATAATTTGTAATTTTAAGTTATTTATATTTTTAGATTAATTTAAAAAAAAGTCATAGATACTGTTATAGCAGATTGTGAGATTTGTAGGGGTACAGGATGGGAAGTTAATTATATATAATTAATTGATATATATTTTTAAATTAATAATAATTATGTATTTTATAATTTGTATGTAAATTGTGCAAAGAATATTTTGTAAGTTATATTTTAGGTGTGGGTTGGCCTTGTAGGGGTGTAGGGTGGGAAGTTAATTCATTAATAATGTATTAATTCTAAATTTTTTATTTATAATTAATTAATTTGTAATTAATTATGTAAATTGTATAAATAATATAATGTAATATAATGTTTTAATTTAGATATATGGGTAATGTGTGGCTATATTGTGGGAATTTAATGAAATAAGTCTTGAATAACAATTTTTGCTTACATTAATTTTTTATCCATTTTATGATTATTTGAATTAATTGTTTTTAATTTAGATATTTAATATTATGTTAATATTTTTATAATTTATTAAATGAATACTTGTATTAAAATAAGGTATGTGTTTGAAGTGCAGTATGATCCCTACTGTTGCAAAGACTGGGGTGGGAATAGTTAATTGTGCCCCTTCCGAGTCCAATGCTTTCCCTGCTCTTGAAGAGACTGGAATGGAAGTAGTACATTTTACCTCTCCAGACTCCAACACTTTTCTTTCTGTTGCACCGACTGCAGTGGAAATAGTACATTTTGACCCTCTTGAATCCAATGCTTTCCCTACTGTTGCACCAACTAAAGTGGGATTAATACATTTTACCCCCACTGAGTCCATCACTTTCCCTACTGTTGAACCAACTGGAGTGGGAATAGTAAGGTTCACGCTTCCAGAGTTCAACACTTTCTTTACTGTTACACCCACTAGAGTGGGAATAGTAAATGTTACCCTTCCTGAGTCCGATGCTTTTCTCAGTGTTGCACAGACTGGAGTGTGAATAGTAAATTTTACTTCTCCTGAGTTCAGCTCTTTTCCTAGTGTTGCACAGACTAGAGTGGGACTAGTACATTTTGGCCCAGATTTAAGAGGGCCTAGCGCATCTAACGACACATTAGCGTCATTTTCTTTACGCTAGTGTGGGTTATATGGCCAAAAACACTGCACCATATTTACACTTTCTCTACTGTTGCCCAGACTAGAGTGGGAATAGTAAATATTACCCGTCCTGGGTTCAACACTTTCCCTACTGTTGCACAGACGAGAGTGGAAATAGTACATTTTACCCCTACTGTGTCCAATTCTTTCCCTACTGTTGCACAGAATATAAAGGGAATAGTAAAGTTTACCCCTCCTGAGTTCAGCGCTTTACCTACTGTCGCACAGAATGGAGTAGGAATGTTATATGTATTATTCCTAGAAATGTATAGTTTTGATTATATTGTTTAAAATTATATTGTTATTTCTGTGTATTTTAACTTTTTCTGTGTAATTAAATTAGTGTGTTTTTAAAAAATGTTTCCAGTTTATGTGTTATGGTTTTTAATTTAAATTCTCATATAAATTAAAATTATAATTTTAGTAATAGTTTTACATTTTATGCATTAAAATAAAGTTACATATGGACATACATATGTGTTTGTTCAAATAAGTATGTATTATATATGTTTATGTTGTTTAAATATATTTAATTTACATAATGTTTCTGTTACATGTTAAGATTTTTAATGTTTAATATTTTTAATGATATATTTTTGTCTATATTTTTGATATTAGTGTAAAACAATATATACTTTTTGATATTTTTGTATTTTCAATTATAAGTATAGGAAAACAATATTTGTGTGCTCAATATTTTTGACAAAATATTTCTGTATCACGATATTTGGGGTTATGATATTTTGTCAGTAACCCATTTTGGACCTGCCTGCAGTAAGACAGATAGAAACAACTGAAAAAGTGGGTAGGGTTGCCCCAAGGAACTTTTAGCCCATTGTATAGGAAGTGCCCAAGAGTCACCCCCACCCACTAGCTGGTGCCAAATATAAATATGGCACCCCATGGCACTCTAAGAAGAACTCCGTTGGACTTGTGAAAGGATACTAGGCAGAGTGAACCTGCTGCACTTGGCATCTATGACCTGTGAGAAGGACCAGAGGAAGTTAGACCACCTTCCACTTGAAATAAAAGCACAGAAAAATTCCCATGTATCATAAGACCGATTCCCTGAGTAGCTCCAGAAAACATAAAAAGCTAAATAGGAAGTTCCTGTGAGGAATCCCACCTGCTTAGTGGCAACCAGACCTGGCCTGGATTTTGCTATTTTCTCCCTGACAACCTGAGAGTCTCTTAGTCTGCCTGCTGAGATGCTGGAGGCATTGGAAGTGCACTACAGTGGCTGTTTTGGCACCAAAATAAGTTTTGGGAACTTTTTCAAAATGTTTGCTCAAGAACTTTAAGGGGACTGGCTCGAAAAGTATCCAACCTTCAGTCCATGGTATGAGATTGGTATTCAGGTTTGTCCAGCTTGGAGAAGTGTTTTTCATCAGAAAAATGACAAAGTCCCTATTCATGTTGGGTCTCTACTTTCAAGCCCTAGCAGGGTCAATCTACTTGGTGTATCAGATGAGCACTGCTTCACAGTCAGCTTCAAACCGAGACCAGGTCCCAGTCTATTGTGACCAATGACCACAATAGGGGTTTGCTCTTCTTGGAGCTATTTTCACTTAAGTCTTTAAAAAAATCATATCTCTGGTTCCCCTTATATTGTTCATTACATTTTACTCTATTTTTATAAGTTAAAGCGGAGTTTCATTGTATTATTTTTAACTGTTTGGTACTACTAAATGCTTTGCGTATTATCTCTAAGTTAAGCCAGTCTGATCTATGCCACATCTACCAGGGATTGAACTTAGGTCTAAATTACTTAAACCTTTGACTGTAACTAACAAGGAAGTGACTTTATTACTTGTGGTTGACCCTAAGTAATATTTCACATTTTCATACAGACTGGAACAGCACTACACAGAGTTGAGCTCAAGTAGTAAACAATAATATCAACTTTATTGAGGACTTGATGCCTGATTACGAGTTTGGCACTCAATGGACCACCATAGTGTCGGTGGCAGTTTAACTGCCATTGGGTTGGCATTCCGAACACCGTATTACGAGTCATGCGGGCCTATGGAGCAAAGAACACAGCAGTTCTGCTAGCACCACCAGGCAGTGCAGACCGCCGCAGTCACAAGGCAGCACTCACAGGCCGGGTGGAGCCTGTGTTTCCACTGAACACTTGGACCCATATTTATACTTTTTAAGTGCTGCATTTGTGCCGCTTTTTGATGCAAAAGAGGCGCAAACTTACAAAATACAATTGCATTTTGTAAGTTTGCGCCGCTTTTGCGTCAAACAATTACGCAAATGTGGCCCTAAAAAAGTATAATTAGGGGCCTGAATGAGGTTACACATCACCATTGTGACTGAGGAGGTCCAACCACCACATCTCATCAGGCAGAAACAGTGAGTGTAAAGGAAGAAACTCACCTGCAGGCTGTCTTACACGTCCAATGCCACCATGGAGTCCATCACACATCGTGCCAATGCTGCAGATCAATGAAGATGTACAAAATTCACTCGCCGTGGACTCAACTGACCGTGTGAGAAGTACACACACCTACCTGTGTCATTACGCTCAACAACAGATTGTCGTGCCATCACCCACGTGATATGGGGGTCACGCTACGGGCACCAAACACACGTGTCATGGTGTCCCGCTTCAGAATCATTCACAAAGAAGGACATATTCACAGACACAAAATGCCCCCTTTGGGCAGGTCACTCACACTTCACTGCAGCACTACACAGAAACGTGGCTGCTCATCTCAGTCACAGGAACAGTAAAATGTACACAACATTGTGTCACACAACACCAACATCACATCTACAAATACAACTGACACCCTTGCATTGCACATAATGCATGGACTACTGTGACATTCCATACACATTTGTTTGGATGTGGCATGGGACACAAACACCACTCCCATTAAACAGTCCTGGACTGGACACACACGTCACCCAAATTGCAACACAGTGGAAGGACAGTGGGATGCACAATAGTCAGAGAGACAAATATCCAAAGATCACTATGCCAACAATACCTGCACAATTGAGATGGGGCAACAGGAGCACTCCAGGAAGGATGCTGCACTGGGACACATCACACTTTGCACATGCCCCTTAAACAACATTTGCACAGGAACTGGCCCTACATGTATCTCAGTGACAAATAATAGTAGAGTCAAGTTACATGCCTATCTGCTCAAAGTGGATGTACAAGTCAACAAAGCAACTCCAACTGCATGGAACATACGGGTAAATGAAGTACCTGAAAGGTGCACACAGCTAAATGGACACATGCACAGTCAAGTGCAAACAAAGGTAGTGCAATTGAACACACCGCATATCTGCACAAATAAAACTCAAGCTGCCACACCTTAGCTGAATCTACAATCAATACCAGGGGAACACGTCTAACACAGTACATGCTCACATTGGACATCACAAGATGAAATATTTACCATACCAAACAGAACACAATACAATGACACCACAATTGCACTAACACACACACATTCATACAGTCAACATCTACCTTGATCTTGGGTGACAAAAGCACTGCCCACAAAGTCAGTCACTGCAAACAACAGCAAATGGATCAGCAAGCAGGCTGAAATACCCACAACTATAGTCAAACAACACAAGTTACTCAGGAACAACATAAAGGTAGAAAAGGAATTCCAGGACAAATGTGTACCCCCAAAACAACTTGCGTTTATTAACTTCAAATCCTCAAAAGCAAAGACCATTGGCCAGTCCATATTGCAATGTCCATGCATACCACTGTGCTCACACTTTACTCCTTTACTGCCAGGGAACCTCCACAGGATGGGGCATTAAGTAGGCAGGAAGGCATCGCAGGGATCATCCTTGGGGGGACTGGGTTGCATTTAGGATGGGTGGTTTTGGGAGGGGTGGACTGTTTCTTAAGAGGGGTGGGCTTCTTCTTGGGGAGAGGGGTAAGGGTGCTTGCAGGGAGGACAGGGGTGACCGAGGAGGACTTGGAGGTGAAAGGGATGGGTTGGGATGGGCAAGGTCAAACAAAAACCTTTCCTTATGAACATGGGGATGTTCATCAGAAGGGGGTGGGGATTTGGAGGTTGAGGGAGTGGTTGTGTGTGAGGTATGCTTATGGTTGGGTGGTATCTGTTGCATGTGTGAGTGGGTGTTTGAGTGCCTTGTGGTGGCTGGGAGGTAGAAGCGCTGGGGGATGGAATGGTGGATGTGTGTGTCTGTTTGGGTGGTGTCTGTGGATATGCTTATAGTGATGGAGGTGTGTATCTGTTGGGGTGGTGTCTGCAAGTATTCTGGATGTGGTGGATGTCTGTGTGTCTGTTAGGGTGGTGTATGCTGGTATGGTGGGTGCAGTGGATGTGTCAATGCCTTTTTTTGTGGTGCCAGTGGGTATACTAGATGTAGTGTATGGGCCGGCAGGTTGGTGAGGGTGTCTTGGGAAGTGGTGGCTGATGTGTGTTGGTGTCTGTTGAGTGCTTGTGTGCCAGTGTGTCTTCTTGTGTTTGTGTTTATGTGTGCTGCTTTTTGTGTGCTGTTGTGGGTGTATGCAGATCTGTCTGTGTGCTAGACATAAGTCAGGTAATGGGGGATTTGTATTGGGAAGAGGGAGGTAGAGGAAGGAGGGAAGGTGGGGAAGGTGACTGGCTGCCATCAGTGATGATGCCAGAGCTTTGAAAGATCTCTGTAGGCCAGACATGGCACTATGAATGGCTTCCAGAAATGCATATGTCTGCTGCAGCATATGTCTGCTGCAGTTGGGTAGACAACCCCTGGATGGCATTCACAATGGCAGACTGATCCACACAGATACTACTCAGGAGGTCATAAGCCTCCTCACTGAAACAGGGGTTACAGGGGCTAGTATGGCAAAGGAGACTCCCACCTTCTTGGATGAGAGGGCATGGACAACTGGGTAGGTAGCAACAGGGAAGATGGACAAAGATGATACAGTGGTGGTGGACCAATGGGTCCACCACCACTGAGCAGTGGCCACTTAAGGAAGAATCCGATGATGATGAGGTTGTAGATTTGGTTTACCCCGTGGCACTCCCCTCACCCTCTGGGCCACTGGGCGTAGGAGGTTGGCCCTCTACGTAGTGTGTAAAGCTAGGCGCACTGTCCATGGAGTCCAGGTAACCACATGTTGGTTTTCAGAGGTAAGAACTAGACCACCTAATGCTCTAATTGTTATGGTAGCCATTGTCGAGCAGTTAGGCTGATCTTGAAGAAGTGCAAAGCATTTATTGTACTCATAGTATCAATAAATGAGACCACACACCCAAATGGATAACTCAAGACCAATTTACAAACATACTTCAAATTTTTATAAAAAATATGAGACCAAGATCATCTAAATCAGGGAAGTAATTTTTAAGTTATGAATTTTTGAACTTTGATAAAAAATAGTCTTTTGTGCGTAATTACGTACCATAGGAATCAATGGAGAAAAGAAATGCACATAAAATCAAATAATGCATTCACCAATGTCTCATTTCACAGGTATGTTGATGTCGTTGGTGGACACTATGGAACAGCTGGAGGAGTTTGGGCGGCTGCCGGTTTCAGCAGGAACAGCTGCAGAATGTTATTGGAGCTGGTTCAAAGCTACTGCAGGGGACCACTTGGAAAAGCACTTCACAGGCAGAGTTAAAGGTAAGACCGGTGGGTCCCCTTGGATTGTTAAGGTTGCAAGGGGTGAGGGACCCTTAGGGCACAGCTGGTTCTTCAGTGCAGGGTACAGGGCGGCCGGATGCAGAGTAAATTGGTTTGCCAGGAGCTGTGCACAAAGGTGCCCTTGGAAGCAGGAGGTAGGTCTCTTTGAGGGCGCTTACAGGTCAGAAGGGGCACTCTGGTGGGAGGTCCTGGTGGTTTCTAGAGTCTCTCGACTGGGGCTTCCTCCTGGTCCTTTTTCAGTTCAGAGTAGACTGTCCTTCGTGGTGTCTGATGTGAGGTGACCAGTACCTAGGACTATTGCATGGTTGAGCCACTGGAGGGCGCAGTGCCACCAAACTTGGAAAACTTGGAGGGTCTGTCCTCACTGTCTGTTGGATGGAGAGTGGTCTGGCTGCAGTGTCTGGTTCCTTGGTCAGCAGCCGGTCAGTGAAGTAGCCTTCCCTGGGTCTTTTTTTCTTGGGTTGCAGGAGAGTGATGCCTTCACTCTGGAGGGAGATCTTTCATGATTTTTGAAGAGTGGAGGATCTCTCGGGGGTTTTAGAGTCTGTCCAATATCCAGGCAACCCCCGCCAGCGGTGATTGTTGAGTCCTGGGTGCAACAGGCAGGGTTTGTCACCTTTTCTTGGTGCAGCAGGACTTTAGTTCTCGAGCCTTCTTTGTTGCTGGTCTTCTTTTGTCCTTGGAATCTAATTTCTTGGTCTAGGGATGCTACTAAATACTGTATTTAGTGGGTGTTTAGGGGAGTACCTAGTAGTGACTAATGGGCTATCTACCTTAGGGTGGCTAT
The DNA here is from genome assembly GCF_031143425.1 of Pleurodeles waltl. Classification (NCBI taxonomy): domain Eukaryota; kingdom Metazoa; phylum Chordata; class Amphibia; order Caudata; family Salamandridae; genus Pleurodeles; species Pleurodeles waltl. Next base: position 701,794,126 of record NC_090442.1, read on the forward strand.
GCCCACTGAGTGACCACTTCCTGTGGGCAGAGGTCACTTCCCTACACCTGATTGGCCATTTCCCTTCCATGCAAAATGGGGGGAAATTAAATGGAGAGGTCATCTTGCATGCAACACCTTAGGGGTGGTGCAAGGTGGGGCTGACCACTCCTCATGTCCTTTGTGTGGTTTTCTCACCGTTGCTGATGCCAAAAGTAGGGATTAGCAATAGGGGTGGCCATCTTCTGCTAGTAGCAGGCTTGGGGTCGACTTTAAAGTGTGGTAAGCCCTTTGAAGGTCGCTAGCAGGGCAGTGCACATTCCTGATAGAGGGGGTGCGTGCACGTCCACCCAAGAAGGGATTTGTTCTGAGACCAAGAGAGCAGGATCTCTCACATTACAGTTCCAGAATCTTGTCTGGTTGTGGCAGGCTGGTTGTGACTGGCCTGCAACTATGCCAGGGTAATTAGCTTTCGCAGGGGGCATGTCTAAGCCAACCCCTGGGTACAATTTGTAAAAAGTCCAATACTGGTACCAGTTTGGATATATCATTCTGAGTTGTTTGATACCAAGCAACCTAGGGTTCAGAGTAGCCATCTTGTAGCTGTGAAACTTGTACTGACCAGTGTCCAGCACATTTATTTAAAATGGCTGCTCTGTTCACTTACTATGTACCAGGTTTGGCAAGGACACAGTAGAGGCATATTGCTCATGCATCTATGCCCACATATACAGTATTGTTGACCCTGCCTTAGGGCTGGAAGGCCTGTCAGAGGGGTGACTTACATATAGTGCATACAGTGTGTGGTTAACAGGGTACACATGCTATGTGCCTTGTTGAGTTTGTCTTTTAGGATTCCATCAGAACACTCAGCCTGCAATGGCATTGCTTGGTGCTTTTAGATGCATGACCCTAGAGGGTGGCACACTCTGTGCTGCTCCCCCACCAGGGGCCTAACCTTAGTGCCCCATGCCCTGGGTACCTAAGTTCTATTTACTATGGATGTGTAGTGGCAGCTAAATGTGTTGTCATTTGTGCCAATGCATCATACCAGTTTTGGGAAAGAGATCTGGCCAGGGGACCTGGTTAGCAGAGACCCTGAGAACTAAGAACTTTGAGACCACATCAAATACTAGACAAAAAGTGTTGGCTAACCATGACAAAGGAGGCCCTTTTCTCAAACTGGGTCCCTCTGTGTCGGTGGTGTCTTGACCCAAGGTCCCATGGCCAGATGCTTCCCGACTCTGCTGTGCCCTGTCTCCTTCACTTCCCTGGGTCGATGTTGCAAATTCAAAGAGAAATAGGATCATCACATGTCCATGATCACACTTGACCAACAGCTGTGATTAGCCAACATTATCATGATGTCAAGTAGGTCCCAGCAACAATCTACACCTAAATGGCCCCTACATGTACCATACTATATGCATGCCTGCCATATGAACTGTCAACAGTTACCCACAAGGAAATCAGCATCTCAGACAACTACAATTGGATGGCTGAAGTTGTGCAATCACAGTAACCATTGAACAAGTAGGAGACAATGCCACCTTCAAAGCTTTGCCTCATGGAGTATACATCACTTACCAGTTGTCATACAATAGTAGGCCAATGCCAACTGTATTCCCACAGATCCCACACAAGGTCAAGCAGACATCTATTTGTCACATACACAATAACACAATAATAAGAAATTATGCTCCCAGAACCTGCTATAGCCTGGGGAAGGTGACATGGAAATACCCATGTCACTCTGGAAAGATGTCTACTATTCACACTCACCAAGTGAAATTTGTCATATTGGAGTCATGGAGGTAGCACTAATGTTGCTCAGACATGACACATATTTGGCATGGAAATATAAACTGTAGACAGAATGTGCAAAGTGTCAAGGAGGTAAGACTCTAAAATCCACCCACAACACAATTAATCAGCAAGTCCAAGGGAAATCACAACTAATGTCTGGCACCCCTTACAATGACACACTCTGAGTGCAGCAGTAGATGCCATTAGTCCTTCGGATATTGGAGAGGCCCAGAGATTTGCAAATACTTGTAGAAGGCCCTGAACATGTTTCCAAATGAGAAGCTACATTATTATCTCCATTTTGGTCATGCAAACCCAGATGTGTGTGGATTAATGGATGTACCCAAACAGATGTGATTCTAACATAACTGTAGGTCACTTTATGATGCCATGCCAACAATCAGGCTACAAGTCTTCCCCATTACACATGTGCAAAGAATCTAAGCTACATGATGCCACATCAATGGCATGGAAATGCACATTGTGAGTAAAACCTCTGGGCTTACACATTATGGGCCTCATTATGACCCTGGCGGTAGAGAACCGCCAGGGCCAACGGGGGCGGGAGCACCGCCGACAGGCCGGCGGTGCTCCCTTGGGCATTTTGACCGCGGCGCTTTGCCCGCGGTCAGAAAGGGAAAACCGGCGGTCTCCCGCCGGTTTTCCACTGCCCCTAAGAATCCTCCAAGGCGGCGCAGCTCGCTGCGCCGCCGAGGGGATTCTGACAATCCTTACCGCCATCCTGTTCCTGGCGGCTCGCCCGCCAGGAACAGGATGGCGGTAAGGATTGTCGTGGGGCCCCTGGGGGCCCCTGCAGTGCCCATGCCAATGGCATGGGCACTGCAGGGGCCCCCGTAAGAGGGCCCCGCTAGTATTTCACTGTCTGCATAGCAGACAGTGAAATACGCGACGGGTGCAGTAGCACCCGTCGCACCTTCCCACTCCGCCGGCTCGATTACGAGCCGGCATCCTCGTGGGAAGGGAGTTTTTCCCTGGGCTGGCGGGCGGTCTTTTGGAGACCGCCCGCCAGCCCAGGGAAAAACTCATAATACCCTCCGCGGTCTTTTGACCGCGGAGCAGTATTATGGAGGGCTGAATTCTGGCGGGCGGCCTCCGCCGCCCGCCAGAATCAGAATGAGGGCCTATGTCCCTCATTACTACTACATTTCTACATGCCAAATGACATGCTATGATGGGTGAGGGTATGAGTCAGCCAATAATCAATGGTGACACACTCCTGTCTGTAGCTCCACATGAAATGTATCCCCCATTGTAAATGTCCTGTTTCACCCACAGGTTAGCATGCACATATATGTGAGGGAATACAGAAACTATCCCATCAATACAAATATTTTTTAAAAGAGAAAGGGGCACTTGCTGACATGTAGGCACAAGGAATGCTGGCAACAGTGATGGCACACAAATCATGTCACTGGACATTCCCCCTTACCAAGGGAAAGTATTGACCTATAGCTGCACCCCAAAAATGTATTCACTGTCAGATGTATGATGGTCATCTTCACATTACAGACTGTAGTAATGCACCAGCACCTGACATATGCTGAAGATAAGTAGCCTCTGGGTGGCAGATGCTAATATACTCATTTTACTGTACACATGGCTGTGGACAATGATCCATCACTACCTTTCTTTTGGCCTGTAACACTGATGAGTATTGGTCTGTTGCATAGAATTCATACCCACCACAACAATAAACAGTACTCGATTGATCAATCAAGCACAGCCATATGTTGTCCCTTGAGAGCAAATTGGTTGTGGATTGTACACAGTTGTGCTCTATGTCCCTTGGCCAATAAGCAAGGCACATCATTATGCATCGTATGACCTGTCTACACAATCACTCATCTACTGTGTTACACATGACTCATCTCATCCCTAATTGTCTGGGGGAGCTGTCAGAACCTAACACATTCACTTGACAATGTGACAGGCAGGAATATGCCCTGTACTCTCCTCTTGTGGCTGCTGTGCTGTTCTCAAATGTCCATCAAGGTCTGGGAAAGCCACGACTAGAATGTAGGCAATTAGGGGGTCATTGTCCGACATGAGCCCTGCCCATGCTGGGAGGACAGCCCTAGCTGGACCTCAGGGATCTTCCGGATGCAGCATCTCAGATCCTCTCATCTCTTCCGACAGTGGGTGCTCCACCAACTGTGGACCTCCAGGGCCTATATCTTCCGGGTGATGGCTCTCCATAGCTCCTTCCTCTGATGGGTGTTTACCTGCATGGATGCGAAAGACAAACCAAGAGATTACAATCACAAGTTTGGCATATATGGTTGAGTTGAATACATGTCGGAAATACCAATACAGAACTCAATTTGTTAACACTCCACAAGTGTGAAACACACAAGCCAATAGGTACAGGGACAGGAGAACAGACATATGTATTTCCATCTGCAGACTAACCCACTGCCCTTCTAAGGGCCTACAAAAACTAAGCAAGCTTACTGACATCAGGTAGCCCATGATCCAGCAACATGCACTGTGATGTGAGCCACAATGAAAGACTACATACCTATGTGACTTCTAAAGAATCAACTCCTTAGGCATGAATGGACCAACACAATCATGCTCTGTGAGATTGACTCACAGCATACAGTCCCTACAGGCATCTCCCATAGTACAAACTTCACCATTACACTTGAGTGACAATCAAGGGGCTGGCATGGTGGGTATAGAAAGTGTCTTCCTTGTCCACATGTGGACATGTTGCCTACCAAATGCCACTCATGCCACTTCACTGGTTGGGTTCTGTGGTATGTACCTGTAGCACAAAATAGTTCTTTGAACATATGTGTCTATCCTACAGAGACGGCATCCAACATTCACAGGCAAGCTATTGACTCACATGTCATGGCCTCCCAGGAATTAACACACTGTCTATACTGTGTGACTGTCATTTTTGCAACAAGCCTGTGCAGGACAAATCTGACCTGTGTGGAGGTGACTTCAGAGATGTGGGAGTAAGTGACCGGTCATGAGTCAAAGACACACACTGACAATGATGCAAAATACATACATGGACTAGTTTAATGATTTACCTCTGTACCCATTCCTAATTTAGTCAAAGGATTGAGGCATTTAGGGCAGGTTTTGCTACTAGAGCACCAAATGCCAGGATATGCTGATCTACAGGGAGTAGGCACAGAGCCACAGTTGCAGAGCCATATTGACTCTCCTACAGTCTGGACTTGGTTCCATACTGGGCGATCCATTTGACAGTCCCTGGTCTCTACAGGCTGAGCAGACAGAACATACATGACACTCCATTTCCATCACTTCCATGCATGACAGTGCAACATGTGACCATCAGCAATTTGACATGTAGTTTGTGTGTCAACCTGCATGGCAGAGTGAGTCATGATATGCCCTTCACACAACAGTTTTGCAAGGCCAGGTGTGAGTTGAAAGATCTGTGGCACTATACACATTGCTCACATAATTCTCAAATTACTTGTACAAGATGCATACACAGCTCATGATATCATGCACATACATGTTGTCCAACATTTACAATAATCATGGAGAAAGAGATTCCATTGGATGGCAGTAATGTCTCCTTGTCTAGTTATGTGTATACAACACAAGGAGGATCCCCACCCCCCAAAAAAATATCTCACAAAACACAATGTGATTGTACTTAACATAGTGTACTGCCCTCCAATACCTGCACATTGTACATCCCATTGAGGCCACATAGACTGCAACAACAGGCAGGGGTAGGACTTCATTAACAAGCCTCTCCAGCTCCTCTAGAGAGAAATAACTCACCCTATAATCTGCTGGATGTGGCATGATAGCTCCCAGAGGCGCACACAGCAGCTCAGCTTGTGGAGGTGCTACTGGCAGCAGAATCCTCAGAACATGGCGGTCAAGACTGCCATGTATGCAGTCATCACCACCGGCGGACACAGCCATTAGTCTGCTACTGCCACTGGCAGAAACGTTAGCCTATGGCTGTGTCTGCTGCGGTTGCAACTGCCTACCGCCATGACAACTTCCACCGGTGGTCACAGGTGGTTCCTAATGTCCAGGGGAGTAGGTCAGGCATCTGCCATTTTGGTGGGCTGAAATGGTGTATTGGGCTTTATAAACTGTGTCACACCAACAAAACATGCTTTGTTACCTCACAAACATCCTTATCCTATCCTGTCACATAGGTCCTTCTACTCAACCACCATTGTAGTATGTTGCAGGTCACAGATGGAGCTTAAGAGTCGTTCACAGTCCACCACTGCCGACGGTCATTTTGGTGGTTGGCATATACAATCACATTTCGAGGGGCAATTGTGTTGCACATCTTTGAGTTAGGTCCAAATCCATGTTGTGGACATGTGTTGAAAATCATGGAGATCACATGTGACCCTTATGTAGTTGCCAGCTGTGATGTGTACTGAGTTCCATGTCTATACAGTCAGAAATGCTTTGTCACATGATATCATTGACATGCATGTTGCTTTGGACACACTGATTAATGTTACAAATCATATTTTGTTGCACATAGGTACCCAAAGAGAGGGAGGATGCAACCGCCTCCTGTCTACCGTCCACTGCCAGACCTTCAGACCATAAAGCAAAACCACATTATCATGTACTACTGCCTATTTGGGACAACAATAGTGGGCTTATGTTGTCAGTTTGAGCCAGGTCTGATGCCAGCTATTAGTTATCCAACCAGCATACCACCCATTGTACACGTCATGTCAGCATTGCACTTCCTAGCCAAAGGGTCCTTCCAACATACAGTAGCCCTATTTGCTGGTATGTCCCAACCTATGTCTGGTGTTGAAGGATATCCTCTCAGCAATGTTGAAACACCTAGACATCTATATACAGTTTCCCAGACATGAGGATTTAGCCAGTATGAAGGCAGACTTTTATGGTTTTGCCTGCCTCCCACATGTAGTGGGTCAATTGATGGCACACATGTTGGCTTGATGCCACGGCAGGCCAACAAACAAGTTTATTGTAACAGAAAGAACTTCCATTTCATCAACGTGCAAGTTGTCTGCTTGTCGGATCTCTACATTTCACATCTCTGTGCCCGTTATCCTGGTTCAGTACATGATTCCTTCATAATGTAGAACAGCACCATACCCCAGCTGATGTCACAACTGTACCCAGAGAGGGCCTGTCTGGTTGGTAAGTTACACTTGTCCTGGTTGTGTGTGTGCAATGTCAGGTGCTAGAATCATGAAGTGAGTGACTAATTGTTCCACATATGTATCATTCCTTAACAGGAGACGCACCATAGACAAACCATCCTTGGTTGTTAACGCGACTAAGGAATCCAACTACACCAGGGGAAGTCTGCTTCAATAAGGCCCATGGAAGGAAACAGCAGGTAGTGAGACAGGCTTTTGCGCTCCTGACGGCCAGATTTAGGTCTCTGGACAGGACTGGTGAAACCCTCCTCTACTCACCCAGAAAGGTTTGTCAGATCACTGTGGCATGCTGCAAGCTCCACAACATCGTCCTGTGGAGGAATATCTTGTACATCCCAGTGGAGGGGGAGCCTGCAGTGCCACCTGGTGAAACTCCTGAAATGGCAAGTGTGGATGACAGTGGTGAACAGCAAGGAGCTGACTTGCCGGAAGATCTGAACAACAGCTACTTTTCATGAGTGTAAGTATGTCATGTGATGTAATGAGTGTGACTGTACAGTGAACTGTAGTTGTGAGAATGTGTGGTGTATTGTTTTAGAAACTGCTAGGGAGCTGATACTCTGCAATAAGCAGCCAAAGGCTGCTTGATGAGAGAGCTTTTGACACATCTCCACCTTGATGATGTTAATTTGTTTGTGTCAGTTTCCTTGCAATGTAATTTGTTTTCCAGATGTTTGTTATTTGGTTTGTGTAATAGGTATCTTTCCAAGCCTATACTCCTTATTTTATCTTTTGTACGGGTACTTTCACCATAACATCCTCATGTGGGCATTTCAGAGTTGTGATATTGGCAGGTAACTGATGCCGTTCTGACCTACAAAGTGGGCATGGATTGTTCCAGCTAATGTAGATCACACAGTTTGGGTGTATGAGACCAGTGCCAAGACAGTTTGCACATTGTTTGGGTGGGAGGTCAGAAGTGCACATTGGACTTTTTTTTTTTGTGGTGGACCAATTGTATCATGTGTGCCATCATGTGGGCATGAAATATGTAGTCATAGATTGCGACCAAGTCTTTTTACCTATACATTGGCTAAACACTTTTTGTATGACCGGGATGGAGCTGTATATGTGTGTCATCCCTGCAGGCCACAGTGCCTATGCCACAACACTGACATATGTTTGTGTCATACCACCAGATGCATAGTAACTGGATATGATGACCTTGTGATCAGGGACTGTTGTACTGCCATCTGTCTGTATCTTGGATTATGTGATGTCAGATTACTTTTGTGTGGTATGTGATAAGGTTCATGCTGGTGATACCATCCACCTTAATGTTTGTCCATTTTACAGGACAATGTCTGACAAATCCCTTGCTTTCCAGGTCTGGGGGGCTGTATCTTGGAATAAGTACTTTGACTAAGTATGAGTCACACATTCTTGTTTCTAAAACTCCAGACATATAGACAGCCTATATGATGTACACTGGAGTAAAATTTGTAGTGTGACCAGACACTTTTACTAATGTGTTGGTGATTAATAGCTGTAATTCTGAGCAGGACACCATGTACCGTCCTTGCACAAGTAGCTTGTGTCTTCATCCTATGGTTCACATTGTCTTACATCTCTACATAGCAAAATGTGGAAAGTAAGCAAGCAGACAATGATTTTAGGATGGGTGAATTTATTACAATGCATGAAATACATTTTAGACAGAAAGGAAAAGTGAAGGGGTCAGTCATGGTGAATTAAATCATTGGAGTAAATGTCACACCATTGGAAGTCCAAAGACCAGAGTACTTCTCCCATTGGAACTGGGAGTACTCACGGATCAGTCAACAGAGTAAATGAGTGCCACACAAAGGAGGTCTTTTAGGAAGCGGTCACTTGCTGGCAGTGGTGGGTGTCTTGCCATCTGCACCTCCTAGATTCTTTGCTGGACGTTTCCACTTGAGTGGAATTGGGGATCTGCTGCTACAGACAGGTCTGGGTCTGGTTCTTCCTCTGGCAGGCCATCACTTCCAGTGGCTGGCACGGATATTGATGGGCCTGCTGTTGATAAGTCAAAGCAAAAACAACAAGTTATGGACAGAATGCTGAACATTGTCAAACATTTACCCCCAGTACATTGATCTGGGCCTAAATCCATCGTTTTTTTGCTGCCCATGCCATTCCAGTTTGGACCCAGCCACATGCAAATCAGTCTTGACCCTGTTCCCCATGGGAACAGTCCAGCCCAAACTGCTAGGCCAGGTCTTCCCTGGACTGGAAACAAGCATCCTGGGACCGGTTTCGGGGTTTCACCCCTCTTCAGCCAGGCTAGCTTGAATCCAGTGGCATGGGAAGCACGGGACCCACGTCTGGGCATACCCTTCCCACTTAGGGCGACAAAGCAAAAACAACAAGTGATGGACGGAATGCTGAACACAGAGGCGTAGAACTGGCAAGAGCTCCTGCAGTAGTGGGCCATTGTCCAGGTTCTATCGCCCTGAACAGGGAAGTCCAGCAAGGTATTGATTGGCCTAGCCTGGCTTTAGGCTGGGAGGGGGTTGTGTTCGAAATGGCCCTTTTTGCAGGGTTATCCCCAAACTTTTTGCCTTTTTCCTCCTATTTATTTAGGTCTGTTTTTGCTGGTTTATTGTCTCTGCACACTTTACCACTGCTAATCAGTGCTAAGGTGTGAGTGCTCCCTATAGAAATTGTACTGTTGATTGGTTTATCCATGAGTGGCATATTTGATTTGCTAGTAAAGTGCACTAGAGGTGCCCAGGGCCTGTAAATCTAATGCTTCTAGTGGGCCTGCAGCACTGGTTGTGCCACCCACATTAGTAGCCTGTAAACAGGAATCAGACCTGCCATTGCAGTGTCTATGTGTGAAGTTTTAAACTGCCAATTCGACTTGGTAAGTGTACCCACTTGCCAGGCCTTAACATTCCCTTTTACTACATGTAAGGCACCCCTACGTTAGGCCATAGGTAGCCCCATGGGCAGGGTGTAGTGTATGTTTACGGTAGGACATATACTAGTGTGTTTTATATGTCCTAACAGTAAAATACTGCCTAATTCGGTTTTCACTGTGCAAGGCCTATCTCTCTCACAGGTTAACGTGGAGGCTGCCTTTAAATATCATTAAAGTGCAGATTCTCTTTGAGAGCAGATACAAATATGTAGAGGTTGGTTTTTAGATTGTTAGTTTGAAAATGCCACTTTTAGAAAGTAGGCATTTTCTTGCTTAATCCATTCTGTGACACTGCCTGTTTGTGGATTCCCCGTCTGGGTCAGTTTGACAGTTGGGCTGTTCACACCTCTCCTCTAGACAGTGACACAAAGGGGGATGGGGTGTAGCCTGCATATCTTGATTAGCCATCTGTGCTGGCAGGGAGGAGTGGTCACTCACACCTGAAAGGACTGTGTTTGCCCTCACACAATGCCATCTCCAACCCCCTGGAGAGTGTCCTGGCCTGGACAAGGAAGGATCTTGCAAACACTTGAGACTTTGCTTTGTAGTTTGCCAACTTCAAAGGCAGAACTGAGTATAAGAAGAAGACCCAAAACCCCAGACTTTTGGAATCTTTCTGGAATCAAGAGGAACCTCTGCCCAGGAGAAGAGCTGAAGAGCTGAAGGAAGATTACTGTCCCTTGGCTGTGTTGCTTTGCTGGACTGGCCTGCAGTTTCTGCTTCTGCCTGAAAAGAGTGCAAAGGGGGAACTTTGCTGTTTGTCCTGCTTGAGAAAATTCTCCAAGAGCTTGGAGGAGAGCTTGCCTCCTGTTGGCAGTCTCAGGGACACCAAAGACTTCAGTTTCCTCAACCTGCAGCACTGGGAACTGTGTGTTTTGTGCTGTTTAACGGGAGAACCCACTGCGACGCCACCAACAATGTCGCTGGCCTGCACCGTGACCTGCCGACCCCACATTGAGTCACATTGCCCTGCTTTGCATCGTGACTCTGGTCTCCCCTACGCCATTATCGGACGACTTCACTGAGCCGCTGCTCGCACCGCCACATGTGGACCCCGCACTCCGGCATTGCCTGCTCACACCGCAGCCTGGGCATCCCCGACGACGACGCTCCTGCTGACACCTGCGCCGTTGCCTGGACCGTGGCCTGTGGGCACCACTTGTGAGGTACACAAAGCAACATCCCATCCTGCACCGCAGCCCCAGTGCACCAACGCCAGCACCATCGACTCCTGTGTTGTCACCAGGCATCCTGCCTGCACCGTGGCCTGTGGACACTGCTTGTGAGGGTCACAAAGCACCGTCCCGTCCTGCACCACTGGCTTGGGCCTACCGACGACAGCTGCCTGCACCGTGACCTGTGGACACCTCATGTCACACCGCCCCACTTCACACCACAGCCCTGGTCTCATCGACGCCGCTAGATGCCATCACTGAGCCCCTGCCTGCACCGTGACCTGTGGGCACCGCACGTTGCATCATCCCGCTTTGCACCGCAGCCCTGATGCCACCCACGCCTGCGCACCTGACTTCATCCACCTGGAGTTCGATCTGCAACGCGTGTGACCTCAAGGGCCGGATGACTCCTGAACCTACTCCAGAACCGATACCACGACGTCAGTGACGCCGCTCCAAGGAGCTCACCGCAAGGATCACGACACCCTGCAAATCCAAGGTACTGTTTGTGGGTATTCCCGACACTGTAGCTGGCCCGCAATGCTGCGGCTGGCCTGAACTGTTGGTTTTGTTGATCACAACACCGTGATAGCCCCAGGTGGAGCTATTGACTTCAAAGAATTGTAGTTTTGAATAAATCTTGCAGAATTCATATTTTTTTTACTCTTTGTTGGATTCTTATCGTATTTGGTCTTGTTTTTTATAGATAAATATTGGCTATTTTTCTTAAACTGATGTGGTGTCTTTTTGTAGTGTTTTCACTGATAACTGTGTGTTATGTGCAAATGCTTTACACATTGCCTCTGAGATAAGCCTGACTGCTCATGCCAAGCTACCAACGGGGTGAGCAGGGGTTATCTGAGCGGGTATCTCCCTTATCCTGACTAGAGTGAGGGTGCCTACTTGGACAGGCTGCAAACCGACTGCCAACTAGAGACTCCATTTCTCACAATGATCATCAGCAGCTGCTTGATTTCCTGGAGTTCAGTCAAGACCTGGGACATCATGCCTTTGGACTCCTGATAGAACCCAAAGACATGGCCGATGATGTCCTGGCCAAGATCAGCCTCAGCGGCCTCACTCCGCTGGCCCACAGCATCCCTCCCAGACACCCTATCCCCACGGGGCCTGTGCCCTTGCCACAGGGTGCCCTCTTGAACTGAGTCCTGGAACCTTATTGTTGGAAATGTTGTGCTGCAACTCAGGATCCAGGACTGGAGGCAAGAGAGGGTAGACACTTTGTTTGGTACTCAGGTTGTGGGGCGAATGGCTGCCTGTGATTTTGAGGCAACCGTGCCGGGAGGTGTTGATGTGGCGACAGTGAGACTCACTGTTGGTGTCTGCCCAGGTTGCCCAGATGGGCCAGAACCCTCCTCCATGTCCAGATGTCCAGGAGTGTCTTCTTCACTGAGGGCTTCATCCAGTGGGGTAGTAACAGTCTCTTCTGTGGCCTATGTGAGCATAGTGTTCCTTGCAGGTGTGTCCAGTGAGGCAATGTGTGTCAGCTGTGTTGTTTTCAAATTCATCCAATGTGCAGTTGTGTATTACTTTGCCGATTGCAAACAGCTGTGGTTCAGACTGCCATTGGCTGAACACCATGGGGGACCGCCACGACGACTGTGTGCTTGTAATAAGGTCGGTGGTTGGTCAGGGTGCTGACAGTGCTGGAGATCGGACCGCCTATTTCCAGGCCATCGCGCCACTGGCGGTCTGCCTTTTTTGCTTGGTGGTTCTACCTGTATAACTTATAATAGGGCAGTCTGAAAGACCACCAACATGGCAGTCTTTTCAGGATAAACCTGCAGTTCTTTCTAACAGGTTGATTCCCTTCCTCATTTCTACTATTGCAACACCCATTTCCGATGTTTATATACATATGCCATTTCAGAAATGAACCCTGGAGAAAATGGTTTCATACCTTTGTATTTAGAGTATAGGATAGTGTCCTCATTCGATACTACATGTTAAAGTGCTGGTAAGATGACAGCTAGGTACTTATCTTGAGATAACAGCCCCTTTGTCCTGTACCTATTGTTTTAACTGTTACGCCCTGAGGAAGGTGGCCCCCGCTGTGCACAGCAAACTCACTGAAACGCGTTTTGGTGTTAATACTGGATTACAAGAGCTCGCAGAGGACTCCAAGATGCAAATATTGGAACACAGGTGCTCATAAATGAGTGCAAGGCACGAAGAGTTGATTGTAATACGCCAATACTGGATCAAGCAGCGCTAATATTGTACTACAAATTTTATTGAGAGGACATTAAACAGTGCCCATTGTAAATCTGGGACTCGCTTATGTTACCTCTTGAATGCGATTATTTGTTATATTATTTCATGGACACTCAATTTGTGTACAATTGTTTAAGCAATGATTTAGGCTGTTTTCTGTTGAGTGCACTGGTACACTGGGATTTTTATAGGTTGATTTAAATGTCTGTGATTATGTATGATAGTATGTATGAGGTGTGGTTGGTCAGTTTGAAGGTATGAGAGACCCAAGGCATATGAGTAATTAATAGGTAGTCGTTATTTTACATGAATATATTTTTGTCTCACAATGACTAAATATATAAAATATTTAAAGACTTACAAAATCATACATCAAATAATAAAATGTGGGTTTGGATGAAAAAACAATTATTTTATCTGTTTTTGGCTCCAGTTTTCATATAAAATTGTATTAGTTGTGAGTAAGACACACTTAAGTTAAAATTGTTTAGGAGATGCAGTATTTTTCTTTGTTGAATGGTCTTTTCAGGACCGCCAACTTGGCAGCCTGGCTGTCCGTCCCCCAGACTTATAAAGAGGCCCTAAACGTCTACAGCTATCAGCATGGCAACAGTTAGCAAAGGATGTATCCATTCCCAAACTAGTACTTTCATTATGTTTTTTTTTTCAAAATGTGTTCAATTGTTTTTCTGAAACGTGAATGAGCTTTCTCCTTTGCCCAATACATATGTTTTTTGTTGCTTGAAATCTTCTGTCCCACAGTTGCCTAGGAGCCTGAGATCAAAACTGGAACCCCCAGTCAGTCCTGGCTTTTAAGGCAACAGCATTCTGTATTCTCGGACTAGCAGTTTAAATTGTATCCTTGTAAACAGGCTCGAAATTCCCAGCATGCAAAACTACTCTTGTAAAAAAAACTCAGGGTTGGCTGAAGATGTCATGCATGGTACAGTCCTCTTGGTCACTGTGAAAGAATTGGTGGGAGGAAAGGCCAACAGTGAGGCAATATGATCATGTATTACATAAGGAAGAAAATACCATTATTAGTACTTTGAAGGAATATTTCATTTTGGAGTTCTATATAAAGGCAGTCAGCCTGTTGTCTTGTACCTCAATATTATCAAGGTACTCTACCAGTAGCCCTATAATGCACAGATATGGGGTGCTTTCTCCCTTGCGTAATGCATGGATGGATGTAATCTATCTAACATAATATGGTAACTGCTACATGACAGGCAACTGCAGGATTATGTCAAAAACGTGCAATCTAATCTGGTGGTTTGTATGGCATTTTTTCATAAAACGTATAAGAAAAGGCGAGGCCATATTTTTAGTAACAGTATTTCACGTATGTTCATTCCACCCTTACTTTAGATGTGTGTGTGGTCTGTCACATGTTCATAAATACAACAAGGCCATAATATATATAGGAACTGTCACAAGTAGTAGATTTTATTCACATGGGTTGTCCAATGTATGAACGGCACATTGTATAATCGTTGGCAATATTCTGTCAACTACTTCACGCCAGACATTAAACTTTCCACTGTTTTCGAGGGGCGTATGGCATGTATATACATTCTTCATTAATGTACTCTACGTTTGTTGGAATATCTCGCACATTTGTGTCAAACACATGCTCAAATAACAGTAATTCCTTAAAATGTTAACTTAGTTATTAATCATGCTGAATCATATCCCATTGTTTTGGACAATTTTCTTAACTCTATACAAAGCTATTGAGCAGGTAACAATGAATTTCATCCAATATATTTGAGCCTATGTACTTGGTTGGGGGGGGGGACCTTTTGAATATGAGTAGTTTTTTCCTGTGCAACAGTATATACGATAGAAATTGTGTTGTTTTAAATGTGTTAACATCAATAATTCCCAAACAACCGTTATATTTTCAACATGTAGTAAATCACCGAATTATATCTCAAATTGACATTACAGCACTAGGGGGCCAGAAGTACACGCGGTCGCAAACCAATCGCAGTTTGCACCCTTTTGAAATGGGTGCCAACCATGGGAACCCTTCCCTGTTGTGAATGGCACTGCAAACATTTTTTCAGAGCTGGCTGTGGTCCTATGGACCACTGCCTGCTCTGAAAAAATGAAACGAAAACATTTCATTTTTGTAATGAATCTTGTTTTACTTTAAGGAAAACGGGCTGCATTACAAAAAAAATAACTGCTTTATTAAAAAGCAGTCACAGACATGGTGGTCTGCTGTCCGCAGCAGGCCTCCATCCCTGTGAGGGCCGACACTCACAAGGGTTCGCAAATTGCGACCCACCTCATGATTATTCATGAGGTGGGCCTTGCGACCACCTTGCGAGTCGCAGATGGTGTCAGGGACACCATCCAACAGTCGGAATTGCGACATGCAAATTGCGAGACGCTCTGGGACCCCTTCCCTTTTGTGAATGGCAATCCAAACATTTTTTCAGAGCAGGCAGTGGTCCTATGGACACTGCCTGCTCTGAAAAAATGAAACGAAAACGTTTCATTTTTTTTTTTGTAATGCATCTCGTTTTCCTTTAAGGAAAATGGGCTGCATTACAAAAAAAAAAAAACTGCTTTATTGAAAAGCAGTCACAGACATGGTGGTCTGCTGTCCGCAGCAGGCCACCATCCCTCTGAGGGCCGCCACTCGCAAGGGTTCACAAATTGCGACCCACCTCATGATTATTCATGAGGTAGGCCTTTGCGACCCCCTTGCGAGTCGCAGATGGTGTCAAGGACACCATCCAACATTCGGAATTGCGACATGCAAATTGCGAGACGCTCTGACTCGCAATTTGCGTGTCGCAACTCCGAATTTTGCTACATCTGGCCCTAGGTCTTTTTCACAGAAAAATCTTGAAAATCCCAACATATCCGAAGTTTAGATTTACTGTGTTTTAGTTTATATGTTCATGTTGCGTTCAGGTAATACCTAGAAACAAATTTACAAACAGAGGGTAGGGCAGCATTACTATCAAGAGCTGAAACATTTTGCTGCAAGTTAGATCAAACTGTCTCACAAATGAAATGTGCAATTGACAGACACAAGTAAGTAGGAAAATGATGAGCTATTCTGCATCTGCAACATGAATACAGACAGCAACGATTCTTTAAAAAGTATCTTTTGCTCACTAGAATAATAATTGCTATTTCTATACAGTACACTTTACCATTTGCTGGATGCTAGGTACTGATAATCGGTCTTATTACCTCGTTCAATGCTACTTGTAAAAACTTTGAATATTAATAGTGGTGAGTGACTATCCATCTCAAGGAATAATCACAACCTTTTTACGGCAATCTTCTAAAGTCACTTAGTTAGCCTGAGCTCAACCTCCTGGTAGCTATGACACAGAGGAGTCCGGTTTAATTTAGAGAAATCTGTAAACCATGTATGCAGTAGCAAAACAGTAAAACAGTCAAAATGCAACACAATAAAAATCCCAACCCGAATTTAAAAAAAAATAGAATAAAATGTAATAAACAAAATGACACCAAAATGCCACAGATCCAATAAGAGGGACTAGATAAATGATTTGTTACAGTTTTAAGTAGGAATAGCACCAAGAAGCATAAACTGACAATGTTAATCAATGGTCTCTGTAAACCAGGGCCTAGGCGCAAATTGATGCTGACCATGATGGAGCGTAGGTTAGATACACAAACCAGGTTTGCCCTGGTTAAAGATTTTACCTTCTGACTTTAGTTCTTTAAGTCTCAATCAACCACAGGAAACTCTTGCTGAAGCCCTCACGACATCAGGGGGGGCACTTAAATACTTACGAGGGTGTCAGGCAGAGGCCAACCAGCAGGGTCCAGACTAGGTCCAGTGTCCACTGGTCAGCTGGGCAGAGCAGGAACAGGTTTGTTGTGGCCTTGTGGCTTTAACAGGAGGTTAACTTTATGACCCTCAGAGTTCATTTTTTTTGTCCTGGGTACAAGAGGGCAACCAGATCCAGTCTTCTCATGTTCACACAACCCGTTCAATCCTCTTCTGATCTTCCTCAGGTCAAGGAGTGTTCTGAAGTCAATTACTGCAGATGTCACATTTATGGCTGGAATGAGCTAGTGAATGTGAATGACTGGGGTAAAGGTTCCCAGGGCCAACCCCACCCATTTTCACGATGTTGGAAGTCATGGGCTAAATGTGGCCCATGAGGTCAGGATTGTGGAGATTGCACTGTACTAATCCTAGTGTCCTCCCGCTTTTAACAAAAAAATCCAGCCCAGATGTATTAAACTTTGGGGAAGTTGCTGTGCTACGCTGCTTCAAAGGGAGAGAGCAGAAATGTGCCACCACTACCAAGCTATGGCTCAATTCTACTCTCTCATAGTGCTAGTGCTCTTCTAGCTGCCTAGCACCAACACAGGCACACTTGGGCCATGACACAAGGGTATCTGCGCTGTTGTCAGAATAGTTTTTGTGCGGGAAGTAATACCTATTCATAGAGGTTTATTCCTCTATGTGTGTGTTCTGCAGAATGCAGCCCACATGCAAAGAGGAAACAACAACAAGTAATAAAGATATTTTTTCTGTGTTAAGCTAGCCTCGAATAGGTGCACCAATCTGGTGCAACCCCATGTTCATCATCCACTTTCACTATACCGACATCCTCTCCTGCTCCAATGACACAGAAACTCAATCTGTCTTTCACAAACAAGATGCCCAGTACTCCGATCAAGTTCTATGTCTGTATGACTGATATCACCTACTGGATGAAGAGCAACTGTACAACTCTGAACGCTGTCAAAATAGTGATCTTTGGGAACAACACATAGCAATGGGACTCCACCTAATGGCCAACAGAACTAAGACAAACACCCACCCCAAGTACCTAGGCCGAGAACCTCAGGATTGTCATGGACAGCAAACTCAACATGACCACCCAATTCAGTACTGTTACCCCATAATGTATCCATACCCTGAAGATGCTGAGTAAGATTTTCAAATGGGTCCCAATCAGCACCCGGAAAACCATCCCACATGGCCTGGTCACATGCATGCTGGACTACAGGAACACTGCCTGTGCTGGGATCAACAAAAAACTGACCAGAAGGCTGCAGACCATTCATAACTCATCATCCAGACTTGACACTACACATAAGAGCCTCCCCACTCACTGCCTGAATTCTACAAGAAGCAGACTTCTTCAGTATTCCCACTAAGCTCAAAGTGTGCCTAGACTCACATCTTTTCAGCACCAGGATACCTGACCGAGTGATAGTGCACTATACAAATCAGCATAACATATCATAACTTAACATAACATAACACAACATGTTTACCGACTTTTATAAATATTTGTTTGTATCAGAATGAATGGATGAATGCATGGGTGGCCCATGCTCCTCCCATGTAATGCCACCCATATGTAAAGTAACTTCAGGCATTACTTAGTTTTTTACAAAGTCTCACCAAAATGTGAGCCAGGACTGCATTAAGAAAAGTGATGTAACCTCAATGCAAGACCTTAGTAAATCTGGACACCAGTTTAGGGCAGTTACTGTACTCCCACTTAACCCAGAGACAGAGTTCTGGTAGAACAATGAAAGGTTTTCCAGCATCCAGGCAGTGTATACATGAGAAGTGTTTCGACATCCTGTTTCTGCCCTTTGAAGTGCCTCCCAAGAGTTATATGTAAAACTTCAGGAGACCTGTCGAGCAGGAATTGGCATTAAAGCAGGATTTGAAACTTTAATGCCACAAAGGACGCTCACAATCCCACCCTGCATATTCTGTCAGGCTCAGAGGAGTCATGTCTCTCTACTCAGGTTAGCCTATTGTTTTCTCCTGGGAAGTATTTCACATCCATACACACCTATTCAAACCTATTCAGGTGCTTTTACTGGCTGGCAGAAGTAGGAGAGCAAATGTAAATTGGTCTTTAGAGGCTTTAGGCAGGGTAAAGGTAACTTTCTTAAAGTATGTTCTCCTTCATGTCTATAAAGAACAACTTCACCATTGAATTGGATTTTCATAGCTTTTAAAATAGTTGTTATTTATTTTTCTTGCTATTTCCTAGCCACTTTTTACATTATTAAAAATAATAGGGTAATTCAGTATATTTCTTTGAAACAGATGGCCATGCCACAGTAAAAATAGCTTTTGGGCCATCTACAGTGTAACAACATATTTAACATTAAGGGGCAGATTAAAGAGCTCCTAGTGCCTCCATGCGTCTCATTAGCATCATTTTTTACACTAAAGCGGCACAACTAGGCCAAAATCGCTTGCCAAATTTACAAAGAGGCGCAATACACGCATTGCACTGCTTTGTAACCCTTTGCGCTACATTATGCCTGCACCAGGCATAATGTATGCAGAGAGGGCATTCCCCTATTAGGGGGTTGTTGGACTTCTTCCCTTAGGCAGGGTCATCCCCAATGTTTTTGCCTCCTGCCTCCTATTTTTTCCGACCTGGTGCTGTTGGCTTTTGAACTCTGAGCACTTTAGCACTGCTGACCAGTGCTAAAGTGCATATGGTCTCTGTGTAAATTGTATTGTAATTGGTTCATCCCTGATTGGCATATTTGATTTACTGGTAAGTCCCTAGTACACTGCACTAGAAGTGCCCAGGGCCTGTAAATCTACTAGTGCTACTAGTGGGCCTGCAGCACTGGTTGTGCCACCCATGGTAGTAGCCCTGTAATCATGTCTCAGACCTGCCACTGCAGTGTCTGTGTGTGCAGTTTTAAATTGCCAATTTGACTTGCCAAGTGTACCTACTTGCCAGGCCTAAACCTTCCCTTTTCTTACATGTAAGACACCCCTAAGGTAGGCCCTAGGTAGTTCATGGGCAGGGTGCAGTGTATGTATATGGTGGGACATATACTAATGTGTTTTATATGTCCTAACAGTGAAATACTGCCAAATTCGGTTTTCACTGTTGCAAGGCCTATCCCTCTCATAGGTTAACACGGGGCTGCCTTTAAATATGATTAAAGAATAGATTCCCTATGGGAGTGGATAGACATGTGGAATCTGGGGTCTCTGAGCTCACAATTTAAAAATACATCTTTTAGTAAAGTTGATTTTAAGATTGTGTGTTTGAAAATGCCACTTTTAGAAAGTGAGCATTTGCTTGCTTAAACCCTTCTGTTACTCTGCCTGTTTGTGGATTCCCTGTCTGGGTCAGTCTGACAGTTGGGCTGTTTGCACCTCTCTCTAGACAGTGACACAAAGGGAGCTGGGGTGTAGCCTGCATATCCTGATAAGCCATATGTGCTAGGGGCGGGAGAGGAGTGGTCACTCACACCTGAAAGGGCTGTGCCTGCCCTCACACAATGCAGTCTCCATCCCCCTGGTGTGTGTCTGGGGCCTGGCCTGGGCAAGGCAGGATTTCACAAACAAGAGAGACTTTTCTTTGAAGTAAGCCTACTTCAAAGGGCAAAATTGGTATAAGAAGGGCACCCAAAAACCACAGACTTTAGAACACTTCTGGAAATCAAGAGGAGCTGCCCTGTACGCTTTAGAAACATTATTTTAGCAACCCAGGGCTGCCGTTCTGCACTTAGTCCAGTTACAATTTATTCAGCATTGCTTTATTTTTCTTGCATTAGCCACATTTGCTGTGTTGTTTTATTTTCTATATCTTTTTGTTCCTTTGCCTCCAAAAGACTCGCGTTCTTAGCACTGCATTAATTTCACTTTGTGCTTTCTTCAAGGCTGCAGTCAGAGAGGGTTGCTGGCAAAAGTGGTACATTGTGTCCCCGACATTCACAGAAACATACATATCCTTATGCGGGGACCTTTTCTGAGAACATCAGTTGTTTTATTATGAAACACTTCTCTGTCCTATACATGTTAGAGGGAGATTCCAGCCAGATGATCACGACTGCATGCTGATTGCTGAACATCTCAGCTACAGCTGCTTGCTTAGACTGCTGAATCCCTGGGCTATATGGGGACGGTGTCTTTCTGGACAACAGTCTTCCTTGCTCAGGTACGGAGAATAATGTCTACCCAGGGGAAAACCTGAAGGGTGGATTAGGGCTTATCATGCTGTGCTCTGAAGTAGGAAATATATATATATATAATTCCCAGTGACAGTATTGTGGGATTGTTTTTGTGTTTCACTCCCCTTGTCACAATTTTGCTTCTTGTGTGTTTTTATCATCCTAGTTATTTGAATACATGCCATTTTATCTAAGATGAAGTTACTTCAATAAACCTTATTGAACTATGCTCTGCTTCTGTTTGTCTTAGCCTGTGTGAGACTAATGTAACCGAGAGAAAGAAATGAGATCTGATCGACGACGATTCCCCTGAGGAGTCCTCTCTGTCATGCTCCCAGTTGCCACAATCATCCCCGCTTTTGGGGGGAGATGAGGCACTGCTAGTTGGCCGTAAAAACCTGGATTAGGCCAACAGGTGTCACATGGTGTGGGATTGTATTCAGTACCCCACAATTCAGGTGATTCTGCCACCAAAATCCATTAGTCTCATTAGGATAATTAGAACCTACGCGACAGCTCCTTCTTGAGAACAATGTCTATAATTTAGCATGCTAGATCATCAAGCACAGAGGGCCATATGTACAAACACTTTTTCCCATAGACACAGAATGGGTAAAAACCTTTGCTACATCTGGCCCAGAATCCCTAAATTGGTGCACTTCCCTGCCCAATGCTACAGTTTTGCCTATTTTCCTGCTAGAAAGACCCATTGCTGGGATCCTGAAATCATAATCAGCACCTAAATATAACTGCTGAGCTGCCACTATGTTTGTTTACGAGTTAATTGAATGTAGTAAATAACTAAAATGCACCAGAGACATGGTCTTGAGCCACACACATCTTTCCACCTCACTTATGGGCCATTCTATATTTAGATTTCATAATACATTTTTACTCTGACTGTAATACTAGTCCAAAAAAGGCAGACAGGTTTGCATCCGCAGGGCTGTTAATTGCCCATCTTGCCTCTGTTTTGTAAGGCATCCTGTCTTGGGGTCACAAAAGTATTGTCGAGGCCTTGTGGAGCCTCAAGTGGCATCATGAATTCTAAATAAATTATTTATTCTGTTTGGTCCATCACATACTGTGTCTAGCATAATGGGCTAGGGGGATCTATTGCCTCAAAGGAAGGAACTTGGGAAAAGCGTGGGAAGCCAGGGAACTATAAAATGTTTTATGTAATACTGGTGTGAGCTGCAAAGCCTGATTGACTGGGGCCAAATGGTTGAGATCCTTGGGGCATCAGGTGACCAGAAGTTGTTCTCCTTCAAAGATATTCTTCTGATTTTAGAAAAGATTCAATAATTACCTTTTGCGCAAGTTACGCTAATTAGTGGGTGCACATTTACACCTGATTCCTAGTTTGACACTGTTGCTCTTGACATCCTTGACGTGATTTTCGCCCAGCTTTATACTTTCCAGCCTCCTGTTTTTCCTGCATTTGATTTTGCTAACCTTAGGAATCTGTGCACTTTACCACTGTTGACAAGTGTAAAAGTTCCCTACACTCAATTGGCTTATTTAATTGACTTGTAAGTCCCTAATAAAGTGGTACTACATGTACACATGGGCTGTAGTTAAATGCTACTGGTGGGGCTGCACCACTAACTGTGCCACCCACTTAAGTAGCACTTTAAATATATCCCAGGACTGTCATTGTAGCCTCTGTGTGCAGTTCTAAATTGCTATTTTGACCTTCGAAGATAAACCTCTTGCCAGGCCCAAACCTCTCCATTTATTACATATAAGTCACCTCATGAGTAGGCTGCAAACAGCCCAGAGTGCAGGATGCAATTAATTTAAAAAATAGGGCATGCACTTTAACGTGAACACATCCTGGTAGTGAAAAACGTTCCTATTGCATAGCATTTGGGTAACCTATGACATTTAATAAGTGGTAACTTTCAACTGGGAGAAGATGGGAATTTCATGTTTGGTGTCCGAGAAATTGCAATTAAAAATCCTGTTTAATGGTTAGGTCAGATTTTAAGTTATAATTTTGAAAATGCCATTTTAGAAAGTTGGCATTTCCGTGCCCTGGCTATTTCGTGCCTGCAACCTGGCTCCCATGACATGGTGCAGTTGACAGGTGGACTTTGTTTATTCCTCCCAGACAGCCACACTATGGAGGGATTAATTGTGCCTGGATGGGCTATCAACTGACAAGATGTGGGGCTGGGCATGGCCACACTTGGAAATGATTCGGCTGCACCCTGCCTTTAAACAAATGGCTTGTCACCACTGCATTACTCATGCAGTCGACTTGGAGCCAGGGCAGGCAGACAGGAAACTTCAACAACTTCAAAGGAAGCCTCCATAACCTTTACCTACTTGAAAGTGGGCACCCCCAGACCCAACTCTTCAGTACATTTTTGGTTATTTAGATGATACAGAAGAAGGACTGCTGTGCTGCTTTGCTGACAGAAAGACTGCCACTTTGAGGTCCTGCTACTCCTCTGATCTGTGTTCTGCTGCCCTACTTGCTGAGAAGGAAGACTGAACCTGGACCCTTCATCCCAGGCTGAAGTGACCCCAAGAGTCAGCTAGCTAACCTCCTGTTGAGAGTTACAGGGAGATAACAAGCTCCAGAGGCTTCCTGCAAATGCCCATCTGACCTGCTGCTTGGATCTGCAACTGGGCCTGCCTGAGTCCTGCTGGACTCTGCTGGAGTAAGTTCCTGACTCACAAGTGGTGCCCCTCAGGTACTGGCCCTTTAGAGTTGCCTCAGTGGAGCTCACCCGAAGTTTTGGGCTCTTCACAAGTTCAAATGGGCCTGTTCATGCTGATATTTTGCCGTCTACACTGCCCAACAACGTGAAGTTCCATTGCACCTGACTCTTTGTGCCACAATGATGCCTGGCAGCACGAGATTTACACTGTGCAGTATAGCTTCAACAGCTCACGTTGGCCATCAATGCGAATCTCCAGGAAGACTGTCTGCAACTCCTCACAGGATCTTTACTCTTCAGTGATGACCATCCACCATGCCCAGCCTGCTGTTTGCGATACCTTGATGACCATCCACGATGCTTTCCCTACTCCTCCCAGCCCCTTTCACCCCCAGCTGAAATGTCTGTGGTGGGCTTTCATGGTAACTCTTTAAGTGGGATTAACCTGGTCCCTGTATTTGGTATACATTCCATCGTGGTCGGCCTGAACTTGTGACTTTCACCTGATCTCGCACAACAGATAACTGTGAGTGGCTCTTTGTGCTTTTAGGCACTTTACTTACCTGAAATCTTTAAAATTGCATATCTCCAGTTCTACTGATTGGATTTTATTTTGTTTTGGTGTCAAATAATCTATTAAACTTTACTGTATTTCTCTCAATTCGTTTGGGATTTTTCTTGTGTTGTGTTTTCACCTTATTACTGTTTGAAGAGCTGCATATGATACTTTATGCATTGCCTCTAAATTAAGCATGACGGCTTTTGTGGCACCTACCAATGGATTATGCACAGGTTAATTTTCGGTTTGCGTGTGACTTGACTGACAGAAATTGCGGTTGCTGCTTGAGTAGGGTTTCACCCCTTCTAAACAGTAACCCAATTTCCAACAGACACCTCAAAATGGGTAATAAAAATCCAGTACCAAATGTGATTTCTTATTCCAATCTGCACTCACAGCTAGTAGGCACTGTTCACTCCAGTGACTTGTGGCATGTTTTACTTAAAATCTTGGGCGCTAACACCTATGACCAACTTATAATAATTTGTGGGTGCTACAGGTGTTTGCACCCAAAACAGAATGTTTGGCCCCAATATAATCAGGGGGCATATATACAAAGCAGTGCTCACAAAATAGTGGTCACAATTTGTGACCAGTATTTTTGTGACCCCTTTGGCATTTTGTGAATGGACCTATGTACTAATATGTCGGTTAGCAGAATACCGATTTCTACTAGGTCGTAGTTCAACCTACCTCATAAATATTAATGACCTAAATTGCAAATTACGACTGAGTACTGACCACTTCCATCCTAGAGATGGTGGCCTGCTGAGGTCAGCAGACCACCATGTCTGTGATTGTTTTTAAACAATGCAATGTTTCCCCGAAATGCAGCCCATTGCCCTTAAAGGAAAATGTGATGTGTTTTAAAAAATGTAAATATTACTAACATTTTTTAAGAGTAAGCAGCTGTATTAATAATAATAATTCATACATTTTAAAAGTGGAGGGGTTCCTCCTCAATGGGTCATCAGTACATGTTTGTAGTCGGTAAAGTATTCATGTTTTGCCACTGGATTTTTGTTGCACAACATTACTATAGAGCAGTTCGATTCAGTATATGGAAGTACACCCTAAACATGCTCCTTCCAAATACTGAATCGGTATTTGATTGTAAATTTAAATTGCAATTTAGTAATGTATTACTGAATCGCAATTTAGTTTTGAACAACAGAAAAGACCTTTTTATATTTACAAACAGCCCGATTCTGTGAATCAGGCCCTGTGCATACACAAAAAGGCTACCGACATCTGGCCCCAGGTGTCTTGCTCCTGAACAGGACTGCAAATCAAATGACTCAGTCATCTCATTCCTGTGCACACCTCCATGAGCTGACTTCCCATAGAAGAGGGATGCACCATCAAATTTGACTGGATAGATCACAAATAACTTGTTTATGATGATTGATGGACTAGTAAACTCTGTGTCTTGTTAATTTCTGTTATGCATGCTGGCTATCTCTTTCTTTGCAGTGGAATACCAAGGCTTCAGTAAGTCTGGTGTAAGCAAAAATATGGTCCTTCAGTCACCTTCTTGTATACTTAGGCCCATATTTATACTTTTTTAGCGCTTTCTTTGTGCCGCTTTTTGACGCAAAAACAGCACAAACTTACAAAATACAATTGTATTTTGGAAGTTTGTGCCGCTTTTGCGTCCCAAAATGATGCAAATGCAGCGCTAAAAAAGTATAAATATGGGTCTTAAAGTAATAACTTGGAGTCAGTAGGCCCATAAATCCCTAGGGACACAGTGGCATTGCACTGGCTGTAACAATGATAGCTAAGTCCGTAACGCAGGCCTGTGCAGCAGAGACGTACCGGACCTCCCCGCCGCCCCTGCAGCTCGGAGGCGGGCTAGTCTTCAGTACATGCCAGGGCCCCTCAGCTTGTCTGTGCTGTGTGCATGCCACTGTGAGCAGCACCATGCAGACCCAGGACTGAAGAGATATAAAATATTTATTTGTTTCTCTTTCATTCAGAGTCTGCAAGGCCTATTTTGCGAGTGGGTAGGCCCTCCTTATCTGATAGGGAAAGAGGTAGCACTGGACGGGCCAGAGCTGTATATATGCCGTATATAGGGGCCTTCAGCCCCTGTGTTGCAGGGGGGCAACTACCCTTCAGAGGCCCCCAAATCCTTCATGGGGCCCCAATCCAAGGCCGGATTCTGTAGCGGGGGCATCATTTTACACTACATCACTGACCTACAGTCCCTGTGAAGCAGGGGGAGCCAAACCCTTTAAGGGTTTCCTACCCTTTAGGGGGCCCCAACCTTTCTGGGGCCCTCATGGAACTCAATACCAATAAATGTCTACAAGATCTAGGGTCCCTCGTCAGATTCTGAAAGGGGCCACTCCTCACATTCTGCAGGGGACATCATTTTGCGTTGCGCCACTTTTGTTGGTTTCTTCATTAGTTGGAAGTATAAATACAAATGTTTTTTTTTTATTTCTAGTCATTGTATTAAGATGGTGCCTGTGATGTTCGATGTAATGTGCTCAGTTGCCCTAGGCCCCTGTATGCACATTATTGAACCTCTAGATAAGTAAAACAAAATACCTCACCAAATCCTCTGCGGCATATTTACTCACAATTCATATAACCCAGTGCAGCAAGGCAAATCTTCAGTGAATGGGTGAGAGCTGAAAAGCACCATGCCTACAAAGAAATGACTCTCTACCGCTCGCTCCCTTGAGCTGGGGTCCTTGTGGCTGCTTAGCACCAAACCAGGCACCCTTGCACCATAGTACAAGGGTGCCTGTTTTTTTTGTTCAGGAAGGGACACTATCCTGCACAAAACAATCCATAAAGGCATTTACCTCATTCTACGAATGCTGCAGAATACAGCACGCATAGAAAGAGGAAGTAAAGGGGAGAAATAAAGATATTTCTCCTTGCTACACCTTCTTCAGGGAGACATTACTTTTTGACACATTCCCAGGTTTGCAAGTCTTTGTAATTCTGGGAATGCACAAAATACATGGGTGGATGCATGGGAACATCCATGCTTCACCCATGAAGTGCCTCTCTGCTACAAAGTAATGCAAGGCATCTCCTTGTGCTGCCTTGCAGTACTTTGTATTTAGTAAATCAAGCAAAGCCACATAAAGTGGGTTTGCATGGCATAGTAAATGCCAAAAAGAACTTAGCATCAGGGCTGCGCAATAAAAGTGAGACAACCTGAACACAAAAACGTTAGTAAATGTCCCCCTCTGTGTTTAGTACCTAACACTGTATTAGCTAGAAGAGTGTGGCCCAATTTGTATACGTTCTTTGGTATATACTACTCCCCAGTGGATTACACAGGTATTGTAGCACTTTACATGCGCACCAGCTATGTTACACAGAAGGTTCTTTTTTCTTTTTTTTTTAGGTATCAGGAGATTATGGACCTATTTATCATTTTTTTTATGCATTGCAGCAAGTCACCTTTCTGCGTTGCGTGAAAGGGAGAAAGCAGGAATGTGCCATATCTATCAAGATATGAAGAATTCCTGCTCTGTGCCTGCGCTGGCCCACAAGTGCTGCCTAGAGCTAACGCAGGCACCCTTGCACCATGACGCAAAGGTGCCTGTGTTGCAGACAGCATTGCTTTTATGTTGTAAGGGACACCTTTTTGACAATAACAATCATCTTAGGCTTTTCATCTTTCTACGTGTGCTGTACTGTTGGAAGCAGCACACATAAAAAGAGGTAAAAAGGAGAAGAAATAAATATATTTGTCCTCGTTATGCCTCCCTTGGAAGGCATGGCTTTTTCGTGCATTCCTAGGTTTAAAAGTCTTAGTAAATCTGGAAATGTGCCAGTTTCCATGGCAACCCCCACAGGCCATCGAGGGAACTCCTCCCTGGGCAGAGAATGCAAGGCAGTGATATGCGCTGCCTTGCTTTACTCCAGATTTACCAAGCCACGCAGGGCCACAAAAAGGACCTTGCGTGGTTTGGAAAATATCACTTTGCATCGCCCCTTTGCTACCTTGCATGGTGCAAGATCAATGCAAAAGCTTGATAAATATTACCCTAGGTGATTTGCCAAGAACCACGGGATGCTGAGCGGAAACGAGGTTCCTCACTTTTAAAGGTGGCAACGCTGGCCCTAATGCTAAATCCTCTATTATTTTTTGTTGTCTCCCTACAGGGGTTTTGGCCTCTTCGGCAAGGATTTCACAATATAGGCCCATATTTATACTTTTTTAGCGCCGCATTTGCATAATTTCTTGACAAAAGCGGCGTAAACGTACAAAATATAATTGTATTTTGTGAGTTTGCGCCGCTTTTGCGTCAAAAAATGAGGCAAATGCAGCGCTAAAAAAGTATAAATATGGGCCATAGTTGCTTAAACATAGGTGAGCGATCCTAATAATTGACTCCAACTGACCACAACTGCTGATACATGGCAACGGATATCTTAAGGCAACAAGGGAAGCAGTATAGCTTAATTTTCACATATTATCACAATTTATTATTAGCACCACATTACTACGGACCATATACGCAGGAAATACTCAACAAAACGCAGATAGCGGAGATAAGTGGTAGGTTACACTCAAATAATGGGGGAAGGGTATGGTATAACATTTCTCTTAAACCGATAGACGTTCGATAAAGTGCTGCAAATAATACGCAACAATACAATAGTCAAGGTCTGCGTGCTCCAATCCCCTTGCATTTATAAAGACGGCGATAAACCACACCAGAGTGCTATGAGGCCTTACAAAGTGATTCGTGTGATGTACAAGAACTAATTCCAATAATAACTTATACTGAGATCAAATTGGCATACCTTATACCGGAAGTCATTCATCATCTAGGATCTGAGTATATAAAATCCACTTTAAAAGTACCTGGTATCATTATATATCTAAGGAACGAATGACAAAAACACTGGAATTGTAAACACATCATAACCTATGCATACACATTTCAAACTTTACAAAGCAGCTTCCATCTGCCCCAGTCTTGAAAACCCCTTATTTTCTCTCCCTGGCGCCACCAACCCCATGGCCTCTTTCTCTCTCTCACATGATCTTTCTATCACCTAGCTATCATTCTTTTCAGTCCCGAATTGGAATGCACTCACAGTCTCTTCTAAACGTTGTCTGGTATATTTAGGGCGATTTATTTGTGCAACGTCATGGTGTGAGCATTTGTTTCCCGCATTACTACCGTTTCTATAGTCTTCAGTGGCTTTCGAAATCCCAGTAACCTTAACTGTTCTGGGATTCTTGTAAGAGGAATTAAATTGTGGTTAGTTGTGTTTCGTACCATTATGGGAGAGTTATACTGAATAGCAGCTAACAAGGTTAGGGTATATTACTGTGCTGTTTACTGGTGGATTATATAAGAAGAGGCCTCGTGGATCCTTTAATAAATTATGTGAAACATTATGTGGATGGCTCCACGTGCAGAAAGTCACAGCTGTTTATTCCATTCTGCTGGAGTGTATGGGTCATTGTTTACCTGCAGGTTGATTGTGATGTTCCAAGACTTTTTTGTCCATTATGTGGTTTTAGTGCTTTCCAGATAGGTTAATATGTGTAGTATTGATGTGAATGCCTACCTCGCTATGGGCCCTATTTAGAGTTTGGTGGATGGGGTTACTCTATCACAAAGGTGACGGATGTCCCGTCCGCCGTATTACACTTCCATTTTATCCTATAGAAATCATTATACAGTGGACGGTATGCCTGTCATGTTTGTGACGGAGTAACCCCTACGCCAAACTCTAAATCATGCCCTAACCACTTGGGGTCATGTTGAGTGCTTGAAGGTGCCATTGAGTATGTCTATTGTGTGCTGATGGTGAACGCTTCCTTTACAGGCTTCATAGTAGAGAAATCCGCACAAAGGATTGACTTACTTGGCATGAGTGCTTAAGCCCCTGACCTCTTGACATGCACCACTCCAACTCTGCTCGTCTGGTTCTTTTTAATGACAATGTTATGGCCCCAGGGGGTCAAATGGTAGGTTTGCAGTTTGGTTCCAAACAGGTTTTAAGAATATTTGTTTTTGGCAAGGAAGTGACAGAGTGTAGAGCCACTGTCGTAGAAAGGGTGCCGTAGGCCCTCATGCAGGCAACAAAAATATACCTCATCATCCAGAGTTCGTAAAAGAGTAAAAGACAGCCACGTTTGGGATCCAAGGAATCCCTCATATACCTGGGCACTAATGCTGCTGTACCCACTGCTCTTTTTGGAGCTACACATATGAGCAAAACACAGCAAAGCTCAGTTCTGGGTTGAGCAGTAGGTTGTACAGACGAGGAGAGGGTGCCAGAATCCTCCAAAGGGAGACAGAATGTCCAGAGTACTCACCTTAAGAAAGAGAAGAGGAAAAAACGTAGTTATAACCAATAGCAATGGACTTATTGTCTGCTTGGGTAGGCCACCATTGGTAGAGCAAGGGCAGACATTACATCCTGTTGTGAAAAAGAATGGAAGTATCAGGAACCTCCAATGCAACTTATTTCATGAGACATTTAGACTCCATATGATGATACTTACTATACGAGAATGTTCTGCCGCTCACATACCATGAGGTTTTAACACACAATATTTAAACCAGAATATCAATGGCACAGTGCGGTCTCCTTTCGGCCAGCTCTAGTATGAGTTTCCCACTGGGTCAGTGGGCGGAAACATAGTTTCTGCCTGCTGGCCCAGCGGCAAATCCACAACAACATTGACGCCGACTCATAATATGGCCGGCAGCACCAGTTGACAGTGATTTGCACGACAGGTCTGGCAAGGGGGCCCCCGGCACCCCATCTCCACCAGCCTTTACATGGCAGTGAAACCATCATGTAAACGCCGGTGGAGAGAGGGGTTGCAATCCCCAGGGCAGCGCTGCCCTGCTGGATTGGGACCGCCAGCACCGCCAGGCCATCGTGCCGTCGGGTGGCTGAAAAGTGGAAGTGCTGGTCCAAATCGCCACGGTCATAATGTGGCGGTCAGACCGCCACTGCGAGTCCGGCGGTCCCAGGACCACCAGACTCGTAATTAGGCCCAGAGTGTTAATGATTAAGGTAGGAAATTCAAATGGAAGCAATGATCTTGAAAAGAGAAGAAGCCATCCCAAAGCGGATTTTGAGATCAATGGAAAAACTTTGTCACTGATGATAAACAAAGGATCCTTGTACACTATCATACCAAAGAATATCCATGGTGCCACATGGCAGGGGGGAGGGAGGATTTATTTTTTCAGATGTGGTTTTGAAATGTTACTAAGCGGCTGATATAGGAGTAATGTGCTTCACAACAGCTTCCATCAAATTTGCCAAACAGTAGGTGATGAGAAAGGTGTACATTGTTCCCGATGATCCACCCATTCTAGGATGGTCAAATTAATATGATTTACATATTAAGGTGGACCACAGAGCAGAAAAACAAGTCATGATTTTTGACGAAAGCAACTTAACGACCATTCTAACTCAACATACACACATCTTTGAAAGCAGGTTGGGAGAGGCAAAAGGATACATGCATGAAATAAAATTTAAAAAAAATGCAATCCCTGTCAAACATGTTGCTAGGAAATTTCCCATAGCAGTAAGAGCGCAGGTGAAGTAAACAGTTCAACAACGTCTGGAAGACAAGGTTATAGAAGCAGCAGAAGTGACTGAATGGCTTGCACCTGTGGGCATCATCAAGAAATAGGATTGTTAACTTAAGTTTTGTGTTGATTTGTGCAGTTTGATTGAAGATGTGATAACAGATAATTTCCCAGTACCCAAAATAAATGAAATAATCCTAGTGTTGTCAGGGGGAAGTACAAGTACTTCTCGAAGCTGGACTTAAGAATCTCATATCATCAAGTAAAACTTAATCCACACTCCAAACATTTGACCTCATTTATAACATCTGAGGGCACATTTTAATTTTGCAGACTCTCTTTTGGGTTATGCTCAGCTGCTATTGTATATCAGCGACTGATATCTCAAGTTATATTAGGTCTTAATACGGTTATATTTTTCGGGACAACATTCTTGTCTTTGGGGAAGATGTAGAGGAACACAACAGGACCTTGAGAGAAGTGTTGTCATGTCTGGGTGAGGCAGGGTTAACCATGCGGGAAGAAAAGTGTATTTGGTATGCGAGAGGTGGAGTATTCGGGTTATCTTATCACCTGGAAAGGTATAAAACCTAAACACCATTTGGTAAGTGCAACACTGAACGCTGGAGTGCTGAATGACAGAGATAAACTAAGGTCTTTTATGGGATTGGTGGAGTATTATTCTAAAATTGTGCAGGACTTCACTCACAAAACAGAACCGTTAAAATAACTATTATGGAAGGGGGGAAGTTTACTTGGGGAGAACCACAGCAAGCAGCTTTCTCATTGATTAAAGACAACATAGCCCAGGCAGGAGTGCTGGTACCTTTTCAATCAGGGTTAAGGACTATAGTTACAGTGGATGCCAGTGCAGTGGGTATTAGTGCTGTGTTAGTAAAAATGTATGTCAAGATGGAAAGAAAACTGACTTTTGCTTCACTTTCCTTGCCAGACACTGAAATGAATCACTCTATCATAGAGCATGAGGCATTGTCAGCTGCTTGGGCAACTAAATATTTCCGAGTGTTCTTGTGGGTAAATGTGTTCCTTTATCAACAGACCACAAACCACTTCTCAAAGTTTTCGGACCTGGTGGCACAAAATAAACTGTTCGGGAAGGCTAGCACATTTGGGGGCATATTTATACTCTGTTTGCGCCGAATGTGTGTCAAAAAGTTTGACGCACATTCAGGGCAAACCTTGCCCCATATTTAAACTATGACGCCCGACCCCGCGGATGTCAAAAAACCTTAGTGTGCGTCATTTTTTGGATTCGGGAAACCGCCTTGCGTTAATGACATGCAAGCTAGGCGTTCCTGTCCAAAAAATGACTTTAAGGCATGTGCGCCTTATTTATACTCCTGCGTCGTTTTGACGCATAGGAGGGGGCGGGCCTTAAAAAACAGCGCACAGCCTGATGTGCGTTGTTTTTTAACGCCTGGGTGAGGGCAGGCGTTAAGGGAGCTGTGGGCTCACTTCCATGGTCTCAGACCATGGAAGCAGTCCAGAGGTGCCCTTCCCTGCCCCCAGGGACACCCCCTTCCACCCTCGCCCACCCCAGGAGGACACCCATGGTTGGGGGGACCCATCCCAGGTAATTGAGGTAAGTATTATTATTATTTTTTTTTTTTTAAGTGGCATAGGGGGGCCTTATTTGGGTCCTGCTACATGCCACTGTGCCCAATGGCCATGCCCAAGGGGGCATATGACTCCAGTCTTTGCTAAGACAGGAGTCATTTCACTGGGGGTTGTGCGTCAAAAAATGGCACAATTCCAGTTTGAGCCATGATTTTTTACTCAAACCTGACTTGCACCATTTTTTGACACACAACCCCCATTTTCCCCTATGCTGGCGTTGCCTGGTTTGAGTCATTTTTTTTTTTACTCTGACCAGCCCGCAGCGCCGGCTAACATCAATCCTTAAATAAGGTGCCCACATGGTGCGTAGGAATGGCGTTAGACAGCTGTAAAATTTTGGACATAAACCAGCGTCGGCACTGGTTTGCGTCAAAAAGTTTAAATATGGGCCATAGCACTTAAATTACAAGAACACACTTGTACAGTAGAATATGTACCAGGATGGAGAAATAAAGTGGCAAATTGTCAATCTAGGTTACCTGACAAAAATGCTGAACATCCTGAATTGGCAACTGAAGATGTGGTAGCTAGTTTGGATGATGCTACCAAAGGATTGGGAGGTTTGGTATAATAAAAAAGAATGGATCACAGCTATGAAGTGAGATGAGGTTCTCAAGTTGGTGGCAAAAGTGGTGAGGAGGGATAGTACCATACTGGAAAGGTTAAGACCATACCTCAAAATCATAGATGAACTGTCAGTTCAAGATGAATGGCTATTGATGAGGGGTGAAAGGTTTGTGTCATCAGAAACAGCTAAAGATAAGTTGATTGGATTGGCCCATGAGGGACATTTAGGTCAGACATTGACTATCAGGAGGGCAAAAGAGATGTTTTGGTGGCCAGTCATGGGCAACCAGATTAAAGAATGGGTGGAAAAATGTGAAATTTGCAAGGAATCTGAAAATAGTTTGTGTGTGGGAAAATTGGAAGGTGATCAACATGTATTGGAAGCTGATTATGTCTGGGAACTGCTGTATTGGTGGATGCCAAGTCGAAGTGGGTGGAGTTAGTCTTTATGTAGTCTATCACCAAAGGTGCAACTGTTGATGTTTTGAGTGAGGTGTTCAGATTGGAAGGCATCACAGCTGTGATTCTTACTGATATTGGAACACAATTGACTTCACAATAGATGGACTAGTCCTTTGGATAACTTGGGGTAAGGCATGCTTCCACTTCTCCGTAAAATCCCCAAGGTAATGGCTTGTGTGAGAGAGTTAACAAAATGGTGAAAGGAACAATGCAATTAGTGTGTACTGCAGGAATCCAAGTGCAGGAGGGCATCAAAGATATGAGCTTATCATACTACTCTGAATGGTGGTACGGGCAAAAGTCCATTTAAAATTATGCATGGCAGACAACCTGCCACCAAATTGGTACCTTATTGGATGCATGAAAGCATCTCAGGGAAAAAATGAAATTGCTAAGGGGAAAAGGACACAAGAGATTCATTGAAATGGGAGAGTGCATCAAAGTCAAACCTGATGAAGTTGGTGAGGGTTTGACAAAATTTCACGGTCCATTCAAGGTCAATTCCATTGGTGGTAATTGGGTTAAATTGGACAATGGACAAACATGGAATCTTAGAAGGGTAGCTTTATATCAGAAACAAGGTGGTGCAATTAGGAACCCTTTTGATAAAGCTACTTAATGTTTTCCCTGGTTACTAATAAATGACAATGAGTTTACAGGTTCACAGGTAAACACACAGGGTCAGATATGGGAGAGCACAATTGAGTCAGAAAATAAAATACCTGTAGCAAGAGAAGTAAGGATGAGGAGAACTCCAAGGTGTCTGGGGGATTATGTCTGTAGTTAGAGTAATTTGTAACTGTTGTTCTTAGCTAAAGAAAACAGTATTGGTGCATACTTGCATGCTTATGTAAAGGTGGTGTACTTAAAAAATATAAACATTGGTATCATTTCTTGCATTAGTGGTTGTTTACTTAATGCTTTCCTTTGTCATGCCATGTTTATGTGTTTGTGTTTTATGTAAGGTTGCTGCTGTATTGTTTTGTGCTGTCATGCATGTGAATGGGAAATAACATCAACCACATTACAAGGAAGAGGGTGATACAGGAATTTGCCTGACAAACACTAGAGTCCCAGCCTCAAGAGGATTGTATTGTAGCCTATGAATGTCGTTATTCTCTTGCATGTGTAAAGTTGTAACTAAAATACTTCTTTTTCATATAAAAGCAAGTATTTGACTGGACATTGATTTATTACCATCACTATGTGCAATTTGAGTTATGAGTTGTGTTCACTAATCTGTATCTAATCTACTGATCATTCGGGCACTGAAGGAGCTAGTGGAGGCTTCACAGGCGCAGAACGAGTGACTCCCATCTTCAAATGGGATGGGGCTGGGAGCTGCAAGGTGAGACCGGCAGAAGCCCACCAATTTAAAACTGGGATCATGGTATCAGGATTTTTTATATGATCTCTCACCAACAGAATTATTTGTTCTTTGTTGTTGAAGTTCATAAAATAAGTCACTGCTCCAAACTGATCATCTATAAGTGGAAACAAAAGCATCATCAAACCGTTTGAAAATATTACAGTCCATACAGTACACAAAGCAGCAAAGGACTCATGCATCAGACACAGCTCATACATCACATCCCTTGCATAGGCATACAGCATAGACTTCTCACACCGAACATACAACTGCATGAGTAGAGCGCAGGAAGGGCCCTAATTAATACTGTCTTGTGGCATGTAATAATGCATTAGACAACACTGTATGGGAATAATGTTTCACAGCGCACAATCACAGCTCTTACATTCACTACATCATTGCAACGGGTTTAATACAAATGATGAGGCTACATAGGTGGGATGTAACCCATGGGTGAATGATCCTGAGGACAAAAAGTGTCAAAGCTTTCAGTGACCTCTAGAAGTCGTGCACAGGACAGAGAACTGATAAGACTGCGTTATGGATTAACACAGTCGTTTGTGCATGCCGAGGTGCCTCTCTTTCAGCCAACAAGACTGGTGATAAGGGATGTCAAATATTACAAGGGAAATCAATGGCATTGCTCAGTCTCCATTCCAAAGGAATTCATTTTTAAACTACGAAAGTACGTTAAATCTTTAAAATGTGAACTCATTCGCTGTCTTGTATAATTATTCTTATGAAGATGTCGTAGTATAGGTTTCAATGCATTTTAGGTCAAATGAACCTGCAAAAAATGTAAACTAGATTTCAGTGGAAAAGTAAATCGAATACCAACATTTAAAAAGCACTTTTCTCTCCTAAATAAATGTAAAATAAGTGTATAAATGTTGTGTAAATGTAACAACATTCCATACCCCCCTCTGTATTTTCTGAGAACATACAGTAAGTATCTTTCAACCTTTACACATTACCAGCATTCTTACTCTTGCATTAATATTCTCTTTATTTGTCTGTTTCTCTTCCTTTCGTCTTTGTCCTTCACACCACTCAGTGTCCAGTTTGACAACGGTCTTCAATTCCCCAACTGACATTCTGACCAAACCTCTATGAATGCATGTTACCTTTTTTACCACTCTTGTTTAGTTGTCAATTTACTGCTGCTTTGAGATTATTTGTAGTTTGTTTCCATGGTCTTCAAAATCGACTTATGGTCTTTCATTACCGCCCACCCACCTTCTCGTATTCTCCAATACTTACTTTCTGTTATCTATCCACTCTGTTCCAAATCCTGTTTGCTTCTTTTCCTCATAATGCCCCTATGCATAGAATGCTGTCCTTATTCCCATTTCTCTTGCCATTTTCATGTATTGAATAAAAGGTGGTCACTTTGCTAGATTTACTAGATTTCTGTTGTATTGATTTTATTCAGGACTTTATGTTCTATTATCATCTTGTTACTTTTTGCGGTGTGTGCTGTTGAATGATTTATGTACTTCAAAATAAATAATACGGCTGAGTTGATGTCGGTATGTTTATGGACATAGCGTCTCATGTGCATAGAGATTTAACAGTTACAAAACACAGAATTTGGTACATTTGTGGGTTCGCGATCGCTAGAGAACTTTTTGAAATTTACTAAACCCAATGAACAGTAAAGGTTGGTGCATAATTTGCGATCACTATTACAGAATCAATTGTTTGTACATAAGGACCTAATTTGGGTGTGTTGCTGCTGATTGTAACATCAGGGCTCAACCATGATACACAACGTGGACTGCTTGATGTCTCTGGGTGATACCAATAAAGCAAAGGAACTATCATCTTGTCATATGAATGTTGCTCAATGTACGAAAGTCCTGTTCTCACATAGGTACTACTCACCAATCCTAGGTTTCTTCACCATATCTCTGTCATCTGCATAAAATAAATGAGTGATGTTAACCATATCATGCACAGACATATTTGTGGATTTCTGCTCTATAAAACGGGGTAACACCTTCAATATCAAAGAGCTACCCTCTTATTTCAGGAGAGCTTCTCAAATCATCTGAGTGGTGTTCAGTGTTGCCATCATAGCCATAGGCACTGCCATCAGATGCCAATGTGCTGGGGAGTTGGTAATCGTAGTAGTAATTAGCAATATTGCAGTGTGTTTAATCAATTCTAGTTATCACTTTCTCTTTTAGGAGCTAAAAGGTGTAGGATAATTGCTAACATAAGAAACTATTTCATTGTTAAAAGGAATGTGAACATATTAGTCGCATCTTGGCAGAGGAGGTAGAAGTTACAGAGTTATTAAAAACAATGGGCAAAGAGCAAACACAAGGGTGTGAGAAGAAAAGACAAAGCAGGGTCTTCAGGTCGTCTGTGTAAGGACACAGAGAAGATGGAACATCAAACTATTTACATCATAAAATGACCAATTCCAGATCCCATTTTTGCGTGTGTTGGTTGATTCACATTAGTGATGTAAGTGCCCGCTCAAATGCTGTTATATATTTATCACTTGGCGCTCATAGTACCATATTACAACACAAGTGATCCTCTTCATCATATTGAATTTCATGATGATTGCTTTGTTTTCTAATGAAGCAAAACCTTTGCCCATTCCTTTGGTTTCCATGAAAGGTGATGCCCGCATCATCAGATCTTCAGAGTGTTTGAGCAACCTTTCAGTTGCGACTCTGGAGGGACGCTGTTCACAGACCTGACTTCTGTGTGCATTGAAGGTATGATATGAGTCCACCTTGTGCTAACCTGTATGCCGTTACTACTGTTATTCCAAAGTCCGGGATGTTAGAGCTCTAAATGGCCTCTTCTGCAGCGTTAGATGTTTTGTCTTTCTATCCTCTCTGCTGTACCTCAGCTCAGTAATAATGCTTCTATAACTTCATGCGTTTCTGTTAAATAGACAAACCTTCACTGTACTGCAGCCAAAACGGTGGCAAGCTTTCAAGTATGTGAAGGTGTAAAAGGTGTGAACTTTTACACTTGAACACATTTGTATGGAAATCGTGACATCTGCAACACTTTGCATGTCACGTAGTAAATGTGCATGGGCAATTCTGGAAACATTTCCCATTGTGCATAGAAAAACTCATCAAAAGCAAAAGTTACAGAGGAAATGTAGGGACACATTTAATGTTGTCCAGCTACAGAGTAACATTTAAATGTGCACTTATAAGAAATCAGGTTATTAGCTGATAGATAGATAGATAGATAGATAGATAGATAGATAGATAGATAGATAGATAGATAGATGAACCATCAAAGTCACTAAATAAATAGATTGGCACAAAATCAGTTAGGCTTAACTTGGAGGCAATGTGTGAAGTATTTCTTCAGGACTAAAACACAACAGAGGTAACATTCCAAACCATTTTAGAACAACTG
The DNA here is from genome assembly GCF_031143425.1 of Pleurodeles waltl. Classification (NCBI taxonomy): domain Eukaryota; kingdom Metazoa; phylum Chordata; class Amphibia; order Caudata; family Salamandridae; genus Pleurodeles; species Pleurodeles waltl. Next base: position 701,833,578 of record NC_090442.1, read on the forward strand.
AATAAATTGGACTGAATAACATGACACCAAAACAACAAAAATCCAATAGGTAGAACAGCGGATAAGATTTTTAAAATTTTCAGTAGAAATAGTGCCTAAAAACAGAAAGCACCAATTGCGGTGGACCAGACAAAAGGTAAGGCTGACCGCAATAAAGCATGGGTCAGATACAGGGGTCAGGTTCATCTCTGTGGAAAGTTTACCTTCTTACATGAGACGTCATCACCAGTTGGGCTGCAAGCTGGTTCTAGAGAGGGACTCATCGACTGCAGGTTGCTGAAATTCCAAGCTCCGGTTGGAACTTTGCATTGGTTGTGTGGTCATCAGCGGGAAGAGCTGGTTTACAATCAGAACTTCTCATTGGTAGTAAACACTTGGCAGTCGTTGACACAAATAGCTCTCAGAAGCAAAGTCCTGGGCCTGTATCTAGGAAGGTTGTGTCAGCAGTCAGATGTGGGTCCCTCGTTGGCCTCAGTGAACAGCACTCATTTTCGTGAGGAGACCAGGGATGGTTCTTTTCGATGCAAAGAGCTCATAGCCTCAGTTTTCTCTTCTGGATTCCATTTCCTGCAGTTTCAGGGTTGGAAAAGTCCACTTTAACACCAGCCAAGGGTGCTGGATGTGGGGGTGGGCATCTCTTTGGGGTTAAGACTCACTCCGGCACAGGCCATCATCAGGGTCTAGGTAGGTCCAGTTGGTACTGGTCATATGAGCAGTTGCAGGGAAAGGCATCTGGAAGCTTGTTGTGTTTCTGGAGCTCATACAGGTGGTTAGTCAACTGACCCTTGGAGTTACTACGGCGGTCCTGGATTGAAGCAAGCAAGTAGTCTTCCTTCAGGCTCCAGACAGCAGGGCAGATCTTCTTCTGAGTCTCTAAGGGTCCAAGAGTGTCCTGATGTGAAGTTCTGAGGGTGCCACATTTATACCCAGTGGCAGCCCGTGTGCGGAAGACACTTCCTTTATCTGGCCCTAAAATTGTTCTGGTCAGTTATTCTCTTTTCCCTGAGTTTGGATCCAATTTGGCAAGGAGTACAGAGGGCAGGCAGGCATGCCCAGGTGTGGACTGCATTTGCCAGTGACAGGGTCGGCATCTTCAGAAGTCAGGAAGGGGCTGGGTACAGCCCTCAGGCTACCCTTTGAAGTTCAGGAAGGGCTGGGTAAAACCCATGGCCATCCTCTCAGGAGAAGAACACACTTCTCCACACTCAAGGCCATTTTGTCCCCTGTATGAAAGGAATACACATCAGACCACAAGAGAGACGTTAACAGTCTTGTGACCGTGGCCACTGACCATAAGGCACATTTGGTTGAGGCAGAAAAGTGCCAACTTTCTAAAAGTGGCACTTTGAAAACAATAATTTAAAAGCTGGCTTTAACATCAAAGAGGGTTTTAAATTATTACAATTTAAACGAGTGGAAGGAATATTTCTCTAGATGTTCCCAAAATTAAGTTATCACTTATTAAATGTAATAAGATAACCCAGTGTTAGTCTATGGGAGAGCTAGCCTTACTGCAGTGAAAAAACAACTTTGGGTAGTTTTTACTGTCAGGACAGGTAAAACCGAAGTATATATGTCCTACCTTTTAAATACCATGTACCTTGTCAGATGAGCCTTAAGGGCCTACTTCAGGGTTGATAAGAAAGTATTAATAATGAAGGTTTAGGTCTGACAAAATGTTTTTTGCCAAGTGGAAATTACAGTTTTAAAACTGCACTACAGGCCACTGAGGCAGGCCTGAGACAGGGGTTACACTGCGACTGTGGTGGGTGACACAATGAATAATGCAGCCCAGTGGCAGCATTTAATTTACAGGCCCTGGGTACATGGTAGTACCATATACTAGGTTCTTATAAGTACATTAAATAGACCTATCAAGTATTTCTCAATTTGACCATATTCAGAAGGAAGAACACAAGCACTTTAGAACCGGTTAGCAGTAGTAAAAGGTGCAGTACTAAGACCCAACAAAAATGGGTTAAACGAAGATAGCAAAAATCAGGGGTTACACTGCAGAAAGGACCAGGACCAACAACACTGTAGTAATACTTTTATCAGTGTTGCAATGTTTTTCTGTGTTGTAAACATGCAGCACACTCACCATGATAAAGCCCTCTGTCTATATTGGAAATCTCTTGCAAAACATATACTTTTATGTGGCAGTAACTTGTGTTATGGCATTTTGTTCAGTATATTACCACCACAGTGTGAATCTCACATAATTAAAAATGTTAATTTGAAATATATTTATAAAAGTGATTTGTGAAAAAAACAAGACTTAAGCCCCCATTATGAATCTGGTGGTAATCACCGCCGACCGCCATGCTGACGGTGAACAAAATACCGCCAGTGGCAGTGTACTGCACACCGCCGAATAATGATGCCAAAAACACAATCCGCCCAAAAATGTACAATCTCCACTCATTGCCAGGGCTAAGGACGGCAGAAAGGCAGGATACAGCACCCGCCACAGTCATCCCAACAAATCCCCCACCCACCAAATAATGATGCACAAATCAGCGCAGCGGACAGTGGCTGTTGAACAGCCATTGGCGGTATTGACTGCCGCACTCAGAAATGGGAACCACCAACAAAAGATGCACACATTGGCAATTTTGAATAAGCACACAGCTGACACACATCCACACCACTATAAAACACACTCACACACAACCCACAATCCTTTACAATGCCAACAGCACCACAAAAAACCACACCACAATACAAATACAAACAACCACCACACAAGTCACACACACAACACACCACACACCATGGAAACCCCCTAAGCACCCCCGCTTCACTGACAGGGAGCTGAGGACAATGGTGGATGAAATACTAAGGGTCGAGCTGCAGCTATTTGAGGCACAGGTGCAGCAGACGGCCATAGTCAAGAAGATGGAGCTATGGCAGAGGATAGTCAACAAGGTCAACGCAGTAGGAATCCATCCACGCACAAGGGATGACATCAGGAAGAGATGGAACCACCTGCAGGGGAAGGTGTGTTCCATGGCATCGCGACACAACATCACTGTACAGAAGACTGGTGGTGGTCCCCCACCTCTTCCCCCCGAATACACCGACTGGGAGGAGAGGGTCATGGCCATCCTGCACCCGGAGGGCCTCAAAGGACTCCTTGGAGGACTTGACTCAGGTAAGTCAACTACACCTGTAATGCATGTATCACCCCATTCCTCTCACTACCACCATGCCCCTATCCCCTACCCAGCCCACAACACCCACACACATGCCTACTCATGTCCCCTGCATGTCCACAACCCCCCATACAAACCACTATCCAGCCCCCTGTGCACAGTCACCAACCGATGCATATAATGGCAGAAGCACCACAACACCCAGAATGCACCACTCCCCCCTCACCAAATGCATCCAAAAGAACCAAGGGACCCTACATGCCACCTCATGGGAATGGAACCACCAATAACTCCTAAGCAGAGCTGCAAGGGACATGAAAGTGCAGGACACCCACATCTCTGTTCTCACACCCACAGGCCCCACCACCCATGCCACCTGGATGGAGACATCAAGGAATGCCTGTACTCCACCTGAAGACGAAGGTCCCACTAAGGAGAGTGCAGAGGGATGTCTGAACACAGAGGAGAACCCTGGCCCATCCCACAGCCCTGGACACTCACCCCCCAGTAACCCCACCCACGACACCACTGACACCCCTTACCACTCAGCCACTACCTCAGCTCTGGCCCAACGCCCCTACAATAGTGTCTCCAGGCCACGGACTGGCTGCCCACAAGTACAGAGTCCCGAGTCTCCACCCACCACCAGGCAGGATGATGATGGGACCAGTGCAAGTGGGACTGCCAGACATGTGCAGAGGACACAGGAACAGGAGGCTAGGGCCAATGGGACGGGAGCATAGGGTCAGGGGGGTGGGCCATGGAGAGATGCTGCTGCCCAGGAGGCCATCGCTGAGGTCCTGGGAGCACACCACAATTCCCAAGACAGGATGGGCCAGATCCTGGCCAAGCTGGAGGCGAATCAGTGGTTGTAGGTAGCACACCATCACAAGGCCATGGAGCAATGGAAACACCTCAATGCTACCATGGCCACCATTGCAGGGGTGCTGCAGCGCCAGTACAACAGCCAGCCTGAGTCCTCCACCCACCAGCAGGCCCCTTACACTAGCCAGGACAATGCCCTGCCATCCACATCAGCAGCTGCTAGTAGACTGGTGGCACTGCCAGAGCACTCACAGGACACCAGCACCCCTTCCACTGCAGCCCAGCTTCCCCCTCACAAACGTGCCCTTAGACCCAGACGTCCCTGTGAAATACCAGCCAAGACCAATCCCACCACCAGGAAGTGACTCTGCCCTGAACTGTCTCCCTTGTGTGCCACTGAGCTACCTTGTTAGCATGCCACTGCCATTGCACCATCTTCTGAAGCCCCCATGGACTATGTCCCTGTGCAACCAACAGCTGTGGAAATGTACCTGAGTATTTTGTGCACCATGTGCCCACTCCCATCCACTGTCCTATCAGTCATGGGTGTGTTTTGTTTCAATAAAAAACACCTGTGCACTCAAAATATCTGTCCTTCATTTATATGTGCTAACAAATGCAAATGTGGATATAGTGGGCAGTTTACATCATAATGCTGTTTTATTGCAGGAGGGAGTCTTACAGACTTCAATGTTCCAAGTGTGTCACACTGTACATTCCACTGCATCTCCTTCTTCAAACATGAAGTCTACACATCACTGGTAAGGGACACCACTGCACTTTGCACATAAGTGAACCTGAAACAATGCAGTAAACCTATTGGTAACATAGAACGCTACCTGAGAGTCACTGGAAGTATAGCCGGATTAGCTGGTTCCTGGAGTTGATGTCTTCCCCCTCCTCTTCCCCATCACTCTCATCCATCCTCTGAGGTGGCAGGGGTGGTTGGACAGCATCCACCTCATCCAGTAGTGGAATAGCTTTCCTCAGAGCCATGTTGTGCAGCATTCAGCAGGCCACCACTGTCTGACACACCGTGTAAGGGACATAGCACAGGGACCCTCCAGAGAGATGAAGGCAGCAAAATCTTGCCTTAAGTAGTCCTATGGTTCTCTCAATAACCCTCCTAGTGCAACCATGTGCCTCATTATAATGGATTTTCACATCTGTACCGGGATTCCTCACAGGTGTCAGGAGCCATTGCATGTTTGGGTAGCCAGACTCCCCTGCAAAAGTGGGTGAAAGAGGGTTGAACACACACACAAAATCTACTTGCAAACAGCCTGCCTGTCAGCTATGTAACTGATCCAGTGTCATACACACTCACCTGTGAGCCAAGCTCTGTCCCCCTGTAGTTGTCCTATCATGTGTGGCACACTGCTGTTCTCTCAGGACAAAGGAGTCATGGACTGATCCTGGGAACCTTGTATTGACATTAGTAATGGACTGATCAGCGTTACACAATTATTGGATATTAATAGAGTGAAAGTTTTTACGGTTCCTGAACACCTGTTCATTAACTCTTGGGGGCATGAGGGCTATGTGGGAACCATCAATGGCACCTATCAAATGGGGAATATTTGCAAAAGCATAAAATCCAGATTTGATGGAGGTGAGATCAGCCCTTAGGGGAAACTAGACATAACTGCAGGTGTTGCACAAAGGAATCCAGAAATGTGGACAGGATGTGGCTGAACATTGGCTGAGATACACCAGCTGCCATGCCCACTGTCACTTGGAATGAGCCTGTGGCTAGAAAATGTAGCACAGATATTACCTGCACTGTTGTAGGGATGGCATGGGGATTCCTATATGCTATTAGCTGGCATCAGCACAGGCTCCATTTGTGCACAGAGTTCTAGGATAGTGGCACGATTCAGGCGGTAAGTGATGATGATGTGATGTTCCTCCATGGTGGTCAGATCAACCAGGGGTCTGTAAACAGATGATGCCCTCCCTCGCCACATGGGTCTGCACCTATGGTGGGGGGAGAGACACATTGATTTGCCACATACACTTCCGTCACAATATTCCACAATTCAACTTGTACATGGAACACTATTGCCCCTCACACAGACCCAGAGAACATGGCAATCCTGTCTGGGTATTGCCTGCTGTGGTGTGTATTCTGCATTGCATCACGGTGTAGGCACTCTTCCCACTATGATTCCATGACGACGATCACTCATCATACCATTACTCGATGAAGGGTAGAGGGAATGGAGCCATGGATTAGGACCCCGGACAGACTATGAAGGTGTGGTGTATGCAAAATGGCTGCCCCCCCTGCCCTATCAGTAGTGTAGTGTAGGAAGTGACCACATTCCGCTGGCGTTAGTCGTCATGGCGGTAGGTGGTGTTCACCGCCGTGCACCTCTTCATTGGATAGCATTGGCGTCTATGGGGAAGAAGGGCCAATCACGGTCACAGCTGGCATTTTGACATGCCCTTGCCACTTGACTCCTACACCTCGAGAGGAACAGAACTCCACTGCGTGAGCTGCTGTGTTCTGACTCTGGGCCTAGTAATGGCACGTGTTACAGGGGAACGGGCCCCACCCTTCAGCGTGGAGGAGCTTGCGAAGCTGTCAATATGTGTGTCTCCATGAGCCATGTGAGGTCGAACTGGCATGGCGTTTGTGTATGGGGCACCCACACTGATGTCTGTTTCTTTACTCTGTGTGTCCCATGCAGGTCAGCGCCCATCAGAAGAAAGGAATGTGGCAGGCCATCACCAAGGAAGTGCGGACACTGGGGGTCTACAACTGGCAGTGCACCCACTGCAGGAAGTGGTGGGAGGACCTGTGGTGCTGGGCCATGAAAACTGAAGAGGCCCAAGCTGGGGACAGCCTCCCAATGAGGGAGAGGTGCCCGTCGGACCCTGACCCCCCTAATGTCCCGCATGCTGGCGGTGGCCTATTCCAATTTGGATGGGCACATGAAGGCAACACAGCAGCCACAAGGGGGTGAGTACCCACACTAATGTGATGCTACTATGCTGAGTGTAGTTAGGTGCCAGCGGGTGTATGCAGTATTGTGGTAGGCCCATTGACAGTTGTGTCCCTGCAGTCCTGCCCCCCTCTACGTCCGTGGGATAGTGTCCTTAGGTAGATATGGCTGGGAATGCAGGCCTGTGAGGGGTTCCCTATTCGAGCTATTGATTCAGATGTAGCCTTATGGATGGGCAGATTTGTTGTCTTACCAACTTCTCTCATTGTTTCCCATTGCAAAGTGTTACGGAGTAGAGGGCCAGGATGGTCATGTAGTGTAAAGTGGGATGTTGACTAGAAGTCAGGGGCACAGTCAGGTGAACCATTCTGTCTTCTGGGGGTTAGTGCATTAGATGGGTGGGGGTGTATGTGTGCCAACAGGTATTTTTGATCTAGATTTGACCTACTTCTTTCTTGTTTTGTCCCCCCACTTTCTTGTGTCCTTGTGCGCTTTAGCATCATCTGGCGAGGGAGCTGAGGCACCGGCGAGTAGGGGTGCTGCAGCCCACGGTTCCCAGGAGGCAGAGTCTACTGACGCCAAGGGGACCAGTGGGTTGGAGGGCGATGGGAGTACCACAGAGGAGGCAGCTACCACTGAAGGTAGTGACTCCGACACCTCCTCCGATGGCAGCTCCCTGGTGGCGGCAGAGCCTACTGGGCCCAGCCATTCCTTAACATCTTCCGCCACCCCTCATACCATCAACACCCCCCAGTAGCTCCCCAGCGTGTGGCCGGTACCCGCTCACCCAGGATTGTGGGTATCTCCTTCGCCCCAGGCACCTCATCCCCTGCCCCGTTAGCTCTGCTGCCCTCAGTGAGGAGATTATTGACCTCCTGAGAAGCATTTCTGTTGGTCATACAACCATTGTGAATGCCATCCAGGGGATGGCATCTCAGATGCAGCAATGCAATGCATTACTGGAAGGCATTCATGGCGTCATGCCTGGCCTCCAGCGATCTTTTCAGACTCTTGCCTCCTCTGTGACGGCAGCCAGTGTCCTTGGTCTTTCCGTCCCCCCTCCCACAACCTATACCCCTTCCCGTACCCCACTCCCTTCTCCCATCCCAAGCACACATCCAGACAGCCATGCACCTAAATCAACACCCAAGAAGCATGCAGACAAACACAAGCACCACACGTCCCACCACATGCAGGCACACACCCAACATTCAAAGGCAGACACAGCAACATTCACCTCCCCCACCGTGTCCACCCACCCTCCTCCCAGGACACAGAAACGCTCCCAGACATCCATTCCACACACATCCACCAAACATGGGCATACTGTACAGGCACCTGCATCCAAGCACAGCAGACCTACACCTCATACCTTAACTCCCTCACCCTCCGCTCCCAAACCGGTCTCCAAAACCCCTCCAGCTGCACCTCGTACGTTTTTCCTCTCCCATGTTGACCTGTTTTCACCCACTGGCCCACCCCGTCTTGTCCCTAAACATTCCCTTGGCCTCCTGAAACCCACTGCTTCCTCATCCAAGTCCTCCGTAGTCTGCCCTACCCATTCCCGTGCCCCTTGCCCAGAGAAGATGGAGGCTTGTGTTGACCCTGGTCCCTCTGCCACACTCCTGGTTGGGGCCCACTCCTCCTCCTCCTCACAAGGGCAAGCCCAAACCCTCTCCACCTCCAGAACCTATGCCCAAGACCCCCCCTTCCAAACCTGAGTCCCCACCCCTGCAATCCCCTGCACCCTGAGGTGCCTGGCTGCCCCATTGATGCCCCTTCTCAGTAGAGTGTTCCTTTACATCGTGGGAGTCAAGTGTGGGCTATCTTTGCCCTACTGGGACTTTGTACTGGCCACTGGCCTTTTGTAAATAGTTTTTTTGACATTAATTAAAATTTGCTTACCAGCAGACATGTTGGTGCTAAATTGAGCCATTGTGCAGCGTTTCACTGTGGGTGTGTGGTGTGAACAGGTGTGTGCATTGGTGCAGGTATTTGTTGGCCTGTGTCTGGTAAGTACATTTTGTTGGGTGTGTCTGGCTTGGGGTGGTGGGAGTGGTTGGGTGTGTGTTGCGCTGTAGGTGGGTGTGTAATTGTGCCCTTTCCTCCCTAGTGTGTTAGGCTGGAGGACTTACTGTCATTGTCTTCGTCAGCGGTCACGGTCCTGGAGGAATATGGCAAGGAGAAGCACTGGCATTATTTCCAACTCTCTCCATGTCAGTGTTGGCGTGTCCTGTGGGCTTCTGGTGAGTGTTTCCCTTTCATATGGGTCATTTGCGCCAGGCTTTGAATGTGGTAGTTCCTGCCCCAGAACTGATGGCGGTGTGTTGATCATAATATGCAGGTCGGGTTGGGCCCTTCCGCTGGCCTGGAGGTGGCGTCTGCTGTCATCAGCCGTGCTTCCAAGATGGTGGTGAGAGGATGGGCCACTGGCTGTTTCTCCCAAGCTTCATTATTTGGCGGTCTGCACCGCCGGCCTGTTGGCGGTAGTTACCGCCATCGCCAGCTGTGAGGTCATTACCGCCAGGTTCGAAATGACCGCCATAGTCTGAATGACAGCCCAGACATAACAGCATAAGTAAATAAGGCAAAAGCTAATCTAAATAGGAGCACAATCTGTTTGTCAGGAACATCTTTAATAGTTTCCCTCATGTTACATTAGATGATGGGCTCGTACTTTTCAGTTAAGTGAAATGATTTGGGTTCTACATCCATTATGTTAAGGATATTGGACTTTTGTTCCAGCACAATGGGATGGTACTGTTTTCATACTCATGTACATCGGATGGCATCACCTTTCATTTCTGTGCAGGAGCAGGTAATACTCTGTTGGAAATTACCATCTTTTGCATGGTATTTCTCTAGATTTGTGTTTTTTTTGCTGAACCCATTTTTGCCGGCCATAGGACTTTGCACACTTTACTCCTGATAATCAGTGGTAAAGTGCTTGTGCTCTTGTTTCTAAACAAGTTACATTTGGCATACCCCTGATTGCTACCTTTAATTTACGGGTAAGTGCCTAGTAAATGGTAGCACATGCTCAGGGCTTGTAAATTAAATGCTAATTTTCATATAAAAGCAAGTATTGTACTGGACATTGATTTATTACTAGTGGGCTGCAGCACTCATTGTGCCACCCACTAAAGTAGCATTGTAAAGATTTTCTCCAGGCCTGCCACTGCAGACTGGATGTGCAAGTCTAAACTGCCATTTCCACCTTGCAAGCCAAAGGTTTTGCAAGCCTAAACCTGATTTTTCAATATTTATAGGTCATACCATTAAGCTGTAACGCTAAGTATCCATAGGGCAAGGCGCATGGTATGGCGGGTATATTTAATGCTTTGCATGTCCTGGCATTGAAAAACTTCTAAAGTCATTTTTCACTGTGGCAAAACGGCTGGCTCTCCCATAGGAAAACACTTGGCTACACTATACCAACTTAAAGTGATAATTTCCATTTGGGATCAGTTAGAAAAATGATTCAAGGACTCAGTTTAATAGTAATTTAAAATCCAACGTACTGGTCAAGTCAGATTTTAAATTACTATGTTAGGGATGACACTTTTAGAAATTTCTGGTTTCCTGACTAGAGCCAAAAGGACCTTTCTGCCAGTGTCCAGTGTCTCATGACTAATGATGGCTCCCCTCTTGTGAGATGTGGATTTCTACTAGACAAAGGGCTTGGGTATGGGGCCTGCTTTTCTTCCTCAAGCAGAATGGCCTGAGGATGTGCCCGTCCCCTTCCTGTGCTTCAAAGGATATCTAAAGTTGGACTTGGCCTTTTCTACAGGAAAATCCCCAAACTGTTTGCCTTCACCCACCTGTTTTCTGGACCAGTTTTTATTGGCCTTTAGGACTCTGCGCACTTTACCATTACTAACCAGTGCTAAAGTGCTTTTGCTCTTTCCTTTAAACATGGTAGAACTGGCATACATCCAACTGCCATATTTAATTTACTTGTAAGTCTCTAGTAAAGTGCTACTACCCATACTCATGGCCTGTAATTTAAATACTACAAGTGGGTCTGCAGCACATATTGTGCCACGCACTTAAGTAGCCCTGCAAATATGTCCCAGGCATGTCATTGCAGCCAGTATGTGAAGTTTGTAACTGCCATTTCAACCTAGAAAAATAAACCTTTTGCCAGACCCAAATCTTTCTTTTCAATATGTATACATCATCCCTAGAGTAGGCACTGAACAGCCCAGAGGGCAGGGTGCAGTGACAGTTTCACCTGTCCTTATACTGAAAAACTCTTACATTTCTTTTTCACTACCCCAAGCCCTGCTTCTCCCAAAGGATAACATTGGGGTTATCTTATCCTTTTTAACAAGCTGTAACTTCCAAGCAGGTAGGCAGGTTGAGTTTGGTGTTTGAAGAATTGTAATAAAAAGCCCTCTTAAATGGTAAAGTCATACTTTTAGGCCCATATTTATACTCTGTTCGCGCCGGATTTGCATCTTTTTTTTTAACGCAAATTCAGCGTGAACTTAACTAAATTTTTATACTTTGGCGCTAGACCCATCTAGTGCCAAAGTTATGGAGTTTGAGTCATTTTTGGTACGTGAAAACCTACCTTGCGCTAATGAGATGCAAGGTAGGAGTTCCCGTGCAAAAAATGACTCTAAGGCATGTGTGCCTTCTTTATTCTTCCACGTCAAAATGACACACAGGAGGAAGCGGACCTTAAAACATGGTGCCCAGCCGGATTTGCGCCGTCTTTTAACGCCTGGGTCAGGGCAGGTGTTACAGGACCTGTGGGCTCATTTCCATGGTGCGAGACCATGGAAGCAGTCCACAGGTACCCTTCTCTGCACCCAGGGACACCCCCTGCCACCCTCGCCCACCCCTGGAGGACACCCATGGATGGGGGGACCCATCCATGGTGAGTGCAGATAAGTGCAGGCAAGTATAAAAAAAAAAATTAAGTGGCATAGGGGGCCTAACTTGGGCCCCCTTACATGCCACTGCGCCCAATGGCCATGCCCAGGGGACACAAGTCCTCTGGGCATGGCCATTTGGCAGGGGGGCATGACTCCTGTCTTTGCTAAGACAGGAGTCATTTCCATAGGGGTTGTGCATCAAAAAATGGCGTATGTCAGGTTAGAGCCAATATTTTTGACTCTAACCTGACTTGCACCATTCTTTGTCGCACAACCCCAAGTCTTCCCTTCGCCTCCGCTGCCTGGTTACCGTAATTTATTTTGACGCTAACAAGGCCGCAGCGACGGCTAATGTCATTCGATAAATAAGGCGCCCAGCTGGCGCGTTGGAAAGGCGTTAGCCGGCAGTAAACTTTTGGCCGCAAATCTGCCCTAGCGCTGATTTACGTAAAAAAGTATAAATACGGGCCTGAATGTTTCCGTGCTGCAGGAGTGGAAGAGACTTGAATTGGGCGAGCTGGACCCTGGTGTACACCATAGACACTTTTGACTAATTCCTAAGAGTCAAAAGGGACCTCTTGAGTACAACCTACTAGTGAGAATTTCCTGGATGCAGCCACCAGTGAATGGGGAATAACATCAACCACATTACAAGGAAGAGGGTGAGTGTTAGAAATGGGGTTTTTGGTTGGCAGTCAGGTTACCCTCTGTCCAAGCAAGAACCCTCACTCTAGTTAGGGTAAGTCACACGCAATCCAAATTATCCTGTGCCCACCCTCTGGTAGCTTGGCACGAGCAGTCAGACTTAACTTAGAAGGCAATGTGTAAAGCATTTGTGCAATAAATCATACAATAACACAATATAGCACCACAAAAATACACCACCCAGTGTTTAGAAAAATATAGAATATTTATCTGGGTATTTGCAGGTCAAAACGATCAAAGATGCAATATGAATTTGTAAAGATATCACTAAAAAGTGATATAAAGTGTCTTAAGTCTTTAAAAAGCAAACAAAGGGGGTTATTACAACTTTGGAGGAGGTGTTAATCCGTCCCAAATGTGACGGATATCCCACCAGCCGTATTACGAGTTCCATAGGATATAATGGACTCGTAATACGGCTGGTGGTATATCCGTCACTTTACCGTCACTTTTGGGACGGATTAACACCTCCAAAGTTGTAATAACCCCCAATGTCTCTTTCAAGCACAAAGTACCTGGTTTGGAGTGGAAAATCTCTGCAGAGGGCCACAGAAGAGGAAAATGGTGTATGCGTCGGTTTCGCCCCTTCACACACGGACTTGCGTCATTATTTTTCACTCGGGGAAGATGTGCGTCGTTTTCCGGCACGCGGACCGTCTCCTTCTGTGGATCGCGGAATTACCAGATGTCCCAGGGTCTGTGCGTGGATTCCTCGGCTTGTTATCCAGCTGCGTGTAGTTCCGGGGGGCTGGGCGTGGAATTTTTTTTCTCACGGCAGGTGTCGCGTCGATTTCCTCTCTGGAAGTCGGGCGGTGTTGTCCATGGGATGCCGTGCGTCGAAGTTCCGGTCACACCGCAGGCGTCGCGTCGAGCGGCGTCTTTCCGGATCGGCGTGCAGTGAATTTTTCACCGCGGAGCAAGCTGTTTGTCGACCTTTTTGGCGCACAAGGAGTACAGTTGAAAAAGAGAAGTCTTTTTGGTCCTGAAACTTCAAGGAACAGGAGGCAAGCTCTATCCAAGCCCTAGGAGAGCACTTTTACAGCCAGACAAGAGTTCAGCAAGGCAGCAGGCCAACAGCAAGGCAGCAGTCCTTTGTAGAAAGCAGTCAGGTGAGTCCTTTAGGCAGCCAGGCAGCAGTTCTTGGCAGGATGCAGGTTCTGGTTCAGGTTTCTTCTCCAGCAAGTGTCTGAGGTGGTGGGGCAGAGGCCCTGTTTTATACCCAAATGTGCCTTTGAAGTGGGGGAAGACTTCAAAGAGTGGCTAAGAAGTGCACCTGGTCCCCTTTCAGTTCAATCCTGTCTGCCAGGGTCTCAGTAGACCCAATCAAAATGCAGATGTATGCAAGTGAGGCTGAGTACCCTGTGTTTGGGGTGTGTCTGAGTGAATGCACAAGGAGCTGTCAACTAAACCCAGCCAGACGTGGATTGTAAGGCACAGAAAGATTTAAGTGCAAAGAAATGCTCACTTTCTAAAAGGGGCATTTCTAGAATAGTAATATTAAATCCAACTTCACCAGTCAGCAGGATTTTGTATTACCATTCTGGCCATAATAAATATGACCTTCCTACTCCTTTCAGATCAGCAGCTACCACTTCAATAATGTATGAGGGCAGCCCCAATGTTAGCCTATGAAGGGAGTAGGCCTAACAATAGTGTAAAAACGAATTTAGGAGTTTTACACTACCAGGACATATAAACTACACAGGTACATGTCCTGCCTTTTATCCACACAGCACCCTGCTCTAAGGGTTACCTAGGGCACACATAAGGGGTGACTTATATGTAGAAAAAGGGGAGTTTTAGGCTTGGAAAGTACTTTTAAATGCCAAGTCGAAGTGGCAGTGAAACTGCACACACAGGCCTTGGATTGGCAGGCCTGAGACAAGGTTAAGGGGCTACTTAAGTGGGTGGCACAATCAGTGCTGCATGCCCACTAGTAGCATTTAATCTACAGGCCATAGGCACATATTGTGCACTCTACTAGGATCATACAGTACAAGTAAATCAAATAGCCAATCATGGATAAACCAATCAACAGTACAATTTACACAGAGAGCATATGCACGTTAGCACTGGTTAGCAGTGGTAAAGTGCCCAGAGTTCAAAAGCCAACAACAACAGGTCAGAAAAAAATAGGAGGAAGGAGGCAAAAAAAGTTTGGGGATGACCCTGTCAAAAAGCCAGGTCCAACAGTGAGACAGGAATTTGCCTGACAAACACTAGAACCCCAGCCTCAAGGGGATTGTATTGTTGCTTATGAATGTCGTTATTCCTTTGTGTGTGTACAGTTGGAACTAAAATACTTATTTTTCATATAAAAGCAAGAATTTGACTGGACATTGATTTATTACCATCACTATGAGCAATTTGAGTTATGCCCGGTTACCGTCATTTATTTTGACACTAACCAGGCTGCAGCGCCGGCTAATGTCATTCTGTAAATAAGGCGCCCGGCTGGCGCACTGGAATGGATGTAGGGCGGTAAACGTAGCGCTGACTTGCGTCAAAAAGTATAAATATGGGCCTTAGTTGCAATTCTGAAAATGCCACTTTTAGAAAGTTGGCATTTTCTTGTCTTAGCCATTTGGTGCCTACTGCCTGTTCCTGGGTCACATGACTAGTTGTAACTGAAAATTGATCCTTGTGTATTGCTCCTAGACAGTGAGACAAAGGGAAGCTATGTGTTGACTGGATGGGCCACTCTGAGTTAAAGAGGGGAAAAAGCTGTCACCCATTACACTTGCACAACAACAAGGGTCTGCCTGAGCACTCCCACTATGGGTTTGCCACTAGTCTTTTGTGCCCCCGGACAAGCTGTGGCCAGGACTTGGAGGAAGGGAAATACTGGTTCCTTGGGCTGGGGTGGGGAGGGGTTGAAACCTCTAGAAGCTTCCTCCACTTCAAAGTGGGCACCAGGTATAAATATTGGATCCTAAAACCTAACCCTTCAGTACATTCCTGGACCTGTGGACTCTGCCAGGAAAAAGGACTACTGTGCTGCTAAGAGGGCTGTCACTCTGCTGGACTGCTACCCGTAAGGACTGCTGCCCCACTGTGCTGACCTGCTGCCCTGTTGCCCTCTTGTCTGGGTGAGAAGGACTGGACCTTTATCTCTGTACCCAGGACCCTATAGTGATTCCAAGGGCTAGTTGGCTGGCCTCCTGATCCCAAGCCTTAGAAACAGAACAGGCTTCCAACCACCTTCAACCCTGCACTTGGACTCTGCCATCTGTGAGTCCTACCCTCCAAAAAAGTGTCGCCCCAGTCCTGGAACCTTGGAAGAGAACTTGAAGGTGCTCTGTCAACCCACCTGTAGATTCAGCAGAAAGAATGCATCTCCTCTGTGGTGTGGCACATCTCATACAGAATCAGCGCGTCACCTCTGATGCTCGATGCATCTGCCTCGGAACCAGCACATCACCTTTGTGGCATGTACTTTCTCAACACAAGGACTTTGTATTGCTATCACAGCCCATCAGAACATCCACTGCACAACGCATCTCTCTGCAGGGACATTACCTCGCCTATCGCAGCCCGTGGAAACCGCCTCTGTGTGACACATCTCCACACAAGAACATTACATCGCACTTCACAGCACCCTACAAACTGCTTCTGCAGTGCTGTACAACACATATTTCATTTGAACTCTGCATCTCTTTACAACAAGGATTAAGGTACTGTTTTCAGCAGGGCTAAGTGGGTTCCTGTAGCCGGACCGACACCATCGCTATGAGCTTGAAATTGGGTATTTCTCCCAGTCCAACGCTACCAGATAACTAAAGTTGCCACTTTGTGCTTTTTGGTGCTAAATTCACTGAAATCTTTAAAATTGTGTATATCCAGATTTATGGATGGATTCTTGTCATTTTGGTCTTGCTTTATTTATTAAAATTTACTATATTTTTCTAATTTGGTATGGGATTTATCTTCTGTTGTGTTTTCACATTATTACTATTTGAAGAGCTGCATAACTACTTTAAACATTGCCTCTAAGTTAAGCTTAACTGCTCAGTACCAAGCTACTCGAGGGTTAAGCACAGGTTTATTTAGAGACTTTAACAATACACCCTGACAAGTATTGTGCCTATTATCTGGGGTGGGTTCTCTGCCCTTCTAACTAATACTCCAATATCAAAGAGGAAATAATCGCAAGAAATACAGATATTTCTCCTCATTATACCTCATCTGGAAAGGCATAGCATTTTCACACATTCTCAGGTCTACTAGTAGTGGTAAATCTGAGAATGTGCCAAAATCATGGGTGGATGTGTGGGAACATTCTTGCTCCACCCATGGAACGTCTCTTTGGGGCAGATTGCTGTATCACAGCAATTCACGCTGGGTTGAGTTACTCCAGATTTATTAAGCCATGCAGGGCCACACAAGTTGGCCTTCCCAGGCGAATACAACTTAGTAGTTGTGTCGCCCTTGTGTCCCTTCGCGTGGCGCAAAGGCTACAAAACTACTTGATAAATATGCCCCTGAATGTCCATTAATTTGTAACTCAGCTTGTCTGACTTACAGAGAAACTCACTCTAATACTTCGAGCTACCAGTGTGTATTGTTTAGTGTATGTGGAGTTGTTGAGAACCCAAAACGGATGGCAAGACTAGTAAACTTTATTCAAGCTTCCAAAACACGACCTCCAACACCTTATCACAGGCCAGGCCAGCTGACTTCCTTGGAACATCCATGGATAACGGCTACACGTTCCACAGTACACATAAAGAAAGTATAAATAACAAACCCCGAAAAGTAAAAAAAACACACCTTCTAATTCAAAAGTTCAAACGGAAAATACTGGGAAGTAGGCTTCCTCGTGATTTTCCCGCATTCTGGAACCTTCTGTCAGACGAACTTTACGTACATCTACACTTCTCTTGCCAAATAAATAAATAGCAAATAACTTCGGGGGCGAGTTCAAAACATTAATCTAGTTGAAATCTCGCTAATGATCTATGAAGATGTAAATTGTAAGTCGCGAAGCGTCAGATTGCAAGAAATAACTTCTCTCACTGGTTGTTAAAACCCTCTGATTAGTGGTTTATGATTCTCATCAATGTACAGATATTTTGTATGATTTATGAATTAACCACATATATTTATATGTGTGTGATTCTTGCGTGAACTGTGGGACATCTGTATTGTATTCTCTGTTACCAGAGATGCTAAGTAATTTGACCAGAGGGACTTTGTAGCACGTTTCAAGGATGGTTTAAGTGAAAAAGGTGACACACATATCTCATCACCAAAGGCAAAATGGTGATTTAACAAGTTGATGCCAGGTAGTAGTAGCGGACCCAATAATGACTGCTTGACGGCACAGTGTCCTGAATTTATATACCACGAGTTTAAAGATATTTCTGTTTCTAAGACCTACCAGAGGACACTGGAGAGAATTTCAGCTAAGTAAGGGGCTGTTGTGGTACATAGAAAGGATAACTTCTTAAGCCAGACGGCAGAGATTGATTTTAGTTCTACTCATCATGGAAGCCAGTAGAGATTGTGGAATATGGGGTGAAGCGGTCAAAGAAGTTGTTAGTCTGACCGCTAAATGGAGTACTGCCTTGTGTACTGCACTGGATGGCTGGAGAGTGGTTACTAAAAAAAAAAAATCAATAGAAAAATAGTTATAATATATATTGCACATTTCAGTTGGACTGGGGAGATTAAGAGTCCGGTTTTACTAGAAAGGAGTGTGAATATGGAAGTCATTTAGGGGTCGCCAGGAGTCGCAGCTGCGACCCCCAGCTTGCCCCTTGCGAACCCTGGTACTTCCTTTGCGACCCCTGGCCTCAGAAGTGGTAAAATCAGTGTCGGGAACACAGTGGCAGCTCCCCCCTTGTGGACGTTGCTTAGGGCTCCACTTGCTTGTTTTCAATCAATGTTTTTTTATTACATTAATAGTGAATAATTAAACGTCATTCACTGTTATTATAATTAAATAATAGAGTAGTCAGCTGGAATATGAACCTCATTGGTAGATGAGGTAAATAAAAAACATATTTAAATGTATGTTGTGTGCATGCTTGCCGTGACAGTGTGCTCTTATAAAAGAGATGGTGTATATAAGTGCATGCGTGTGTATGTGCAAGCATGTATCTGTGATTGAAAGTAAAGATGAAATGGCGTGTGAGGTCACTTCCGCTACCCCTGGATCGTGGTGAACTGACGAATATGAGTGCGAAGGTAGAAATTTACATACTTTGCCACCTTGATAATGTGTGAAATATGGGCAAAGGTGGGACCAAGTCTGAACCCAATGAATTTTACCACTTGCTAGAGAGAGACAGAAATTAATTTTCTAGTGTGCAGAAAGAGATATCATGCGCTATAAAGCAGTTTGGAGACGAGGAACTCAGCACTCTGTCTATTTAACATAAGAACATTCTCAGACACCCAATTACAATCTCTGAAAGGCAAATATGTTTAGAATTTTAAAAAATAGCTAGAAAAACTGCACACCAAAATAAGCATTGGCAAAGCCAACAGCACTCGCCATTTTACAAGTGAAAATGTTCCCATTTATATGATTTCTAATAAATTAACGGAATAGGTAAAGGGAGAACATGCAGAAAAGTAACTAACAGTGAAGGGCTGAAGTAAGTAAACTGTTGAAAGGTCTTTGTTGAGTTTAGGTCTCAGTGCACACTAGAAAAATGGGAATGAAAAAAAGAATAACACTGTCTAGAGCGGCACGGTGATGACGTGAGGAGAGAGAATGTTGTGCATCATGCCTCAGTTATCTTGTTGCCAAACACACTGGCTGGCATGCAGACCATGTTCAACAGTTAAGAGAATAATTTTTCGTCCTTACCTTCAGAATGGTAAGCACAGAACAAGATGTCGAGAAAATACTAGTGAAACCAGGAAAACGCGGAAACTGGTTAAAAAAGTGCAGAAAGCGTTCTTGGAGCACAAGCAGTTCTTAATCAAATGAAGAACAAAACACAATAAAAATCAACTGTTTTTAGCAGAGCTTGGAGCTAACTGAGCAGCCACGACAAGAACTGAACGGGGCGATCCAAAGGGTAAACAGCCTTTTTTAAATGTTAGAATGTTGACAAAATGCAGGACTCCGAGGGGAAAATGGAAAATAATATTCAGGCGATTGTCATGGACAATGAGCATCAAAATCACTTGAAAACGAGTTTGGCCGTGAATCAGTCCGATGTACAGTATTTTTCAGCCTGGTACCCTTAGAAAACAGTATCCACAGAACTGGAATACTCACAGAAAGAGCCAAGGGTCAGAATCAGTGCTTTCAGTGGGCCCGTACTGAGCACTGGCACTTTTTTTTATTTTGAGAGGGAGAGTTCCTGTACTTCTCAAGAAAAACGTAATACTTTTAATTAGAGAGTACCGGCACTTCTCAGAGACAGGCAGGGAATCTGGTACAGAGTACCTGCACTTTTATTTTTCCATTTCAAGCACTAGTCAGAACGTTTGCCAAACTTCCTGGAAACATAGGCAAAAACAGCTGATAAGCAATGTGTAAATAAAGGATGCACAAGAGCAGTTTCACTCCTTGAGAACGCCTCCCCCTTCACATTATTGCAGTAAAGGTAAGAAGAGATGCGTTTATAGAACGAACTCTGAGATGAAATCAGATACTGGATTCTTCCCTTTCTCCCTGATTGAAGCTGCTGGGGTAGACAAAATGCGTTTCTTTTTTCGTAGCTGCACTTATCTGAAATGATTCTATTCCATACTACATATTAACAAAACATCATTTAATTGGTCATTCAGATTTTTTTTTAATCCAGGGTCAAAAACACCCTGAAGCATAGAAGATTAGCACAGGTAACGAGTTAACGTTTGGGCCTGATTATTACACCCATTGTAAAAAGAAAAACGAGGCGTAGTGTACGGATATGGTATTGGTGTCTGAATTTTACGTTAAAGCCCACGTTTTACATTTTTGCTTGGGCCACCTTCTGTAGCTGAAAGTTGTTTATAAGTGCCTGTGAAAAATCTCATGTCACTGCAATTTACATTCAGTGACCCCTCCCTCGCCCACCAATAATCCCTTATCCAGGACAAAGTTGTCTTAACTGTCGACACTGCCTCTTATAAAAGTGAAACTCTGACAGAATGTTTCGTAGATGTCATTTAGGGACTGGTGTGGATTCCAATTGGACCTCTACTATGCTTGGGAGACCCTTGCTGCAGATGAGCAACGCCTTGTCTTGTGTCTTTAATATCCAGAACAGCATCAATGCTGATGCATTTGGGACTCCTCTCGTGGAGAAATCTGCCATGTTGGGCTCACAAACTAAACATTCCTTGGAAAGATTTTTAGAATGGCTGCGTTACGGGGGAGATTGTTTATGTGCAGCAAGCGACATCTTCCTTCATAAAAACAATCTTAATTGGCGATGTGCTCCTTCTATGTGTCCTGCAGAATGCAGCACACACAGAAAGAGCAAAAAACGAGGAGAATTGAAAGCATTTCTCCTCGTTGTGCCATGTTAACACCACCCTTGGGGAGGTGTTAGATTTTGGCACTGCCTCAGGTTTACACAATCTTGTAAATCTGGGGCAGCGTCAAAATGCAGAGGCTGTTGGAGTGGAATACCCACAGCAACACCCAATGCACACCGCTTACCCGCAAAGTGCTGCATGTTAAGGGGTTGTATTTACAAGGTGGCATTAAGCCACAAAAAATGGCTTAACCCCCGTCCTTGTAAATACGGCGTAATTCACAGCGCCACCGGACAGTCACAAAAAGTGACTCTACGGTGGTGCTAGGGGCTTGTAAGTAAGCCTCATAGTATGCACAGCAGGCACAAACAAGTGTCACAGAAGAAGAACAGTCTGCCTGAGATCATGTGCCCACTGAAAAACTGTCCCATGAAACTCCCTTGGCTGGAGGAATAACTCAATGCATAATTCTGTGGTAATTTTCCCTCCTTCTGCACTAGAGATTGAAAGACAGCCAGAAATTATCCCAATTTACGCCAGTGTACAAACAGTATCTATCTATATCTACAGAGAAAAACAGTTAAAGGTTATTTATGGTTCAGCAAAATCAAAATTGAAAAAGGCCTTGAAATTTCACAGTTGCAACGTAAAATGCATACCATAACTCATCACCCCCAGATATTTGAATGTATATTGGCCTTTTAATCATCTGCCATCAGCCAAGGTGTGTACTAAGCATGATGAAAACATTAGTTATGGTGCATATTTGATATTGCATACCATATTTTGCAAGATTTGTTCCCTGAACCAGAGCCAATCTTTGACTCTGGTCTCTTTGGTGAATTTAAGTGAGGTTTTTATGATGCATTACATTTACCTGTCATAACCCCATTTCTGAGCTTTGCACGGCCTCTGGATGCCAAGGTTGACCACAGGACCTGGCTGCCTGACTTTGCACGAGATAACAACCCCTGCCACACAAGTATTCAGCCATGCACAATACGCTAAGTTAGCTCCCTGCCAAAAAATACAAGATTTCGTGCTTATCAGACAAGAAGCAAAGATAAAGGGGAAAGTAAAGAGGCCAGGCCTGTGCCCAAGTCCGATGGGCAGACAACCACTACTATGCAATACCTTCAGACGAGCACAGCGGTGGTTGGCCACAAGACCCCATCTTTCTGACTCTTCCCTTCAACTTTGCCTTCCCACCCAGCCTGATCTACATGAAACCGGATTTGTTTAGCACTGGGCTTAATCAGCTGTCTGTCAAACTTTTGTAGGCTCATCACACAGTGCAATAGTTATTTTTACTGCTCTCCCATTAATCGTTCCCCACTTTGACAGATCTGCAAAAAAATTAACATGCCAACAGAAAGCTAAACTTGCTAAATGTCTGCTACATTTTATACAAATATATCAAAGAATGCCACACGTGTCACCAAGTTCGCCCTTCTGTGACACACCGAAACACAAGCATACACATTAACACAACATGGACATTACAAACATAGATAAAGAAAAACTTATGCTTCACAGGTCCTCCGGTGGCAAGGTGAGTCTGTAGTCACACTGAGTTTCGGTGTCTCACGTCACAGGGATTACATTTTTTTTTTAGATTTGCTCACCTGAACAAGTAACTAGTTGTAGCCCACATGGCCTCACCTAGAGATGTTTTCTTAAACACAATTCGTTTATAATGGGCATTTTGCCCAAATAAACCAGCATGAGCGTCTTGTTATTCTGTCTTCTGCTAGTATTTGGCAGGTTAACCCTTTTATTGTGTATTGCAGGTCACCAAGCAGAGATACCTAGGAGCATACTTATACTCTATTTGCGCCAGATTTGCGTCATTTTTGTTTATGTAAATCTGGCACAAACTTAACTCCATATATAATATATTTTGGCACTAGTCATTTCTAGTGCCAAAATATTGGAGTTAAATTCATTTTTTGCCAGAGGAAAACTACTTTGCGTCAAACGAGATGCAAGCTAGGTGTTCCTGTTCAAAATATGACTCTAAGGCCGTAGCGCCTTAGTTATCCTCCCGTGCAAGAATCACCCACAGGGGGAGGAGGGGGTCAAAAAATGGTTCAAAGCTAGCTTTTTTAACACCTGGGTCAGGGAAGGCGTTAGGGGAAGGAACGGTGTGCCTATTTCCATGGTAGAACACCAAGGAATAAGCCCACAGGTGCTGTCCCCAGACCCCAGGGACACCCCCACCCACACCAGAGGGGCAGCGGAGGATGGGGGACACATCCCAGGTAAGTGTATATATATAAAAAAAAAAAAAAAAAATATATATATATATATATATATATACACACACACACACACACACACACTTTTTTAAAGTGACATTGGGGGCCCTGAAATGGGCCCCCCTACATGGCACCGGGTACAATGGCCATGCGCAGGGGAGCTTGGTCCCCTGTGCTGGCCATTGGGGTGGTGGGAATGACTCCTGTCTTTTCTAAGACAGGAGTCATGTGGTATGGATGGTTTTGCATCAGAAAATGACTCGAGGTAGGTTAGAGTCATTTTATTTTTACTTAACCTGCCTAACATCATATTTTGGTGCAAAACTCCCTTCTTCCATACTGCCAGCCCCACCCGACTAACGTCACTTTTTTTACACTAGCCTACCCTTTGCACCGTCTTGCACCATTCCATAAATTTGGTGCCCGGCTGGTGCACAGATATGGTGCAAGAGGGTGCTAAATGTTTTGGTGCAAAACTGTGTTAGTGCAGTTTTGCACCAAAAAGTATAAATCAGGGCCCAAGTAGGTGCTGCCTTATTATTAGCATACACAGAGTGTGTAGGTATTTTGCACCTGTATTCTTTTAGGAGTGGAATCAGGGAGTGAGATTCTTGGTCCTGCTGGAAAGCCTTGGGGATTGGCTTGAAACATGTAGACCATAGAAGGGAAGGGACATTGTTACCCATACCTTCTACTCTCTTCCCCAATTTTTAACCATATCACTGGGGGGACAGATTAAAGCAGTTTGCCTACCAGAAAAGTATTTTTAATTGTGCACCACATAGAAATAAATCATTCATACGCCTATTATTTTTATTACAAAGCGCATACGACTCAGTGCTCCTGTGTAATTAGCAGATTGTAGCACTCCCTGTTTCGCAGCAGAACGGTATGAGCTCTATGATGAATCATGCCAACAAAGGGCAACCCGGGGCGGTATGGGTTATATAAAAAAAAGCCTAGCGCTTTTTCTTCACCCTGCGGGGAGTTAGCACATAATGAACGATGGGGTTCTTTTTTGAGGATATGCACAATTAGGAGGATGGGTCCCTCTGGAATACTCCTCTCATCTCCCTCTTTCTTTCAATATACCCTTGTAATCAGCCTGATTTGACCATGTATTTCAAAATATGCAAAGTATCATTGATATCACATCAAATTTTGCTAAAACAATTAGATGAATCTTCATTTAAGCGAAGATGTAGCTTCCCCCTATATTTTCCACCCACAGCTCACACCGCCCACTACTTTCCTTTCCATAAGCATCAAAGTGACCTTCACTGATAACACAGCTATGTTCCTAGAACTTAAATGCAAAATGTCAGCAGAGTGGTAGTGGGTCAACAGACAGCAGTGGCCACACAAACACAATCAGCACTTTTCTTTCGCAGGTGGTGGAGGGGGGGGGAGTTTCAGGCAATTGGGGGTTGGGTAGTTGAGATACTGGTCAAAGTTGAGGGAGACCCTAGCAGGCTATTGATTTTTTGTTTCAAGGTGGGAGCTGACATCGGCCACCTCGTAGAAAGAGAATTTTGCTCAATGCTACCATTTATATCCTGTGTACAGACACTTTTTGGTGTAAATATTCGGGTTGTTCCTGAAAAAGTCCCCCTGTTCTTTTTGCACGTTGTTTGTATTATCTGCTATTTCTTGAAAGAGGACATGGGCTTGTTTGAGGACAGCCCTAAATGAGTGTGACTCAGAATAGAGAATAATTCTCTGCAGCCCCCATCAGGCATCCGGCCTTATCATGTCCTCTTGCCTCAACTCACTTACAGCCCTTCTCAGATAAGAATACATTTAACAATTTTATAGGCAGTTGGGCCAACTTTTGTATGTGAAGACTGTTACAAAACAAATATTATAATTATATTTTTTCCTTTGCCTTTTGCAAGGAACTCCACATAAATTAAATTCCATATAATATTAAGTCCATGCAGTTGGTGTTTTATTATATATCTTCCTAGTGAAATTCCATTGTTGTTACTTGATGAGTAAAATTACAGACTATCGGCATTGAACAGCAGGTTTGAAAAAAATCACGCCCAAAATCCCATTGTGTTAATTTGAAATCCTATTCCACATTCTCGCAATGCAATGTAAAATGAACGTTAAAACATCTTACAGCATAATATATTCAGTCGCACAAAACTAAAGAAAATTATCTTAAATGAAATATAAAGTAATGCTGGAAAATAGAAACAACTGAACAAGTTTGAAAATTGACCCATGTTTGCAAATACGAAGAATACAAGTGGAACCTAGTGCAAAATTACATCCAAAACCTTTTAGTTATGTGTTGCAAAACGTTATTAAAATATTTAAAACAGTTCAATACAAGCCAGTCTTTTTTTTTTAAAGCAGCTCGGAATATGTAAAGATATGGAAAACATTCTAGCTTTTAAATAATTATCTAAGAAGTGCAAAAACTAAACGTTGTTTTGGCTTGTCAGTGTAAGCTGGAAAAATCGAGCAGAAGAAAATCAATGTTTCACTGACCTGCCTTTCACCTTGGCTGCTGAGCCGACGACAGATCAGTTGACCGATCTCAGCTGTACTGAGGGCCATATTTATACTTTGACGCAAAACTGCACAGATGCAGTTTTGCGTCAAAAATATTACCGCCGGCTAACGCCATTACTGTGCGCCGTGCGGGCGTCAAATTTATACTTTGATGCACGGCAGCGCAAACCACAGGTGTAAGTAATTTTTTTTTACGCACACCTCAGTGTCACGTCGTAAAGGAAAATGACGGTAACGCGGCGGAAATGACTGAGCCAATTTACGACACCACAAACCGGATATGCAGTGTTTTTTTGACGGAATAGCGTCAAAATTCCCCGGAAACAAAGCCATTTCATCAGAGGAGAGCCAAAATGGATCCCAGATGCCTGTACAGACCCCAGGAAGATGACAGACCAAGAACCAGCCAGGAGAACCCACACAAGAACCAGGACAGGGAGAAGAAGAAAAGAAAGTGTCGCTTCAGTGCAGAGGAGCAGGAAATCCTGGTAAAAGAGGTGACGGAACACCAGCACCAACTGTTTGTCACCTCAAAGTTGCCAATCAGTAGGAGAGAGGCAATATGGCAACAAATTGTTCACAAGATTAACAGTGTGGCAGAAGTACGCAGAACAGTCATCGAGTGCAAGAAACACTGGCATGAATGTAAGCGAAGGACCAAGGAAAAGATGGCCAGGAACAGGAAGGCAGTACTGCAGATTGGAGGTGGGAGTCCACCACTGCAGGATGCCCTGGACCACATGGAGGAGATGGTGGCAGCCGTCATCCCTGAGGAGATCGTCACAGGGATTCAAGGACAGGACAGTGCAGACTACCGGGAGACAACGCACATGCAGGGTAAGTCGCATGGGGAAATAAAATGCACTAGTGTCATCTAAAACCGGGGGGGGGGATACTGACTACAAAGTCATCATATACATGGAGTGGCATGGTCTGTACAGAGAAAAGCTAGGGCACACCATTCCACAACACCTACAACAGTTCCATGGGTGTATGCTGCCATGCCAACCATGTAGCAAAGGTAAAGCCACGCCAGGAGGGAAGAGCACAACGTCAAACTGACATCCTGTCACACGTCAGCCACTATACCCCCTACATTAACTAGGGCCCAATTAACAACCTCTAGCCACACCGACAACTGGAATGTAACAGTGACAACATTTGCCACTACCACCTCCGCTGTTTGTGCAGCTCAAGTAGCCAATGGCAGTAACGTCCCCATGGATCATACACACCTAAATTAGAGGGTTTATGATGACAACGTTAACAATCCCCTGAAACAAGAAAAATGTTCCAGTCCTGTCAAATCTGAATGCCCATAGTTGCCGCAAACATCAGCCAATGTCATCAACATTAGGAGCTACACAGCACTAAGGTCACACCCATGCTGCATATGTCAGGGTCCATCCTGAGCCTGGGTCACAATGCAACATCCCAAATGTCATACTGCTCAGACAACAGCATTGAGGGGGAGGACACATGTAACTGGTCACAGCAATACACCTGCACAGTCAGAGGAGGAAATAGGACACTGCTACGACTATCAGGGCAATCCAATGTACCACACATTCCCCTACATCAGCTGTACACATTACCAATGCTGACATCCATATCGTGCCATAACAATGCTAGGCATAGTATACACCACATTTCAACTACATATAATTGGATGTGAAAGATCAGAGCATGGGGCAGGTCCATATTGTTAAGTGTGCTGCTAGTGCCATCAGAGCACCCACAGCCAGTGAAAGGTCTCACCATGAGAATGGATGTAGACGGAGGGTTGAGTAGGAAAAGAAGGTGGCAAATCACTATTTGGCCAAAAACCAACACCTAAAGGAGATGATGCCGACAAGTCTAATAACTTACCACAATACTTGTGACATGCAGGTGGGGCATAGGTGTGGGAGAATGTCCATCTGAAAGACTGGATCAATGAACAGGAACCAAGATCACAATGTGAGATCATCACAAGGCAGGCATGTCACATCACTAATGCCACAACACAGACACTAATTGTACCCTATTTCATTGCAGAGGATGATGGATCTCCTGCGGATATGCCTGCCCAGGACTACCCTGATGACATGGATGACGAGCTGACAAACATCAGCCACCAGACCCTCCAAGATGTCCTTGGAACCCTCCAGACCCCACCTTCAGTCACAAGGAGGAGCACAGAACAAGCAGCTATCACAGAGGACCCACCCACCACCCCAATTGTAAGACCTGCCAGCTCCAATACAGCTGAGGACTCAGGTGACACAGGCACCAGCTTTTAGAGAACTGTAGTCGGAGTACAGCAGGAGCTGGCCAAGGAGGTGCGGGTGGGGATTCAAAATATGGCAGCCAGCCTTGAGGGGATGCGTTCGTGCATGATGGCATCTGCAGATCAGGCAGCAGCCATGCAAGCGCTAACATCCATCCTGCAAGGGTTACAACAAACTGTAAAGGAATTCACCACTGCAGTAAGGGAGTTGCCACAACACCTCGCACCCCAAACCTTCCACTGCATGCACGAATGCAATCATGACCCCCTCAGGGCAGACATGGCTGCCTACCATCGTGATGTGGCAGCTATTCTTAAGAACCAGCAGATCCTCCTTGCAGCAGTACTGCCCATAAGACCCCCACAGGTAGCAGCTACCGGGATGTCTGACTCCACGTCTTCAAACACTGAGGTGTGTGTTGCCTCTTCACAACCACCAGCACCAAGGACAGAGGAGGCAACACACACATCAGAAGATGAAGACATGGAACAGATCACCTTCACACGTAAAAGTACCCGGAAGCACTAGTCCCTGCCACATGGCCACCTATTACCAAGGTCCTGCACTTGGAAACATTCCAGTCTTGCAACAACTGTACTCAAGCACTGTTCTGCAAACCACGGTCTATCTTGTCAGCCTGCCTTATGATTGTCTCTCACTTACTCATTGGCAAATCCTGTCCCTCTGTACTGTCTTACACATCACCCCAACATGTCCAATGAATTGTCCTTTAGAAATTGTGTATGATCACAATGGAAGATGTCACTATAATGGACTCAAAATCATGGACAATGTACATATAGCACTACAGCACTTTTCAATAAATAGCACTTACACAACCACTTTGTCTCTGTGTAATGTGACACATCAACTGTGCAGTAGACCACTGAATTTTGCCTCCTGTCAAATTACATAGCTTGTCAATACAACTGTCCTGAAATAATGTAGTCTGCTAACTATGCACAGCTGCCTGGTTTCTACCATACTCTGCCCTTCATGAGGGTAATATCTGATGAATCGAGAAACTATACACCATAATGCTGTGTTGGACAGAATAATGCTTCCTCAAGGGATATCTAAGCCATTAAATATTGCCTTCAAAATGTTGCCTCCATGCAAAACTAACACATATAACATTGCCCACAAATCTAAGCGAACAGTCACCAAACTGCATGAATGGAGGTGTCTGAGTTTACATCCAAATAAGTAATCATGCTGAACAGTGTAACAAATGATCTATGTGAGTCATGAACACTATACTACAAGAGTGCTTACTACCACTCACCTTATAAGGGTTTCCTTGAAAATCAGACTGCAGTCAGACATAACACAGTGTCCCCAATAGCAAATCTGGAAGCACTGTATGTGACATTGAAAGTATACTTATTGAAAAAAACACGTTGGGATTCAGAGCAACTGTGATTGGTGGTTGCAATGAATGGTCTAATCTGTGCAAGGTTGCTTTGGGGTAGCTGTCAATGTTACAGCTAATTTGGGATCTGTTTGTAGCATAGGACACAAATTGTAATACAAAAGAAATCATGTACACTCATGCCAAGGCCCTGATCTACAAGCATGTCACACATACTGTAAAGGGTTTACTACATATTTATTAAACTGTAAAAACAGAAGAGAAAACTCTGGGAAAAGCCTTACCTAACCTACCCTAACTACTCATTACCCACAACTGTCCCTAACTAACCTAAGCTAAACTTACTTCTAAACATCAAACGCCGACCCCCCCCCCCACCCCCCCCCCCCTTATGAGACGGGACACAGGGAGGACGACAGATACTAACCTAAACACATACTATCCTATACTAAACAAATATATATTTTTATGTATTTTTTGAATTTTTATATATTTATTTTTTTAAACATACAAGAACCCCAACATTGCCCCCCACCCACCCACACACTCAAAAAGAAACAGTATAAATGATCCAGCCCCCAACCCCCATCCACTAACACTAACTAAACTAACAGCCTATACTAACCTAACACTAAGCCCCCTAAACCCACAAAGTATAAGAAAAAGGAAAGAGGAGTGAGGGGAGGGAATCATGTCCGTCAACATGTCTATGGGCTGGCCCTCCGGAGGGTCCGCTTGATTGACCGTACCCGCCGGTTTACATGTCGCACCTCCTGCTGCAGTTGACTCATTTTACGCAGGACACCGTCCAATTTATGCTGCATTTCACCAAAAGCAGCAGGGTCAATAGCTGCAGCTGGGGTGGTCTGGGTGCCAGCTGAGGAAGTGTGGGGCCATGTAGTGTCCATGGCTGTGGGCTGCCCTGCAGGTGGTGCTGTGCTAGGGCCTGTAGCACTTGCTGAGGTGGTTGCCGCTACTGTGCCAGCTGTTGGTGGTGCCACCTGGGTGGTAGTGGTGGTGGTGCTGGTGGTGGCTGTGGTGAGCAAAGAAGGGCCGCCTTGTGGGAATGCCCTCCAGGCTCCGGAGGCCCCTTTGTGCCGGTATCTGCGGGCCATTCTTCGGTACCCAGACTCTACCTGAAGTATGTGCTGGTACCTCATTGCCCGCATTTGAAATTCCCGCACCTGGATGGGTGTCATATTTGCAGTTGTGAAGACAAATAGAAAAACTAATATTAGGAACTGCATTGTGTGAAATGGCACAAGAAGTAAATCAGACAATACATCTACTGTACTTGTAACAGCTCATATCATCATACAGATCATTGATTGTCCCTGAGGAAGTACATGGCAGGCCAGCCTACAAAGGTCATATCACACATAGCACGTCCAAACCCTACAAGATGGGAAACTGGCATGTTTTGGCATCATAGTTCTGCCAGTTGTCAGCTAACAATCATGCAGCACATCCTCCGCCAATGCCAGTGCTACAAATTTCCTTGTACGAGATGGAAATCTAGGGCAACATGAACTGCAAGTTGTAAATGGACTTGCTAGTATAGTACTCATGTGGGGAAAATGTGTGTATACTAGGTTCAGACAAAAGATCTACTGATTTTCATGTCTGTGTACCAAACTTGTATCATCAGTACTAGGTACACTATTCACAAACCCATGCCTGTGTTTGAGGGTGGGGGTGGAGAAACAACTAACAATTGCAAACAACATGGACACCCAGGAAGCTTAGGAAAGCTGGACATGTGTTTGGCTCTACACACACACCACAGGTAAGGTGTATCTACAAATAGGAGACAGCAAACCCTTGACCAATCCCAGCGCCACACATGTCTGGAAATGCAGACCTTTTGTCCGCATCATATACTTCCAGTAAGCCATGACTTACAACAAACACAGAGATGCAAGAACACCCCTGGCCATGAGTTGCATGCACACGTAGACCATTGCACTCTAGTGCCACGTACTCATAGCACTACATGTGGAGCTACATGCTGCTAGGAAGTTCAACCTACAGTTTAATAAGTACATTAGTGAATTGGGAAGCAGAAGTCTGTGGGTAAGCATTTAACAGCCCCATTCTGGGAGAATGTGGGTCTGACAGGCGGACTAAATCACAGATTAGGTCCAGTGCGCCTCTTGCTGATACAAGTGTTATCCACATTACTCATCCCCATTCACATTGCGGGCCTACAGGACTGACCTAGAATCCCTAAATAAGACAAGAGGATAAGGATTGGCCAACTCAAAGATGGTAATAAAATGAAAACTCAATCATGGAACAAAACAAATGATTGGCAAGTGCATCACACCTTGCTATGTGTTTAACACGCAGGAGTCCATCACACATCACCAGCAAACACAACATATAACAGACATATCAACACTTACTGGAGTTGTCTCGGTCCTCAAATGTAGCCACTTCGCCAACAGTGTAGGGTGGGGGTCCACCTGTAAGGCATAGAAGGGAGAAATGTGCTCAAATTCTGTGCTCTCTCCAACAATTCCAAAGACAAATACTATGTGTAAGATAACATAAGTAAGTAAAGCCACTCAGACATGATGATACTGCATCCGATATAGCACGGCTAACATGTACATACCATGGGTCTCCTGTGAGTTTCACACACATATCTGCACACATGCAGTGGCCCTGTCATGTGGTGGCAAACATGCTCTTTCATTAGTGAGCAGACATAATAATGGAGTGTATTCATCTCATCATGTGTATCCAAGAGAGACATCCAAAGCCACTTTCCTTGGGAGTGCATTACCAGTCAAACAGCCATTGTGCCCATGACAAATTTATGACACACAGGTACAATGCACAGAGGGTCAGGGACAGTTGTAAGCCCTCATGTTGTCACAGTTTCTTCATTTGATGTGGCCCAGCTTTGATGAGTTGCACCAACCATAGAGATATGAACCCATGTGCATACCTTTGCCCAGCCATCCGTAAATGAAAGGTGGAACAACAAACACCAAATACCAGCCTATGATGTTAGCGGAGGGCAGCTTGGACTTGTCCCTTATGTCTCCAAATCCAGATCTGACATGTATCCGAAATGACAAAGGGCCACAATAATCCTTAGGATTTTTAGAATTTCCGTGATCGCTTTCCTTACACACTCACCAGACACACATGAGACAAATGCTTGGGCCACATTGCTATCATCAATTGACGTGAAGCCTGCACTCATTTTCAGCCTCATGTAGTGTTTCAAAAGTCAGTCTAGCTGTTTCGTCAACAAATGTTGGTAACGATTTGAAAAATCTATACCTCACAGGCAAATGTGAACTATATCTATACAAAATTGGCTCCGGATCTGTGTTGCTGTTTGACACAAAGGCAGCACCAACTTACATTAAGCAAAAGTATTCAGTAAGTTTGCAGAGCACTCGCTTCCTAACAGCTAGCAATTGTGGTCCTTAACATAGTACATAAATGACCCTGTATGTTTCCAAAGCATTCCACACACTCAACAACATTGCCTGCAGATATTGTAGAAATCATCTGATGTCACTACAGAGCATTTAATCGTGCACATGTACATGATTTGTCCTCACCAACAGGGCCACCAATCACAATGCCCAGGTGGTCCAGCAGATCTTGCTCCCTGGAGATGAGGTCAGCCCAGTGGTGCTTCAGCTGGTGGTCATTCCTTGGTGTCCGATAGATGCGTTGCAGGTGATGCAATACCTTTCCCCACCGGAGCCTCCGTGCCTCAGTGTGATAACCCTGTATCACCCGCACACCTACTGAATTTTTTATTCACAAAATGACAAGAAATGGACCACACAGGAGACAAAAGCACAATTTGACCAGACAAAACTCTCAACACAGCCACACAGTCTAGAAGAATCACAGACTGCAAAGTGAAAGGGAAAGTACACCCACTGTACATAATCTGTAAACAGGATGTCCTATTACATCACTTCCTGCTTAAAATGGTGGCCGTTTTTATCGTTCTGCGTCCAAAAATGTTGAGGCATACAGTCTGGACATCATATTTTTCGACGCACAGGAATTTTCTGAGGTACAGTGTGGAAGAGTCAATGGTGTTTTCAGGGCATTATGCGTCATTTTTCGGGCATAAGCATAATTTTTTTACGCATATGCGTCAAAATTTCAGGGCATTAACTGGGTTTGGGTAATTTTACCATCTTAATGTTATGTAACATTTGTGACACAACTGAGATAGGCTGATTGCACCCACTTTGGTCTTGACGGTGTATGGGCACATGTGAGACATCATACTACTGCGGACCATGATCCGCTAGTTCATTAACAGGATTTTTACTCTTGGCTGACTCACTAGATGGCCATATGTGTGGCCTACATATATGTATTGCACAAATTGGGCATGTTTGGCGTCAGGAGAAGATAGCAATGTGACGCACATAAGTACAATTCCTCAATGCCTATGGCTCAATGTGTGTGCATTGGCTACTAATGTAGTTGTTGACCCAGTGTGTGTGCATCACAAGATGCATTATTGCACATATGCTTGTATGAATGTGAAGTCAATGTGTCCAACCCTCAGATGCAAGTCAGTGTGGAAATGAGAGAGGACATGTGTTAGTCATACATGTAGCAACATCAGTTGTGTGCACTTCCAAGATTTTGGGTAACGTAGACACCACAAATGACAAAGCATGCACCGGATAGATGGCAAACGCTTGTTCATGTCAATGGTCCAAAATTTGCCCATCACATGTCCTGGAAATTTGGATACTGCTTCCTAGGCACTTGTTGGTGAACCCACTGTGAGTCAGGAACATGTACAGACTAAGTGGGTACCATGTTATTGACACGGAAAGCCAAAGGTGAACCACAAATGTAATATGACGCCACAGTTGTGGTCATATGACTGAGCCACAACTCTCCTGTTGCAGTTGTGGACCAGGAGACAAGGTAGCACATGGCCACATATTTCCAGTGATTCAGAATATTTTTAGGGGTTTATGTTGTCACAGTTACGTCCAGGTCTCATCATGAGTCAGTGGCGGCTATTCCTGTATCTACTGAGTATCCTTCGGAGATCAATGGAAGTAAAGCCAATGAGGACATGAGAACCTACATGGGGATGGTCCCACCCTGTCACTGCAGAAGTGTTATGAGACTGTCAAAAGGGCAACCTTGGTGTGCTGAGTGAGATCATATCTCAGGAGTCATGTTCCGGCAGGTGTCATTACAACATTTGTACACAGGTTGGCCTGTAAAGTTCCCACTGCATCTGGGAACATCATAGCCTCTGTGTTGATTAATCTTGCAGCTATTCAGAACGCACAAGCAATCAATATGTTGTGAGCAATCTGATTCAGTGTGTGAACTGTCAGGGTCCTAACATGTGTGGAATTTTCATGCACATTATCAGAGGTTGCTGGTTCTGCTGGAGGCACCATACCTAATCCCTGCATACGGCCCTGGTACACTGTCACACTTTGTCGCTCATGCATAAATGAGACCCAGACAAGGGATAGGCCATGATTTGGGTATTTGGAGACAAGTTCACAATTATGGTACAATCAAAAAAGCAGATTATGCTATACAATGTATTCGAGTATGAATTGAGGAGGCACCTGACAAAATACCCTCGGAGGAATGTGAGGGTTGGGAAAGCAAGTTTGCTACATATGTAGCTACAAGGAACCTTTAGGGTAATGCACAGACAGGTGCCAGTCAGGCTGACAGGTTGCAGGGTCAATCAGGATCCAGCAATTTCACAAGGTACATACTCAGTGGTCTGACTAAGACTGGTCGGATGAAGAACAAGACAGTTGACATGGAAAACTGTGTTTGTCCTGTGTTTTGGAAGGTGACACAAAAACCCAAGGGCTGTGTTACACGGCTTATTTTTCTAGCAATGCATAACAGTGTAATCCATAAAATGGCAGCTTCTATGCTGTTCCCAGCATCTGAAAGGGCAGTGCATGTTCAAATGGGTGGTCCGCATGGAGGTGCTCACAGGTGTGTGCTGCATCAGTTTCTCACAAGTGCGGTAGGTGAGATTTGAGTTCAAATGGCCAACAGTACCTTTCACATGGGAAGCAATCTACAGCTTATAAAAGGGTTTAGAAACTACAAGCCAGTGCATTATTTGACCTGACGTCCATGCAGTCAGATGTACTATGACTATGGCATGCCATACGAAAGGGTGAAGCACACTGGATTACTATTGTTAGTCTGTGTGGGTGTAGAGGAGGGAATATCTGGGTACACATATTACCATTCCAGGGACATCTTAAGACAGGTGGTGTGAGACCAGGAGCATGGGTTTGTCAGGAGTTAGGGCATGGGCTGACATGTACATGGCATGTCATGTGCGCAATGCTTATCATAGGTGTGGCACTTTTGCTGTCCATGTTCTGCTTATATGGAACTCTAGTCACAGATAGTCCTTGTAAAGATAGGTGCAGTACGACTTACTGCTGTCACGGGTTTTGTCATACATTCCTGTTACCAATGCTATAGCACATCCACTGGCTCATGCATGTGGCATTTTTTTCCCTTATTGACTGATGGTGTCTTAGTTGTGTGCCATATGCTGCGATGGACCATGTTGCCAACATGTATGTGTGAAATAGGCGTGGTCCTCTGCTATTGTCCTTCAAAGGTGAAATGTACAGGATATATGTAATTTACAGTGTGTGTGTATGTGACTGTTGTATAATACACATCACAATTGCTTTGGCATTTTCTGTGTCCTGATCGGTATGTCAGCAATGCTCCATGAGGCTACACTCTTATTCTGATAGTTAGAGATAAAGGTGAGCAAAAATGAGTAGCCAGACCATGATATGGTGATCATTATCAGTGTTTATTTACATATGTTGCTACAGTGGTGATGGTGAGTTGTTTCAAAAGAAATTGTTCATAATATGTTGGCGCCTACGCAATCCAGCAGCTGTGTTTTGTTTTGTTGTTCCCCCTCATGTTGCAGGCCAGCATCCTCCTCTTCCTCCTCTTCAGGCATTTGTGGCTGTGGTTCTAATAGGGGAATGTTCCTTCGTGTACAAATGTTGTGCAGGATGGCACTTGTTAAAATGATCTTACAGACCATTTCTGGTGAATATAGGAGGCTGCCACCAGTGATGTCAAGGCACCTGAATCTCGACTTGAGTATGCCAAAGGTCCTCTCGACTATGGTGCGTGTCCTCCTATGTGCCTCATTGTAGGCACGCTCTGCAGCAGTGCTTGGGTTGCCAAATGGTGTCATAATCCATGGCTGGATCTCATACCCCTGATCAGCTGAAAGAGAAAATGATTGGGATCATGTTGACGTAACTTGCCCCATTCATATCACCTTGCATGGCAGTAGTTGTCTTGTGTTGTCTGTGGCTCTTTTGTGTTATTGTGTTGATTCATAGGCTTCTAGGATTTACCATCTGCATTGGGTTGTTCCCTTGGCTGAACGAGTGTTTGCCTGCTGACCGGTTGTCAGCTGTATGTTTTGGGATTTTTTAGTACAGTGTGCACTCCCTAGCATTGTGACTTGTGATACAGGTGTCCGTGTGTCTACACTGGGGGTGAGATGATAGTTCCATACACAGATTCAATTTGACAGTGGTGGTAGCAAGTTAGCATCTATGTACCCTGGACATCCCATACCTTTAGACATATGCAATGGATTAATTTAAACATCAGTGAGACGCTTACATTTTGCAAGGTGACAATTAGCCAAAGCTCTCCTTACGTTGTGATCATTCACGTATTGACATTAGACTGTACACTGATTTCAGATGTGTGACTCTTTCACTGCAGACCTATCAAACATGGCTAGCGGTGTCACAACCTCAGTGTGTTCCTGTCCACATGTTGCTGTCGTGGTGTATGTGTTGTGTGTCCTAGAGGGTTGCTGTGCTGTGTGTGTATATAAGTAGGTTTCTGTACTTACCAACAAGTAGTCCATCGCCATATCGTCCATCCTGGAAGTGTTGATTGATGGTACAGTGACGGAAGATGAATGAGTCATGGACACTCCCAGGATACTTTGCCACGATGTTGGAGATCAATCCTTGGTGATCCACAATGGCCTGCACATTGATGGAGTGTGTGTGCTTCCTGTTGCGGTATAGGTGTTCAGTTGCAGCAGGTGGCACAAGCCGTACATGTGTGTAGTCAATGGCACTAAGTACGTGTGGGAATCCATTAATGAGGTAAAACCCCTGTTTGGTCTCCTGCTGCTTCTGCTGTGTGTTTGGGAAGCAGATGTGGCAGGGAGTGAGTCCGATGATGGCATCCAGTACTTTGGGAAAGAATGCAGAGAATGATGTCTGTGATATCTTGGCAACCAGGGCGCCAGTGGTTTGAAAGTAGCCACTTGCCAACATGTGAAGTACAGCTAGCAGCTTGGTTTCTGTTGGGATGGTGCGGGGTGTCAACTGTGGCTCAATGTTGCGCAGCAGCTGCTGAATGGCCTGCCAGTTCAACCTGTACCTTTGGATGATGTCATGTTCCCTGAGGCCATGAAGGGTTGTCCTGGTGCGGAATATCCTCTGCTGCCTTCTGTGTTGCCTTTGGGGTCCCCGCTGGTGTTGTGGTAGCTGCTGTTGCTGTGCTCTGCGTCTGCGTGCACACTGGATGAGAAGCACCTCCATGTCTCCCTTTTGCAGCTCTGCTGTTGCTTCTGTGTGTTCTGATTAAATACAGGTGCGTTTGCCCCATTTTAACGTCTACCCTGACCCAGGCGTTAATTTTTGACGCAAATCGGGCTGTGCGTCATTTTCCAACTCCGCCTCCCGGTTGTGCGTGATCTTTGCCTGGAAGCATAAATACGACACACAGGCGTTTAAGTCATTTTTTGGACGGGAACACCTACCTTGCACAGGATTAACGCAAGGCGTTTTCCTGCATCCAGAAAATGACATACACGGAGGGATTTTGACATCCGCGGGCTCGGGCGTCAAAGTTTAAATATGGGGCAAGGTTTGCGCCGAATGTGCGTCAAAAGGTTTGACGCACATTCGGCGCAGAGAGAGTATCAATATGCCCCTAAGTATTACAGTTGAGTTCAGAAATTTTGTCTTTATAATTGTGAAATGGGTGTGTCATACATCGCTGATTATAAAAAAAAATTAGAGACTGGCATTTATTTTGGTATTTCAGAATCCCATGTATTATAATTATAATTGTCCTGCCAGGAAGAGGAATTCTATTTGATTGTGGACTAGAATTAGCATCAAGTCGAGGAGAAGGATGCTCCTCACAGTGGCAGGGTGGGGGTAAGCTACAAAGCACGGTCTGTTACTCACTTCCCTCACCACACTTTGCAGCAGCAATAATGTATCCTCACCTCGAGAAGGGCAAACAAATTAGTTTTTTTTATATCCTTCGTCATCCGAGCTGGACAAGCAATACTACCCTCAACTCCCTTTTCCCCTACTAAGAACGATGGGATGGTCACCACATGCATGTACTGCAAGTCCTAAATAACTAATGACTACCATCAATAATATTTCCAACTGCAACTCATTTACAGACATACCTCACCACCACCATACCCCATCATTCTACCCCATTAAATTTCCTTTGACCAAATTGATAAGATGGCTGAGTCAGATGATTTCTCCGGCCACATGTATGAAGCATTTCATTCTTACTATTTAAGTAGAAATCGCAAGAATACTAAACATGTATCTCAATAATATTTCCCTGGACCACTAAACAGATCATCATGGCACACCCTTAGACAATCCACTAGTGGACCTAAAGATCCTAGCAAACTATTTGGCTGATAAAAACTACTTTTTCGTAGTAAAACTTTACAAAACATGTGTGACTACACAATTACAAAAAAAAATATGAATACTCACCTCTTACATACAGAGCTACTGGGCTTCAATGGCATTAGAGGAAACAAAAAATACTGTGCTGAATATCAGAGACAGGAACTTCATCACCAAGAATGAAGATGAACAAACTCCCCTAATAAATGTTGGCTTCTCAGTAGCCAAAACCATAGTAATATATGTGGTAGTGCTTAAAATGCTAGAGGAATCGACATAAGTGTCCAGAAGTACTTTGAAAACAGCTGCCAAGCAAAGGTTGAATCTCCATGAATCAAGACCCTCTTCGCAGGTTCTAGTCTCTAGGCGGCGGCTTGCGTAAAAATGTTTATCGCCGGCTAACGCCATTCCTACGCGCCATGCGGACGCCTTATTTAAGGAATTACATTAGCCGGCACTGCGGACTGGTCAGAGTAAAAAAAAAAATGACTCAAACCAGGCAGCGTCGGCATAGGAGAAAATGGGGGTTATGCATCAAAAAATGGTGCAAGTCAGGTTTAAGGTAAAATCATGACGCACAACCACCATTGAAATGACTCCTGTCTTAGCAAAGACAGGAGCCATGCCCCCTTGCGCAATGGCCATGCCCAGGGGTCTTCTGTCCCCTAGGCATGGCCATTGGGCACAGTGGCATGTAGGGGGGCCCAAATTAGCCCCCCCCATGCCACTTTATAAAAAAAAAAAAAAAAAAAAAAAAAAAAAGACTTACCTCAACTTACCTGGGATGGGTCCCCCCATCCATGGATGTCCTCCAGGGGTGGGCGAAGGTGGCAGGGGGTGTCCCTGGGGGCAGGGAAGGGCACCTCTGGACTCTGTCCATGGTCAGAGACCATGGAAGTGAGCCCACGGATCCCTTAACGTCTGCCCTGACCGAGGCATTAAAAAACAGCGCACATCAGGCTGTGTGCCATTTTTTAAGGCCCGCCCTCTCCTGTGCATCAAAATGACGCAGGAGTATAAATAAGGCGCACAGGCCTTAAAGTTATTTTTTGAGCGGGAACGCCTACCTTGCATGCCATTAACGGAAGGCAGTTTCCCGCATCCAAAAAATGACTCACACAGAGGAATTTTGACATCTGCGGGCTCGGGCGTCAAAGTTTAAATATGGGACAAGGTTTGCGCCGAATGTGCGTCAAAATTTTTTATGCACTTTCGGCACATACAGAATATAAATATGCCCCTCTGTTTGCAGTCCATCTAGTCTCAAGTATAGAAGACTGCAGTACAGGAGGTGGTTTCTTATCTCTGCAAAGCCAGATTGTGAACCTTAAAAGATACTGTAGGAAAGTCCTCCTTTTTGCCCTGGTCACCCCCACACTTTTTGGACAGGTACTGGTGGTTACTGACTCTTGGCTGTGCCCTGGGTGCTGCTTACCAGTCCCAGGGCCAGTGCTCTGTGTAAAGTGGATATGCAAATTATGCTAATTATAATTGGCTAAGTCAACCTACCTATAAGTCCCTAATATATGGTAGGGCATGTAGGTTTAGGGACCCCAGCATAGGTGCACTGCTGAGGTGCCCAGTGTCATTTTAAAGGCAGGCCTTCCTTGCTGGCTACTTTTAAATATTCGACTTTAAAATTAAAAGTAGTTCCAAAGTCTTAAACTACCTTATTTTTACATATAAGTCACCCCTAAGGTATGCCCTATGTGCCCCTAGGGCTGGGTGCCATGTAACTATA
This sequence comes from Pleurodeles waltl, assembly GCF_031143425.1. NCBI lineage: Eukaryota > Metazoa > Chordata > Amphibia > Caudata > Salamandridae > Pleurodeles > Pleurodeles waltl. Next base: position 701,874,425 of record NC_090442.1, read on the forward strand.
AGCAGGGACCTTATACAAATAGTTGTATAAGCCCTGGTGAGGTAAAAACAGCTGAATTTGTTTTTCCCTCATTTTAGTGAATGACCTTCATAGGCTAGAATGGGGAGACTTTATTTTAATTTTAAAAGTCCCCTTAAGTGACAGATACAAAGAGTTTGGTGTCATATTAATTGTTATAATAAATCCGACAACTTCCAGTTGTTGGATTTAATATAACTTGTTCAGCTAAAGAGTTTAAAACTTTACCTGAAAAGTTGCCAACTTCAGCCCTGCATTGTTTTTGCTGCTGTGCTCTGATTGGCCAGCCTCTGGCAGCCTGGCCAGGCTGGCTTGATGAGGTGTGAAGTGGCCTGACTTCACACAAAGATGTGCCTGTGGGAGGGGATCTCCCCTCAGATGGTGAGGCAGGAAGGGGGAGGGCTGCCAAACTGGTCTTCAAAGGTAGAGAAGGACATTTGGAGCAACCCAGCAACACCCCCACATCCTGCAACCCCAGACAACTAGGTGCCCCCTTGATTAGATTAGGAGAGGGCAGGAGAGGGGTGTGTATGATTTTTAGCCACACAAGTAGGTGGGCTCAGCCAGATGTAACCTCCAAAAATCACTTTGAGCCATGATGGAGTTTTGAGGAATGTTGCCTCCTGGGATTAATTTTTGCCACACTTCCCAGGAAGTGGTCATCACAGGGGGAAGGACCCTGCCCCTGATTGGAGAACCAGGACCCCACTGTTTTTCACCCAGGAGCAAGGATAAAACTGGCAGACCTGCACCCACACCTCAGATCCCCATCAGATTCCAACAAGGAAGAACCAAAGGAGGAGAAGGACTGCCCTGCTGGACCTCTGGCCTTCACCTGGACCCTGCACTCTGAAAGACTGCGCCAGCTGCACACTTGGGCTTCACCACAAGAAGGACTTTGCCTGGCTTCAACTGGTTCAAGGATGGAATCCCTGTTTGCTACAGGTGAAAAATTGCTAACCAGAGTCCATTGCACCAACTCCTGAAGAAATCAACCAGCTGACCACTGTCCAGTGGCCAAAAAGGAGTTTGCACCAGGTGGATTCTGGGAGTTGTAGTCCACACCCCCAAGGATCATCTCAGAGCTTCTGGAAACTTGGGGTGAGCTGTGGACCCCAAAAGAACCTTAAAGGAACATCTGGGAGAAGATCCAGAAGTTTGGAGAACTTTAAAAAGAAAAAAGCTCCATAGAGGGACCGACCCGCCGCAGCAACTCTAGCCGGCTTGCCTCAACCGCGACCCAGTCTGATTTGCAGGTTCGTCCCGGTGAAGAAAATCTCCAAAAAAGAGACAATGGGCCAGATGTAGGAAGTTCAGAATTTCTGAATCGCAAATTTGGATGCAGAACGGTGTCTCAGACACAGTTTGCGAATCGCTATGGGGTCGCAAAGACCCACCTCATTAGTATTAATGAGGTGGGTCGCATTTTGCGACCCCATAGCGAGTCCCTCCACTCACAGGGATGGTGGCCTGCTGAAGACAGCAGACCTCCATGTCTGTGACTGCTTTTTAAATAAAGCTGTTTTTTTTTTTGTATTGCAGCCCGTTTTCCTTAAAGGAAAATGAGTTGCAATACAAAAAAAATAACGAAACCATTTGTTTTTGTTTTTTTCAGAGCAGGCAGTGGTCCATTGGACCACTGCCTGCTCTGAAAAAACCTTTTTGGCAACATTCACAAAGGGGAAGGGGTCCCCTAGGGACCCCTTCCCTTTTGCGAATGGGTTACCACCAGTGTGACACTGGTGGTAACTGCCAAATGCTTTGCGTCCGCGGTCACAAAGCAATTTAGCATTGCGATGCGAGTCGCAAATAGGAAGGGGACACCCCTTCCTATTTGCGAGTCGCATTCAAAATGTGAATGAGCATCGCGATGAGCATTTTGCATGGCGCAAACTGTGATTTTCACAGTTTGCACCATGCAAAATGCTTCCTACATCTGGCCCGAAGTCAGAACGTAGAAAGTTGACCAGCACCTCCCAGCCAGCGTATCCAAGGAGGGCTCCAAGGACTTCGGGTCAAGATCCAGGTTTACCCCGGTCGAAGGATTTTGACCTCAAAAAAACAACTAAGTCCGAAGGCAAAAATCCCCACCGAGGGCTCCCGCAATGCGTACCCGGAGAAGAGTTCCATGAGGTCAGATTGGACAGGCAGGTTCGTCCCACTGAAGAAAATCTTCAGAAAAACGACTAAGTGCGAAGGTAAACTTTTGACCGAGGCCTCCCGCAGGCTGTACCTGAGCCGGGCTCCATCGCGGTCGGCCTTAAACTTTAACTTTGCCCTGGTCGAGGTGCGACCAGATGACCAGATTGGCGCTTTTTGTTTTTAGGCGCAAGAAAACAATACTTCTTTAAAAATTCATATCTCTGGTTCCCCTTATCCGATTTAATTTGTTTTTGTGTCATTTTAAAGATAAAAATATAATCTATTTTCATAATTTGGTTTTGGATTTTTAAACTGTTTCCTGTATTTTATTTAATTACTGTTTTGTGATATTTGAATCCTTTGCACTCTGTCTCCTAAGTTAAGCCTTGCCACTCATTGCCAAGCTTCCAAGGGTTGAGCTGGGTTTAATTTACTGAGACCTAACTGGACCTAAGTGGAGGTTGGTGGCCTATTGCTAAGTGTAGGTACCTACCTGCCCTTACCAATAACCCATTTTCCAACAGATACGCGTATACGTTACTTGTTCTGACAAAGAGTCCAATAAACTATGCTTCCTAAATTAATGTGCCACATTTTTCTGTATAACTTAGAAGTTTGGTCACTTTTTCAAACACACAATAATGGTAACTGGTGTCCCATCATAAACCATTTTAAAACTCTTTTACCTGTTTGAGCAAAAACATTTTATTATTAATTTGTAGCTGATGGTGTATTACGTAATGCCAAGTACCACAAATAATAAAGACTAAACAATATGAGAGATGAAAAATCACATACTTTCAGTGGCTCTAGACAACCTGCAATGTGTTGTTACGTAACTGTGCAACCATGTGCTTGATGACCACAATTCATGTTTTATTATTTCTTCCTAGATCAGTATGTCTCTCTCACTGAAGGTCAACACCATGCTAAACATGTGGAGGACCCATGGTAAAAGACCAGCAGGAGTTATTGACTATGCTGCATCATACCAAAATTGAAGCCAATGCAGTGGCGTTAGAAATGGGGTCTTTGGTTGGCAGTCAGGTTACACCCTATCAAAGCAAGGATCCTCACTCTAGTCAGGGTAAAAGAGAATCACCCTCAGCTAACCCCCCTTCATCCACTTGGTAGCTTGGCACAAGCAGGCAAGCTTAACTTCAGAGTGCTAGGTGTAAAGTATTTGTAACAGAACACACAGTAACTTAATGAAAACACTACAAAATGACAACACAGGTTTAGAAAAATAGAGAATATTTATCTAATCAAAACAAGACCAAAACAACAAAAATCCACAAGTCAAGTTATCAATAAAAATGCAAAAAGAGTCTTTATGTCATTTCAAACACAGTGCTAACGCTGTTAGCATTAAAATGTACCTTGGGTGAGTCAAATAACCCCGCATAGGCGAGTGTGCGTCAAAAAGGGCTTGCAATGCAGCGATATCATTCACGAGCAAGACCCTGCATCATTTCTCCTTCAATCAAGTTGGCATGCGTTGTTTATTATCTCTGCAGGAGAGCGGTGCGTCGATTAGAAACGCAGTCTCGGGTCCGGGCAGGCCTTTCGTTGTTTTTGCACGCCCAGCAATCTCTACATCACAAATCCTGCTGCACGATGATCCGAAAACCACTTAGCGCAGGTTGCGATCTCACCTTCCTCCTTCAGCGATGCTGGGTGTCATTTCTCTAGCCACGGACGTCAATCTTCCATTCGCGTTGCAGGCGAGCATCGATTTTCAGCCGTGAAGCCAATTTTTCAGCCGCAGATCGGAGTCACGTTGATCTTTTCCCTGCACTGCGGTCAGTGCGTGGATTTCTCACTCTTGGGCTGCCAGCTTCTCCTTTCAGAGTCCCAGGAACTGGATCGGTACCACTTGACAGAGTAGAAGTCTCAGCAGAGGCTCCAGGTGCTGGCAGAGAGAAGTCTTTGCTGTCCCCGAGACTTCAAACAGGAGGCACGCGCTAAATCAAGCCCTTGGAGAGTTCTTCACAAAAAGGAAGGCAACACAAAGTCCAGTCTTTGTCCTCTAGCACAGGCAGAAGCAGCAACTGCAGGATAGCTTCACAAAGCAGAGTCACAGGCAGAGCAGCTCTTCTTCCTCAGCTCTTCAGCTCTTCTCCAGGCAGAGGTTCCTCTTGGTTTCCAGAAGTGTTCTAAAGTCTGTGGTTTTGGGTGCCCTTCTAATACCCATTTTGCCCTTTGAAGAAGGCTTACTTCAAAGCAGTCTTTCATGTTTGTGAAAACCTGCCTTGCCCAGGCCAGGCCCCAGACACACACCAGGGGGTTGGAGACTGCATTGTGTAAAGGCAGGCACAGCCCTTTCAGGTGTGAGTGACCAATCCTCCCCTCCCTCCTACCACAGATGACTCATCAGGAAACGCGGACTACACCCCAGCTCCCTTTGTGTCAATGTCTAGAGAGAGTTGCAAACAGCCCAACTGTCGAACTGACCCAGACAGGGAATCCACAAACAGGCAGAGTCACAGAAATGGTTGAAGCAAGAAAATATTCACTTTCTAAAAGTGGCATTTTCAAACACACAATCTCAAAATCAACTTTACTAAAAGATGTATTTTTAAATTGTGAGCTCAGAGACCCTAAACTCCACATGTCTATCCGCTCCCAAAGGGAACCCACACTTTAATCATATTTAAAGGTAACCCCATGATAACTAATGAGAGGGACAGGCCCTGCAACAGTGAAAAATTAATTTAGCAGTATTTCACTGTCAGGACATAATATACATTACTATATGTCCTGCCTTAACCATACACTGTACCCTGCACTTGGGCTACCTAGGGCCTACCTTAGGGGTGCCTTACATGTAAGAAAAGGGAATGTTTAGGCCTTGCAATTGGGTACACTTGCCAAGTCGAATTTACAGTTTAAAACTACACACACACAGACACTGCAGTGGCAGGCCTGAGCCATGTTTACAGAGTTACTAATGTGAGTGGCACAACTAGTGCTGCAGGCCCACTAGTAGCATTTGATGTACAGGCCCTGGGCACCTTGAGTGCACTTTACGAGGGACTTACCAGTAAATCAAACATGCCAATCATGGATGACATACAATTTACACAGAGAGCATATGCACTTTAGCACTGGTTAGCAGTGGTAAAGTGCTCAGAGTTCTAAAGCCAGCAAAAACAGGTCGGAAAAAATAGGAGGAAGGAGGCAAATATTGGGGATGACCCAGCAAAAGGGCAAATTCAAACAAGAAGCCTTCCGCCAGCTGGTGGAGCTGAAGGAAGAGCAGGACTCCAAGCTGGCTGAGCAACACTACAGGTACCATGACCATGAGCAGTTGAATCACACTGCCCCCGTTTGCCACAGCCACGTCCAGCAGCTAATCACTCCCTATCCCCACATCCAGGGAGATGTTTGTTTATAAGATCTTGGAGGGATTAGAGACTTTGAAGAAGGCGCAAGAGTACATTAGGATTGCACAGGAGAAGCCTCAAAAAGATTTAGACAGCATTCTTGGGTACTTTTATTAATGTAAAGGCTGGTCTGTTGCAAGAGGTGCAAGTAGGTGTGAGATGGGGATGAAATAAGCTATGTTTGTGATTTTTAGTGTTTTGGGAGATGTCGGTCTGTTGCAGATATTGTGGGTAGGATGAGTTGGGGAAGATTATGTTAGGCTGGTCTTTGTTTAGTGTTTGGGTACGAGTTGGTATGCCATGGAAGGTGTGGGTGGGATAAGTTGGAGAAGGGGTAGTTTCGTTTTGTGCTTTTAAGGCATTTGGGGGTAACATGGGTGCAGTGGTTAACTGGGCTTTGTGTAAATAAATATGTTTGTATCATACCTAATGGTCTCTTCTTTTATTAGAGAAGTGTTTTGTTTCAGAGTTTAATCAGGAAAGTCCATCAAAGTACTGACAGAGGCCCAGGCATAAACTTGGGACATCACAAAGAACAAAGAAGTGCCTTTATCCCCTCTCTACATGAGTGCCTTGTCAGGGTTTAAGGATGTTAATGTAATTATCCCAAAAGAAATATAGCTGACAATTCCAACAGTCTAATGTTCCAACAATGGTGCTGAATAATAATAGTGGTTAGCAACCCAGATGGCGATAGAAGAAGTGAAAAGACACTGGAGACTCTTGATGGGAATTACACTAACAGCACCCTAGGATTGTCTCAGAACACTGCTCCGATACCAAGCACTCAGCAAGGACATCCTGTGGTAAGCCTCGATCCTACCAGGAATCAGGCCTGGACCTGAATCACTAAAAAGAGGATCCAGAACTGCCATAATTGAAGCAAGGTAGCATGCTGATTTGAGCAGGGTGGTTGCAGGAGCTGATACAAATGCCTAAGACGGCTCCTTAAATGGGGAGTAGTAGTATGCTTCTGGATTCAGTGTTCAAAGGCGTAAGTGAGAATCTGAAAGGCCAAAGGATTCAGATGACAAACAGAACCGATAAGGGTAAAAACAGAGGTTCACAAAAGCGATTGATGAACAAATAGAAGCAAAGTAAGCCAAAACAGCTGGGAGATGTTGCTAGGCACCAACCCAGTGCCTGCACTGGCTTTTAGCAGTCATTGACCCATGTTCCCCTCTTTTATTTTTGCCAAGCTTGACCTGTTTGGAACTTAAAAAATGGTATATACCCTGCATGCTTGGGTAAATGTATTACAAAAAGTTTGTCCTTTCTTGATATTTCTGGGACTCCTTTGCTAAGCTATCACTAATGAAGGCCGCCACCCTCCTGCAATCAGTGTAGGAAAATTGATGATGCCCAACTCATGCCCCCCTCAGGACTTGATGGCACCTGAGCACCCTTACGTTAAAAATACCTTTGGCCTTCCCCTCTGATATCACCACTAAGTAGCAGTAAAAGGACAGTTGTCACATTAAAACTATGCCCTCAAACGTAAACCTCTCCCACTTCAACAGAGTATGGGTGGCACTTAACTCAACTACATGGAGATGTTGAAGTAGGCATTTTGTACATGAGGCTAACTGCTGACAGTCATATTATACTCAACAGGGCAAATACAACAGAGGAAAGGAGGTGTCTCGTTTCGAGTGGAGCATGTAAACTAAGCAAAAAGGATTTTGCAACAGGAAAGATGAGTCAGTGAGAGACATGTGATTTACATGTCCTGGTAGTGAAAAATTCCCAAATTAGTTTTCCACTACTGTGAGGCTTACTCCTCTCACAGACTAGCATTAGAACTGCCCTCATATACTTTTAAGTGGTAGATTCTGATCTGGAAGGAGTAGTCCTGTCATGTTTAGTATTGCCAGAATAGTAATAGAAAATCCTGCTTACTGGTAAAGTTGGATTTAATATTACTATTTTAGAAATGTCACTTTTAGAAAGTGGGCATTTCTCTGCTCTTGCTGCCATCTGTGCCTTACAGCCCTGTCTCCAATCCATGTCTGGCCTGTGCTGGTTGACAGCTCCCCCTGTGCATTCCACCCAGACAGCCATAAACACAGGACACTCAGGCCCTCATTATGACATTGGCGGTAAATCCCACTTACTGCTATGCTGACTGCCGCCAACATACCGCCGCTGCGGATATCCGTTCACCATATTATGACACACATATCAAACCGTCAGTATTCAGCCACAGGCACAAATCTGCCACATCAAAGGTCAGTGATAAACTGGCGGTATCCAAAGCCACACCGCTACGCCAACAGAACAACACCCAGCACATTATGACCCACGAATCACCACGGCGGACATTCAATGGCGGTAAACCATTGGCGGTTCATACCGCCACCCTCAAAATACACACTCAAATAAAACACTACATTGGACAATTCAAACACACACCTGACAACCATATACACACCACCCCCACACCACTATAAAAAACACACCCACATTACCCACAACCTTTTACGACTACAAACCATTGGCATGAGACAGACAACATGACCATAGACAAAACCAAAGCCACACACTACCTACACTGATACACCACCCACGCAACCCACATCACACACCCCAACACATCACCCTATACACCATCACCTACACAACTCACACAACACCCATGGCACCACAAAGACACCCCCGATTCTCAGAGGAGGAGCTAAGGGTCATGATGGAGGAAATCATCAGGGTAGAGCCATAGCTATTTGGAGCACAGGAGCAGCAGATATCTATAGCTAGGAAGATGGCACTATGGCAGAGAATCGTGGACAGGATCAAAGCCATGGGACAGAACCCAAGAACTAGGGATGAAATCAGGAAGAGGTGGAACGACCTACGGGGGGAAGGTACATTCCATTGCAGTGTACAGATGACTGGCGGTGAATCCCCACCTCCTCCCCCACAACTCACAGCATGGGAGGAGCAAGTCTTGGCAATCATGCATCCTGAGGGCCTGGCCGGAGTAGGAGGAGGACTGGACTCTGGTAAGTCAACTCTCTACTACTACTACCCCCCTACCTGCATGCCATCACATACCCACACCCTCACTCCCATCACTCCACCACCTCCCACACACCCCACCATCACATCTCACTCATCCCAATGCCAAGCCCTGCATGCCCTACCAATGCGTCGACATCAGACACAGCCCTGCATGGACACCTATCACTAAAGCATGCACTCTAGAGAGAATCAGCTAGCCCACCACATACCAACTTACACAAGTGAAAGCTGCCAGGGCAAATCCAACCATTGAGGGCAAGCCACTGATGCACAATATGTCAGACACGGAAACAAGAACACATCATTTACATCCCCACAGGTATCCCAGCCAATGTCACCAGAGAGGAGGTTCCAGCAATAACCAGTCCCCCAAGTGAAGAGGCCCACAGTGATGACAGCAACTATGGTGTTTTTGATCTGGATGACCAACCTGGCCCATCAGGGACCTCTGGACAGTCGGTTACCCAAGCCAAGTCACAGACAACCACAGAGCCTCCCCATCTGGAAAAACCACCACAGCACCCACCCAGCGCACCCCCACAGGACACGTCAATCGGCAGTGTGTCCACCTCTACAGGGCAGTGGGCACACGGTTCAGGGGACAGAGGCACAGGACAACAGGGAATCTGGGAAGACTGCTGCGCGCCAGGTGGCGGACAGGCCCAGGGAACTGAATCTCCAAGAGGCACTTGCAGAGATCCTGGGAGCATACCAACATTCCCAGGACACAATAGGCCAGATCCTGGACAATGTGCAGGAAAACAGGTGGCTGCAGGAGGGACAGTACCAGGGGATCAGGGAGGACTTGCAGGCCATCAACACCACTCTGGTCTCCATAGCAGGGTTGCTGGAAGACATGGCCAGTATTATGAGGGAGGCAGTATCACAACAGCGAGCCCCTGCCACTAGCCAGACATCTGAACTGCCTTCCACCTCCACTGCCGCTAGTGGACAGGAGACCCCACCACAGGACTCACTAGCCACCAGCACCCCTACCCCTGAAGGAGAACCCCCCCACAAATGTTCCCTGTGATCCAGGCAGAAGCCAGAGTCTATTGCCAAGACCCCCGCCAGGAAATGACTCTCCTGATTGTCACCCTTGTGTCCCACTCTGTCACCCTGTCCACCTTGAACTGCCATTGCTCCCTTTCCTATGTCCCCATGGACAATGCACCTGTGCTACAGACTGGAACTATACCCTGGAATTTCCTCCATCATCACCCCATCCTATTGCACTTGCCCCTCAATATCTTAGCACTTCAATAAACACCCTTGAAAAAGTAGAAGTATGGAGTATGTCACATTTTTAAGTATGTATATGTTTAACCATGTACAAACATTGCAATTCAACTGTACAGTACATGAGCACATATGAAAGACCTGAAGTTGGCTGCAGTGATCACACCAGGAAATATTGTGAGGCACTAACATCTGTCAAATGAATTGACAAAGGGTACAGTAAGTGGGCATAGAAGTGGGAAATAACAGCATGCCAGTGCCAAAGAATTCCAAAATAATGACAATGAAATGTGAAGTAACACTGTCTTACTTGTGTGTCATTGGAAATATTGTCTGATCACTGCTGTTCTGTTGTCCTCATCCTCATCCTCTGCGTCCTCATCCTCACTGTCCACAGGGTCCACTGCTGCCACACGGGCATCTCCAGTCTCCTCCTCCTGCAGAAAAGGTGCATGGAGTCTCATGGCAAGGTTGTGGAACATGCAGCATGCCACTATTATCTGGCAGCCCTTCTTGGGGGAGTAGCACAGGGCTCCACCTGTTAGATGGAGGCACCGAAAGGTTCTTTCTATGATACTTCTGGTTCGCCCATGTGCCTCATTATAATGTTCTTCTGCCCTTGTCCTGGCATTCCTCACAGGGGTCAGTAGTCATGATAGGTTGGGGTGACCAGAGTCACCTGCAAATATTGAGGGACAACTTTTAGCCACACACTATCCCATATGGCCCACACCATACCCATACACAAACATATCCTGGGTGGGGAACACGTCTCACCTATTAGCCACACCCTGTGCCTCTGTAGTTGGGACATCACATTTGGGATGCTGCTATTCCTTAGGACAAAGGCATCATGCACTGACCCAGCATACTTAGCATTGACATGAGAGATGTACTGGTCCTCCAAGCACACCATCTGTACATTCATTGAGTGGCTACTCTTACGATTTCTGCACACCTGTTCATTTTGACAAGGGAGGGGAACAAATGCAATATGTGTTCCATCAATCGCACCAATTATGTTGGGGATATGTCCCATTGCATAGAAGTCAGCCTTCACTGTGGCTAAATCTTCCACCTGGAGAAATACAATGTAGCTGCACGTGTGTTTAATCAGGGCAGACATCACTCTGGTCAGCACAATTGAGAACACTGGCTGTGACATTCTTACTGCCAAGCCCACTGATACTTGGAAAGACCCAGTTGCCAGGAAATGGAGCACTGATGGAACTTGCACAAGAGGGGGGATCTCAATGGAGTGACGGATAGCAGATATCAGGTCAGGCTCACAGTTGGGCACAAAGCTCTGTGATTCTGGCCCTGTCAAGTCTATAGGTGAGGATAATGTACCTGTCCTCCATTGTTGCCAAGTCCACCATGGGTCTGTAGACGGTGGTATGTCTCCACCTCCTATTCATCCACAGCAGTAGCAATCTAAGGGACAAAAGAGTGAGGAGCATGTCACAAACTGAACAATGGGGCAACAACAATACAATGCATGCTGTCAAATTGTAATGGGTCAGTGAGAATTGTCCTGTATGTCTAAATTTAAACAGTGACACAGTAATTATCCAGGGCCTGCCCCCCACCCTGAAATGGCATCCACCTGTCCTGTGTGGAGGGACAGGCTGAAGTGAGGTAATTCTGCTGGCGTTGTGTGCCGTGGCGTGAGGCGGTCGGGAACCGCCATGCAACTGCACGTTGGTTAACATTGGGACCTATGGGTTACAGTGGCCAATGGTGATGTACACCGGCGGTGATGGTATGCACTGCCGTGGACGTGACCGCCATTTTCTATCATATTCCTCTCTTGGTACCTGACCTTCAACAGGAGAGGACCTACACTGCATGTGCTGCTGTGACCCGTGTCTGGAACCTACCATGGCCCGTGTGACTGGGGAAAGGGCCCCTGCCTTCACTTTGGTGGAGTTGGAGAGACTGGTGGATGGGGTCCTACCCCAGTACAGACTGCTGTATGGGCCTCCAGACCAACAGGTGAGTACACTGTTGGCACGATGCATGTGGAGGCATCGTGAAAGGGGGGGGTGGGTGGATGTCCCCAGGGCAGCATACCGTTTGTGTGCTGGACCATGTGTGTAAATGGTGATGTGAAGGGGCATGGTGGGCCATAAGTGTAACAGGCAAGACTGTCTGACTAATACTATATTCCTGTGTGTATTCCCTATGCAGGTGAGCATCCATCAAAAGAAGGGTATATGGCGTGCCATTGTCAAGGACGTGCAGATCCTGGGGGTGTATGGCAGGCAGAGCACCCACTGTCGGAAACGGTGGCAGAACCTGAGACACTGGGCATGGAAGACGGCAGAGGCCCAGCTGGGGGTAGCCTCCCAACGAGGAAGGGGTGCCCGTCGAACCCTGACCCCCTTGATGGCCTTCATACTGGCGGTGGCCTATCCTGAGCTGGATGGGCACTTGAGGGCATCACAGCATTCACAAGTGGGTGAGTACAGTGCCCATCATTACAACTTACGCATGGTAGGGTGGTATCCGGGTGGGGGAAGAATGTCAGTGGGTGCCCCTAGGCCAGGCCTGAAATTGCAGAATAGGTCCCCTGGTGGCAAGGGTCCAGAAGGCATAATCCTAATACCTAGCTCATAGGCATCCACTACTGGTTGTGTTGGTGCAGCGATTGACCAAGTGTATCCTTGTCTCTCCCCCCTCTTTTTGTTTTGTCACCCTGTCCTTATGTGCATTAGCATCATCTGGCGGAGGAGCAGAGGCACCGGCGACGGAGGGTGCTGCATCCCACAGGACCCGGGAGGTGGTGTCCACAGGGCCCAGGAGGCAGAGTCCACCAACGCGGAGGGTACCAGTGGGACGGAGGGCGAGGGGAGCACCATGGCAGAGACTGGAGGGGACAGTTTAGACACAGATACCTCCTCCGATGGAAGCTCCCTGGTGGTAGCGGACACCTCTGGGACAGCCCCAGCTACAGGTACAGCTACCACCCCCATACCAGCACCGCCCTCCCAGCAGCACCTCATCGAGTTGCCCGTGCCTGCTCACACAGGATGGTGGGCATCTCCTTCGCCCCCGGCACATCAGGCCCTACCACAGTGAACCCTGCTGCCCTGCTGCCCTGAGATCCATCTCTGTAGGGCAGTCAACCATTATGAATGCCATCCAGGGGCTGGCAGCCCAGATGCAACAGACTAATGCATTCCTGGAGGGCACTCACACTGGCTTGGCGACCCAACAGAGATCAATCCAGGCTCTTGCCTCCTCTCTGATGGAAGCCATTGTCCCCGTTTCCACCCTCCCCCTCCAATTTACTCTTCCCAATCCCATTCCCCTCAACCCCAACCTATCCCAAGCACACAGGCAGATGAGCATGCACACAAGACAACACACAAGAGTGGTTCAGGCAAACACAAGCACCACACTTCATCCTACAGGCACTCACACAAACACCATCCAGATGCAGACATACCAACCAACATCCACAATTTCCACTGTCTCCTCCTCCTCCTCTACCTCCCTCCCAGTTCATCCACACTCACACCTGCATGCACTACATCCTCATCCAGTACCACCAGATCAAGCAGAACACACACCTCACTGGCAGACACCTCCACAACAGCCATGCATACGTCCCCTGTGTCCTCTCCCACTGTGTCGGTCCCCTCCTTCCTAACATACACAAATGCAAGCACTCAGACACCCAACAACCATCCACCTCACAACAGCATCCAGCCCATGCACCTGCACCCAAAATCAGCAGATAGACCCCTCCTACAACCACTCCCTCTTCCTCCACTCCCAAACCTTCTCCCTCTTCTTACCCCAATGTCCATAAAAAGCTTTTCCTATCCACCATTGACCTCTTCCCTACCACTCCCACTCCCGTCCTGCACATCTGGCCAGGGTGGAACAACCCACCCATGCACCTTAGCCACTTAGTCCACGGGCCCAGTAGTCACTACACCCACATGTGGAGGAAAGATCCAGGGCACATCCGGAGGGTGAAGGAGTTTACACCAGGCAGCCTCAAGGGTAAGGAGCCTGAACCAGCTGCTGCCAGGAAGACAAAGGAGCATCCCCCAGCTGCTGCCAGGAATACCAAGGAGCCTGCCCCAGCTGCTGCCAGGAAGACCAAGGAGTCTGCCCCAGCTTCTGCCAGGAAGGCCAAGGAGCCAGCACCAGCAGGCAGGAAGGGCAAGGGGCATGGGACAGGAGCTCTGACTGAGCCCCCATCACCAACCATGGTTGTGCAGCCAATCCGAGGCTGCAGGGGATGGGCTGGAGCCTCCCCCCCCCCAGCAGCAGCACCACCACCACCAGTGGGCAGACATCCGAGGCTGCCGGGGATGGGCTGGAGCCTCCCCCCGCCAGCAGCAGCACCACCACCACCACCAGTAGGCAGCCATCCGAGACTGCAGGGGATTGGCTGGAGCTTCTCCCCACCAGTGGCTGCAGCAGCACCAACAACACCACTGAACAGCCTTCGCTGTCCGGAGACGGTATGTAGTCCTGACTCCATGGACTTCTGTGAGGCCTGCCCCTTGCAAATCCAGTGGGTATGACACTCACCTGAGAGACTGTGACCTTTCACTCCCCAGGATCAAGAGCACAGGGCAGGATGCCCCATCTAGAACCAGTGGGTAAGATGCCCACCAACCCCAGCCTCCCCAGGATCATGAGCACAGGGCACAATGCCCCCTCCAGAACCAGTGGGTAGGACACCCATCAACCCCAGCCTCCCCAGGATCATGAGCACAGGGCACTATGCCCACTCCAGAACCAGTGGGTAAGACACCCACCAACCCCAGCCTCCCCAGGATCAAGGGCAAAGTGCACAATGCCCCCTCCAGAACCAGTGAGTAAGACACCCACCAACCCCAGGCTCCCCAGGATCAAGGACAGGGCACGATGCCCCCTCCAGAACCAGTGGGTAAGACACCCACCAACCCCAGCCTCCTCAGGATCAAGGGCAAAGTGCACAATGCCCCCTCCAGAACCAGTGAGTAAGACACCCACCAACCCCAGGCTCCCCAGGATCAAGGAGACAGGGCACGATGCCCCCTCCAGAACCAGTGGGTAAGACACCCACCAACCCCAGCCTCCCCAGGATCAAGAGCACATGGCATGATGCCCCCTCCACAGCATGTGGGCAAGTCACCCACTTGAGAGACTGTGGCCTTGCACTCCCCAGGACCAAGCACAGGGCATGTTGCCCCCTCCAGAGCATGTGGGCAAGTCACCCACTCGAGAGACTGTGGCCTTGCACTCCCCAGGACCAAGCACAGGGCATGTTGCCCCCTCCAGAACCAGTGGTGTTGTTTCATCTCCCGGCTGAGGTGTCCCACCATCCCCTGCCCCCCTGAGGTGCCTGCCTATTCACCAACTGATGCCCCTGCAGTGTTCTCTCTGTGTTGATGCAGGTGACAAGTGGGGCCTTGGACTTTGGCCTGTGGCCATGTGGCCCACGCAAACTGAGGACTTGGCAGTGTCCCTTGAACTGTGAAATTGTAAATATCTGTAACATTGGCTAAATTATTTTTATTCTGTGTTGATATTATTACA
Organism: Pleurodeles waltl; assembly: GCF_031143425.1. Lineage (NCBI taxonomy): Eukaryota > Metazoa > Chordata > Amphibia > Caudata > Salamandridae > Pleurodeles > Pleurodeles waltl. Next base: position 701,889,772 of record NC_090442.1, read on the forward strand.
CTCACTTTAGTAAATTAATTTTGTACTTGCATTATTCAGGCGATTTAGGGGGAATAACTTGTTTTCTTGTGCATCTGGTTGTGTGTATGTTGGGTGTGTGTATGTTGGGTGTGTGTATGTTGGGTGTGTGTATGTTGGGTGTGTGTATGTTGGGTGTGTGTATGTTGGGTGTGTGTTTGTGCGTCACTGTCGTTTTCCTCCCTCCCTCCCTTGTGTGCTAGGTGTCTGTACTCACCATTGTCGTCTTTGCCGTCATTGGTGTTCATGGTGGAGGAGCATGTAGAAGAGCATGGGGAAGACATGCAGTTCAGGCTCCATGGTGGAGTGGTTGTTCTCTGTGGCTCCAATGGCGAGTCCTTTTACTTCTGTTCAGTGACGGATCGGCATGTCATAATACGATGGGCTGAACATTTACTTCTGCCCGGCTGTAGGTGGCTACCGCCATGGTGGCTGTTATTTCCACCCCCACGTTCGGTGTGGTAAAGTAGCTGTCTATCTGAAATCTATCTACCATGGTCATAATTTGGCGGTAATTACCTCCAGCCTGTTGGCGGTATTACCGCCACTTTTACACCAACCGCCAGGGTTGTAATGAGGGCCTCAGTCACATCTGCATTCATCTGCATACTGAATGGGTCTCCCTGGGAAGGAAGGGTGGAGGGACTCTCTCTTACATTTCAAAGGCCAGTACCTTGCCCTCACACAAAGGACTTAGAACCCCCAACAGGGATCCTGGCAGACAGGACTGGGCTGAGAGGGGAACCGGTGCACTTCCAAGCCAGAGAAACTGCCTGGCTGCCAAAGGACTCATCTGGACTGCTTTGCTGAGAAGGACTGTTTCCCTGCTGTTGCCCTCTGACTTTGCTGGAAGGACTCTGCCTTCCCCAAACGTGCTCTCCAAGGGCAGATTGAGCTGGTCTCAGGGCCAACAACGAGTTCACCAGCTAGCTTTTAGCTAGTTTTCCGACTTCACCGATGCCACAGCTGCTCCTGCCCAGTGGACCTTGCTGCACGCATCGACCGCGGCTGGCAACGCAAGTCCAATGTTGGTGTGACGCCTCTGACTTCACGCTGTGTGATTACAACATTGCAAAGTTGACTCATCTCCTCTTGATCGACTGGATTCATCGATCCCGCCGGTTCACTGGGAATCAACTCCTCACCACCAACGCCACACCAGCTCCCATCACAACCGGACAGAATGATACCTTGGCTCCCCAGCCCCGCAGTATGGACCGCATAAGGAAATGACGCTGCACCGGCTCCTGGGACGCTTCATCTCCTGACTTCTTGCAATGTCTTTGTTTCTTGGTTTCCAAAGGTACAGTGTCTAGGGGGCCGTGCAACTCCGTGACCGGCGAATATGGTGTCAGATTATTGGGAACGACTCAGTCAATGACGCTGTGATAGCCTTAGTTGGAGCTATTGAGTTTCTAAGCACTTTAGTGTGAATTAATCTTAAAACAAATTAATAATTTTGCTTGTGTACATTGCATTTTCATTGTTTTTACCTTATTTTGTTCAGATAAATACTATCTATTTTTCAAAACCTGTGTGGTGTATTTCTAGTTAAGCATGCCTGCTCTGTGCCAAGCTACCAGAAGGTCAGCACAGGATAAGTTGGGTTGTGTTGTGACTACTTGAACTAGAGACTCAATTTCAAAAAATGCGCAATTTAGGGGGATGCTGTGAGTGACTTTGCAAATGTGTTCCCGCTTTAGCTAAATGTTTAATTTTGCAGAGGAGAAGGGCTGTTTAGTAAGAAGACAATATTTCAGGAGAGTGCTTACTGAGCATAGCCTTTAAAGTAATTTTAGCATTGTTTTTTTTAGGCGGATCCCATCTCAAGTGACCTCAGTGGATGCTTGAATGCTTTGGGTGAGCATGACAACCCTCTTTACCTTTTGCCAAGTTGAGATTGCGGGAGGTAATGAGTACATACAGAGTTGGATCATCAGTACCTTCTATCTGTTCAGATTCTTCTCTGTCTCTCACATCTATCTATTTTTAGGTGATGCTTATACAGTATTGGATTTATTTTCTTCAAATGGGCCAGTTGGCTCCTGGTACCATAAAGTCCATCTAGCTTCACATGACTTACTGCTGTGTGGCAAACGATGAAGTCTGGAATGTGGTCCTAATTTGACCTAAATATAAAGAAGTTTCTGATCTGGGGAGGGGACCTCCCATATAGAGCCAAACTCAGACATTGTGGTGGAGTTATGCTGCATTTGCTTTTGCTTAGGAAATCTGTGACTGCAGTAGAGTTTGTTGGTGCTGGTTTTTGGGTTTTAAGAAAATGGAAGCCAGTGCTATTGGTACAGTAACTTCTTGAATAGAAGCGATCTTCAGTTTCTTCAGTGTCAAAATGGACATGACCAACTTCTTATTGATCTTCCTCATTGCCAACTAGGCATTCAGGAAGTTTCTGTCTCTCTTTTAACCTGTGACTAGACTTGTGCGTCCTCTCCATTTAACCTTCATCTGAAGGGAGGGCTGAGAAATTAAGGGGGGTCATTCTCAGTCTCGTCCACCTGCAGGCAATAAAAAATATGAAGTAAGACAGTCAGACTTGGAAATTCAAATCAGTGCAATGCAAGATACCATCATAACAATAACGTATCTGTGTATTAACATATTTGTTTTGTTAGATTGGACACAACTTAGACAAATATCAATGAAAAGCTACATACGAGGGTAAATGGGATCCCTGTGGGATCCAAGGGGAGGCTACCAAAAATCAATTAAATTAATTAAAAATAACCAAGGCCTGGGGGGTGGCTAATCCCAGTGCCAGACATGTTGAATTGTTTCTTTAAAAAATGAGAACTAAATACTTCTATCCCTCAAGGGCCCATGGGACCTCTGTGGGGGCCATGGAATGTTGGTAATAATAATAATAATAAAAAAAACACTAATGATAATAATGGCTGTTATTATAATTATTATTATACTTATTATTATTATTATTATCATTATTATACCATGGTTTACAGACTGCTGCAAGCAGCCTACAATCACAATGTAATATTAGAAAATATTTGAGGAAACAAAATAAAATAATTTAAAAATATGTGGTGGTTCCAGTTCCAGAGGACAATAATACAATGCTCCAAGCAAAAAGCTATTAAACGAGGCCTAAAAATTTCCAATTCTCAAAGTTTTGACACACACTGGTCTTACAAATTGGTGGATGAGCACATGGATTGACAAGGCAGAAGACATGGGGAACAAAGACAAGATGGCCATCTGTGAGTCGCACACTGGTTTTACAAAATGGTGTACGAGTGTCAAGGTCACTCGCTTGAAGAGCAGTACTTCTGCAGGAGCGACAATCAGACTAAGCTTAGGGAGAACAATCCTTAGCCCACCACCACTAGAAGGGCTTCCTGTTGATTGTCCCCCAGGGGATGGGGTGTGCGGTTAGAGAAGATGAACTGCTGAGAGATCCGCTTCCCGATGAGCTATGGTGTCTTGATGGTCCGCAAAATCCACCAGGTTTGCTTAGGGCTTCCAGTTAGGTTCTCACTTGTGTCACCAGTAATCTTTTTGGAAAGAGTCTGATGGTTAAAACATAACATGTATTACGTTCCTGACTTTTGAGTGCATTAGGTTTACAGCAAAATGGAAAGGTTATACCCTCAAAGAAGGCAAGGGGGATGCCTTTAAGCGTGAGAGGGGTTTGCAGGAATTCTAAAGGGCACCACAGACGAGATAGCCAGCAGTGGGGGCATGAGCACAAGCTGAGTGGGATATTGCAACTCTCCCCCTAAAAGGATGATTTATAGGATATACTTTTCTGGTTTGTGAGCATGGAAAAATGAAACATAAAAGGTTGGATGCAGGTTGCATTCGGAGTTTGACAACCGCAGGATAGATGCACTGAGAAATAGGGAAGGGTTAGATGTAACAAGGTTGCTGTTTTCGTGGTCTTTTGTAATGTAGATTCTTGGTTTCTAACCATACTAAGTCTCCGAAGGGATGCTCTGATTCTTTCTCCTGTGTGTGTGTCTGATTGCAATTTCATGTTCTTTTTGTATTGAGCCAAATGTTCCTTACCGTCCATAAGAATAGTTTTTAGTTTATCATGGTGAGTTTTCATAGATGACACACTACTGGAATTGTCATCAATTTGCCTGGTATCACTCTTAGATGTAGACAAATTCAGAAGGACGTAATGCCTCTAACCAGTTGGTAGCATGTGCAGATACATTACATTGTAAAATCTGTTCCAAACATCTGCTGTGGCTGGTCTATTAGGGCTAATGGGCCACACACCCTCACCTTTCACCCCTCAGGAAGAGGGTCTGTCAGGCTGAGCAAAGGTCAGCCTAACATACACTCCTCACTTTCAGGTCAGGCCTCCAGGAGTTAGACATGTACTAAATGCGCAGGCTCTTGGCTGCCTGAGCTGAACGCTGATGGGATGAGGATGTCACAGATCCTGTGGGCATGACCTCTTCAGCTCAGCAAAGGTCCTCAAGGTCCTCCCCCTCAGTGACGTGAAGTAAGTGTTAGACACTCCTCGTCACCCCTATGCACACATATATCCAAAGTAGGCCAGAGTATCCATTTCACCCTAAGAAAATAGTGTTAAATTCAACAGGACATAAACAGTAGCACCCGGCAGCCACATGTGCTCTCTAAGGCCCATATTTATACTTGATTTGCGCTGAATTAGTGTAATTTGTTATGCTAATTCAGCACAAACCTAACTGCATATTTATACGTCTAGTGCCAAAGTAATGGAGTTTACGTCATTTTCTGGAGGGGAAAACCTACCTTGTGTCAATGAGATGCACGGTAGGCGTTCCCATCCAGAAAAGGACGATATGGCCTTTGCGCCATATTTATCCACCCATGCTAAAATGCAATGCAGGGGAATAGGGGCCTTAAATAATGGCGCTAAGCTTGCTTGCTTAGCGCCATTATTTAACGCCTGGGTCTGGGCAGGGGTAAGGGGACCTGTAGGCAGATTTCCATGATCGGAGATGATGTAAATTGCCCACAGGTGCCCTTCCCTGTCCCCAGGGACAACCCCACCCACCCCGAACCCACACCAGGTGGTCACCTAAGGATGGGGGACCCGTCCAAGGTAAGTCCGGGTGAGTATGTTTATTATTTTTGCCAAACACCGCTTGGGGCCCCTGACTTGGGGCTCCCTGCACAGTGCCGGCCCCAATGGCCATGCCCAAGGGACATTCATCCCCTGGGCATGGCCATTGGCGTGGTGGCCATGGCTCTTGTCTTTACTAAGACAGGAGCCATGTCCATTGGGCTTGTGCACCAGAAAATGGTGCTACACTGCCTACAGGCAATTGTTTTGCCTCTAAACAGTATAGCACCATAATTTGGTGCACAAGCCTTGGTTTCCCCTATGCCTCCCCGGCCCAGTTATCCTTTCCAAGGACGCTAACAGGGCCTTAGCGCCGGCCAGTGCCATTCCATAAATATGGCACCTGGCTGACGTCATGAAATGGCGCTAGCCAGAGCTATACTTTTGACGCAAACCTGCGTTGACGCAGGTTTGCGTCAAAAAGTATAAATCTGCTCCATAGTTTGTTGGTACTGATTTTTTGTCTCAAATTTCTCTAGCAGGCGTAATAATGAGATTTTGTAATTTCACATCACAACAGTATGCAGAGTTACTAAAATTACTCTTATTACTCTGGCTTAATAAAAACTTCTCCCCGGCCCAATCAATATATGCCCATAACTCTCCATTCTTTTTCAAGCACCAGGAAGAGTGGAGAAGAAACTAGAGAAGTTAAATGCTGAATAAAACCATACCAGAACTGCTTGTCTAAATATTTCTTGAGATGTTTGGTTTAAGGCTCGCACGGACCATGTACCCTGCTACGGGGCAATGTGGCAACAGGGAGCACATCTATGTGGCAATCAAAGCTCCTCTGCGGTGGTAGAGTGGTTGCCCTCATGTAGTCAAACGTGTCCTCAAAATCAGAGTACTCTTGGGGCATGGAATTTAAAGCTGGGTCTTCAGTTAAGGCACAAGTCAAAGGAGGGTGTAAGCCATAATAGTTCTGAATAACAAGACTGAATGCAATGAGTGGAATCCAGCATTACTTTACCAACTACTCAATCTATTTTTGAATTGTGCAGTTGGACTCTGTCATGCCCCACATTCTCACACCACCCTGTCCATCTCTCCCTCCTGCAGGGCCACCCTTTTGCACTGATTTCCACCTCCAATAATGCCTCTCAGTAAGGCTTTGTTTCCAGTTGAAGGGTTTCTGATTAGATGCTATCCCAGACCCCAGGCCTTTGCCTTAAGTGAATGGCACAACTGTATGTTTATTGTTTGCTTCTCGATGTGCTCACAAATATTCTGGTTCTAAAAAAAAAGGGTCTCTCTTGTTATTGAGAGTGCCCTGTGTTGAGCCTGTGATTGTAATTGTCCTTGAGAGATCCCTGTAACTGTCCCTGTGAGTTTGCCAAAAGGCGTGCAAGATTTCAGCCATCTTGGATGCAGTTAGAATTTAACCAGCGCCCAAGCTGTGTTGTGACCTTTTTCTCAAGACTCTACATGAAGCAGCTTCTCCTTCTGCTCCTGCGCTTACCAGGGGTGGCTCCTCCATAAAGGCGGAGGAGCATCGCCCCCGCAAGCAGCAACCGCTGCAAATCCTTTCACAAGGAAGGTATGATAAACTTTGTTTATCATACCTTCCTTGTGAAAGGAGTGGGCATTGGGGGTGACAAGCAAAGGAAAGTGCACTGGGAGTGTCAGGCCGGCCAAACACACATGCGCGCACAGGGCTCTCTGCAGTCCAGCAACCCAGCCAATACTGATGCTGCTTTGAGCAGTGTCAGGATTGGCCACAGCGCTGGCTGGGAGCCTGTGCCTGCAGCCGACAAAATAGCAGAGCATATGAGTGGCGGGAACAGGGAGAGGAGAAAAGTTTTTATTTAAAAAAAAAAATATTTGATGTTATTAATTACCCTGGCCCACCCTACCCCGTACCCCCACCCATGTGCCACCCTGCCCTACCCCCCAGGAAGCCCCATAAGCCACGACAATACCTGGAAAAGAGTCTGCTGCTTTGAGATTTCATTGTGGAGCCAAGTAACTTCCCAAGTGATTTCTCTTTTCATCAAACTCAGCCATTTCTTCTAGCTGCATGCTATCGGTTCCTAGAAAACAAAAGACAAAGAAAAACAGTGAGCGTGGATGCATTTGACCAAGCGAGAATGCGGAAAAAAAAACATTCACAATATACAAACGCATAGGTATGCAAAGGAAGGAAAGACTTCTTGAACCAAGCCACTGATGACTAGAATTATCAATATACTTGATATGTTTCTCTTTTAACTGTAATTTCAATGTGACACTTAAGAGACAGAGAGGGTCATTCTGACCCTGGCGGCCGGTGGCCGCCAGGGCCACCGACCACGGGAGCACCGCCAACAGGCTGGCGGTGCTCCAATGAGCATTCTGACCGCGGCGGTTCAGCCGCGGTCAGAAGCGGAAAGTCAGCGGTCTCCCGCTGACTTTCCGCTGCTCTTTGGAATCCTCCATGGCTGCGGAGCGCGCTCCACAGCCATGAGGATTCTGACCCCCCCTACCGCCATCCAGTTCATGGCGGGAAAGCCGCCATGAACAGGATGGCGGTAGGGGGGGTCGCGGGGCCCCTGGGGGCCCCTGCCGTGCCCATGCCAATGGCATGGGCACGGCAGGGGCCCCCGTAAGAGGGCCCCGAAAAGTATTTCAGTGTCTGCCTTGCAGACACTGAAATACGCGACGGGTGCCACTGCACCCGTCGCACCTTCCCACTCCGCCGGCTCGATTACGAGCCGGCATCCTCGTGGGAAGGTCGTTTTCCCCTGGGCTGGCGGGCGGTTTTACTGGAACCGCCCGCCAGCCCAGGGGAAAACTCGTAATACCCGCCGCGGTCTTTTGACCGCGGCGCGGTAATTTGGAGGGCGGGATCCTGGCGGGCGGCCTCCGCCGCCCGCCAGGGTCATAATGAGGCCCAGAATCACAAAGTGAGAAATTCAGGTGTGACTTTACAGTAGTAGAAAACAAGTGACATGGAACAAATGGCACAGTTCTAGGTTGAATTGTAAATCAGGTGTGAAAAATAGTGAGGTTCTTCATTAAGACCTTAAAATATTGTTGTTTCGTAGGAAATCAAGAAAACTGCACAATGCAGGGGATTCGGAGTGGATATCTGAAATCTTTAACACCCTATACAAGGGCCTACCCACGCCAGAGCCAGTCGATGCCATAAAAAGGAGAGGGGAGGGTGGACAGGAAGGGCAGTTAGAGAGTTTCCCTAGGAACATGCAAGACATTAACCAAGGTTTGGGCCTCATTTTCAAGTCTCTTGCGTCACCGTAGCATAATTTTCTATTGACGCTAAGATTGCACAAACAGTCCCCCACACAGTGCTGCATTTGCAAACTGGTGCAATGGTACCATTGTGCCAGTTTGTAAAGCCTTGCACCTGCGCATGATATAATGTATGTAAGGTAGGAGTTCCCCCTCAAAAAGCCCCTCATAAATGGTGCAGTGAAATCTGCGAGATTTCACTGCGCCACTCTGTGCCTTCACAGAATAATTTTTTTGGTGCCTGCTCAGGGCAGGCGTTAAAGTGACCCCGTTGTGTTTTCAATGGGCCCCTCATAGCATTGCTGAACTAGCACAAAAACTGTTTACACTTGTCCAGCAGTGCTAAGGTTTAGTGCCACAACTGCTTCAGAATTTCTGATGCAGTTTTAGGCACTGTGCGCCATGGAACACAGTATTCTAAATACAGAGCTCCAATGGCGTCGTTAGTGGGGGCTCAGAGCACTGCAGAAAAACTGGCGCATTGATCACGTTGTGCCAGTTTCTTGTAAATCAGGCCCTTCATTTTTTAGAGGATTTGAGACAACTGCTCCTAGAGAACTACATGACTATTCCTCACAACAATACCCTCTTCCTTAATCCCAACAGATATTTCTAGTTGTCCGAGTGTTTTCACGAAAGATAAGGTACACTGGATTTTGGTCCAGAAACTCTGTGCTAAGCTACAGTGCAGGTTCAGAAGGTAAGACATGCATTGTTACTGTAATAGACTGCCAAAAGAACTAAAAAAACAGAGGTGTCGATCAGATCGAAGGCTATATATTCCAGGTGACCATTGTCACACAGCATTTTTAAAATGTTAATGAGTTCGGTTTATAATGTAGATAGCCTGTAGGATAACTCTGATCCATCTACGACTTTTACCAGTTTAGGGCCACATGTATGAAGATCCAGTTGTGCAACTCGCAAACTGCGAGTCTTAGCGACTCGCAATTTGTGAGTCGCAAAACCGGATATACAACAGTGTCAATGACACTGTCTGCGATTCGCAATGGGGTCGCAAATGACCTACCTCACACAACTGCACCTGAAACTAGCTGGGCCGATTCCGTATGACTCCGGGGAACACACTTAGCAGAGGCTGAGTACAGCTGAGTACAGCCTCCACGCTCAGTCCTTCCATATCCTTCCTCGGACTCCCTCGGGCTCCCTCAACTCTTTCACTCACCTCCGCCTCAGATCCTTATGGCACATCTCATCTCAGCCCTGTTCGCCCTTCTGCCCACCCTTCCGCTGGCCAGTTGGTGCCTGGAGGGGCCTGGAGGATGTCTGGAGAGTGTCGGTGCTGGTGGGGGTATTGGGGTCTGGACCAGGGTCCAGGGTCCCAGCCCCGCATTACTGTGTCTTGGACCATGGTTGAGGCACTCACAGGCTCTTGTGATCTCTCACCTTCCTCATCCTTCCACGTCCCTCACTGCTGCCACAATAGTTGGCTTGGGTTCAGGACTCCTGGTCGGAGCGGTTCTGAGGTTTGCCAGGGCCCCCCCCTGAGTTTCCCGAACAGACTAGGGCTGAAGGCCGGGCCGGGGGGTGTTCCGAGGTGCTCTGCGCTCCATGCGCCCTCCGTGTGCTGACGATACATTCACTTAAGTGTTTAAAAATTCCTATCTCCAGTTTCCCTCACTGGATTTTTGTCATTTTGGTGTTAATTTGTCTTTTAAATTGGACTCTATTTTCCTAAACAGGAGTAGGATTTTTAGCATACTTGGTTTTCAACTTTCTCCTGTTTTGGTACTTCTAGATGCCTTTCACATTTTCTCTAGATTTAGCCTGACTGATCTGTGTCACTGTTTCTACGACTGAGTTCAGGTTTAACTACTGAAAACTTTGACTTGAATTAACAAGACAGTGACTATTATTTATGGTGTACACCATTCCACCCCAAATAATGATCTATTATCTCACATTGATCAAATATTAACCTTTGTAAAGAAGACTAAAATATCACTGGTATAACCAAACACATTAGAAGCAAATATTGCATGTCCTTGGGTCAGTTGAACTTCCGGACACTTATTTAATCAGAATAAGGAGCATGAAAGGCTGTGAAAATAGAACTAGGATAAGAACCTTTGAACTGTATGTATTGGAAAGATTTCTTGGTATGGATATTAACACACACTGCTGCCATTATGGCACATTTTGTTCAGGGTAAACTGAAGATCAGCGAAGATGAATGTAGCTGTTGCTAAAAAAGAAATTTCTAGCAGGTCAAGGGACCTTCATTGATGACCCCACAACCACATCTGTGGGTCATTGAAAGAAGGAAAATAGGACTCTTCTTTATGACAATCTATGGTGGACTTCTAGAGATGTCAGGCAGCAAGAGAAGACTGCCTCTCCTTATGTGATATGTCTTGTGGCAGCTTGTGGTGAGATGGGGTCAGAAAAGCTTCATCCAGAATAGTAGTAGAGATGGTTGGTTAAAGTCAATTGCAGGAGCTTGACTCATGTCTGTGCCCTGCACTGTTCTTCTTCTGCATCCTTGATTCTTTGTGTTCCACAAATATATAGTTACAGTGGGGATCCCTGAAATGGTTTATCAATTTACTTAAAGATGGGAAGGGAAAACTTTAAAAAGGGAATTTATTTTAGTGCGGCCATATGGATTTATTTTAGTGCAGACTGCTGCAATGAAAAAATCATTACTGAGAGCAATCACAAACATGGTAGCCTGATAACGTAGCAGAATACAATTCCTGTGATGGCCTCAAATTTGTGACCTACCTCATGAATGTTATTGAGGTAAGAAGCATTTTGATTCTTGTTTTGTAGACTGATTTTATTCATGCATTTTCTTGGTTTGCAAAGAAAACTTTCTGGTTGCAAAAATAATGATAAGTTGCCACCAGAAGGTACGCATGTAAGGTCCTAAATAATTTGTCCAGAATCATGCCATTTTAGTAAACTGCAGGAAAGGAGAAGAGAATCCCAGCCATGTGGCTTCAAGGTCAGCAGCTCAGCCACTGGATTTAGGGCCAGATCTACAAGAAAGTAGCGCATCGGTCCTGATGCGCCACTTTTCGTGCACAGCCTCTGCCCCACCAAAGACACCATGGTTGCCCCTTATTTACAATATGGTGCACCATGGGGCTCGTTTCCACAAGAGTCACAATTTATGACACTATTGTGGCACTTTGCTGGAGTAGCACCATAAATTATGGCGCTAGTGCAGCAAAGCAGGAGGGAGGCGCATAGGCTACTATGGACTGGTCACTTCAATGTATGCTCTAAGTAGGCATTAAAAATGATGCAAGAAATGTGCCATTTTTTGAGGCCTCCCTCCATGGGAATGCTATCCCTTACATGTATTATACCCGGCGCAGGTATAATGTGGCACAAGGGGTTGCACCACTTTGTAATATAGCGAAGGAGAATGGCCTCCTTAATGGCACATTTGCATAAAACAAAATGATGCTAGTGTGGCATTAAGAGGTGCTAGGGCCTTGTAAATCTGGTCCTAAGTCTCTTGCCCTAAGTGGAGCTTGAGATGGTAATGTAATGTGGGCACTTGGTTTGAACGACAATAAACTTTAGAATTTATTAAAACATAGGTCTTGTTCAAGTCCAAATATGGGCTGGAATGTGACGAGGAGTGTGCCTGGAATTGGCTGAAATCATAGGGTAAAAAGAGGACAGAAAATAATTCACCTTTTTGTCTAGTCAGCTTGAAAAATATGATTCCTCAAAGGTAAAAGGCAAGTTATCTTTGGGATGCCTGTGGCAATCTGGGCAAAACAATGTCTTGCTGGGTACAGATACCCACAGATATTAGAATTGACTATTTAACAGCCATTCAACGTGGAATAAACAGTACCATATTCTGATTGGCGGAAGGGCCAGCATTCTGATTTACTGATAGAGCACATTGTTTCAGCACTTCTCAAAAGCCTCCTTTCACTCAATCATAACTTGTCTCGTTTTTCAGACAATTCTGAATGGGTACTGGGAATCCAATCAGAATGATACTAATCTACAGGATAGATACCTGTTGTGAAGTGGGTAGACTGTCAGTCTTGCAAAGGTCCTTGCCCTGCTGCAGGATACTACCAACTTCTGCGACAAGTTTTCTTGTTGAATTTGTAGAAGCAGATCCCGGAAAAACTTGCACTGGTCCAGTGATCCGCTTAGCATACTATAAATAGAAAGAATATTTTTTCCCATAATGTTGCATGAAATGGTGTGTTCAAAGTGCATGTGAGCTCTAATACTGCTGTGGCGACTGGTCAGGAGTGAGAGATATCTAGCCACTCCACTTTGTAGCACATTGAGTTCACAGCAGAATAAAGGAGGAATGCAAGTCTATACAGATCTCAAAAAGAAACATTTAGGGCCTGATGTGGAGTTTGCTGGAGGGGTTGCTCTGTCACAATGGTGACAGATATCCCAACAGATATCCTATCTAATGAAATCCATATCCCCTAGGGCATAATGAGATTTAGATTTTGAGGGACGGGATATTCATCACTGTTGTCACGGAGTAACCCCTCCATCAAACTTTAAATCAGGCCTATAGTCTGTGACTCTCCTTTCCTGTACATCCTCTGGATTTCCAAGAAGCAAGAGCCATGGCCTTTCTCCCAGATGAGCTCTTAATGAACGTAAGTTTGTGTCCACAAGTGTTACAAATTTTAGAAAGTTGGGCCTCAGTTTATCAGTGAGCAGTGAGCTCTGTGCAGGTGAGAGCAACTGAGATCACTCACTGGGAGATGTGGATTAATTAAAAAAAAATTCAAGTGTCTTAGACTGCCCCTCCTCAGCAGTGTTGTCCTAATGATTGTGGGGGCCCTGGGCAAGACATATCTTAGATGCCCCTTGTCATAAAACATTTGGGACTCATTTACAAAAAACTGGTGCATCGATCACAATGCACCAGTTTCCTTGGCCACCCTGTGATCCCTAATGGCACCACAGTAGCGCTGTATTTAAAATACAGTGCACCATGATGCTAGTTACCATAGCTGAGTCAGAATTTCTGATGCAGTTGTGAGGTTTTGCTGGACTTGCCTCAAAAATATTGACGCTAGTCCAGCAAAGCTAGGGGATGCCCATTTAAAACAAGCATTTACAATGCAATGGGTCTCACATTTGCTCAAGTTACAGCTATTAGCGTTGTAAATTCCTAATGGACTTTTCTTGCCAATTAAATTGAAAATGAAAAATGAAACCGTTGACATAAGCGAGCTGATTTAAAGCACCATGGCTGCCGTGAGCATAAGCATGAAGGAGAGACACAAAGAAAAAGCAGTTCGCTCGCAGTCAAACGATTCGGCAATCATGCAATTATCCATATAACAGGGGCAGTCTGCAAGGCGGTAACAAAACTGTCCCAAAGAAGAACAAACGGGTTTTGAAAGGCAAGTCCAGAAATGAGTGAAAGTGATGGGAGTGTGGTGGGCGTGTTAAAAGCCCACAGTACTTACAACACGTCAAAGCGCTTGAGGCCTCAACCTAAAAATGAAAGCAGAGGCAAAGCCAAACAATAAAAAGTGCCTGGCTTTGCTTGGAAAGCAGGAGATAGGCTGCAAGACCTGGCCACAGGCGAGACCCTCTGCCTAACTCTCACTGCGCAAGGACAAACACTGTGAGCATGGTGTGTTGGGTGCCCATGGCAGGCTGGACACAGGGCAAAATGCAAGCCAGGTCCTGGAGCTGAATCCTCTTGTGCACGGCTGATGAGCATGCACTGCTGCAGAAGATGGATGCGGCCAGGCCCTATGCCCAAACCTCGCATAATGCTGCCAAAGACCCTGCACAGAGTGGATCTGGCATCCACGACTCAGGTACATCATAAAAAAGCAAAGAAATTCACTGAACAAATACATAGTTAAAAGCTGAGTTAAGTTTTTGTCTCAAACTATAAAACCACTGAAATTCATCAGTTATGTTTAAGAACACACGCAGTACATGCCATATTTCATGGTCGATATATCAGTGGGAATGCAATTGTTGTACTGTCCATGGCTCTACATATAAAAATACTGGTGATGTGTTACAGTTTAATGATGCATTTATCTGGAAGTACTGCAAGTACTGTAAGTGTACTGTTAAATTTCATAAAACTTTGAAAGTGCTGCCTATGCTTCTCACTACATCTAGATTTCTTTGAAATGTACCACTTGTACCCATATAGTCAGTGAGTACTCAAGGAGAATGTGCATCTTTGCACAACAGACCATCTGTATACTTCTAATCTTATTATCAGTATCAGCAAAACACTTTGGGGCATATTTATACTCTGTTTGCACCAAATTTGCATCAAAATTTTTGATGCAAAACTAACACCATATTTATACTTTGACACCCGACCCCGTGAACGTCATAATTCAGCAGTGTGCATCATTTTCTGGATGCAGGAAACCGCCTTGCGTTAATGACATTCAAGGTAGGCGTTCCCATCCAAAAAATGACTTTGAGGCCTGCGCGTCTTATTTATACTCCAGAGTCATTTTGATGCACAGGAGGGGCCGGGCCTTAAAAAATGGCACCCAGCCTGATTTCGTCAGTTTTTTAACGCCTAGGTCAGGGCAGGCGTTAAGGGACCTGTGGGCTAATTTCCATGGTCTCCGACCATGGAAGCAGTCCACAGGTGACCTTCCCTGCCCCCAGGGACACCCCCTACCACCCACCCCTAGAGGTCACCTATGGATGGGGGGACCCATCCCAGGTAAGTACAGGTAAGTAGGGGTAAATATATTTTTTAATTTTTTTAAGTGGCATAGGGGGGCCAAACTTGGGCCCGCCTACATGCCACTGTGCCCAATGGCCATGCCTTGGGCATGGCCATTGGGCAGGGGGGCATGACTCCTGTCTTTGCTAAGACAGGAGTCATTTCAATGGGGGTTGTGCATCAAAAAATGGTGCAAGTCCGGTTAGAGCCATGATTTTTTGACTCTAACCTGACTTGCACCATTTTTTGACGCACAACCCCCATTCTTTCCTACGCCCACGCTGCGCGGTTAGAGTCATTTTTTTTACTCTAACCAGCCCGCAGCGCCGGCTAACGTCAATCCATAAATAAGGTGCCTGCCTGGCACGTTGGAATGGCGTTAGCCGACGGTACATTTTTTGACGGAAACCAGCGCTGGCGCTGGTTTGCATCACAAAGTATCAATATGGGCCTCGGTTTGAAAAATATTCCACTCATTCGGATCTCCCCTTGCTCTCCTTCCAGCATTCTTGATGGAATTGCACATTTTAACCGTTAACGACTGCCTGCCATATCCTAACCCAACAAGAGAGGAGATTTTATGCATCCTGTTCAGTTAATCTTAATGCACAATGAATGCATGCTAACATGCTCTGTGATGCTAACTAATTGCTTCAAAGTGTGCACAACGCTCACATCCAAGACTGCTTCAGGGTATGTGTTCTAAAACTTGACCAGGTGAAACAATTGCTTGGAATGCTGATTATCATCCTCTTCATCATAGATCAATAGAAGACAATTAAACAGACCTGAGCTGTCACCCTGTGGTGCCTCTCCACCAGCTCTAGGTTTTACAATCCATGCACCCAGCTGTAGTATCACAGCCCCGCATTTCAGGAAAAGGGGAGTTTGAAACATTCCAGCTACTATTTGAAATAGTTGAGCTTGCACATTGATACCACACACAGCTCCTTTTGCTCAGTTTTCTTAATGAATGGCAGACGAGTGCGGTCTTTAACTCTCGAAAGACTTCCTGTCATTTTTCAGGCAAAGGCAGATACAAC
Organism: Pleurodeles waltl; assembly: GCF_031143425.1. NCBI lineage: Eukaryota > Metazoa > Chordata > Amphibia > Caudata > Salamandridae > Pleurodeles > Pleurodeles waltl. The sequence continues at coordinate 701,905,850 of NC_090442.1, forward strand.
TTTATGAAAACTTGAACAGTGCAAGCAGAAGTTTTGGAACTTTAAACTTCAGTTCCTTAAAATGTGTGCATCTGTTTTCACATCTACTAGGAACAGAGGAGACCACCATTTGGACACAGAAAATCGAGCTGCTGACACTCTTGTTTAAATTAAAAACAGAGATGACAAAACAAACTAAAATTGACTGCATTAGTTTAGAAATTAATTTAACTCATATGACTAAAAGTGAATTCAGATCTAGCACTGCATGACTAAATGGCTTCTTGGGTAATGCAGTCAAAATACTGTATCCAGAACAAGACACACAAATAACAATTTTGTCCATTAATGTTCCAGTCCTGTGCGGTGTTGAATATGAGTAACATGATGAAAGACACTTTGATGACATCTCTGCAATTCCGATATTTATGAACCGACATGCAGAACACGCTGTGGCTTAGGTCCACCATCACTGAAGAGCCACGAAGCTTTTGCGTAAGAGCACTTTAAAAATAAACATAATGCCATACAATAGTCTGCTACTTTCACAATGATCAAAGCTTTGGTTGGTAGGATAGGGGCTAGTTAAGTACAGGCAACGGAGGAAGCAGTTAGAATGACCCTACCTCTTACATGACATAACTTTTGATCTCGGTTCACGGAAGTAATGACAGTTTAATAAAAGCATTTTCAATGGGTCTCGCATCTGCTCGAGTTAGAGCTATTAGCGTTGCAACTTCCTAACCGGACTTTTCTTGCCAAAGAAATTAAAAGAAAAAACGCAGCGCTATGTGAACACCAGCGCAATTGCGTTGCGTGGAAAATAAACAGATAAAGTTGTCCGGAAACCATGCTGAAAACAACGAGCCTCATATTTTTAGTAGTTTACCGGTACTGTGTAGGTGAGCTAAACAAAGGAAAAGGCATGATATATGCATGCCTTTTACAAATTAAAAAAGCAAGCGGATTTTAAAAGGCAAGCCCACAAACCAATGAAAGTGACTGTGGTTGGAAGCCCAAAGAGATTACAACATGGGAGGGAGCGCTTTGCGCTCGCCCATAAAAAGCTTAGCAGCACTTTAATGTCTCCTCTTGAGCAGGCGTTAAAAAACTAACACTAGAATGACGCAGTGAAATCTTGCAGATTTCACTGCGCCATTCCTGCAGGCCTTCTAGTGGGGAAACAGCTCCCTTGAATCCATTATACCTGGCTTAGGTATAATGTGGTGCAAGGGTTTACAAACTGGCGCAATGGTACCATTGTGCCAGTTTGTAAATATGGCGTGAGGTGGGGGACTGTTCTGTGCCATCGTAGCGTCAAAGAAAATGATGCTACAGCTGCGCAAGGGGCCTGGAAATGAGCCGCTTTGAACTTCATTGCCCATTTTCTGCTAATTCAAGCCCCATGATTTCAAACAATATTAAATAATAAGTTAAAGGCTAAGACAGAGAAGAAGACAAGTGATATAGGAAAAAAAAAATGTACTTTGCCAGGGGGCCTTGGAAGGTGGGGACTCTGTGCAATTACCCACTTTGCTCATGCATGAAAATGTCTCAGCTCAGAGGTGGGTTGTGTGAGCACCTCAGTTCTGGTTCTGTTTCGAGGGCCCAGCAGCAGTTGCTCCACACATTAGCATTGATAAAATTGTTGTTTACTTCCAAAAGGCTGCCAGGGCAGGGGTAAAAAGTTATTTACAAATATCTGACCCCAGACAGTACGTCTCTGCATAACTTCAGAGCATTAAGCTTTGCTTGGAAGACTCTCGATTAGTCTTCCTCTTGCCTGAAGAAGAGAGTGAGAAAGACTGATTGATTTTCCAGCAAGCAGCAGCTTTTCTCCCAGTAGCACTGTGCAGAGCTAAATACTTGCACAAGACCACGACCATCGGGACATATAGAGATGAGTGTGGTTGGTGAGTGACAGGGACAGAGCTTTCATGTGTTTAACAGCTAATATTCTGCTGCCTTATGCTGTGGCTGTGCTGGAGATGAATGCTTAAAGTCTAGGTTGGGAGGTTAAAAAAGTATACAGGGGTTTCTAGCTGAAGAGTGTGGCATGGGGGAGTCTGGTGGAAGCGAAATGTGGGCAGAGAGGAGTAGTGGTGCTGGGAAGGCAAAGACCCAGAAAATGGTTCTTGAGGGGAGTTCACCATTACTGAGTGGAGAGCCAGACAACAATGAAGTACCATTATGCATTTCAAAGCAAGATCCAGGGGGTGAGGTCAACGAGTTGCTAAGAGAAAGTAAATTGAGAACATCATGCATACGTATAATAAAAGAAATAAAAATAAGAAATTATTTGTAAAAATGAACAAAGAGGCTACATTGGGTAAACAGGACTCAGTCACTGTGAATTTCAGATTTCCATCTAAAAAGCAATGGTTTTTAAGGTGGAGGCTTGAGATAATTAAGGTTCCGGATGGAGTTTTCACACGAGGATTCAGGTCAGTACTGCTTTGCAATAGGTGGGTTTCTGTCTAGAGTGGCACAGTGGGTGGAAAACAATGGGTTAGACTGCTATCATGTGTGACTACTACTGGTTAGACTACTATTTTCAAGCATTCGTCCAATCACCTTTTGGGCTTTTGAGTGCCAGTAGCATGGAAAAGTGGGACTGGAGCAGATTACCAAGCATACAATTACCAATGTTGTGATTTCCAAAAAGTAGTATGTTTTTTTAAAAGTGGCAGTGGGGGCCTAATTTGCCCCCCCCCCCTACATGCCACTGTGCCCAATGACCATGCCCAGGGGACAGAAGTCCCCTGGGCATGGCCATTGGGCACAGTGGCATGACTCCTGTCTTTGCTAAGACAGGAGTCATTTCAATGGGGGTTGTGCGTCATAAAATGGCAAGTCAGGTTTGAGGCATGATTTTTGCCTCAAACCTGACTTGCACCATTTTTTGACGCACAACCCCCATTTTCCTCTACGCCGGCACTGCCTGGTTTGAGTAATTTTTTTTTTTACTCTGACCAGTCCGCAGCGCCGGCTAACGTCATTCCTTAAATAAGGCACCCGCATGGCGTATAGGAATGACGTTAGCCAGAGGTAAAATGTTTGATGCAAACCAGTGCCGGTGCTGGTTTGCGTCAAAAAGTAATTATTTGTTGAAATAGTGTGTATATATATATATATATTAGTTAAGATAAGATCCAGATTAAGTTAAAACCTAGAAAAACTGACATGGACGTCCATGCTCGTCCCACCTGGGCCTAGTAGTTTCCCCTGGAAACTCATGACTACAGTTAGTCACAACACAATGGCCTGGAGTCTGGCGCACTCTTCTTCATCTCCGCTGCAAGACTTAATGGTAGAGTTGCCAAATCGATACATTTGGGCAGGGCTCCAAGATTCTAGTCCTTGCCTTTCAAATAATTTTATCAATTGAGTGATGCTCATTGAAATTACAGAAGCGATCAAAGGAGAGTGAAACCTCAGCATTCTAATTCAGGAGTCTCAAAGACTAAGCTGTCCCCTAAATAATGTCACTGGAGATTATACACACCACCGGCTGGAACTAGTGGCTGAGGGTCTCTAAGAAACTTTTTTGTGAGACTATGGAATTAAAATGGTGAGGTTTCACTCTTTGTTCAATTCTATATTACACATGAAAGCTGAGTGAACCAAAATTGCTTCTACCTCCCCCTTTTTGATTGTTAGGCCCATGTACCTAGCCAGAGTCACAAACAGAGGAGGGTGCACAGTCAAATGAATAGGGCGGGCGAACCAGAACCGGGCCATGGGTCTGGGCTGGCTCTAAGACTGTACATGATCCAAGCCATGAATATGTTTGTGTGTATAGTGCAACAAACATAATGTAGAACTATGTATGATACAATTGCTTCAAAATTTAAAAAAGTTCTTCAACATGCAGAAGAGTTTCACATTAGTACCCGATTATATCCCTACAAAGACAGACATTTATTAAAAGAGGTGGTTTTTAGAAACACTCATGGCTCGCCTCCCAAACATCAATGCCATTAGGGAACTAAGAGGCAAGACAGTAGTCATGTAAACCCTAAATGTGGCTTAGATTCTTATTATAGAAAGAGCAACATTAGTCTCTAATAAATTAAAGAGGTGCTTGGACAGCCTATGTCTTGAGCTCAAATATTAAAGCATAAGCTGATAAAAAAACAAAAAGAAGGCTCTGTGAAATAAAATATTGTGACTAGGATCACACAGTTAGGTTTAAGAAGACCGCATTGATATAAGGCTATCTGGTTTCACATTTTGAAATTTAGCCACCAGATTGACATCTCTCTTTCTTTTTCTAGTTTACATCAAAAGTCACAGTTTTGTATTTCATTATTGGCTAACAGTAAGAAACATTGGCACAGACATAGCCAATGTGACTCAGGGACTGCACATCCAACTACCAAGTCAAAAATGCATTTATTTGGGAGGTGTGACACCCCAAACAGCCCCATCCCCCACAGCTATGCCTCTGACTGCTACATGCCCTTGCTCAATAACTCAGATGTCCAAAGTAGGAAGGGAAGTCATGGTGCATTTCTTATTAGTTTTCTGGCATGTTTTCTCTCACATTATCAAGGTATCTGTATCTTATGGTTGTGTTGTTGGATGACTAGGTCATTTGAGCATGCACTGATAAAACATGGTAACCTGAATGCCAACTCAGGTTACCATCCGTCTGTGGTTGGTAAATTGTTTACCATTAAATTGGCTAAAACATCTGTCATTTACTACAGTAAGGAACAACAGAAGTGGTGCAAGGAGCATTATGTAATAAAACAAGGTATTATTTTATGCAGGTGCAGTGTTTCGATACCAGGTACAAATACCATGTTATTAAAATTACTTAAGCTGGAGGAATACTTCTAAATCAGAGGTCTTCAAACTTTTTTTGCTCTGAGCCTCCCTAAGCAAAATGTTTTGAGATTGGGCCCCCTCCTAAACTATATGGCAAGAATTTGGGGAGTGAGAGCAGAAGGGATGATTGCATGAGTTGGAGATCATGAGATCAGTTAAGAGGTGCCTTTCTGTAGCTCATAATCCATACTAAATATGGAACTTATAAAAAAGCAACAGCATCAAACAAAAACAGAATCAACCACAACACTACTCCCCATAATAGGGGGGCTGTGGGTCTTAATTCAGCTCCACCTGCTGCACTGTTGATGACTGTAGTCCAGAGAAGCATGCTATCTCCTCTTTTTTTACTCCACCCCCACCATGTCTGACCATCACTTCAATTCTGAAACAAACTTGGTATTTTTCTGAAAAAAATGTTGCCCCACTTGTTTGCGCCAAGGGTGCCACCTGCCCTTATGCTAGCAAGAGAAATTAGCTTTCAGACCTGCTTTTTTAAGTAGTAAAGCATTCAGAATTGTGATGCAATGTTGCAGAGGCAACAGTTTTACTGCATCTCCTTCACTAATGATAACTACTGCCTTGAGTTCGCCTCTGACCTTTAGTACCAACATGGGCTCCCATCTCTCATCATCCTTCTCCCTCTCATCCCTCTGATGGCCAAATCAAATTGTCTCTTCAGCTTCATTTTTTCCCTCCCTTGGGCCATTGCTCCAAGGCTCAAAGAAACTCTGCCACAGCAAGTAGGCACCTAGGACTCTAATGCAGCTGCAGCACCAACGGTACCTACACTTCTGTGAAACAGGCTGTCTTCTCCACCCACTCAAAAGGGCCATCACTTCTAGGCCAGATGCCCAAGGCAAGCTTTCTGCTGCTTTGTGTAAAAAGCAACAAAAACAAAAAAAGTACATTACAAAAGTCTCCGGTCCTCCTTCCATCTCTCCCTTCTCCACCCTCCACCTCCATTGCTAGGACCCTCTTCCTTGCAGAGCAATGGTGATCTGGGCCCTAATGCTAGCAAAAAAATGCACCCACTCTCTTTTTCATAGTAACACTGTCACTCTTTTGGGGAGGGGGGGGTGCTTCTGAGCTGTGAAGCAAAGAGATAGGGATAGAGAACTAAAGGAGAAAATACCTTCTCTCCATTGTGCCTGCTACCCGAAAGAAATGTACGTATGCAAACCACTGGTGTGAGTCTTTTTTTTTTACTCAAACCAATGCGTGACATCATAAAGAAAAATGATGTTAACACGGCGAAAATGACTTTGATCCGGTTTACGACGTCGCAAAATGGATAGGCGCCATTTTTTGATGCAATTGATGCAAACACAGCAAAATGTGCAAAGGAGAGCCAAAATGGATCCCAGAAGCTTTCAGAGACCCCAGGAAGATGGCAACCGACCAGGAACCAGCCAGGAGGACCCACACAAGACCCAGGAGAGGGAGAAGAAAAGAAACTGTTGGTTCAGTGCAGAGGAGCAGGAAATACTGGTGAAAGAGGTGACAGAACACCAGCACCAACTTTTTGTCACCTCTGTTGCCAAATTGCCTCTCTCCTACTAATTGGCAATTTAAATTGTTGACAAGATAAACAGTATGGCAGAAGTACAGAGAACAGTCATCAAGTGCAAGAAACGCTGGCATGACTGCAAGCGCAGGACCAAGGAAAAAATGGCAAGGAACAGGTAGGCAGCACTGCAGGTTGGAGGTGGGAGTCCAGCACCGCAGGAGGCCCTGGACCACATGGAGATGGTAGCAGCCGTCATCCCTGAGGAGATCATCACAGGGATTCAAGGACAGGACAGCGGAGACTACTAGGAAACAACACAGATGAAGGGTAAGTGGCATGGGGAACAAAAATGCCTATTTGTAAACTGTAAGCGGGGGGCATACCTACTACCCAATGCATGGAAGTCATGATATTGAGGAAGAGGAATGGGCAAAGGGGCACCGCACAGGGGCATGGGCTGTGAAGGGCAAACCTGGGGCACAGTACTACACTACACCAACAACCTTTGCATTGGGATATGCTGCCATGCCAAGGATGATGGAAAGGTAAGTCCAGGAGGGTAGGGTACAATGTAAAACTGGCCTGCTGTCACACGACAGCTGGTATTCTCCCTACGTGAACTAGGGATCAATTAACAGTCTCAGGCCATATCCGCAAGTGGAATTTTACATTGACAACAGTTGCCACTACCACCTCTGCTGTGTATGCAGGTCAAGTAGCTAATGGCAGTTACGTGCCCATGGACAAACACACCAAAATTAGAGTGCTCAGGATGACCACGTTATCAATCCCCTTTAATCAATAAAAATGTGCTAAACCTGTCAAATGTGAATGTCCATAGTCGCTACAAACATCAGCCATTGCTGTTATACTGCTCATACAACAGCATTGAGGGTGATAGTCATACGTTATAGGCTAGTGAAATACACCCACACAGTCAGACGAGGAAATGGAACACTGCTCAGACCATCAGTGCAATCCAATGTAGCACGCATTCCCCAACATCAACATTACACACTACCAATGCTGACATCTGTAGTGTGCCATGCCAATGCTATACATAGTATATGCTAGGTCTCAGCAACATATAGCTGGATGTGAAATATCAGAGACTGGGGCAGTTCCACATTGTTAAGTGTGGTGCAAGTGCTATCAGAACACCCACAGCCAGTGCAAGGCCACAACACGAGAATGGAAGTAGACGGAGGGTTGAACAGGACAAGGTGGCAACATACAATTTGGGCAGAACCTACACCTAGAGACAATTCCCCAAACTGCCCACATAACATGTGACATGCAGATGTGGCATAGACCTGGGAGATTGCTAATACTAAAGACAGGAACAATGAACAGGAACCAATATCACAATGTGCAACTAATAGGAAGTCAGGCACGTCACATTACAAATGCCACAACACAGACATACTAATTGTGCTATATCTCATTGCAGAGGACGATGGCTCTCCTGTGGATATGCCTGTCCTAGACTTCCCTGATGACATGGATTATGAACTGACAAACATCAGCCAGCAGACCCTCCAAGATGTCCTTGGAACCCTCCAGACCCCACCTTCATTTAAAAGGAGAAGCACAGATACAGCAGCCATCACAGAGGACCCACCCACCACCCCAATTGTACGAACTGCCGGATCCAACCCAGCTGAGGACTCTGATGACCCTGGCACCAGCTTTGAGAGGACTGTAGTTGGAGTACAGCAGGAGCTGGCCAAGGTGGTGCGGGTGGGGATGAAAAATATGGCAGCCATCCTAGAGGGAGTGCGTTGGTGCATGATGTCAACTGCAGAACAGGCAGAAGCCATGCAACGGCGAACATCAATCTTGCAAGAACTCCAACAAAGTGTAAAGGAAATCAGTACAGCAGTAAGAGTTGAGACAACACCTCCAACAACAAACCTTTCAACGCGTGCACGGATGCAATATTGACCCCCTCAGGGCAGACCTGGCTGCATACAACAGTGATGTAGCTGCTATCCTTAAGAACCAGCAGCTCCTCCTTGCTGCAGTACTGCCCTTAATAGCCCCACAGTTGGCAGCTACTGGGATTTCTGACTCCACGTCTTCAAACACGGAAGTGTGTGTTGCCCCTTCTAACCCACCACCACCAAGGGCAGAGGAGACAACACACACATCAGAAGATGAAGACGTGGAACAGATCACCTTCACCAATAAGAGTACCCGGTAGCACTAGTCCCTGCCACATGGGCACTTATAACCAAGGTCCTGTGCTTTGTAACATGCCAGTCATGCAACAGCTGCTCACAAGCACTGTTCTCCAGCCCACTGTTTACCTTGTCACTATGCCATGTGATTGTCTCTCACTACCTCATTGGCAAGTCATGTCCCTCTGCACTGCATGACACTTCACCCCAGCATGTCCAATGACATGTCCTTTTGCCCTTGTGTAGGATCACAGTGGAAGATGTCACACTAATGGACTCACAATAATGGACAATGTACATATAGCACTACAACACTTTCAAATAAATAGCACTTACACAACCACTTTGTCTCTGTGTAATGTGACACATTAACCGTGAGGGAGATTAGTGATGTTTGTCTCATGTCAATGCCCATCGAATGTCAATACAAATGCCCTGAAAGATTGTAGGCTGATAACTATGCACTGTGATCTGGATTGTACCATCATCTGCCCTTCCTGAGGGTTAATTCTGAGGTAAATAGAAACATTACAGTATAATGCTGTGTTGGACAGAATAAGTCTTCTTCAAGGGATGTCTAAGCAGAAAATCATTGCTTTCAAATTTTTCTTCCAGACAATCTAAGTATTGGACATTTGACTCAAAGTTTATCACACACACACCATACAGAAGGAAAGGATGTGTATGAGTGTACGTACAAATAAGTAACCTGGCTGTACAATGTAACAAATGATAGGTGTGAATTATGTATACTATACTACATGAGATCATGCCATCACTCACCTTATCAGGGTCCACATGAACATCAGGCTGCAGGCAGACGTAACACAGTGTCCTCAAAACCAAATCTAGTCTCAAAGTATGTCAGATTGAAAACATATATCCAAACTTAACAACACATTGGGAACCACAGTAACCTTGAGTGGTGTGTGCAATGGATGGCAGATTCCTAGCAAAGTAGCTTTGGTGTAGCTGCCAATGTGACAGCTCAATTGTGATTTGGATGCAGGATGGAACACAAATGCAAATACTAATTTGACACTGTTCACCCATGGCAAGACCCTGATCCCCAAGCTTATGACACATACTGTAAAGGCGTACCTACAAATTTATCAAAATGTAATAATAGGATGCTAAAACTAGGGGAAACACCTTAACTAACCTAACCTATCTTAACTACACATTACCCACAACTAGCAATAACTACCCTAAGCTAAACTTACTGTAATGTCTTCGTATTAGTGTCGCAAGCGACATTAGAATGTTTATGAAGTTGCTATGAGACGGGAAAAAGACGGTTACGAGAGGGGAGACGGAGCTGAGCTGATCGTGGTACTCGGAGGGTCTGTTTGACAAATAAAGTCTTGAAAACTCACCTTGGTGTGGATTGCTACAGGGCTTTTGTTTGCGACGAGGAGACCCTTGGAGTGTGAAATCCATGCACACAGACGTCTGGAAAATGGTTGCTGCAAGGTGTAACCAACATATTGACGGCTGAGATGTGGAGCGATTCAAGCCATCGCTGAATTGTTCCTGCGATCAGTGGTGGATCGCAGTGGAAGCTGCCAAAACAGCGGTAAGGAGCGATTGAAAAGGTGTCGGAAGTGCGCCATCGGCAAAGCTACACGTCAGAGGGACGGCAGGCGCGAAAGTGCGTCTTGTGGAGAGGAGGCGTTTCTCGTGGCGTGTTGTTCGAGTAACGTGCCAAAATATCGCTATTGACACTGTCCGTTCAACGCAAGGAGGGCGTTGTGGAGGTGTGGTCTTCTTGATCGGAGTGAAACGTGCTATTTCACTCTAAAAGTAAGCATCGAACGGCGGCCATCTTAGGTGCACAATTGTACAAGACATACATTTGGAAGTGCAGTATATTTACACAGTCAAGATTTTCAAACAAACAGAACTTTTATTTTGTTAAAAAAAAAATTACAAACATCTTTAGGTGTCTGAGACAAACATTTCAAAAATACAGAATTTTTATTTTAAAAAAAAAACTTAAGCGTCTGAGAGTTTAAAACTTGGAGTTGTTCATCATGCAAGCTGTCAATGCACCTCCACCATTCTTAGAAGGCCCGGTGAACCACAAATAGCATGGAAACATTGGTTTGACACGTTTGAAACTTAGTTAAGAGCAATAGGTGCATTACGATTTAGGCCAGAACGCAAGAAATATATTTTACTACACTCCATTGGGTTTGAAGGCAGAGCAGTATTCAAACATTTACCAGATGTACCCAATGATGAAGAAGAGTTGGATGATTATGAAGCTGCAGTAAAAATAAAAATGCGTAACAGATTTGATGCTCCTCCAAGTTTAGTTGTATGTAAACATAATTTTTTTAAAGAGAGAAAAGCAAAGCGGTGAAGATATGGATACCTACATTTCTGCTTTGAGGTTGTTGGCTACAGATTGTCAATTCGGCGAGTTGAACCACCAACTCATTAGAGACCAGTTTATATGTCAAGGTTGTAACAGATCCATTAAACAAAAGGTGTTATCCCTAGACAATCCAACACTTTCAGAGACCTTAAAAATTGTGAAGAGTATAGAATCGTCGATTAAATCCACGAAAGAGATAGAGAAGTCCATGGAAAGTCGGGAAAAAAATTGGTATAGTCCGATCAAGAGACGAGAAAGGAAGATCAGACAGAGCGTCAAGTTTTCAAGCTCACAGCCACGGATATAAGAACAGTAGAAATAATAGATCAACTAGTTTCTTTAACAAAAAAAAATTGTTTTAGGTGTGGATATTCCTTACATATGAAAGGAGTCAAGGCTTGTCCGGCCGTAAAAACGTTCAATGCAGGAATTGTGGCAAAACTGGTAATTTTGCTAAGGTGTTTCAGAGTGAAAATCGTAAGGGCAACACGATCAGCTCAGTGGTGGATGATGATGATGGGGTGCTGGTTGAAGATTTGATTGGATATGGTGCTAGTTTTGAACGATAGTGTGATAAAGTGTGCGGATCCTGAAAGCTATGTTGAACCATATGTACTGGTGAGAGTGGGTGAAAATCATTTTTGATTGTTAGTGGATTCAGGGGCTAGGATTACGATGATTACACAAAACATATTCAATCAGAATTGGAAAGACTGTATTACCACCAAATAGGGCCCCTGTTTCTTATGAGGGAAGAAGAATCGAACTTCAAGGTTATTTTGAAGATATTATGGAATTTAAGGGAAGAATGATCCATGGAAACATTTATGTTGCAGCAAAAGGATTGAACATTCTAGGCTGGTTTCATCAAGGTATTTTTAGCATGGTACTATGACCTGGCACTCAGGAACAGTAGCAGTGATTAGAGATTTTGAGGTAATTGACGATCTTTTGAATGAATTTCCTAAAGTTGTTTCGGGGGAATTGGGAAGAATAAAAGGTTTCAAGCATAAGATCAAGGTTAAGGGAAATGCAGTACCAGTCAAACATAAACTAAGGAGTATACCATTTAGAATCAGAGAAGATTTGGAGAAGGAGCTAAGAGGTTTATGTGAGAAGGGAATTATTGAGCTGATTGAATCCTCATTATGGATTTCTCCTTTAGTTATTACGCAGAAAAAGAATGGAGAATTGAGAGTGTGTGTGTGGATCTGAGAGCATTGAATAAAGAAAGTTAGGTTGACTCATCCATTGCCAAAAATAAGTGAACTTTTGGCTACCATTAAAGATGCAAAGGTGTTTTCGAAACTTGATCTAGCTAGTGCGTATCATCAGGTTGAGTTAGATCCTGAATCTAGACATTGAACAGCATTTGTGTTACCAATCAGAACCTTCCAGTATTGTCGTAGGCCGTTTGGGCTGGCATCCGTAGCTTCAGTCTTTCAAAGGATAATGAGTACTCTATTGAAAGAGGTAGCAAATGTCTTAGAGTTTCAAGATGATGTGCTAATATACGCAAAGGATCAGTGTGAACACAACAGGATATTGAGACAAGTATTAGAGAAGTTCACATCTAGTGGAATTATTCTCAAAAGAGAAACATGTTTATTCTTGAAATCATCTGTAGAATATTTAGGTCATGTAATCTCAGCAAATGGTATCTTCCCAAAACCTGGTCTGATTAAGGCTATCAAGGCTGCTCCACCTCCCAAAGATAAGAGTGGCGTTAAGTCATTTTTTGGGTATGTGTGAATTTTATTCCCGTTTTGGTCCAAATTTTGCTAGCAAGGTTAGACCGTTATCTAATCTTTTGAAGAGCAATGTAAGTTTCAAGTGGGATGCAGAATGTGATGACGCATTTGAGGAAATAAAGAAACAACTTGTTGGTGCTGAGGTACTAAAGCCATATGATCATGATGTCCAGTGTTGTTTGTCGGTAGATGCAAGTAACGTAGGGGTGGGAGCAGTGTTGACTAAGGATGGTGTTTAGAACACTATAGGTTTTGCATCAAGAGTGTTGAGGGAACCGGAGACTTACTTTTCTGTGATTGAGAAAGAATTATTAGCTTGTGTGTGGGCTGTTGAGAAATTCAGAAATTATATTTGGGGCAGGCACTTTGTATTGAAAACTGACCACAGGCCTTTGGTTTTGATCCTCAATGGCACGAACAACAAGACCAGCACACCCAGGATTTCAAGATTTACGGCTAGGCTAATTCAATATGATTTTGAAATCTCACATATCCAAGGGGAAAAGAATGTCAGAGCAGATTGTTTTTCGCGTTTCCCAGTTCCCATTGATAGCACTGATGATGAAGATGTAGAAGATGGAAGATGCATAATCGCTGCTTTTGAAGTTGAGCAAGTGTGCGTTTGTTCAGAGGATGTATGGAAGGAAAAGTTGTATGCAGACAAAAACCTGCATGAGGTAATTCGGTGTATCAAAGAAGGATGGCCTCATGAGAAAGAAATGGCATTTGATATACAACCATTTTGGAAGATTGCTGATGAGTTGACCATTGAAGACAGGTTACTCTTGAATGATAAATTGATCCCGCCAGAAGAGTTGAGAGGAAAAATCATGGAAAAGGCTCATGATGGTCACTTAGGTGCAACTATGACCAAAAGAAGGGTACGTGAATGTTTTTGGTGGCCATGGATGGATAGCAAGATTGAGAAGTTGGTGAAAAATTGCCCTATATGTTACAACAGTGATAAAACATTTAAAACATTCACTCCCCCCATGATTCCTATTGAATGTCCATCTGGCCCATGGAAGAAATTGGGTGTGGATTTAGTGGGACCTTTTTATACTTTGAATTTTAATCTCAGATATGCATATGTACTAATTGATTATTTTTCAAAGTGGCCCTATGTGAAGTTTGTACAGGAACCGAATACAAAATCGTTAGTAACATTTTTGAGGGAGGTTTTCATGAGTGAGGGTTTCCCTGAAGAAATGGTTACAGACAATGGAGTGCAATTTGTGTCAGAGGAATTCATTTTTTTTTTTAAAGAAGGTTCTATCAGACACTTAAAATGTTTGCTCTACTAACCACAAACGAATGGTTTAGTGGAGCACTTCAATCGAGTTTTGGGAGATTGTATTAGGTGGTCATTGAAAAACAAGTGCGATGTTAATGCATCAGTGCAAGCTATGTTGTGGTTTTATCGAACCACATCTAATTCTACTACTGGAGTATCTCCTTTTGAAACTCTCAGGGGAAGAAAGGCTTGTATGCAAGTATGTCCGGGGTGGATGTCCAGATTTATTTTAAAACATGAGGATGTGGGGAACATGCGAATATCAAACAAAATGTAAAGGAAAAGCAAAGAGTACAGAAAAGGCATTTTGACAAGCGTAAAGGAGTTAAGGAGACTGCCTTAGCAGGAGACTGGGTATCCATAAAGTTACCCACATTTGTTAAGAAAGGTTGTCCAAGGTTTGCTGACCCGGGAAGAGTAGAGTTGGTAAAAGGCAATGCAATAAGAGTTCAAGGAGATAAATGGTGGAACAAATCAAAAGTAATAAAGTTACAAAATGTGCCAAGTGATTGCCATGACAGTCGAGAATCAAGTATTAAACCAAGTACTCAGGATACAGGGACCTTGCAGCGTGGTGAACTAGAATCTCAAGTCTTATCACCACGCAGAAGTGTGAAGGTGTGCAAAATGCCTTGGAAGTTCAGATTGTGATTTATTAGATTTATTAGAGATATGCTGAAATGCTGAATATTGCTGTATTGTTTTTTTTGTTTTGCTGAAGGTTTGTTTTGTTTTTCTTGTTGGTTATTGTTTACCAGGTAAACGGGGATTGTCGTGTAAAAAACAAACAAAACAAAAAAAACTCTATGTAATGTCTTAGTATTAGTGTCGCGAGCGACATTAGAATGTTTATGAAGTTGCTATGAGATGGGAAAAAGACGGTTACGAGAGGGGAAACGGAGCAGAGCTGATCGTGGCTCTCGGAGGGTCTGTTTGACAAATAAAGTCTTGAAAACTCCCCTTGGTGTGGATTGCTACACTTACCTATCATATTTAACTAAACACTCTAAACATCAACCCCCCACCCCCCTTATATAACAGGACACATGGAGGACAACATATACTAACCTAAACACATACTATCTTATACTTAACAAATATATATATATATATATATATATATATATATATATATATATATATTTTTTATACATATATATATATTTTTATTTAATACACAAAAACCCCAACATCATCCGTCACCCACCCACCATTGTAAAAAAAACTTGTAAACATATCATCCTCCACCCCCAACCCACTACTACTAACTAAACTAACATAGGAGCCTATTCTAACCTAACACTAAGCCCCCTAAAAAATGGCCCTCTGATCAATTTTCTTTACAAGAAATTTAACAACAAATGTCACCCTATTCACATGGCCATGCCTACAGGGCTGCACTACATTCCCAAAATATGACTCTACGCTACTGACTGTCCAACTCAAATATGGAAAAAAAGTGAAACTCCAGTCAAGTTACATATCAGATCATGTACCACACATCATACCTTGCTATGTGTCCAACACACAGGAGTCAATCACAACAGCTGCAAACACAACACAGAAGGAATGGTTTCTTACCTGTAACTCCAGTTCTCTCGTAGGGGTATTTCCATGATAGTCATAAGCACTGAATAGTTCCGCGCGCCTGCGGGGACCCCGGAGCACTGATGTTAAGAATATTCTTAAGTGCAAATACCAGCCCTTTGAAAAAAGGTCTGTCAAAAAACACTTAAGAATAACACTGTGCAGCCTATGCGAACAGCTACACAAGCCAAATTTTTGAAAAGAAAACAGTTGTAGTGTAAATTCACGTTCAAACACCTATTTATTCTAGAAATGTAATAACAAATACATTCTCATACTTTATTTACACCTCTCATGAGAATAAACAATGCAGGGCAGTGTAGCCCATAGGCTGCCATTATACAGAATGTAAATAGAGCTGTGCCTTTAAGAAAGTAAAGTCTTCCTGTATCCTATCATGCACAGCAAAAGGCAGTTGCCTCAGTTCTTTTTGAAGGCTTGTAACCTGACATGAAGGAACAAAACCAATCGTTGGAGTACCAACATCGATAATATTTTATGGCAACCTTTTCTATGTCAACTCCACCGGGGAGGAGGGAGGGTTGCTTATGACTATCATGGAAATACCCCTGCGAGAGAACTGGAGTTACAGGTAAGAAACCATTCCTTCTCTCGTAGGGGATTTCCATGTATAGTCATAAGCACTGAATAGACTAGCAAGCCCATCCCCAAAACCGCGGTGGAGTAGACAGAAGAATACTGACAAAAAACATGAGTCATGCAAATAAATTCTTAAGCAAGGCCTGTCCAACCTGCGCATCTGCCCTAGTGTCTGTATCAAGGCAGTAATGCTGAGTAAAGGTATGAACCAACTTCCAAGTGGCAGCCTTGCATATTTCTGCCAAAGGGATATTTCTCATCAAGGCTGCAGTAGCTGCCTTCCCTCTAGTAGTGTGCGCTTTTGGCCTACCACCAAGGGATTTGTTCGCTAACTGATAACATAACATTATACATGAAACAATCCACCTGGATAATGATTGCTTAGACGTGCCCAACCCTGTTCTAACTGGGCCATAGTTAACAAAGAGCTGTTGTGATTTACGTAAGCATTTTGTCCTGTCCAAGTAAAATTTCAAAACCCTCTTTACATCCAGAGAGTGCAGAGTTCTCTCAGCAGGAGTAGTTGGATTTTGAAAGAAAGTTGGCATTGAAATGGTTTGGTTCACATGAAAGTCGGAGACGACTTTTGGTAAAAATTTTGGATGAGTTCTCATTACCACTTTCGCAGAATGAAAAACCGTGTAGGGCTCTTGAGCGCAAAGGGCCTGGATTTCGCTGACCCTATGCGCTGAAGTGATTGCCACCAGAAAGGCAGTTTTCCATGTGAGATGTTGAAGTGATGCCTTATGTATTGGCTCGAATGGAGGTAGCATCAGACGCAATAGGACAACATTCAGTTCCCATGGAGGAGATGGCCTCCTAATGGGAGGAAAGATCTTTTTTAAACCTTCCAGGAAGTCCTTAATAATTGGAATCCGAAAAAAGGAAGTTTGTGAGGGGCTCTTTCTGTATGCCGTTATAGCCGCCAAGTGTACCTTTATTGATGACAATTGTAAGCCCGATTTTGCCAAACTTAGCAAGTATGGCAGGATAGATTCCTCTCCACAGGATACCGGGTCAATGTTGTTGCTCAAACACCACACACAGAATCTTTTCCACTTGCTTGCATAAGCCGATCGTGTGGAAGGACGCTTTGCTTCTTTCAGGATTTCCATACAGTCCTGAGGTAGGTTCAAGTGTCCATATTGCACTAACTCAGGAGCCATGCTGCCAAACTCAACGATGAGTGGTTGGGATGAGATATCTGCCCTCTGAACTTCGTGAGCAGGTCCGGACGATGAGGCAGCCTGATGTGTGGTTTGAGTGACCGGTGAAGAAGGTCTGGAAACCACCATTGGCGTGGCCATTCCGGAGCAATTAGGATCATTTTAGACTGAGCATTGGATAACTTCTGGAGGACCGCTGGAATCAGGGGAAGCGGTGGAAAGGCGTAAAGAAATGCTCCTGACCAGCTTATCCACAGGGCATTCCCCAGTGTCCCTGGATGGTAATATCTGGAGGCGAAGTTTTGGCATTATTTGTTTTCTGGGGTTGCGAATAGGTCTATAGAGGGGGTACCCCATAGTGCGAAAATGGAACGAACGACGTCGTCGTGTAACACCCATTCGTGGTTCTTGTCCATTACGTGGCTGAGAGCATCCGCTTGAACATTCTGGTTGCCAGGCAGGTGAGTTGCCACTAGCGACCGGTTCCTGGCTAGAAGCCAATGCCAGATTGTCTGAGCCTCTCTGGATAAAATCCTGGACCTGGTGCCTCCTTGTTTGTTTACGTAATACATAGTGGCCACGTTGTCCGTCTGGAGAAGGAGAGTTTCCGCTTTCAGAGAGGGAAGGAAGGCTTTGAGCGCAAGGTGGACTGCACGAAGCTCCAGCAGGTTGATATGATAGAGACTCTCTCTCTGTGACCACTTGCCCTGGACTCGAAGATGATCCATGTGCGCTCCCCATCCGAGCAGTGACGCGTCTGTTACGATTGTCTGAGCTGGAGGCTGTTGTTGGAAAGGAATCCCCACCAAGAGATTGTTGGGTGAACACCACCACTTGAGGGACTGTAGGGCGTGGGGAGAAAGGAGGACTTTGCTCTCCCAATCGTCCATCAGTTGACACCATTGATCCTCCAGGTCTTCTTGTAAGGGTCTCATATGGAGGCGAGCATTGGGAACGAGATGGATACAAGAAACCATCGAGCCCAGTAGAGAGGCTATTACTCTTGCAGTGGTCTGTGGAGTTCTCTGTAGTTGTTTGCACTTTTGGAGAATCGATAATCGTCATTCCTCCGAAGGAAACACCTTTCCTAGATTGGTATCTATAATGGCCCCTAAGTAATGCAACCTCTGAACAGGTGTTGCTGTGGACTTCAGGAGATTGACTTGAAGACTGAGATTCTGTAACAGCTGTAGAGCCCATTTGAAATGTTGCGCCTCTAGATAACTGGAGGCCTTTATGAGCCAATCGTCTAGATAGAGGTAGACAAATATTCGATGTTTCCTCAAGTGGGCGGCTACCACCGCCATGCATTTGGAAAAAGTTCTCGGCGCTGATTTGAGGCCGAAGGGTAGAACCGCAAATTGGTAATGACGTTTTTCCGACGGTGAACCTTAGGAATTTTCGATGTTTCTTGGTCACCGGAATATGAAAGTAAGCGACGCAGAGGTCTATCGCACAGAGCCAGTCGCCCTGACGAAGATGTGGGTAAATTTGGTGCAAGGATACCATCCTGAATTTCTCTTTGAGAGTCCACTTGTTTGCTGTCCTTAGATCTAGAATGGGACGAAACTCTTGCTTGTCCTTTTTTGGCACAAGAAAATACCTCAAATAAATCCCTTTCCCTTGCTGGCTGATCGGGACGGGTTCTATAGCTCTTTTTTGTAATAGAATAGTGACTTCTAACTGAAGAGCTTCGAGGTGGTGGCTGGCTGGTTTGGGTGGAACAGATGGTGGAGGACTGGTGAATCTGAGAGCGTAATCATGTCGCACAATATTCAATACCCAGGCGTCTGATGTGATGTGTAGCCACTCGTCCAGATGATTTGAGATACTTCCCCCTACCGGAGTGGATAACGGAGGAGGGTGAAGCGAAGATTCAGGGCTTAGACGCGGGAGCCTGTCAAGTTGCCTGAGTTTGTGGTGTTGAACGACCCCTTGTCGACCTTCGTTGTGTGGAGAAGGCCCTTTGATGCTGCTGCTGCTGGGGGCGTGAAGACATCCAGTGTGGTGTCTGATACCTGTGGGTGAAAAGTCTTTGCTGATATGGACGGAATACTTTTCGTTGTTCTTTCGGGTGTTCCATGCCTACCGCTTTTAGAGTGTCTAGCTCAGACTTCATCCAGGCCATCTCGTCATCGGCATGAGAGCCGAACAAAGGGGAGCCTGAGAAAGGTAAATTCTGTATTCTCTGCTGTGCTTCTGGTTTGAGAGATGTTAATCGCAACCATGCATGTCTTCTTAGCGCTATTCCGTGAGCGTAGTTATGTGCAGACAGCACCGAAGAATCAGCAGCAGCGCTTATTACCTGGTTAGAAACCATGGCTCCCTCACCCACGACCTCCAGGAAATCTTCCCTTTTGTCCTTAGGAAGATGCTCCGCAAACTGCAGTATAGAGTCCCAGAGGGCCCGATCGTATCTCCCTAATAAAGCAGTGGCGCTGGCTGCTTTCATTGTGGTGGCTGCAGTAGAGCATACTTTTCGGCCTGCAGCATCGATCTTTCTGCTCTCTTTATCCGGAGGTGAGGAGGAAGACAGTGATGTAGAGTGCAACTTCTTTGCCGCTACTATAACCACCGAGTCCGGTACTGGGTCCGACCTCAAGAATAGAGGATCTTGTTCCGGTGGACAATACTTCTTAATAAGTCTGGAAGGAGAAGATTTCGTTGTGGCCGGTGTAAGAAAAATATCCATTGCCGGTTCAATAAGACCCGGAACCAGTGGAAGCAAAGGTCTCGAAGATGTCCTCTGGTGCAAGGTCTCGAAGATTACTGATGTCGATGGGGCAGGTACCGCCAGCGGGATATTCAGTTTGGTCCCCCTCGCACTAAGACCTCCTGGAATGTATTCACGTCATCTATGGGGGGACACTCTCGGGGACGGTGAGTCCGATAGGGTTGGAGAGTAGTCCTGTGTAGACGAAGAAGAAGGTCTATGATGTGAATGCGGAGATCTCTGCCGTGACTCATGATGATGGTGCCGAGAGGAAGACGAACGTCTAGAGGAATGTCTAGAATGCCTTATGGATCGCGTTGGAGTCCTCAGAACAGACTCTGAAGGAGGAGCCGGAAGAGGAGCCGTAGGTGTTACTGGTGTCTGCGGCAATGGCGACTGTTGAGGAGAGAGCTGTGGAGACGCTGGAAGCAGGATGAGTGAGGCCGAGGATTCTGAAGTGGTATAAACCCTTCTAGGTCTCTTTGATTGTCGCCTCGACGTCGACACACTCCTCGACGTCCGGTGACGACGAGTGCCTCTTGACGTCGATACCTCTCGCCGTTGAGAACCTCTCGACGACGACCCTCGACGTCGATGTGGTGACGGCGAACGTCTCCGACGGCGAGCACTCTCCCTCGACGTGGAACGTCCTCACTGTGTCGACGGTGACCCAGATCCTCTCGAGGGCGAGCGTCCACGCCGTCTCGACGGCCAAATGGCTGTCGACGGCGAACGATGCTTCTTCCTCGCCGGTGAACCAGTCCGACGGCGAGCATGTTGGCGCCGTTCCCGGTCTCGACGCCCTCGACGTCGTCAGAGACCTGTGCCGTTTTTGAGCAGGTCTGGTAGGAGTTGCAGAGGAAACAGGGTGAGCCCTGGTAGAAGACTGACCTTCTCCTCGCTCTGTGGTAGAATGACCACTTTTCCTCCTGTCCTCTCTTGCCTGAAGTCGGATTTTCTCCCTATCACGAAGAGTTCTTCTGGAGAAAGTTTTACAGATGTCACATGATTCAGGTTTGTGGCTGGATGGAAGGCAAATTATACAGACTCGATGTGGATCTGTTTTAGCCTTTTTTCTGCCACAAGAAGGGCATTTATCAAAAAGTGAAGGCATTTCTAAACTAGAAAAACCTCAAATTTCTGTCAGAATTTAACAGAAAAGAGTAGGAAATGATCACTCAATATTAAAAACGTCGAGTGAAATTGAAATTCAAAAGATTTTGAATGAATTTCTGTCAAAAAAAGGCTTTTTGAGGTAGAGCTCAATGCTTCAGGGTCCTGTCAGAAAGGAGCCGGAAAAAAGAACTGAGGCAACTGCCTTTTGCTGTGCATGATGGGATACAGGAAGACTTTACTTTCTTAAAGTCACAGCTCTATTTACATTCTGTATAATGGCAGCCTATGGGCTACACTGCCCTGCATTGTTTATTCTCATGAGAGGTGTAAATAAAGTATGAGAATGTATTTGTTATTACATTTCTAGAATTAATAGGTGTTTGAATGTGAATTTACACTACAACTGTTTTCTTTTCAACAATTTGGCCTGTGTAGCTGTTCGCATAGGCTGCACAGTGTTATTCTTAAGTGTTTTTTGACAGACCTTTTTTCAAAGGGCTGGTATTTGCACTTAAGAATATTCTTCACATCAGTGCTCCGGGGTCCCCGCAGGCGCGCGGAACTATTCAGTGCTTATGACTATACATGGAAATCCCCTACGAGAGAACAGAAATATCAACACTTACTGGATATGTCTGGGTCTGCAAATCGAGCCACTTTGCCAATTGTGTAAGGGGCAGGTCCACCTGTAAAGCATAGAAGGGTGAAATGTGCTCAATGTCTGTGCACTGTACAACACTTTCAAATAAAATGACTGTGTGTGGCATTATATCTGAAAGTCCAGCCCCTCAGGCATGATGATACTCCAACATACATAGCACTGCAAACATGTACAGACCCTGTCACTCCAGTGAGTGATTCACACATCTGCACACATTCAGTGGCCCTAACTATCATGTGGTGACAAACATGATCCCTCAACTGGTTGCAGACTCACTTCTGGAGTGTACTCCTTTCATCATTTGTTGTAATGAGACATGCAAGGCCACATTCCTGGAGCACTGCAATACCAGTCACTCAGGTAGTGTGGCTTGTGCATCAAGGGACAATCAGTTACTGTGTGTTGCTCATGTGGGTTGAGTGAAGCTTTCTATGGTCCCTTACATGTAGAGCCAGTGTTGGGTGTAGGTTACATATGCTACATTTACAGTGTACCCTGAGCCACATATGCCCTCTATGACACCATAATGGCAGGGATCCTGTGTGTTACTTGGTGACAATCTGAGGCAAAACATGTATTGGCCATTTTTCAAATTTTAATACAACAAAGAAATATATGCTGACAGTGTATATTGTGGTAATCCATGATAGAATGCCTGGGCACAGGTGTAGTCATTGCACCTGAAATGTGTCACTCATTTTCATTGCCCTGTGTACCCATATTGGGTTTTGGATATCACAGTTAGCCACATTCATCATCTTACATTTGCCAAGTTGGGAGATCAGCGGGTATACAGCAAACTGACACTGTCCCATTATTGAAACATGGTTTAGCAAATGTCCTACTGTGTCAATCATGATGATGTAGGTTTCAATTTGTATGTACCTTCGGAATGGCAGCAGTCACAGGAATGCTGGTCTTCTGATCTTAGCATACACCCACGTCTGTGATAGCCTCCATACTGGGAAGTTAGCTATTGTACATATGCCACACTATATCAGCAGGAGTGTACCAAACGTAAACTAGCAAAGAATTAGGGAACTTTATATGTATGATGGAATTGGTCAGGGGTCCCTTGCACAACATCATGCAAGTAATACATTGTGACCATGCATTCCCCAACGTCAGGTATCCCATGATGACCCAATAACTTATGAGAAGTGCATGGTTATAGAGTAACACAGATGGGAAATGCACCAGCTCTGTTCTAGCTATTGTGCCCAAGACCAATTTAAAACACACACGTACAATGAACATAGGGCCAGGGATAGTTGTTATCCCTCAATTTGTACCATTTGCTTCATGTTTTATGCTACAGCTATGGAAAGTAGCACAAAACATTTAGATATAAACCCATGTGCATTACTTTGACATCCATTCCTAATTTAATTGCGGCACAACCAAGTCAAACTATCAGCCTAAGAAATTACCTGAGGTTAGAAAGAAATTGGCACGTATGGGCCAGAATACAGTTCAGACATGTATTCAAAATAATTGGGGAACACATTCATTCTTTGCTTTAACTTGTGAAAAACATCTTTTTCTTGGTACACTAACAGACCATGGAGAAAACATATGTTTGAGCCGCATTACCATCATTTATTGACATGAAGGCAGCACTAATTTACAAGATCAAGTTGTGTTTTGTAAGTTAGTGCAGCTGTTGCGTCAACAAATGATGGTAATGTGTAGCAATTATTGTATAACTCAGGGCCACTGTATGTTGAACTTGCATTCCACATGTCCAAAAACATTGCCTGCAGCATATCAACAAATCTGCCACTGTCACTACAGAGCATTTAAATTTGCACATTACTCTGAATTGTACTCACCAACAGGGCCACCAATCACATACCCAGGTGGTCCAGCAGGTCTCGCTCTCTGGAAACAAGGTCAGCCCAGCGGTTCCTCAGTTGGTGGTCGTTGCGCGGTGTGTTGAAGATGCAACGCAGATGGTACAACACCCGAGCCTCCTCGTCTCTGTGTGTTACCCCTGAATCACCCTGCCACCTGCTTCAATCAAGGGGAGGAAGTGGCACTCCAACCAAATGAATGCCCCCAGCTCCTCCTCACCCATTCTCCCCAGACGTGGCCTACCCAATATGACAGAAATAATAGGAAACATAAAGGGTACAGAGGAAATTAAATGGAAAGGCGGAAGGAAAATGAAAGAAAAGTAATCCTCAAACAGCCCAACTACCCCCTAACTAACCAAATATGACAAATAAACACTTACAATGAACAACTGAGACAATTACAAATAAAACAGATGACAAATAGGATGTCACACAGGAGACAAAAGCACAATTGGGACAGACAAAACTCTAAGCACAGCCACACAGTCTAGAAAAATCACAGACTGCAAAGTGAAAGTGAAAGTACACCCACTGTACCAATTCTGTAAACATGATATCCTATTACATCACTTCCTGCCTCAAATGTGGTGCGTTTTTATTATGATGTGTCAAAATGTTATGACGCAGTCTGTGAGTCAATTTGTTTTTTACGCAAATGCTTACAAATTACCCTGCATCCATATTTCAAAATATTTAGCATTGGTAACCAATTTCATGGGGTACAGTGTAGGAATTACCGCTCGGGGCCAATGGATGTATCATGGCTGTGAGCGGCATTTTTCTACGCATATGCTGTGATTTTTGGTGCATATGCGTCCTTTATGTGTTTGCGTCAAAATGTATGTCTTTTACTGGGTTTGTGTCATTTCTCACATTTGTTAAGTAAATGACAGCTGTAACTGTACAGATGTAGGCTGTTTGTACCTGCATTGTGTATTCCAGTGTTTGGACACATGTGGCAGATCACACTACTGAGGACCATGATACTCCAGTTGTTGTACCGGATGAGCACTTTTCACTGACGCAATAGATACCCAAACTTTTTAAATACAAATTAGTATTACCCAGTTTGAGCAGGTTGTGCGTCAATAGAGGATAACAAGGCTATGCAACTTAATACATTAACTCATTGCCTGTGTGTCAATGTCTGTGAATTTCAATTTTAGTTAGGCCTCTGTGTGAACGTCACAAGACATGCTTTCAATAATGTGCTTGCATGCATGTGTTGTAAATTTGGATAACCATCAGATGCTATTCAGTGTGGAAATGAGTCAGGATATGTGTTTATCATACACGTCGCAACTAATGCTGTGTGAACTTCCCTGACTTTTGGGACAAAACATCTCCCATGACAAACTATGCACAGGATAGAAAGAGGACAGTTGATAATGGCAATGTTACAAGAGTAAGCCATCACATGTACTGGAATGTGGGATACCACTTCCAGTTCACTTGTTTGGATACTACCCATGAGTCAGGCATTTGAAAATGCTATGTGGGTACAGTGTTTGTGACACAGAGTCCCAAAACCAATTCAAAAATGTAATGTCACTCCACAGTTTGAGACATATAAATGACCTATGTTTCTCTTGTGGCAGTGGAGTACCAGCAGACCAAGCTGCATGTGTTCACATATTTCCAGTGGTTAATTGCACAAAGGTGTCCAGTTCAAGTGTGTGGCCACGTGTACCCTGCGTCATTATTGGCCTCCATGTTGTCACAGTTACGTGCAGGTCTAGTCATGAGTCTGCGGAGCCATTCCTTCAAAGCAGAATTGACCGAAAGCCAAAGAGGATTTGACAACACACATGGGGATAGGCCAGCTATGGAACTGCAGAAGTTTTATGAGACTGACAACAGGTCAACCTTGGTGTGCTCACAAAGTTAATGGATCAGTAATATAAAACTGGCAGGTTTCAGCACAACATTTGTACACAGGGTGACCTCTAAAATTCCCACTGCAACTGGGAACATCAGTGCCTCTGTGCTGATTAATCTCACAGCTAGTCACCACGCAAGCACCATCATTGGGTTGCAGCCAATGTGAATCTGTGTGTGGACCGTGAGGGCACAAACATGTTTTGTCCTTTCATCCACATTAGCAAACGTTGTTTGTTGTGCTGAGGCACATATCCAATCCATGCATACAGCCATGGTACACTGACACTGTTTGTCACTCATGCATTCATGAAACCCAGACAAGGGATAGGGCCGGGATTAGGCTATTTGAATACATGTCCCAGCCCATGATACGTTAAGTAAACTGATTACACTATACAATCTATTTGAGGATTCATCGTAGTCCTACCAGACACAATACCCCAGGAGGAAAGTGAGGGCATGGAAAGCAACTATGAGACAAATGTAGCCACAGGGAACCTTATGGTAACACAAAGACAGGAACCAATCAGGCTAACAGGATGCAGGCTCTGTCAGGAACTAACATGAACAAGGCAAATGCACACAGTGAGCAGACTCCGACTGGGAAAAGCTGGAACAACACTGTGGAAAATGAAAACTGTATTTGTGTCGTGGGCTGCAACGTTATACAATAACCCAAAGCCTGTGTTACACAAGTGATTTATACAGCAATGCACAACAAGGATATACATAAAATGGCAGCTTCTAAGCCGTTCCAGGCAGCAGCAAGGGCAGTGCAGGTTCAAATGGCTGGTGTGCATAGAAGTACTCACAGGTGTGTGCAGCTTCAGTCTCTCACAAGTCCAGTAGGTGAGAATCAAGTTCAAAGAGCCAACAGTACTTTTCACATGGGAAGCAATGGACAGGTGATTACAGGTCCTACAGACTACCAGGCAGTGCATTATCGGATCTGAAGTCCATGCAGACAGATGAACTAGGACTATGGTATGCCATACTAAAGAGGGAAGTACACTGGAGACAGAATGTGAGTCTAGGTGTGTGTGTAGATGAAGGATTATCAGGGTACAAATAGTCCAATTACACGGCCCCCTAGAGAAGGGTGGGGAGAGACTAAAAACATGCCTGTAGCAGGACTTCTAACCTGGGATGGCATGCACAGGGCATATCTTCTGAGCAATGCTTGTCATACCTGCGGCACTCCATTTGCAGCTTATATGGACTTCTGGTCACACATACTCCTTGCAGAGATAGCTGATGTCACACTTACTGCTATCAAGGGCACGGTCATACATTCCTATTACCAATGCAATAGCACATCTACTGCCTCATGTATGAAGCAGTTTTTTACCTTATGATTGATGGTGTCTTAGTTGTGTGCCATATGCTGAAATGAACCATGCTGCCAACATGGAGGTGTGCCATAGCTGTGCTACTCTGATATTGCCCTTCAAATGTGAAATGGACAAGATATATGTAATTTACACTGTGTGTTAAGTTGGGTGTACATTCATACCCATCAAATGTGATGTGACTTTCAGTATCCTAATCTGTATATCTGCAATGCTCCATGAGGCTTAACTCTGATTATGATTACTAGGGATCATGTGATGCATAAATAATTACCCAGACCATGATTTAGTGATGAAGTGAGGTGTTTAATGACATATGGTAAGACAGTGGTGATGGTGACTAGAGTTAAAAGACGTTTTGTGCAATGTGTTGTCTCTGACGCAATCCTGCTGCAGTGTTTGGATGGTCCTCCTAATGTTGATGGACAACATCCTCTTCAGGCATTTTTGGGTCTGGTTCATAGAGGGGAATGTTCCTCCTTATACAAATGTTGTGCAGGCTGGCACAGGTCAAAATGATCCTGCACACCATTTCAGGTGAGTATAGGAGGCTGCCTCCAGTGATGTCGAGGCACCTGAATCTTGACTTCAGGATGCCAAAGGTCCTCTCAACTATGGTGCGTGTCCTCCGATGTGCCTCATTATAGGCATGCTCTGCTGCAGTGCTTGGGTTTGCAAATGGGGTCATGATCCGTGGCTGGATCCCATATCCCTGATCAGTTGAAAGAGAAAATCTATTTTTGATGGAGCTTGCACCATGATTATCACTTTGCATGGCAGTTGTTATCTTGTGTTGTCTGTGACTCATCTGTGTTTGTGTTATTGTGTGGAATCCTAGGCTTCTAGGATGTACCATCAGCATTGGGATGTTTCATCATCTGAACTGGTTTTTGGCTGATTGACCGGATGTCAGCAGTATTTTTGTAGACTTGCAGTACATTGTGTACTCCCATGCATTATGTCATGTGAAAGAGGTGTCCATGTGTCTTAACTGGGGGTGACATGATACTTCCATACACAGAATCAATTCCACAGTGGTGGTAACACGGTTGCATCTATATGGCCTGGACATCCCATCCAATTTAACATATGCAATAGAATTTGTTCAACATCAGGAGGCCCTTTGATTTGGCTAGGTGACAATGTACAACACATCTCCATAAGTTGGCAGCACTGACATGTTGACAATGCACAAATATCCCATGTGTGACAAGTTCCATGCAAAACTATTTATTTGCCCTCACCGAGTTCACTCATGTTCAAACGTGTACCTACACTACTGAACCTGGTCCAGGTACGCTGGCTAACTTGGTTGTGGGGGTGAAGGTTTAAGTGTCAGAAGGTCCATATGTCTGTACATCTGTTGTGTATATGTGTAATTGTCTCAATCCGTATGTGTAGCAATGTGCACTTTGCAATATTGTCACATCAGTATGTGTTCTTAGCATAGTCCACTTGCTTATTGGTAGTGGGTAACGTCAGACCAGGAGTGATGTGAGATGTTGGTACAGCCTCAATGATCCCATGTCCCATTCATTGGAGTCGTCATCATCATCATGCTATGTGTGTCATGGTGTTAGACCTGCAGCGAAACACATAGCATACCCCTTACACAGTACATATTGTTTGGAAGTGTGTGTGATTGAGTGTTATTGATGTAATGTTGGAAGATTGATCTTCCAAGTTGTACCGGCAGTTAAGGACATGTCATTGTCACTGTGGTTTTAAAGTGGTCCCTTGTGTCTATGGAGTGGCATCTGTTGTTATTTGCGTCTGTCATTTGTCCATAGGTGTGTATCCCATTGTTGAAGTAAGCCTCAGCAAGGCCTACTAGTGCAAGGGGTTCACCCTTCTCTGCACAAAGTCCTCAGACCATATAGGAAGAAGCTGGCACAGAAACTGAAATAAAAGACAAAGTTTATTGAACCTCATGATGTGGTACTACAGTTCAAACAGCACCCTTCGGTAATGTGTGAAGTAGCACACAGAACTGAGAGAGCATGGTCCTTTTATACCCACGCAGGGGCTAAAAGGAGGTGGTACAATTATAGAAGCAAGACTTCTATACATATAAGGTCATGTGGAAATGCACAGTTGACAGGTGGGAGGGGCTAACAGTTTTCATGGACTAACAGCTGCAGACCTTACTGGGCATGTGCGAAAGTGGGAGATGCTAAATATAACTTGTCACTAGGCAGATTTTCAAGAAAGGTAGGACAGAGCACATAGCAGCATGTGGCAGAGAAAATGGCTGCCATGAATACAAAATGGATTCTGCGAAAAGTTCACAATAGTTGCTAAATACAAGATATCTTCTGCTAATGCTTAATCTAATCGCTGCTAAATTACACCACCATTGGGTCAGGATATCAAACATGACTAGCAGTGTCACAACCTCAGTGTCTTCCTGGCCATGTGTCAATGTAGTGGTGTATGAGTTGTGTGTTTTACAGGGTTGCTGTGCTGTGTGTATGTAACTGGGTTTCTGTACTTACCAACAAGTAGGCCATTTCCATATCGTCCATCCTGGAAGTGTTGATTGATGGTACAGTGACGGAAGATGAATGAATCATGTACACTCCCAGGATACTTTGCCACGATGTTGGTGATCGACAATGGCCTGCACATTGATGGAGTGTGTATGCTTCCTGTTGCGGTATATATGTTCGGTTGCAGCAGGTGGCACAATCCGTACATGTGTGCAGTCAAGGGCACCAAGCACTTGTGGGAAGCCGTTGATTTGGTAGAAGCCCTGTTTGGTCTCCTGCTGCTTCTGCTGTGTGTTGGGGAAGCTGAAGTGGCGGGGTGTGAGAGGGACAATGGCATCCAATACCTTGGGTAGTAAGGCAGAGAATGAGGGCTGTGAGATCCCAGCAACCAGGGCACCAGTGGTTTGAAACAAGCCACTTGCCAACATGGGGGACAGCTAGCAGCTTGGTCTCAGGTGGAATGATGTGGGGTGTCTGCCAGCTAGGTGCCAACTGTGGCTCAATGTGGCACAGCAGCTGCTGAATGACTTGCCAGTTTAGTCAGTACCTCTGGATGATGCCATGTTCCCTGAGGCCCAGAAGGGTTGTCCTGGTCCGGAATATCCTCTCCTGCCTTCTGCGTTGCCTTTGGGGTCCCTGCTGGTGTGGTGGAAGCTGCTGCTGTTGGTGGTCCTGTGCTCTGCGTCTTCGTGCATGCTGGATATATAGCACCTCCATGTCTTCCTGTTTGAGCTCTGATGTTGCTTCTGTGTGTTCTCCTTAAGTAGTGGTGTGTTTGCCCCATTTTAACGCCTGCCCTGACCAGGGCGTTATTTTTTTAATGCAAATCGGACTGTGCGTCAGTTTCCGACCCCGCCTCCCAGCAGTGCTGCATTTTTGCACGGTAGAATAAATATGGCGCACGGGTGTTTAAGTCATTTTTTGGATGGTAATGCCTACCTTGCATGTTATTCACACAAGGTGGTTTCACGCATCCAGAAAATGATGCACACAGCAGAATTTTGGCATTCGCGGGCTCGGGCGTCAAAGTATAAATATGCTGTTAGGTTTGTGCCGAATTTGCGTAAATTATTTGGGCGCAAGTTCGGTGGAGACAGAGTATAATTATGCCCCTAAGTATCAAAAAGAATAACTTGTCACTATGAAGCTTCAAGTGATTCCATCAATTAAATTAATACTTTTACTGGTTCCCAAGCACCTTTTACATTTGGTGATTAACCAATTACATACATTTGCATTCATTCAGGTAGCAGGCACTCTGGTGCGAAGGCCTGTTAGTTTCTTAGCGCTCTGATCCTCCCTGAGCTTTACATCAAACCACCCCTATCCCTGCCTTCCAACCCAGCCTTCCACCTTCGTGCAGAGGCACTTCAAGAGCCACAATAACTGTGAAGGGATGGTTGTTTTTCAACAAAAAGTGTTGGAACAGCTTTTGTAAGATTAAACATGCATGGGCATGTGGGTCCACATACATCCCATCCACTTTGACTGCTGCTTACATGCAGCTGTCCTTCAAGGTACGTCAACAGGGTGACAGGGAGGAGGCTAGCAGGGTCAAGTTCAGATGCAGCTCTCTGATTGTCTGAATCTCTTCGGCCTCAGAGTAATGGTCCATTGTTACACTTGGCATCCTTGGTGTGGTCTCCCCTAACTTTTGTCCTGTTTCCCAGGTTATTGATGTGTGCTGGACTCTGTTTTTGCTGTTTTTGTTACTCTGGGCACTTTACCACTGCCATCCAGTGCTAAAGTACATGTCTGGCATATTTGATTTACTAGTAAGTCCCTAGTATAATGCACTAGAGGTGCCCAGGACTTGTAAATCAAATGCTACTAGTGGGTCTGCAGTACTGGTTGTGCCACCCACATTAGTAGCCCTGTAACATGGCTCAGACCTGCCACTGCAGTGTCTGTGTGTGCAGTCTTGAACTGTCAATTCGACTTGCAAGTGTACCCACTTGCCAGGCCTAAACCTTTCCTTTTTATGCTTGTAAGGCACCCCTAAGGTAGACACTAGGTAGCCCCATGGGCAGGGTGCAGTGTATGTTAAAGGGGGACATGTACTTATGTATTTTACATGCCCTGACAGCGGTGAAATAGTGCCAAATTCGATTTTCACTGTTGCAAGGATTCCCTGTCTGGATCAGTTTGACAGTTGGCCTGTTTGTACCTCTCTCTAGACAGTGACACAAAGGAGGCTGGGGTGTAGTCTGCATATCTGGATGAGCCATCTGTGCTGGAAGGGAGGAAAGGAGTGGTCACTCACACCTGAATGGGCAGTGTCTGCTCTCACACAATGCGTGGCCTGGACAAGAAAGGATCTTACAAACATTTGGGACTTTACTTGAAGTTTGCCAACTTCAAAGGCAGAAAGGGGTATAAGAATTGGACCAAAAACCACAGACTTTAGATTACCTCAGGGATTCAAGATGAACCTCTTCCTGGAGAAGAGCTGAAAAACTGAGGAAAAGTGCTGCCCTGGCCTGTGAATGTGCCGTGTTGGGCTATCCTGCAGTTGCTGTTTCTGCCAGTGCAAGGGGACAGAGATTGGACTTTGTTACATTCAAACTTGAGAAGTGACTCTAAGGGATTGGAGTAGAGCTTGCCTCCTGTTTTGAAGCCTCAGGGCCAGGAAAGGCTTCATCAACCAGACCTGAGTCTACTTGCTGTGGACTCTAGCTTGCCAGAGGGGGCCATTCCAGTTCCTTGACCCTGGAAGAGAATTCCTTGAGAAAAACCAGTCAAACTAAGCAGACGAGGCTGTGCAACTTCACAAAGGATGCCACTACCTGGAACCGCAACGAAGCTTGCCCAAGGCCGTGGACCTCGCTGAGTGAGACGAACCAGACGACCCTGTGAGCTGATGCCGCAACCCCGGAACCGCAACGCCACCTGCCCCGAGGCCGTGGACCTCGTAGAAGTCCGATGACACTGTAGGACTCGCGTCGCTGCTTATCCCCGCCCAACTTCGCTGACACCAGAGTGTCGTAAGTCCAACATCTGACGATCCAATGCCATCACAGCACCTGCAGCCCTGTGACTTCATCTCAATCCCGTGAGGTTACTATGCAGCATTGTGACTCCACCAAACTTGCTAGGACCAAGGGACCGACTTCGCAACTGACGCCGCTTCACCTCCACCGCCCTGTTGTGAGGACCTGATGCTGCTGCGTGATGCCGCTGTCCTTCTGCCCCGTAGCACCGGAACCAACGTCGCATCAGACCAAGCGAAGCCGCTCTCCCCGACTCCATGCACCGGCCTGTTTCTAAAGGTGCTGTACCTGGGGGTCGAATGACTATGGAAACGGCGCCATTGGTGTTGCATTGTAGGAAACGACTCCATCACGACGACACATAATACCAGCTTGCAGTATTTGTGCCTCAAGGCACTGTTTCATACTTTTAAGTGATAAGTTTGTATTTTGAACTTTATACAGTGGATTTTTATTGTATTTGGTCTTGTTTATTTAGATAAAATATTTACTATTTTCTAAACCTGTGTTGTGCCATTTAGTAGTGGTTCAGTGCATTACTGTGTGTGTTTGTACAAATACTTAACACATTGTCTGAGTTAAGCCTGCCTGTTTGTGCCAGTCTACCAAGGGGGGGGGGGGGGTTTAACGGAGTGCGATTCTCCTTTACCCTGACTAGAGTGAGGGTCCTTCCGTGCTTGCACAGGGTAACCTGATTGCCAACCAAAGACCCCATTTCTAACATCAATGTAGTGAGATACTTGGATAGCATCAAGGAGATGGCCGAGAGGAATGGGGAGCTATAGGGGGGTGGAGGCATTTTTTAGTTTACAAATTATAGAGACAGCTTCCCAGGGAGATGGTTTGAGGAAGGTGGAGAGTTATTGGGGTTATACTTTAAGGGCCTTTAGTTCAACAGGTGCAGTTGAATTGGGACCCAGGCTCACAACTCCCCAATTATGGGGTCTCGGGTTGTGTTTTTGGTTAATTTCTGTTTTGGTTTGATGTATTTGCACTTTTATAAGTCTCACAAATTGTGCGAATTATGAGCTACAGAAAAATACCTCTGAAATGATATTTAAAGGGCCATCCCAAAGCGTACCCCTGGCCCTCCCACTCTCTCTATTCTTGCAATAAATGTTTGGAGGGCAGCCGGACTTCAAAATATTTTGCATAGGTGGGGGCAGAGCAAAACGTGTGAAGACTTCTGTACTACAAACATATGAAATAAGCAACATGTTCGTGCCCACAGTCCCACCACAAACAAGTAAAACTGATGTTAGCATTACAACTCGTGACTTACACCGCCATCTAGTGGGCAAGTTACATCCCACACGAGAAAGTAAAAAAAATATCTATTTCCACCTCGTAATTTAATCTAAAATTGTTCACTTTGTAAATAACTTTATAAATAGACACGGTATAGTTGTTAAGCTGCGTTACTCAAAGATGACATTGAAATAAAATCAGCAAGGAAGCGGTGGTTACAATGTTTTATTTTTAAACGTACTTGTAGAATTGCGAGAGAACTTGGCGATGTAAATGTTACGTGAACAAAAACAAGGGGCATTTTAAAAGCTAAAGGAGATATTAAATCAATATACAGCATTATGCACCAATAATCACGTTAAAAATACAACTCCAGTGATGGACAAATTCACCATGTTGCCCCCGGGGGCATGTGGGTATAACTCAAATAAACATGTCTACAAATTCTCGCACTGAGGGGCATATTTATACTCCGTTTGCGCCGGACTTGCGTCTTTTTTTTGGCGCAAATTCGACGCAAAACGAACTCCATATTTATACTCTGGTGTTAGACGCGTCTAGCGCCAAAGTCCATGGAGTTTGCGTCATTTTTTAGCGTGGACACCTACTTTGCGTTAATGATATGCAAGGTAGGCGTTCCCGTCTAAAAAAGTGACTCCGAGGCATGTGCGCCGTATTTACACTCCCGGGAAAAAAATCACGCCTGGGAGTGGGCGGGTCAAAAAAAATGACATCCAGCCGCTTTTGCGTCGTTTTTTAGCGCCTGGTCAGGGCAGGCGTTAAGGGACCTGTGGGCTCGGAGGGAGCCCAGAGGTGCCCTCCCATGCCCCCAGGGACCCCCCCTGTCACCCTTGCCCACCCCAGGAGGACGCCTAAGGATGGAGGGACCCATCCCAGGGAACATAAGGTAAGTTCAGGTAAGTCATTTATTTTTTATTTTTTTGTGGCATAGGGGGGCCTGATTTGTGCCCCCCTACATGCCACTATGCCCAATGACCATGCTCAGGGGACAGAAGTCCCCTGGGCATGGCCATTGGGCAAGAGGGCATGACTCCTGTCTTTGCAAAGACAGGAGTCATTTCAATGGGGGTTGGGAGTAAAAAAAAAAATGGCGCTAATCGGGTTGAGGTGAAAATTTTGCCTCAGCCTGACTTGCCGCATTTTTTGGCGCCCAAGCTCCATACTCCCCTACGCCGGCGCTGCCTGGTGTACGTCATTTTTTTTTCACGCACACGAGGCAGCTCCGCCGGCTAACACCGGCTAACGTCATTGAATAAATACGGCGCCCGCATGGCGCTTCAGAATGGCGTTAGGTTTTTTGACGCACAACTGCATTGGCGCAGTTGTGCGTCGAAAAGTATAAATATGGCCCTGAGTATTTTGCCAATTTTTTTATGTCAAGAATTTGGCTAAGTCAGCGGTCTTCTGGGTAATGCTATGTGATGTATTATGGTTGGCAGGGCTGATACCTAGTTTACGGGTTTGAAATGGAGCCGATTGCTTCGATGATGTGATGTCAGTAATAGTTGGATTTCAGTTCGATAATGACCTCTATATGTGCTTCCTTCGCTTTCTGAGGCTGGAGGGGGGCATCTGTGATTTTGTACTTTCCACATTATTTTTCAAGTTTTCCTTCATGTCATTTGCTTGTGTTTAATT
Source organism: Pleurodeles waltl (assembly GCF_031143425.1). Lineage (NCBI taxonomy): Eukaryota > Metazoa > Chordata > Amphibia > Caudata > Salamandridae > Pleurodeles > Pleurodeles waltl. The sequence continues at coordinate 701,941,092 of NC_090442.1, forward strand.
CTTTGAAAAACCCCAGGGAGTGAGACCTGTTAGTGACTGATTCAACGCCCGAATCCTAAATACAATCCATGAGAAGGATCGTTCTTTGAGAGCATTCATTTAGGTGAACATGAGAGTTCCCGGGGCTCCAGCAAAAATATGTGACAAAAAACGGTAAGAACAACCTATCCCGCAGTTGAAATTTACTCAGTCCAATACTCATGCAGAGCAAAGATAGGCATCTGTTATTCGTGTAACATCTTCCTTATACATTGATCACATTTGATAAACCGTGCACTCTTCCCACTGCAACTTTCAAAGTTACAAATGTCACAATGAGAATATCATATCTAAAATGCCTTCCTTTACAATGAGATTCGGAACTAAACTTAGCACTATACCCTTAAACTATACTTTTAACATTAGCTTCTGAGGGTAGTGCATGTATTATTGTGATAGAATTGTGTTTACATGACTCTAAGAAGATGGAGTCAGGTAAGTTTTTGTGTTTGTGACCTGGGCCCCCACAATTCCCCCCCTTCCGCCAAAGGGCTTATCACTCAATATCATTCAAATGCCTTGTCTCCATCTGAAATTCATAATCTCTCCAATTTTACCTCACCATCTACCCCCGTTTGTAGCCTTTGGAATCTCTACAGTTCCTTTCTACATTTAAATACACTGAACATAACCTACACCCAACGCACATTACCAAAAGTAGTAATACGACAATCGCCAATCCCAGAAGGCATAGATCCCCACTTTCCCCAACTCCCTAGCTGATTTCTGATTTTCATTTAAAATTCTCTTTGGCCCATCTCGTGTCCCTTCTGTGAAATGTTTGTGATATTGAATATAAGATCTGATCTTGTACATTTCGTATATTGTCTGGGATAAGAGTGCAGCGCTGGGTTTTCATACCCTTGCATTATTTGCTTGCTTTTGGTAAAATGAAATCCAAAGCCATTCTTTTTCTACAAAAACAAACCAGGCATTGTAATAATTCCTTCAGTAGTGCTAGATAAAGCAGCAGTGTCATTAGCCAGCTTCTCTAACAGATGGGCTTCTTTCCTTATTCTAACTACATTTATTGCTACCTATGCTGCAGGAACCACTGCTGAAGAAATGTCCAATGTGCCTGCCCCTTCTTCCCTCCTTCGGTGGTAAAAGTGAATGTCCTTAACTTGCATAGTGTGATGTATGCATCGGGATACTCAAGCTAAATAGCAGGAACCACCCCTCCCAGCTAGTAAGGAAAAGAAAGCTTTCCTTTGACAAACATGGTACATCTTTCGATAACTATTTCATTGCAGCACATAAATGGCTCTGGCATCTTAAAGGTATGTGTGCAGTTATTGTCGCCCATAGATTCAACCACAGACTCCCCTTGCACGTATTGCAAAGCATTTCTACCCTTCTGTGCTATAAAGGTAAACCTGGATGCGTTAACAGTGGAGTGGTTCCTTTCCAGTAGGTTCATTATGGAACCCTAGGTCCCCTTCTGTATTTATTGGTAATGGCTAGCATCAATTTCATAAGCCATTAAAAATTATTTCTCCCCGTCAGATAAGATGCATTGTACATCTTTAAACATTGAACCTTTCTTTTCTTTTAGTTACTCGTGTAACCCTTAAAATCTTAATCCTACTCAAAATATTATGGGTACTCATGTGTGATCCAAGAAAGGTAAATAACACATTATAAAGGAAAATAAAGTGGTCTTTGCACATATGTAACTCCTTCCGTGAAAAGGGTGGTCATGTACGCCCAACAGTCAGAAAAGTTCATAATTGAGTAGTAAGCTTAGATCAACGGAGCATAGGTGTTTTCCCAATACTCATTTTTCCCATTAAAACACTTTTCTTTTTCATCCATCTTTTGAAGTAATGCTGGGGTGGAAGACACATTGGGCCTGATTTTCCAAAAGTTGGGCCCATATTTATACTTTTTGATGCAAAACGGCACCGACACAGTTTTGCGTCAAAAAATTTACCACCGGCTAACGCCATTTCTTTCACTGTGCGGGCGTCAAATTTATACTTTGACGCACGGCGGCGCAAACCACAGGTGTGAGTCATTTTCTCTGACGCACACCACAGCGTCACGTCATAAAGGAAAACAATGTTAACGTGGCGGAAATGACAGCTGAATTACGACACCACAAACCGGATATGTAGCGTTTTTTGACGCAATAGCGTCAAAACTCGCCACAAACATAGCAATTTGTGCAGAGGAGAGCCAAAATGGATCCCAGATGCTTGCACAGACCCCAGGAAGGTGACAACAGACCAGGAACCAACCAGGAGGACCCACACAAGACCCAGGACAGGGAGAAGAAGAAAAGAAAGTGTTGCTTCAGTGCAGAGGAGCAGGAAATTCTGGTTAAAGAGGTGAAGGAACACCAGCAACAATTGTTTGTCACCTCAAAGTTGCCAATCAGTAGGAAAGAGGCAATACGGCAACAAATTGTTGACAAGATTAACAGTGTGGCAGAAGTACGCAGAACAGTCATCGAGTGCAAAAAACGCTGGCATGACTGCAAGCGCAGGACCAATGAAAAGATGGTCAGGAACAGGAAGGCAGCACTGCAGACTGGAGGTGGGAGTCCAGCACACCAGGAGACCCTGGACCACATGGAGGAGATGGTCGCAGCCATCATCCCTGAGGAGATGGTCACAGGGATTCAAGGACAGGACAGCGCAGACTACCAGGAGACAAATCACATGCAGGGTAAGTCGCATGGGGAATTAAAATGCACAAATGTTAACTGCCAGCGGGGGGGGAATACCTACTACACAATGCATGTAAGTCATTATATTGAGGGAGTGGCATGGGTAAAGGGGCACAGCACCGGGCCATGGCCCGTTCAGAGGAAACCTGGGGCACACCACTACACAACACCTACAACCTTTCCATGGGTGTATGCTGCCATGCCAAGGATGTTGGCAAGGTAAAGCCAGGCCAGGAGGGAACGGCACAACGTCAAACTGTCATCCCGTCACACGTCAGCCACTATACTCCCTACATTAACTAGGGCCCAATTAACAACCTCTAGCCATACCGACAACTGGAATGTAACATTGACAACAGTTACCACTACCACCTCCGCTGTGTGTGCTAGTAGCTAATGGCAGTAACGTCCCCATGGATCAAAAACACAGAAATTAGAGGGTTTAGGATGACAACGTTAACAATCCCCTGAAACAAGACAAATGTTCCAGTCCTGTCAAATGTGAATGTCCATAGTTGCCGCAAACATCAGCCAATGTCACCCACATTAGGAGGTACACAGCACTAATGTCATACCCATACTGCATATGTCAGGGTCCATCCTGTGCCTGGGTCACAATGCAACATCCCAAATGTCATACTGCTCAGACAACAGCATTGAGGGAGAGGACACATGTAACTGGTCACAGCAATACACCTGCACAGTCAGAGGAGGAAATAGGACATTGCTACGACTATCAGGGCAATCCAATGGACCACACATTCCCCAACATCAGCAGTACACATTACCAATGCTGACATCCCTATCGTCTCATTACAATGCTATACATAGTATATGCTACATTTCAATTACATATAGGTGGATGTAAAAGATCAGAGACTGGGGCAGGTCCAGATTGTTAAGTGTGGTGCTAGTGCCATCAGAGTACCCACAGCCAGTGAAAGGCTTCACCATGAGAATGGAAGTAGACGGAGGGTTGAGTAGGACAAGAAGGTGGCAAATCACTATTTGGCCAGAACCAACACCTAGAGGAGATGATGCTGACAAGTCCACACACTGACCACAATACATGTGACATGCAGGTGGGGCATAGGCCTGGGAGAATGCCCATCTGAAAGACAGGAGAAATTAACAGGAACCAAGATCACAATGTGAAAATAATCACAAGGCAGGCATGTCACATTACAAAGCCCACAACACTGACACACTAATTGTACCGTATTTCATTGCAGAGGACGATGGATCTCCTGCGGGTATGCCGGTCCAGGACTATGCTGATGACATGGATGATGAGCTGACAAAGATCAGCCAGCAGACCCTCCAAGAGGTCCTTGGAACCCTCCAGACCCCACCTTCAGTCACAAGGAGGAGCACAGATACAGCAGCCATCACAGAGGACCCACCCACCACCCTAATTGTACGACCTGCCAGCTCCAATAGAGCTGAGGACTCACGACACTGGCACCAGCTTTGAGAGAACTGTAGTCGGAGTACAGCGGTAGCTGGCCAAGGAGGTGCGGGTGGGGATGCAAACTATGGCAGCCAGCCTAGAGGGGGTGCGTTCGTGCATGATGTCAACTGAAGAACAGGCAGCAGCTATGCAAGGGTGAACCACTATCTTGCAGGAAGTAGAGAAAAGGTTGAAGGAAATCAGCACAGCTGTAATACAGTTGACCCAACACCTACAACAGCAATCCTGTCAATGTGAGAACGAATGCAAAATTAAACCCCTCAGGGCCGACCTGGCTGCCTACCACCGTGATGTGGCTGCTATTCTTAAGAACCAGCAGATCCTCCTTGCTGCAGTACTGCCCTTAAGACCCCCACGGGTAGCAGCTACCGGGATGTCTGACTCCACGTCTGCACACACTGAGGTGTGTGTTGCCCCTTCACAACCACCACCACCAAGGTCAGAGGAGACAACACACACCAGAAGATGAAGAACAGGAACAGATCACCTTCACACGTAAGAGTACCCGGTAGCACTAGTCCCTGCCACATGGCCACCTATTACCAAGGTCCTGCGCTTTGTAACATGCCAGTCTTGCAACAGCTGTACTCAAGCACTGTTCTGCAACCCACTGTTTATCTTGTCAGCCTGCCCTGTGATTGTCTCTCACTAACTCATTGGCAAGTCCTGTCCCTCTGCACTGTCTGACACTTCTCCCCAGCATGTCCAATGACATGTCCTTTTGCACTTGTGTAGGATCACAATGGAAGATGTCACTATAATGGACTCACAATCATGGACAATGTACATATAGCACTACAGCACTTTTCAATAAATAGCACTTACACAACCACTTTGTCTCTGTGTAATGTGACACATCAACTGTGCAGTAGACCACTGAATTTTGCCTCCTGTCAAATTACATAGCTTGTCAATACAACTGTCCTGAAATAATGTAGTCTAACTATGCACAGCTGCCTGGTTTCTACCATACTCTGCCCTTCATGAGGGTAATATCTGATGAATCGAGAAACTATACACCATAATGCTGTGTTGGACAGAATAATGCTTCCTCAAGGGATATCTAAGCCATTAAATATTGCCTTCAAAATGTTGCCTCCATGCAAAACTAACACATATAACATTGCCCACAAATCTAAGCGAACAGTCACCAAACTGCATGAATGGAGGCGTAGGAGTTAACATCCAAATAAGTAACCATGCTGAACAGTGTAACTAATGATCTATGTGAGTTATGTACACTATACTACAAGAGAGCTTACTACCACTCACCTTATAAGGATTTCCTTGGACATCAGACTGCAGTCAGACTTAAGTGTCCCCAATACTAAATCTGGAAGCACAGTATGTGAAATTGAAAACATACATCATGAAATAACCACACTTTGGGATCCTTAGTAACCGTGATTGGTGGTTGCAATGAATGGCCGAACCTTAGCTAAGTAGCTATGGGGTAGCTGCCAAAGTTACAACTCAGTTGAGATTTGTTTGCAGCATAGGACCCAAAATCTAATACAAAAGAGACACTGTTCACTCATGCCAAGGCCCTGATCTACAAGCATTTGACACATGCTGTAAATGTTTACCTAGATATTTATTATACAGTAAAAACAGAAGTGAAAACTCGGGGAAAGACCTAATCTACTCTAACTACTCATTACCCACAACTTTCCCTGACTAACCTAAACTTACTTATCACATTTAACGAAATGATCTAAACATCAGCCTCCCAACCCCCTCATGAGACGGGACACATGGAGGTCAACATATACTAACCTAAACACATACTACCTATACTAAACAAATATATATACATATATATATGTTTTTTTTGCTTTGTTTTTTTAAACACAAGAACCACAACATTGCCCCTCACCCACCCACACAAAAATAAACAGTAGAAATATTCAGAACCCCCACCCACTAACACTAACTAAACTAACAGCCTATACTAACCTAACACTAAGACCCCTAAACCCACAAAGTATCAGAACCAGGAAAGAGGACGGAGGGGAGGGAATCATGTCCATCTACATGTCTACAGGTTGGCCCTCCTCAGGTTGTTCTTGATGGAACGCACCCGCCGGTTGACTTGTGCCACCTCCTGCTGCAGGCTGGTCATCTTTCTTAGGACACGGTTCAATTTCCTTTGCATATGAGAAAAAACAGCAGGGTCATTGGCTGCAGCAGGGGTGGTCTGGGTTCCAGCCGAGGAAGTATGGGCCCATGTTGTGGCAATGGCTGTAGGCTGCCCTGCAGGTGGTGCTGTGCTTGGTCCTGGAGCAGTTGCCGTTGATGGTCCCGCAAAGGTCCCAGCTGCTGTTGGTGCCACCTGGGTGGTAGTGGTGGTGCTGCTGGTGGTGGCTGTGGTAGACACAGAAGGGCCGCCTTGTGCAAATGCCCTCCAAGATCCGGAGGCTCGTTCATGGCGATATCGTCGGGCCATCTTGCGGTACGTAGACTCGACATCAAGTATGTGGTGGTATCTCATTGCCCACCGTTGAAACTCCCTGACCTGGATGGGAGTCATTTGCAGCTATTAAGACAAATAGAAATTCAAACATTAGGTACTGCATTGTGTAGAATGGCACAAGAAGTAAATCAGACAATACATCTAATGTACTTGTAACAGCACATATCATCAAATAGATCATTGATTGTCCCTGAGGAAGTACATGGCAAGCCAGCCTACAAAGGTCCTATCACACATAGCACATCCAAACCCTACAAGATGGGTAACAACTGGCATGATTTTGGCATCATAGTTCTGCCAGTTGTCAGCTAAAAATCATGCTAAACATCCCCCACCACTGCCAGGGCAACAAATGTCATTGTACGGGATGGCAATCTAGGGCCACATGATCTGCGAGTTGTAAATGGACTTGCCAGTATAGAAAGCATGTGCTAATCATGAGTGGGTATACTAGGTTCAGACAAGTGCTTCACTGATTTACATGTCTGTGTACCAAACTTGTATCATCAGTCCTAGGTACACTATTCACAACCCTACGCCTGTGTCTGAGGGAGGGGGGTGGACAATCAACTAATAATTTCTAACTACAAGGACACCCAGGAAGCTTAGGAAAGCTGGACATGGGTTTGGCCCAGCACACACATCACAGGTAAGGAGGATCTCCAAATAGGAAACAGCTAACCCTTGGCCAAACCCATCAACACTCATGCTTGGAAATACAGACCTTTGGCCACATCATTTACTACCAGTAAGCCATGACTTACAGAGATGTAAGAACACCTCTGGCCGTGAATTGCATGCACACCTAGGCCATTGTACTCAAGTGTCACATACTCGTAGCACTACATGTGGAGCTACATGCTGCTAGGAAGTTTAACATACAGTTCAACATGTTCATTAGTGAATAGGGAAGCAGAAGTCTGTGGGTAAGACTTTGGCATCCCTATTCTGCGAGAATTCGGGTCTGACTGGCTGACTAATTCACTAATATGGTCCACTGCGACTTTGTGAATAAAGTTTTATCCACATGACTCATCCCTATTCACATTGCCGTGCCTACAGGACTGACCTAGAATACCAAAATATGACAATACGATAAGGATTGGCCAACTCAAAGATGGTGATAAAATGATATTCCACTCATGGAACAAAACAAATGATTGGCCAGCACATCACACCTTGCTATGTGTCCAACACACACCACCAGCAAACACAACACAACAGAAATATCAACACTTACTGGAGATGTCTGGGTCCGCAAATCGAGCCACCTCGCCAACAGTGTAGGGTGCCGGTCCACCGGTAAGGCATGGAAGGGAGAAATGTGCTCAATGTCTGTGCACTGTACAACAATTCAAAAGACAAATACTATGTGTAAGATTACATCAGAAAGTAAAGCCTCTCAGACATGATACTGCATCCTACATACCACGGCAAACATGTACAGACTCAGGGACTCCAGTGAGTGATACACACATCTGCACACATGCAGTGGCCCTAACTATCATGTGGTGGCAAATATGCTCCTTCATTAGTGAGCAGACAAAATCATGGTGTGTATTCGTCTCATCATGTGTATCCATGAGACAGCCAAAGCCACTTTCCGTGAGGACTGCATTACCAGTCAACCAGCCATTGCGACTATGACCAATTTATGACACACAGGTACAATGTACAGAGGGCCAGGGACAGTTGTTAGCCCTCAATTTGTTACAGTTTCTTCATTTGATGTGGCAGAGCTCTGATTAGTTGCACCAACCATAGGGATATGAACCCATGTGCATACATTTTGCTAGCCATCCCTAATTTAAATGTGGCACTACAAACTCCAAATACCAGTCTAAGATGTTAGCTGAGCGCAGCTAGAACTTGTTACCTATGTGTCCAAATCCAGATCAGACATGTATCCGAATGGGCACAATAAATCTGAATATTTTCAGGTTTTCCATGATCGGTTTCCTTACACACTCACCGAACACACGAGACATATGTTTGCGCCACATTGCTATCATCAATTGACGTGAAGCCTGCACTAATTTTCAGGCTCCTGTTGTCTATATAAAGTTAGTCTAGCTGTGGCATCAACAAATGACGGTAACGTGTCGGGAAATTCCATACCTCACAGGCAACTGTGGCATATATCTATACATAATTTGCACCTGATTTGTGTTGCTGTTTGACACAAAGGTGGCACTAACTTACATAATACAAATGTATTCAGTAAGTTTGCGGAGCTCTTGCTTCCAAACAGCTCGAAATTGTGGTCCTTAAAGTAGAAATATGGGCCTGTATGTTTCACTAGCATTCCACACGCTCAACAACATTGCCGGCAGACATTGTAAAAATCAGCTAATGTCACTACAGAGCATTTAAATGTGCACATTTACATGATTTGTACTCACCAACAGGGCCACCAATCAAAATCCCCAGGTGGTCCAGCAGATCTTGCTCCCTGGAGACAAGGTCAGCCCAGCGGTGCTTCAGCTGGTGGTCGTTTCTTGGTGTGTTGCATATTCTCTGCAGATGATGCAACACCTTTGCCCACCGGAGCCTCCGTGCCTCAGTGTGATACCCCTGGATCACACGCCCACCTGCCTCAATCATCAGGGGTAGGAAATGGCACACCAGCCAAATGAACCCACCCAGCTCCTCCTCTCCCATCCTGCCAAGACGAGGCCTATCCAACATAATGTTAAAAAAAATGGAAATAGGGGATAAAGGAGAACAAAGGAGAATAGGGGGGAAAAAAGGAAATGAAAAATTCAAATAAACTACTAACACAGCCCAACTACACCCAAACTAACACTGCCCACAACAGATTCCCAACAAAACAAAGAAAATTGTTTACAACACAAATGACCACAAAAACACTCAGACAGGATACTCACAAAAAGACAAATAAAAGACCACACTGGAGACAAATTCACTAAACGCACAGAGACAAATCGAGACACAGCCACAGAGTCAGGAAATATCACAGACTGCAATGTGAAAGTGAAAGTACACCCACTGTACCTATTCTGTAAACAGGATATCCTATTACATCACTTCCTGCCTAAAATGTGGTGTGTTTTTATTGTCATGCGTCAAAATATTATGACCCATACAGTCTGCACGTCATTTTTTATTGACGCACAGGAGTAGATTTCACCCCGCATCCATATGGTTCAAAATTGTTTCCAACGTAATCAATTTTCAGAGGTACAGTGTGGAAGATACCGCTCAGGGCCAATGGTTCTTTCAGGGCATTATGCGTCATGTTTTGGGCATAAGCGTAATTTTTAGACACATGTGCGTCATTTTTTGATGCCTACGTGCCAAAATTTCAGGCATTAACTGGGTTTGGGTCATTTTACCCTTTTAATGGTACATTACAGTTGTGACAATACTGAGATAGGCGGATTGCACCCACTTTGGGCATGACGGTGTATGGGCACTTGTGACATACTACTGCGGACCATGATCCGCTACTTCATGTACAGGATTTTCACTCTTGACTGACGCAATAGATGGCCAAACCTGTGGCCTACATATATGTATTACACAAATTGGGCATGTTTGGCGTCAGGAGAGGATAGCAAGGTGACGTGCATTAGTACAATAACTCAATGCCTATGGGTCAATGTGTGTGCTTTGGCTACTGATATTATTGTTGACCCACTGTGTGACCATCACAAGATGCATTATAGCAAATATGCTTGTATGCATGTGGAGTCAATGTGTCCAACCCTCAGATGCAAGTCAGTGTGGAAATGAGAGGACATGTTAGTCATACATGTAGTAACAACTGCTGTGCGCACTTTCTACTTTTTGGGTAACATAAACACCACATTTTTCAAAGCATGTACTGGATAGATAGCAGATGGTTGTTCATGTCAATGGTCCAAAACTTGGCCATCACATGTCCTGGAATTTTTAATACAGCTTCCTAGGCACTTGTTAGTGAACCCACCTTGAGTCAGGCACATGTACATACTAAGTGAGTACCATGTTAGTCACACGGAGAGCCAAAGATAAACCACATTTGTAATGTCACACCACAGTTGAGGTCATGTAACTGAGCCTGTGGCAGTGGAGGACCAGCAGACCAAGCAGCACATGGCCACATATTTCCAGTGATCAAATGCACAGAGGTGTCTGGTTCATGTGTGTGGGCCAATGTTTAGCCTGTATATTTTTAGGGGTCTATGTTGTCAGTTACGTCCAGGTCTAGTCATGAGTCTGTGGCGGCTATTCCTGTATCTACTAAGTATCCTTTGGAGATCAATGCTAGTAAAGCCAATGAGGATTTGAGAACCCACATGGGGATGGTCCTACCCTGTCACTGCAGATGTGTTATGAGACTGTCAACAGGGCAACCTTGGTGTGCTGAGTAAGATAATATCTCAGGATTCTTGTACCAGCAGGTGTCATCAGAACATTTGTACACAGGTTGGCCTCTAAAATTTCCACTGCATCTGGGAACATCTTAGCCTCTGTGCTGATTATTCTCACAGCTATTCACCATGCACGGCCCTTCAATATGTTGTGATCAATGTGAATCAGCGTGTGGACTGTCAGGGTCCTAACATGTGTGGACTTTTCATGCACATTATCTGACGTTGCTGGTTCTGCTGGAAGCACCATACCCAATCCATTCATATGGCCATGGTACACTGTCACAATTTGTCACTCATGCATACATGAGACCCAGACAAGGGCTAGGCCATGATTTGGGTACTTGGAGACAAGTTCCCAACAATGGTACGATAAATAAACAGATTATGCTATACAATGTATTTGAGTATGCATTGTAGACCCACCTGACAAGACACCTGAGGAGGAATGTGAGGGTTGGGAAAGCAACTATGATACAAATGTAGCCACAAGGAACCTTTAGGGTAATGCACAGACAGGAGCCAGTCAGGCTAACAGGATGCAGGGTCAATCAGGATCCAGACATTTCACAAGGTAAATGCTCAGTGGTCTGACAGACTGGTCAGAGGAGGAACAAGACAGTTGAAATGGAAAACTGTTAGTCCTGTGTTTTGGAAGGTGACACATTAACCCAAGGGCTGTGTTACACAGCTGATTTTTATGGCAATGCATAACAGTGTAATCAATAAAATGGCGTCTTCTATGCTGTTCCAAGCATCTGCAAGGGCAGTGCATGTTCAAATGGCTGGTCTGCATGGAGGTGCTCACAGGTGTGTGCTGCATCAGTCTCAAGTCCTGTAGGTGAGGTTCAAGTTCAAATGGCCAACAGTACCTTTCACATGGGAAGCAATCTACAGGTGATAACAGGGCTTAGAGACTACAAGCCAGTGCATTATTTAACCTGATGTCCATGTAGACAGATGTACAATGACTATGGCATACCATACTAAAGGGTGAAGCACACTGGATTAACATTGTGAGCCTGGGTGTGTGTGTAGAGGAGGGATTATCTGGGTACACACATTACCATTCCAGGGACCTTTTAAGACGGGTGGGGTGAGACCGGGAACATGGGTGTGTCAGGACTTAGAACATGGGCTGACATGCACATGGAATGTCATGTGCGCAATGCTTGTCATAGCTGTGGCACTTGTGCTATCTATTTTCTGCTTATATGGAAATCTAATCACACATAGTCCTTGCAAAGTTAGGTGATTTAACAGTTACTGCTGTCAAGGGTCTGGTCATACATTCCTGTTACTAATGCATTTGCACATCCACTGCCTCTTGTATGATGCTTTTTGTTACATTTGATGGTGTCTTAGTTGTGTGCCATATGCTGCAATGAACCATGTTCCCAACATTTATGTGTGAAATAGGTGTGGTTCTCTGCTATTGCCCTTCAAAGGAGAAATGCACAGGATATATGACATTTACAGTGTGTGTGAATGTGACTGTTGATTCATATGCATCACAATTGCTTTGGAAATTTGTGTGTCCTGATCGGTGTATCAGCAATGCTCCATGAGGCTACACTCTTATTCTGATAGTTAGAGATAAAGGTAAGCAAAAATTATTACCCAGACCATGATATGGTGATTATAGGTGTTTGTGTACATATGTTAAAACAGTAGTGATGGGGAGTTGAGTCAAAAGGAATTGTTGACAATATGTTGGCGCCTACACAATCCTGCAGCTATGTTTGGTTGGTCCCCCTCATGTTGATGGCCAGCATCCTCCTCTTCAGGCATTTGTGGCTCTGGTTCTAATAGGGGAATGTTCCTTCTTACACAAATGTTGTGCAAGATGGCACAGGTTAAAATGATCTTGCAGACCATTTCTGGTGAATATAGGAGGCTGCCTCCAGTGATGTCAAGGCACCTGAATCTTGACTTCAGGATGCCAAAGGTCCTCTCGACTATGGTGCATGTCCTCCTATGTGCCTCATTATAGGCACACTCTGCTGCAGTGCTTGGGTTGGCAAATAGGTTCATAATCCATGGATGGATCCCATACCCCTGATCAGCTGAAAGAGAAAATTATTGAGATCATGTTGATGTAGCTTGCCCCATTAATATCACCTTGCATGGCAGTAGTTCTCTTGTGTTGTCTGTGACTCATTTGTGTTTGTGTTATTGTGTTGATTGCTAGGCTTCTAGGATGTACCATCAGCATTGGGTTGTTTCCTTGGCTGAACGAGTGTTTGGCTGCTGACTGGATGTCAGCAGTATATTTTGAGAGTTCCAGTACAGTGTGTACTCCCTTGCATTGTGACTTGTGATACAGGTGTCCCTGTGTCTTTACTAGGGGTGAGATGATAGTTCCATACACAGAATCAAATTAACAGTGGTGGTAACACGTTTGCATCTATGTACCCTGGACATCCCATACATTTTGACATATGCAATAGTTTAATTTACCCATCAGTGAGAGACTTACATTTTGCAAGCTGACAATTAGCCAAACTTCTCTGTACGTTGTGATCACTGACGTGTTAACATTTGACTGTACACTAATTTCACATGTGTGACAAGTCCACTGCAGATCTATTTCTCTGCCCTTGGCAAGTTGACTAAGGTTGTAACGTCTACCTAGACTACTGCGCATGGTCTAGTTCAGCTGGCTACCTTGGTTGTGAGGTTGTTGTTTTGAGTTTCAGAAGGTCCGTATGGCAGTACATCTGTTGTGTGTGTGTGTTAATTTGTCACAATGCGTATATGTAGGAATGTGCACTTTCCATATTGTCCCATCAAGATGTGTTCTTCGCACAGCCCACTTGCCTCTTGGTAGTGGGCAATGTGAGAGCAGGAGTGATTTGAGATATTGGAACGGTCCTCAATGATTGCATGTGACCTTTATTGTAGTCATCATAATGCGGTGTGTCATGGTTTTGACCTGCAGCAAATAACATTCCACACCTCTTACACAGTACGTATTGATTGGAATGGTGTTTGATTGGGTGTTCTTGATGTGTTATTGAAGTTTAATCTTCGCCGATGTACTGCCACTTGGGGCCATGCGTTTGTCATTGTGTTGTTTTACATTTTCTCCTTGTGTCTGTGGTGTGCCATCAGTTTTCATTTGGAACGGTCATTTGTCCCTAGGTGTCTCCCCCATTGGGTGAGGATATCAAACTTGCCTAGCGGTGTCACAACCTCTGTGTGTTCCTGTGCACATGTCGATGTCGTGGTGTATGTGTTGCTTGTCCTAGAGGGTTGCTGTGCAATGTGTATATAAGTAGGTTTCTGTACTTACCAACAAGTAGTCCATTTCCATATTGTCCATCCTGGAAGTGTTGATTGATGGTGCAGTGACGGAAGATGAATGAATCATGTACACTCCCAGGATACTTTGCTACGATGTTGGTGATCAAACCCTGGTGATCGACAATGGCCTGCACACTGATGGTGTGTGTGCTTCCTGTTGCGGTATAGATGTTCTGTTGCAGCCGGTGGCACACGGCATACATGTGTGCAGTCAATGGCACCAAGAATGTGTGGGAATCCATTAATGAGATAAAACCCCTGTTTTGTCTCCTGCTGCTTCTGCTGTGTGTTGGGGAAGCAGATGTGGCGGGGTGTGAGTGATGATGGCATCCAGTACCTTGAGCAGGAAGGCAGAGAATGATGGCTGTGAGATCCCAGCAACCAGGGCGCCAGTGGTTTGAAGGGACCCACTTGCCATCATGTGTAGTACAGCTAGCAGGTTGGTTTCTGGTGGGATGGTGCGGGGTGTCTGCAAGCTGGGTGCCAACTGTGGCTCAATGTTGCGCAGCAGCTGCTGAATGGCTTGCCAGTTCAACCTGTACCTCTGGATGATGTTGTGTTCCCTGAGGCCATGAAGGGTTGTCCTGGTGTGGAATATCCTCTCCTGCCTTGCCTTTGGGGTCTCTGCTGGTGTTGTGGAAGCTGCTGTTGCTGGTCCTGTGCTCTGCGTCTGCGTGCACGCTGGATGAGAAGCACCTCTATGTCTTCCTTTTGGAGCTCTGCTGTTGCTTCTGTGTGTTTTCATTATATACAGGTGTGTTTGCCCCATTTTAATGCCTGCCCTGACCCAGGCGTTAATTTTTGACGCACATCGGAATGTGCGTCATTTTCCGACTCCGCCTCCCAGCCGTGCAGGATTTTTGCGCGGTAGCATAAATAAGGCACAAGGGTGTTTGAGTCATTTTTTGGACGGGAACGCCTACCTTGCATGTCATTAACACAAGGCAGTTTCCCGCATCCAGAAAATGACGCACACAGCAGGATTTTGCCGTCCGCAGGCTCCGACATCAAAGTTTAAATATGGTGCACGGTTTGCGCCGAATGTGCGTCAAAATTTTTGACGCACATTCGGCGCAAACAGAGTATAAATATGCCCTGCAGTGCCGCCTTTGTGTCATTTTTTGACGCAAAAGCAGCACAAACTTACAAAATATAATTATATGAATATAATTATATTTTGTACGTTTGCGCCGCTTTTCCGTCACAAAATGATGTAAAGGCGGTGCTAACTTTTCATAAATCAGGCCCATTGTTTTTTTGCTGATTAAATCATTTGCATCACCAGGATCAGTCTAAATGTGCAGGTGCAAATACAGTCCCTCTGATGATCAGAACAAAAAACTGCCCCTCACCCCATATTGCTTTCTTCATTGACTTGCGTCTGTACTCCTCTTTAGTTGGCGTCTTGTGACTGGGCCATTTTCCTGGCTTGTCATTTCTGGCAGTGACTACTGACTGGGATAATTCACCTTTGGGGTCTCAGGTCTTTCTTGCTCTGATTTGGTGCTCTCATCTTTTTAGTGTAGGATGCATGTACCCAGGCTGGCACCTTTTCACATCAGTGTTCACTACAAGCAGGACATGGTAGGACCTCTTCTTGCACAGTTGTAGACATTTCTTGTGGACATGGTTCATTACTAGTGCCTTGACTCTGGGTTCTAGACAGTGACAGAACAATCGAAGGTACGGAGACTGCAAGCTGGATCTGACAAGATAAAGAGCACCCCACATCAGACAGCTTTTTCCAATAGCCCATGATCAAATCATCTTTTTTTGACAGGGACTCAGTTGTGGGCATGGTAGGAATCCTCTTTGGCTGCCCTGTCAAGATCTCTTTGAGGGATAAACCTGTTTTCTTATTTGGGCTACAATAAAGACTAATTAGTACTAGAGGTAGGGCATGTAGAACTAGAGGTAGGGCATTCACCAATTTCAAAGTGACAGATGCACATAACTTTGACAAATTATTTTTCATGGTTTCACTGAAGCGTTTCACTATGTCTGAAGAAGGAGGGCTGCCAGAACCACTTTCAAAGTGCCATGGGACACATAGGGGTTACTGGGCCAAATTGTATTTGTTGAAGCCTTTTACCTCTGATGTCCCTAGGCTGGACCTACTGTGGGTCCTGAGAAACTGGGACAAGTACCCCTTCTACACTTGACTGTGGTAGCTGTGGTGTAGCATTCAGGCCTCCCTTGGGGGAGGAGGGGTGGATGTAGATACAGGTTAGTGAACACAACTCATGACTCAAAGTGCAAACAGTATAAACAATAAATCAAAGTCCAGTTCATTTCAGTTTATTTTTAACTCTGCACATGCAAAGGTGTACAACATTAAGAAGCAGGACCACAATCCTCCTTGAGGTCGGGGCTGTAGTAGTTGTCAGGTAAATCGCTGTACCACCCTCCTTCATGTAACCTGTTTGAGGTTATTCCCCATTCACTAGTGCTTGCATCCAGGGAAAACAAACTATTAGGCAATCCTCACAAGTTCTTCTTTTGCCTCTTTAGTAATTATTCAAAAGTATCTGTGGTACTTCAGCACCATTAGTACCAAGTCCCCTGGAGCCCCAAAGGCCTAGTTCCAGTCTTACCCATTCTGGAAGTATGGAAGTGTTCAGTGGGGCAGAGTGCCCTCTCCTTGGGCGCTCATGAGTCTGGATCCTGTATAGTGAAATTGGGCCATCATGATGCACGCAGCAGCATCTGACAGAGCAGTCTCTTTCCATCGAGCTGCACTGTCAGTTCGTTCCAGTGTTCAGAGCTGCTCCCCTCATAAACAGAAAGGTAAGTTGCTCTTCTCCCTAGCAGAAGGTGGTGTGATCCTCTGCTTCCCAATGATCTCTGCTCCAATGAGGTTATGATGTCCTTAGTGGTGTCCTGGTGGTCCTCGGGGAATCAGTCAGGTGCAGACCACAGCATGTGGGCTCAACACGCTGGTCACAGCAGTATTTCTTTGATCTAGGCGACAGCCCAAACCCTTGGCCAAAGTTGTACCAGCAGCCCCTTCTAGCATACAGGATTGCCAACTTTAGCAGTCATAAATAACGCTCTGCAGGCCCAAAATCAGTTAACCAGTGACCACCTCATCCCCCCCCGGCATGCTAGCTCACTGCTGGAGTTTATGTTAAAGTTTTGTTCCTTTTGAAGTGCACATCTTTTTTCTGTCACAGCAGGCATGACTCCGAAGCTGATTGACCCACAAATAGATGTGGGAAAAGTAGACTGAGTTTCATTATGCAGAATTCCATGGAAATACAATAAAGTTTAGCAGAATTCCAGTGCACAACCACAGTGCACTTACATAAGCATGTAAGGACACCAAGGGGTGTGCACTGGAGTGAATACCCCTCAGTGCCCTTACATACTTATGTAAGGGCACCGAGAAGTATCCGCTCCAGGACGTACCACTCAGTTCCCTTACATACTTAGGGCACTGAGATATATGCACTGCAGTGGTGTTTAAAGGGCTGGAAAAGGGAGCAGTCCCTCTGTGTTTAAAAATCACTACAAATTAAAGTGTCATCTGCAGTGGCTTTTAAACCTAGCGGGCGGCTCCCTCTTCCAGCCCTGTTTGAAACCATTACAGTGCTGATTTAATTCCACTGGTGGAACAGCAGAATTCATTACTAGTTCAGTGTTACATGGGTAATGCTGAGTTACTTAACTACCCCAACTCTGCTGAAGGAATTGAAAATTCCACTCACAACACAATTCAAGAGAGCAACCAGAGTTCACACCTAGATGTCAGCCACAGTGATATGTGCATCACAAGGTTAATCCTGGGCTTCCAGACCTACTCTTTATGATTCTCTTAACAGTCCCATCTCTCTTCCTGAGATGTGTCCAGGCCCCTTCCTTGTGATCTGTCACTGAATTAAAGAGTATTCTTTTGAAGTGTAAAGGAAGAATCCCTTCCTCCAGTGTGTTCCATCCAAACCACAGGAATGCAGTCACACATCTGTCTGGGTGGATTAGTTTACTCCTCATGTCTTCACCAGGCAAGCCCAGGCCTCCCAAAATGGAACCCAGGGTCCTATATGTAATGTAAATTACAGGCACATTGGCACTCAGTGTCCATTCACAGCACCCTTACTGCACAGCCCTACTACTTGCATGTATTGTACCATTATACACATACATGTATTCAGCACACATTCAGTCTGCGCTACTGTTCATCACTGTAGCACTTCTGCATTGTAACAGAGTGCTGTATTTAAAACACACACACACTGCCAGCACACATGTACAATGTGAGCTGCATAGCACTTCACCCTTCATGTATTGTACTTTACGCAAGCACACAATCTTAGATTATGTTTTCCTTGTGTATATTCTGCACGGCACTACATCTCCCATTTACTGTATCCCAACAAGCATACATATATTCACTACATGCATTGAGCATACATATGCTGCCCAGTACTGCTTTATCCCTGTACTGTACCCTTCATAGGCACACATACAACCCACAGAAGGTCACTACCCCTGTGCTGCGCCGCACTTCCACATCTACATGATGTAAGTCAAGGGTGACTTAAGCACACAGCAGCAGAACCTTTAAAAAGGTGAGTGAGCCTGTAGGCCTCACTCAAATGACATAGGGTAAAAAGGACCTGTCTGCTAATACTGACTACTACATGGTATGCTGCCACCACTGTACTTGTGCTGCAGAACTCCTGGTGAATATGGTAGCCTTCCACCACTTTAAGGGATGCACTTTGGGTGCCCCGCCCGGTCCAACAAGACCCCAATCCATGAGATAGGCCTATGTCATGGTGCACATGCATGATCTGTGTTCATCTATGACAGACAAAATCAGCATTAGGGATCCAAACGACAGTACAGTTGGGCGCTGAGGGCAGGGGTAAACATCTCTTGCCAAGCAGAGGGCTTTTCCATCCCGAGAGTGATGAGCGCAGCACAGTCTCTCTGTGATGCGCACAGTCTCACAGATTAACTTCATGATTTTGTTCTTGAACTGTCCATAGTGATCACTTTCTATGTACATCAGCACCCCATACAGCAGGAGCAATTTTTCAAGCAATAATTCTGTCACAGTCTAGAGAATGTGTAAATCCCTGTTAGCACTTACTGTATCATCTATAACATAGAATCTCGCTCAGGTCAGTCTTCAACCTTAAAAATGGGCCATAAGCTTAAGGGGAATGACTCACCTTAACCACAGTTCCTTTCCCCATGTAGTTTTTTGGGGAAACCAAATATTGTGAGCGGTAGTCTTGGGCACATTTTTGGAACTGTTCCTCTCCCCCGCCCCCCGGACTCTGAAAACTAGCAGTCATTGCATCTCTGCCTGAGCGAGTGGGCCTGTGAACTTAATTATTTTTTACAATAAAGAATTCCACAGCATAATTCTTTTCTGGATTCACCCACACCCCTTTTTTCATTGTTCTTGCAACATTTGCATTCCCATTCCTGCTTTTCGGTCTGTCCTGCATTATCCTAAATATTCCTGACCGCTTCTAGTGTAGGTGCAGACACATCAGGATAAATATTACTGCAGTTGAAGCAGGGTACTTGGTAGAATCGTTTAATGAGTAAAACCTGACCACTTTTCTATCATCACTTTGTCTGACCTTCCTCGATGTGCTCCATATTTCACAACCCCTATCTGAGATGGCATTTGCAGAGCGTTCAACAAATCAAACACTTGGGGGGCATTATGTATTGTTGTACCAGCTGATGTCATAAACCCCATCTATGACCAAAGCTGCCCATAATCATGCACCACATCAAACCCATAACACAAATCAGAATATATTGCCACATTTAAATTTTTACTCTACACTATGCTCTTGTGAGAGCAATCAATTCTGCAACTTGTGCTGACTCTACATTTGCTAAGGAGGAGGATTTAGTTTGTTTCAATGATATACATAGCCTATGCAGCCTTAAATTTCCTGCACTGTCTCTTGAGAAGGACCCATCTACAAACATATTACCACAATGTTCTAATGCAGAGGTCTTCAAACTGGGGGGTGGGCCCCCCAGGGGGGCCTCAAGTGATCACAGGAGAGGTGCCAGACCCTGGCCAAAAGAAGCATTACACAGATAACAAGCATGTTATTGCAATTTAAAAAAGGTAACATTACTTAAGTGCAATGCTTAAATAGGTCTAGACATATTTAAACATTGCAATCTTTAAAAAATAATTGTGAAACATTTTGAGGGGGGCCCAATGATTTTTTTCAACTGGGGGGCACGGCATTAAAAGGTTTGGAGACCACTGTTCTAATGGGTCATCTTTAATGTCTGGACAAGATTTTGTGCACAGGTCTGTTACCCTTACGCAATTGTGATCTCCTTCATCCTCTTGGTGAGAAGGGAATGATGTGGCTACATTCAAAACTCCAGTTTTACAGATATGGTGAGAGTAGCAAACAAGGTTATTTCATAATGGGTGAGCCAGGCATCTGTTGTTTTTTAAATGGTGTTAGCAAAATCTTGACTGATTGAGGTAAATACAGTGTCACATGATGCCTCAACACAATATTATCAGACTTTTATGGCCACTGTCATGTACAGAAACAGCTCTCAGCCATCCTGAGAGGATGCTGCCAGAGGATCTAAAGGAGAGAAGTATGCATCTGGAAGTTGTCACCATGGTGCTGTGTCAGCAAATACAAAGAGCACCTCTCCCTCTCTGTACGGCATAGGAAAAGTCTTTATTGTAATTGGACATACCCAGGACTGAGGATGACTACAAAGCACAGTTACGCTCTAGAAATGAATTGTGACTCCTCACAATAGGGCATATGCATCGTTATCAGTCATTGAAGGGGTTGGGCTATAAATGGAAATTTTGGCATCCAATGTCTGCAGCACCCCACCATTCCAAAAAATACCCTCAGTTATCTGCGTAGCGGGCAGGGTCATCTCTTACACAGCTGTCATTCTCTGCTGAAATACCTTTCTTCAAACTAATTTGTCCCATAAATAGATTACTTCAAATTGACAATTTTGGAGTTTTGTGAGGGAGACCTTGGGAGCTTTGTGTGCCCATGATTCGTCAAAGTGATAGTGTACTGTTTACATGCCCCCTGTAGACAACCAATAATTCAATCAACTGAACCAAAACACATTCATTGGCAAGATACAAAGACTCCAGGTCCTTGTGAAGGGCGTGGGAGAATATAGATGGTGACTCAGTATACCTTTGTAGAATGCTTTTGCCAGCACAGTAACATTTTTTAATGTAAAAGCGAATAAATATTGGCTGTCCTTGTGCAATGGTAATGAGAAAAATGCAGAATAGTGACCTATGATAGTGAACCACTCTGCCAATTTGAGACACGTTCACAACAGGGTTTGGGACAATGGGGGCATTGGGGTTCACTGTATTCTTAACTGCTCCTAATTCTTGGATGATTCTCAAGGATACACCATCAGCTTTGCAAAAAGGAGAAAAAGGAGTTTTACACAGGCTTTATTCTATTTGTATGATGACATTCTGCCTCAACATGCCTTTTTATTACATGTTCAATTCCCAAGTCAGCCTCCTGTGACAATGGGGTTCATTACAACCCTGGCAGTACAACATCGCCAGGGCTGAAATGACAGAAGCAGCGGCAACAGGCTGGCGGTGCTTCCCTGGTCATTACGACCGCAGCGGAAGTGCCGTGGTCACACCGCTGGGGCCGGCGATTTCCCGCCACAATGGCCCCGGCGGTAGTAATCCGCCAGGGCAGCGCTGCTAGCAGCGCTGCCCAGGGGATTGCGAGTCCCCCTACCGTCAGCCTTTTCCTGGCAGCTTGAACCGCCAGGAAAAGGCTGGCGGTGCGGGGAGTCGTGGGGCCCCTGCACTGCCCATGCCACTGGCATGGGCAGTGCAGGGGCCCCCTGACAGGGCCCCATGCAGCTTTTTACTGTCTGCATAGCTGACAGTGAAAAGCACGACGGGTGCAACTGCACCAGTCGCACGGCCGCAACACCGCCGCCTCCATTTAGAGCCGGCTCCTATGTTGCGGCTGGGATCCCCGCTGGGCCGGCGGGCGGAAACCAGGTTTCCGCCCGCCGGCCCAGCGGTGATCTCAATGACCGCGGCAGGGTTGCGGCCGCTTTGTGCATCTTTCATAATTCTCCAACCTTCATTGCCCAGAGTTCATTTAGCACTGTGCTGCACAAATCTTCTGGCATTTTATTAAATTCTGGAGTGGTCACGCTCTACATTATCATCATCAAATCATCACCTTAAAATGTGCACCAGGATCTCGTTTGTACAAACAACCCCACAGCAATACAATTCAATTTGCACAATAAATCATTCCCTAATAAATTCACTGAGATAGAGTAATTGACCAAAACGTAATGTTTTGTATCTCGACCTACACTTACTGGATAAGAATTAAAATGGGATGAGTGTTAACAGAAATGGAAATGACAATTGTTTGCCCCAATTTTCCTGAGAGGGTTAAGTAGGGTAGTTCTGTAGGTCTTCTAGTAGAACCTACAGCACCAGCTGTGTGCTAAAGACTGGGGAGCTGCCAGTCAGTTACGGGAAATGTTGGTAGACTGAGGGGTGGCTGGTTCCCCAGATATTTTATGGTAATTTATGGAAGCTGGAGAAGTTAGATGGACAGGGTCCCAGTGGCAGGCTAGCTTAAAATCCTTCCTATCAGTTTGATCTCGACATTCATTCTTTGTTTGTACTCTACATGTTTTTCCAAGTTCATTAAAGTATGTCAGCATAACTGTCCATAATGCCCTCTTTATTAAGAATAAGAGCTGACCAAATATTTTAAAAAGTAGAATTCTGTGGATTTTGACCCCTAACTCTTCCCACAACAGATTGCGCCTCACCGTTAATGCACCTAAAATATTTACTCTCAAGAAAGCAATCAATATTTATGTGCTACTCACCCATAGGGTCTCAAGGCACGATGGGGTATGTTCTCAGAGTTCAGTCGAAGAGCCAGGTCTTGAGGTCCTGCTTGAATTGAGATAGCAGTGGCGACTGTCTGTGGTGGAGAGGTAAGGTGTTCCAACATTTTTCTGCCAGGTAAGAGAATGATCTCCCTCCAGCCGAAGACTTCCTTATGTGGGGGACGGTGGCAAGTGACTTCTGGGAGAAGCGGAGAGGTCTGGAAGGGGAGTAAAAGGTGATGATGTGGTTGAGGTATCTGGGTCCAAGGTTGTGGAGGATCCTGTAAACATGTACGCAGAGCTTGAAGTTGATCCTCCTCTCAACTGGGAGCTAGTGGAGATCTCTCAGGTGTCCTGTGGTGTGTTCTCAGTGAGGGATGTTTAGGATGAGTCTGGCTTGAGGCGTTCTGGATTTGTTGTAGCTTGCTCAGATTCTTCTTGGTGGTTCTGGTGTACAGGGTGTTGCCGTAGTCAAGTCTGCTTCTGATCAGGGCGTGTCAAGGTTTTGCTGCAGTTGCTTGGTATCCATCTGAAGATCTTCTGTAGGAGCCTGAGGGTGTGGAAACAGGTGGAGGCAAAGGAATTGACTTGTCTTGGCATGACTAGTGCTGAGTTGATGACGATTCCGAGGTTGCATGTGGTCTGTAGGGGTGGGGGGTTGCCAATTGTTGAGGGCCACCAGGAGTCATCCCAGGCTGAGAAAGAAGGTCCCAGGATGAGGATTTCTGGCTTGAGTTTAGCTTAAGGCAGCTCTCCTTCATTCAGGAGGCGACTGCTTCCATCCGGTCTTGAAAGTTCTTCTTGGCTGTTGTGGGGTTTTCAGTCAGGGAGATGATCAGCTGGATGTCAATGATGTAGGAGATGATGTTCAGTCTGTAGTTGGACGATAGGGGCGAGCGGGGCCATGTAAATGTTGAACAGTGTGGGACTCAACGAGGAACCTTTTGTTACTCCTCAGCTGATCTCTGTAGGTTCTGACAGGTGTGGCAGGAGTCTGACTCTGGTCTGCCTGTCAAGAGGGAGTCTATGCCTGCTGTGTGGAATCTGGGACATAGGGGGCAGTGGGATACTGTATTGACAGCAGCGAGCAGGGCAGTCTTGGTGCTGTGTTTAGTTCTGAATCCTGATTGGGAGATGTCCGGGATGTTTTCCTCGATGTGTTGGTGGAGCTGAGCATTGATTGCTTTTTCGGCGACCTTCGCTGGGCAAGGCAGCAGCGAGATTGGGCAGTAATTGAGATCTGAGGGGTTGGCTGTGGGTTTTTTCAAGAGTGGGGCGGATCTCAGCGTGCTTTCATCCTTGGGGAAAGTGGCCAACTCTCTGGAGCAATTGATGGTCTTGCAGAGCTAGGGTGCCATCAAGGCACTCGCCTTGTGGAAGATGTAGTGTGGGCAGGTGTCAATGGGGGCTGCGGAGTGGATGCTGCTCATGATGGAGCGAGTCTTATCCATCGTGAGAGGGCTCCAGGCATACAGGAACCATGGGGGTTCAGTGGGTCAGGGTTGGGGTGTTGTTGGTGAGTTCAGAGAGTCTTCCGGTCTGAAGCTTTTGTAGATAACCTTGATTTTCCAATGGAAGATGGTGGCTAGTCGGTCGCAGAGGACCTGAGATGGCTGGATGTTAGTGGCCTCCACTTGTGGTTTGACGTATTACTTGATGACGGCGAACATTTATTTTGTGCTGTGGGTGGTGACATTGATGGAGTCTGGCCGAGCAGTTTTCCCTGTGGATCTGATGAAGTCATGGTGGGA
The DNA here is from genome assembly GCF_031143425.1 of Pleurodeles waltl. Taxonomy (NCBI): domain Eukaryota; kingdom Metazoa; phylum Chordata; class Amphibia; order Caudata; family Salamandridae; genus Pleurodeles; species Pleurodeles waltl. Next base: position 701,966,062 of record NC_090442.1, read on the forward strand.
TCTTGGGCAGATTTGAAGGCTGCAAGGTCCTACAGAGATTTGCTGTTCGTCCATTTTTTCTCCAGTTTCCTGCAGGTGCACTTCAATTCCTGGAGTGTGGGGGTGGACCGGCTGGCTTTCTTAGTGGTGTGTTTTCCTGTGGTGGTTCGGAGTGGGGTTAGGCTGTTGGTGCAATTGTTGATCCATTGGCAGAAGTTGCATACTGAGCAGTTGGCATCTGTTGTGTCAGGGTGGCAAGTTGCTGAGGGTGTTGATGAGTTGCTCCTGTGGTCTGGTTCCGTTTCCATGTGGCGGTGAGCGGGCGGTGCGGACTCGAGCTGTAGGTGTGGTAATGGAAACATAGAAGCAGTGGTGGTCAGTCCAGTGTAGTCGTGTTGTCGATGATGGTGACATTGCTGCTGGCGGAAAAGATGGGGGTCAAGTGTGTGTTCAGCGATGTGCGTTGGTGAGGTTACTAGTTGCTTCAGGCTGATTGTGTCAAGGTTCTCAGGTCGCGATGAGGTGTTGTGGTCATCAATGTGGAAGTTGAGGTCTCCGAGGAGCCAAGGGCCAGATGTAGCAAGGCTTTTGCACCTCACAAACAATGAAAATCGCTGTTTGTGAGGCGCAAAAGCCACATTGCGATGCTCATTCCCATTTTGCGAGTCGGTAACCTGTTTACCGACTCGCAAAATGGAACTGCGAGTCGCAAATAGGAAGAGGTGGTCTCAAAGCAATTGGCAGTTACCACCAGTGTCACACTGGTGGTAACCCATTTGCAAAAGGGAAGTGGTCCCCATGGGACCCCTTCCCCGTTGTGAATGGCCCTGAAAACATTTTTTCAGAGCAGGCAGTGGTCCCAAGGACCACTGCCTGCTCTGAAAAAATGAAACTGAAATGTTTCATTTTGTAATGCATCTCGTTTTCCTTTAAGGAAAACGGGCTGCATTACAAAAAATAAAAAATAAAACTGTTTTATTTAAAAAGCAGTCCGACGGTGGTCTGCTGTCTCCAGCAGGCCACCATCCCTGTGAGTTCTGCGAATCCCAAGGGGTTCACAATTTGCGACCCACCTCATTAATATTAATGAGGTGAGCCTTTGCGACCCCCTTGCGACTCGCAGATGGTGTCGGACACCATCCGGCATTGCGACTCGCAAATTGCGAGTTTCTCAGACTCGCAATTTGCGAGTCGCAATGCCGGAATTTCTGACATCTGGCCCCAAATGTCAAATGTGATTTCATTTGTCCCAAATATTTAATAGTGCATCACACAAGCAAACCTATTTACAACAAGAAAACAATTAATTGTTAAAATATGAATTCTATTTTAAACAATATAACTGATGTGCCAGAAAGAATAGACAAAGGGAAAATGTGTACAGGCAACTAAAATGCACTTGTTATTGATCAGCATCTTGGGGAATATTTAATGAAAATCAAAGTGTTTTATATCCTTTCTTCTGTTGTCACTCCAAATACCTTCAGTAGTTACGAAGAGAATGTATACCATTTTAAATCATCTGAAGAACTTTTAAAGTGTATAAAGAGTGTTGTGTCAGGGATAAATATGTTGGAACTGCTCCATTCGCTCTCCTTTCAAATATGCTCAATCACGTCTTCTACCAACTAAAAAAAAAAAAAAACAATCTAGAAAAGCACAACACATCATCAGTGACTGTTTAAATTGAACCCAATTAAAATCTAATCTGATATTCAATGTCTGAGAAACTGATTCCTCCAAACATTTTTGTGATTGTAACAGACACCAGTGCCTTCCATCTTCCTCATTGAATTTTATAACATTTAATATTGTTATATGTTTTTACCTTTTTGGCTTACAATTTTCTTCAAGTGATTCTTTTCTGTTTTTGTTTGTGCCTTCAGTGTCAGCCTTTTTAAAAAAAAATAACTTGACCATATCCTCTCTCTAAACATCTTTGTCATATTTTCTTTTCTATTATACTCTCTGTGGGAAACAGTGATAAGATGGTTAGTCATTCTTTGTTGTGGATTGTCAATGAATTAAGAAAAATAATTCAATTAGGAAACACAATTGCAATTAGAATTACATTCTGATTGGATATTGTAAGAAATGGGGTCTCTGGTTGGCAGTCAGTTTGCATTCTGTCCAAGCAGGGCCCCACACTCTAGTCAGGGTAAAGGAGAATCACACCTGGTTAATCCCCGCTCACCCCCTTGGTAGCTTGGCACGAGCAGAAAGGCTTAACCTCAGAAGCAATGTGTAAAGTATTTGTACCACACACACAGTAAGTAATACAGTGAAAAAACTACACCAGTTTAGAAACCTAGGTAATATTTATCTAAATCAAAACGACAAAAATCCAAACACAAGTCAAGATATTTATTTTAGAAAGAATAAGAGTCTTAATCCACAAAAAAACTGTGAGAATACTGTTTTTGCACAAAAGTAACTGGTTTACATAAAAAATAAAGCCACTGGGGGAGCGTGTGTTGGAAAAGTCAGCGATGCACCGATTCCTTACTCGCAAGTGAGACCGTGAGTCATTTCCTTCGCCGGTCAGGTCGGTGATGCCTCTTTTTTTCTCCCTCGCAAGACAGCGATGCATCGATTTCTGGACGGGCACCTTGGGTCCAGGCAGGCTTTGCGTCAATTTTTCACAGCCAGCGATGTTGATTCACAATCTGGTCACACAGGAGTTTGCGTCCATATCAGCAGCCGCAAGTGGGTGTTGCGCGTTGAATCTCCAGTTGCGATGCGGTCTTCCAGACGCAATTAAGGCACAGCGTCGATTTCAAATGCAAGACCGGGGGCTCGTCATTCATCAGCCATGTTGTGGATGGTGCATAAAAAATTTCCCTGCACTGTCTGAATGGATGTCTGTCCTTTTCCACCAGCTTCACCTTTCAAGGGAACAGCGACTAGATGGGGCACTACTTGGCAGGGCAGGAGTCTCACCAGAAAGTCCAGATGCTGGCAGAGTAAGTCCTTGAAGGGCTTTAATGGCCCTGAGACTTCAACAACAGGAGGCAAGCTCAGTTTAAGCCCTTGGAGATTATTCTCAAGCAGAAATGCACAACAAAGTCCTGTCTTTGTCCCCTTTTACAGGCAGAAGCAGCAACTGCAGGATATCCCAACAAAGCACAGTCAGAGGCAGGGGCAGCAGTCCTCAGCTCTTCTCCTTGGCAGAGATTCCTCTTGAATCCTTGAGGAAACATAATTTTCAGGGGTTTTGGGTCAAATACTAATACCCCTTTCGGCCTTTGAAGTTGGCAAACTTCAAAGGGAAGTCTCTTGTTTGCAAGATCCTGCCTTGCTCAGGCCAGGCTCCGGACTCACACCAGGGCATTGAGAGGGCAGGCACAGCCCATTCAGATGTAAGTGACCACTCCTCCCCTCCACTCTAGCTCAGATGGAGCTTCAGGATATGCAGGCTACTCCCCAGCTCCCTTTGCCTCACTGTCTAGAGGGGATTCACAAACAGGCCAACTGTCAGTCTGACCCAGACAGGGAATCCACAAACGGGCAGAGTCACAGAATGATTTAAGCAGGAAAATGCCCACTTTCTAAAAGTGATATTTTCAAACTGACAATTTAAAAAAAAAAAAAAACTTTTCCAAAAGATGTATTTTTAAATTGTGAGTTCAGACACACGAAACTCCACGTTGGAGTAGATAGCAGAGGGAATATGTACTTTACTGATATTTAAAGGCAGCCCCCATGTTAACCTATGAGAGAGATAGACCTTGCAACAGTGAAAGCTGCGTTTAGCAGTATTTCACTGTTAGGACAGGTAAAACACACCAGTATATGTCCCACCTTTAACATACACTGCACCCTGCCCCTGAGGCTACATAGGGCCTACCTTAGGGTGCCTTACATGTAGAAAAAGGGAAGGTTCAGTCCTGGCAAGTGGGTACACTTGGCAGGTCAAATTGGCAGTTTAAAGATGCACACACAGACACTGCAGTGGCAGGCCTGAGCCATGTTTACAGGGCTACTTATGTGATTGGCACAACCAGTGCTGCAGGCTCACTAGTAGCATTTGATTTACAGTCCCTAGGCACCCCCAGTGAACTATACTAGGGACTTACTAGTAAATCAAACATGCCAATCAGGGATAAGCCACTTACACATATAATATACACATGAGCACTTGCACTTTAGCACTGGTCAACAGTGGTAAAGTGCCCAGAGTACCAAAAACAGGAAAAAGCAAACACTGTCAAAAGACGGGAAGCAGAGGCAAAAAGTCAGTGGAGACCACATCAAGGATGCCAGGTCTAACAGACACGATATAAACAATGGCAATACTGATAATTCTTGCCTTCCTTGAAGCTCTTTGTCCCAATGCCTGCATCAACAGAATGTAAGTAGTCAGGTTTAGAGAAGTCATAGGATCTTCCGGTGAGTTAATGAATTCACTCAAGATGTAAACTATCCAAATTACAGGTAATTGGTCATTGCAACTAAGCTCCTACTCAAGGTTTGCTAGTGTGCATGTCAAAGAACTTAAAATATATTTACAAGCAGAGCAAAATAGCAGAGCACAAGTAAGGGGCAGATTTAAGAGCACCTTCTTGCGTCAAATACACTAATGTGGCCTCGCAGCCCCATATTTACAAAGCGGAGCAATGCATGCATTGCACCACTTTGTAACTCTTGGTGCTACATTATGCCTGCGCAAGTCATAATTTATGCAAAGGAGGCGTTCCCCGGTTGGGGGGAGGTGGGGCGAAAAAATGCCCTATGAAATCTAAGAGATTTCTTTGCATCTTTTTTTTTCTGCATTTTTAACACATGCTCAGAGCAGGCGTTAAAAGGATGCACACCATTGTTTACAATGGGCCTCAATGGGCTTTGCAGGATTAGCCTCACACTTGGACGCTAATTCTGCAAAGCTCCAAACTAGCATAAAAAAATGTTGACGCTAGTTACCTTACTACCAGCATTGTGTGCCGTATCTTAGATACGGCGTACACATGGTGGCGTCAGGGGATGCTAAGGGGCGCAAGGAAAGTGGCGCTGCACTGAGTGCTGCGTCATTTTCCTTAAATCAGGCCCTAAATCATGTTTAAAATTCACTGAGAACATGAGCTATATCGCTGCTAACATAGAAGGTGCATGCTTTTAAGTCACTTGTTATAAATTAATAAATCCAGTTAGATACTTAGGCCTTCATTTAAAGTCAGGCAGAGCCTTGCCCCTGGGTGGAGTACCACTCCACCTAATCTCAACTGAGCTAATATTACCACACCCAGCTTTTCCAGGTGCAGGAACCCCAAACTCACTGGTTCATAATGCAGACCAGTAGATTCAAATAGGTTTAGGTTGCAACAGCAGCCAAACTTTTGTTCCTGTCCCTACCTAAACATTTTTGGGCAACAGAGCACCATGCCATTCTCCCTGGGAAGGGTGTTGGGATGTAAGGAAGGAGAGAGGAAAAATATACCTGCCTTTTTCCTCTCTCCTTTACCCTCCACTACATCCCCACCCAGTATCTGCATCTCCAGCTCACAATTGACACCTGCTCTGAGCAAGTGGTAAATTTGAGCAGTAATCATCACAGAACAGGGACACCCATGTGGAATTTTGACCAGTAAAACTGAGTCTGCAAACTTATTCCAGTAGGATTCATTCATAACTGTACATGGTAACATTAATTTTTGTGCATAGTTTTCACTCAACTATCCATGCATTTCGTAATGGGAACATAGTTGGTAATATATTCTAAAAAACAAAATAGGTCTAGGACTGTGTGGCAGTAGCTCCTTCCATGCTCTAATGCTCTGGGATAAATGAATGACTGAGACGGAGTGTCAGTATATGAGCACGAGTGAGGGAGAATGAGAATTAGAGTAAGAGTGACTTCAGAAGAATAAGCATAAGGTAGTAGAAATGAGTGTAAGGTAGTGTTAAAAGTGAGTGAGTAATTGGGAGAGACAATGAGTAGCTGAGTGAGACTGAGTGACAGGGTTTCTAAACAAGTGAGAATGAGTGACTGCGTGTAAGTGTGAGAAAATGTGATTGAGTCACAGAGTGTAATAAGTAAGAATGAGTAAGAGTAATAGTAACTTGATTTAGCAATACATTTTTCTTGAGTTATATACTAGGGAATTCAAACCATGACAGTTTGTGGTGGAAAAAAAAGGTAGGTTCACAATGCTGTTTTGTGGTACTATATATACCCTCTTCAGACAAACACAATATTGCATGTAATGCAAAGATGTTCCCCTGGCAAATCATGCTAGGTCCCTTTGTGTTCTGATGCTGTATTAATCATGCATTCATTTTATCATTTAAGTGATGTCAAGTATTGCAATGTCGTCCGGTTTAAAGTCAGGAAACAACACTTCCTGGGAAGACTTAGGGGGTCATTACAACCTTGGCGGGTGGCTGAAGCCGTCCGCCAAAGTGGGACTGCCGGGCGGCCGCCAATACGGCCGCACTCCCCCCAAAGCCATTATGAGATCCCCGCTGGGCCGAAACCTGGTTTCCGCCCAGCAGGGATCTCGGCTGCAACACAAGAGCCGGCTCCAAATGGAGCCGGCGGTGTTGCGGCTGTGTGACAGGTGCAGTTGCACCCGTCGCGCTTTTCACTGTCTGCAAAACAGACCATAAAAAGCTGCACGGGGCCATGGCAGGAGGCCCCTGCACTGCCCATGCCAGTGGCATGGGCAGTGCAGGGGCCCCGCGACTCCCCTTTCTGCCAGCCTTTTCATGGCGGTTCAAACCACCATGAAAAGGCTGGCGGGAGGGGGACTAGTACTCCCGCCGGGACAAAAGTGTCGGGAAACCGCCGGTCCCGGGGGTGAGACCGCGGCGCTTCCGCCGTGGTCGTAATCCCCCTTGGAAGCACCGCCAGCCTGTTGGCAGTGCTTCGGTTGTAATTACCCCCTTAGAGTTAAAGGTCATATGATGTCACTTCCTGCGATATTATCAAGGCCAAGGGGCATGTAATGCAACTTCTGCTAGCCACATCATTTTGCTGAATCGACATGCATGCACTCATCAGGCTGTGGTGTCATGATGGACCATCAAAGAAGAATGAATATGGCTAACCCTCTAACCTTCAAGTAACCTGAGAGTACAGTATAAGAACAGGCCTTTCCAAGGTTTTGTTTGTAGTTCCTATGTTTTTTCATTAATGCGCCTCCTTACTTGAGCTGAATGTAGATTACTCCGTCCTTTGGGTGGTATTGTCAAACAGTCTGTCAGAGAACATCAAAGGGAACCAACTGCAAGTAAGTACGTGAATGATTCAAGTATATTCGTCATTTAGTTATATACTTATAAAATATAGTAGTGAAGATGGTGCAGTGATCAATTGCAAATAAGTGAATGTGTATGTAGCATTCACATTGAGATAGCTGAACTGAATCATAAATTAGTGCAAATTGAGAGTTGTACATGTCCTCTGAGTTTGATTTGAAACAATCTTGGGTTCAGTCTTAGAAACAAATGTTGATGTTCAGCCCTGTGTACTTCAGCCAGTGAGTCTCAGCGGGTAAAAAACATGTAACGTGAACAGCTCCAAGGTTCAATGTACTGTGGAGAAACATCCAGAGTAAATAGAGGTCAATGCTAAAAATACTTTACTAGGAGTGACTGACGTGTTTTTACATTTTTCTGAAACAAGCCCCCAAAGCAGGACGTTATAAAAAAAAAAAATGTAAAACCAGTATTCCTGTTGTACTGTGACTTTTTTCTCAGCACGTAGGTTACATTTTTATCCTGCCCAGGACAACCATGCCATACACGGAGACCAAGTGTCAAAACAACTTAGAAAGCTTAGCTGCAAACATGACAGGGCTTCTAATATCAAGACTGCAGTGGATCTGCAGTGCCTGGCTCACCAGGCAGGTTCTCCAGAAAGCAGAGCAAACTGAGGTTCAACCATCAGGAAGTAATCAGTCCCCTCACCTCCAAATTAGGTAGGGAACTAAGAGGTGGGCAAATGAGATATCCACCTGTTTTCAGTTCATATGCTATAACCACACATCTCTAAAAGGAGTTCTAAGTTAGAATCATTATGGTCATACTTATTAACTATACTATATTTACAACAGGAGAAACCCAAACGCCTGTGCAAACCCGGGCATTATTCAGGCATTTGACAAGGTAGAAAGTCCCCAAAACTCGGATTGCAGTTTTATGTTATTTCAACAAAAGCAAAGATCTCGTAATAATTAGTCATTCAATAGCACAGTCACTATATGCATTCAATGCTCTGACATCACAGGAACAATATTCCATGTTAGCTTCAGCATAAGTATTTGGGGCCATATATGGTTCTTGCTAGAAATTAGGTTTCTGGTTGGCAGAGACATGTACCCCATTCAAGCAGGAACCACAGTCCTGGTCAAAGGAAGTCAGGATCCACACCCTAAATTGACATGAGCTCACCCCCTGGTAGATTGGCACAGACCAGTCAGGCTTATCTTAAGAGGCAATGTGTAAAGTATTTGTAAATCAGTGAAGACACCACACAAGAAGATACTGCACCTAGTTAGAAAAATAAATCTTAATATAAAGAACAAAACACCAAATGACAAAAATCCAATAAGTAAAACTCGAGATATGATCCAAATATAGTGCTTAAAAGCTTAAAGCACCACCTGGGGCTACCTAGTCATACTAGACTGGGTTAAGTCTGACAGAGGGGAGAGATCCACCTGTTCTGATTGGCGCAATGACAGCGATGTGTGGATTTTTGGTAGCAACAGCTGAAGAACCCACCTCCAATGGGCCAGGACTGGATTGGATTGGCACAATATGGCATGGCAGAACTCACAGTAGTTGGCAGAGTCCAGAAGCTGTAGTAGGGTTGGGTGAAGTCGTTGAAATCCCTAAGACTTCAGAACAGGAGGCAAGCTAGGAAGCCATTGGAGTCACTTTGGTTCTGGGGATGTAGAGATGCAGGTCTAGTCCTTCTCACTCCCATGAAAGGGGGGCAGCAGGCAGCCAGGCAGGGCAGTAGTCCAGCAAAGTGACAGACCCTTTAGCAGCACAGCAGTCCTTGGCAGAATGTCCTCAGGCCCAGAACTGTACTGATTTGGTGGGGCCATATATCCAATTCATATACCCAGTGGTGCTTTTGAAGTGGGGGACTCCCTGTCCTTCCAGCTCTGACTCCAGACTCACTACAGGGGGTTGTGGAACCCTTTGTGTGGGATCAGGGCACAGGCCATTCAGGTGTGTCAGCTCCTCCCTCTCATCCTGCCCAGGATGGCCCATCAACATGCCCAAGGCCACTCAGTTACACCAAAGCACCCTTTGTGTGGGGCTGTCTGGAGGAAATGCACAAGAACCAAGCTATCACCCACCCAGACATGCATTCAGAGACAGGCAGAAGGCACTAGATGATTTAGAGTACAAAAATGCCAACTTTTTAAAAGTGGCATTTTCAGAATTATAATTTAAAATCTGACTTAACCATCAGTTGTGATTTTAAATCGTGATTCCAGAGACACCAAGCATCGGGGTCCTATCACGTCCCAATTGGGACTTACACTTATAACATGTAATAAGGCAACCTCAATGTTAACCTATGGAGGAGATAGGCCTTGCAGCAGCGAAAAGCGAATGTAAGAGTTTTTGACTACCTGGACATGTAAAACCTAAAAATACAAGTTCAGCTGTTTAAATACACTGCACCCTGCCCTTGGGGCTGTCCAGGGCCTACCTTATGGGGTGACATATGGGTATTGAAAAGTAAGTTTGGGGTCTTGCAAGAAAGTTAACTTGCCAGGTCGACATGGCAGTTTAAGACTGCCCACACAGGCTCTGCAATGGCAGGCTGGAGTCATGTTTAAAGTGCTTCTGGAGTGGGTGGCACAATCACTTCTGCAGGCCCACCAGTAGCATATCATTTACAGGCCCTGGGCACATGTATTGAACTTTACTAGGAACTTATAAGTACATTAAATATGCCAATTGTGGATAAGCCAATGTTACCATGTTTTAAGCAGAGAGCACATGCACTTTAGCACTGGTCAGCAATGATAGTGTCCAAAGTCCTAAAACCAATAAAAACACAATCAGCAAAAAGGGAAGAAGGAAGGCAAAAAGTTTGGGGATAACACTTCAGAAAGGGTCAGGTCCAATAGTCATTAATAAAGCAATAAGTCCCAAATCTATCAATAATTTAAAATGACAAAAAAGGCCTATGGGCCTCATTACAAGGCTGGCGGTCTTAAGACCACCAGCCTCGCAATGGCGGTCAGACCGCCGCAGACAGGGCACTCCGACCGACCCATTATGACCTTGGCAGAGCTGCCACGGTCCAACCGCTGACACCGCCAGGCTGCAGCCAGCCTGTCCCGGCAGTTATAATTCGCCAGGGCAGCTCTGCAAGCAGCGCTGCCCTGGGGATTACGAGTCCCCATCTGCCAGTCATTCCATGGTGGTAAACACTGCCATGGAAAGGTTGGTGGAATGGGGGCATGGGGGTGGGGGGGGCCTGCACTGCCCATGCGCCTGGCATGGGCAGTGCAAGGGTCCTATGCAAAGCCCCATCGCGCATTTCACGGCCAGAATTACGGGCAATGAAATGCGCAACGGGTGCTGCTGCACCCAATGCACCTCAACTTTGCCGCCGGCTCAATTATGAGCCGGCGTCAATGTTGTGGTGAGTGTTCCGCTGGGCCAGCGGGTAAAACACTGTTTTCGCCCGCTGGCCCAGCAGAACACTCCTACTATGGCAGGCAAAAGACCTCCATTACTGGCGGTCTTTTGCCTGCAGAGGCTTCGGTGGCCCTGTGAAAGGACCACTGAAGTCATAACGAGGCCCTATGTGTCCAGAGTGCAGAAAGAAGAAAAACATAAGTGAACAAAACTTCAAAAGTTCCAGAGTTGTTTTCTTTACAAACAATCCATTGACAAATACTTGATACTGATCTAGTGTGACTATGCACACAGCTAAATTCAAATTAGAAAAAGGAAACTATTTGTTTTATGTTGTCAATGGCGTTTCGACCTATCTTAAGATATCCAGGTCTCATCAGGACCTAATGGATGGAGAGGCACCTTGCAGGCGCCTATTGTCCTAATAAACCATGTACGACCAAGGTATGTGATAAATCTTGTGCAGCCCAAAGATGGTGCTCACTATAGTGAAAGGAATAAGGTTATACTCAAAGGTGAGGTGACCCATGAGAGTTGAAGTGGCTGAGAGGCATGAGTGCAAAGCAATCTGAATGAAAAAGTGTTATGTTGCAGAGACAATGCTAAAACACCAGGGTTTGATGGATTATACCCTTGCTCTTGATGAATCACGAGGGGAGGTAAAGGCAATCCCACCACAACTTAAGACAACTAAGAAATAGAGCAGGGCAATGGGTAACCATCATTGTCTGTGGACAGTGGAGCATTGATTTCATTGCGACTGTTCTATTGAATGGTTAATTACAAATTTGTCCGGTGAGAACCATTGTTTTGTTACATAACACAAACCATTAAGCATAGCTTTTGGAGATGCATATCTATACCTCTCATAAATGCCTGTCCCTACAGCAAAGTCCAACATCCAACGAAAAACAGGTTCAGATTGGGGTGTAGCAAATAAGGCAAAGATGGGGAAAAGGTTCCAGCCCCCCTTTTAATGTGGCGCTAGCATTGTCAGTTTGTATGTCACTGTGCCCGAAGTGGCACTGAGAAGTACCAAGCTCGGATTCTAAAATATGCCACAGCCCAAGCTTTGGTCTCTTAATGGCTTCCCCTCCACACAGACAGCAGTCTCAAGAGCTCTTCCCACCTTTTCTGATATACAGCTGGCTTAAAAGTGTGTATGCAACACTGGAACAGTCAAAGCCTTCCTCCAACACTGCTCACTATTAAATTGCGTGCCCAGTCAAGAACGGATGCAGAAGTTCCCTCCATCAGCTAGACACAACAGCAGGGGTGGTTGATGAATTCTACTGCGCCGGTGGAATACACAGTTTTGCCCACTCCCTGCTCCATACGGAGTGCGGTGTTCTGAAAAACTCAGTGGAGTGGCACGGAGAGGAGTTTTTCCTCTCTCGCGGCTCGCCAACATTAAGTTGATGAGTCGGAGGGAGAAAAACCACATGCAAGACCACCTCCCAGCAACATTTCTCAATGCAGTTGATCATGGCAGGCCACTACCTCCTGCCTTGAGAAACTGGTTGCTCACGTTGAGGAAGCTGCCCCTCAAGTAGAAAATCTACTTGAGCGGCATAAAGAAGCAGCGCTCTCTTGCGCTGCAAGTTGTGCCAATTTTACAGCGCAGGACAAACTCCTGGTGCTAAAAATCCACGTAAGCAGTATGACTTACTGCACTCCGCTGGTCATGGAACTCCACAGAGCGCTGCAGAGTGTTTTTTGGCACTATGTGGAGTTCCACATAGCAGGACTCCACAAACTCTGACCAGGCTTACATAATAACCAGGAATATGTTCTCTTCATTCACCTTGCGATCCAATCCCCTGAGTACTAGAATTATTAGAAAATAAAACACTAGAGGGGTATTTGATGAAGTAAATACAGTAAGAAATTACATCACACTATTATTGAGTCGTCACAATGTGAAAGAATGTTTGGCTGCAGGCTCTTCCGAAGGGTTTGACATATTTAATGTTCAGACGGAGTTTGCTTGTGGCACATGCTTTAGTTTTCATTCTCGGCCTTATCATTCCAGGCAGCTCTCATCTCTCAAGCATGTTCAGATGCCTCAGTCTAGGGAGTCCTTATTCAGTTTTGAATTCTAACATTGTCCCCGATTTCTCCAGCTTTCACTTTAAATAGACATTCGATATTGTCATGCTTGACATGGCTGTTCCTGTTGTATTAATAATTGTTCCTGCAATTACACAGGCCTTTCCTGAGATTAGGTTCACTGAACTCGAAACAGCAGTTAGTTCTAAAATACACCACACTTAGCATTGTTTATGATTACTTTTAATATGAGAGTAAAGTGTCTGGGCTTCCTCTTCCCAACATTTGTATACAGTTCGTTACAGTGTTTAGCTGTATAGGAGAGGCTATAGTTTCCTGAAATAACTAAATTGATAGACGCGTTTCATTGCAGTTAAAGCATAAATGACTAACGCGTGGAGACAAACCAGGGAAATTCAGATTTTGAATAGGAACGAGAACAGGGCACACAAGACTTCCAAAAAATATGGATGCTGATCATAACGAACCACAGGTGCTTCCTACTATTCTTTTGTGGCAACGATGTCACAAAAATTAGCGGGTCTTGGCCTGTGTGTACAAGATCATTGGGTCAAACATTTAAATTTTGCATTAACAAGCGCATGTAACGTGTTTTAGAGGCAGCCAGAGAATATTTTCCGTTCCATGATTCAGAGAAAACCATTTTAACCTATTGTGACCGTGTGACTAAACTTTATGGCCCCCTTCTGCAAGGTAGGTGGCAAGTACACAACGCCCATTGGGCTGAAAGGGCTTTGTAAGAAATCACTGAATATGCAAGTAATTTTTTGAAATTGTATTGTGCACAGTCTAAGAAAGATTTATAAAAAATTTGCAAGGGATTTAGGGACAGATTTTAAGCTTTAAGTCAAAGTAGCAACAAAAGTTGGTGGGCGGCACTGCACGAAAGGGAGAGACAACGACAGCTATATATCAACAAATATTTGGTGCTCTTTTTCCCTTCCTGGGCCCAGTGCATAAACTGGCTGCCTCGTGCCACAAACACATATTTGTACCATAGTGCAAAGTGGGTGCATGCTATCTAGCATAGGTGACCTTCCCAGGACAAAATACTATGTTGAGGTGCACTCTAGGGGCCTGACTTAAAGTTTGGCTGACGGGTGACTCAGTCATAAACGTGACGGATATCCCGTCCGTCGTATTACAATTTCCATTGGAGATAATGGAATCATAATATATTGGACGGGATATCGGTCACGTTTGTGAGAAAGTAAACCCCTCCACCAAGCACTAAATCATGGCCTACATTTTTTTTTCTTATTATATGTGTGCTTTACAATGCAGCATGCATGCAATGTAGGAGAAGTTTGGAGAAATAAAAATCTCATTTTTTAATGCCTGTCTTGAGATAGTATTTTTTTGGCACAAGCTCCTGACTCCCATTGTTAGTACACAGGGCATTGTGTCGAAACCATGAGTGGTTGCATGGGAATGCACATCTACCACCTGTGTGACGCCACCTTGACTCAAATCAAACCAAACCAAGAATTACTCTGCATGACATTAGTTAGGGCTACTTCCCAGCGGAAATAAGGTTTTGTGCCGGAAAGTAAATCCTGAGGGTGTGGCCAACTGAACATGGTGCCAGATGAGAGCTGCTAAAGCTCCATGTTCGTGTTACCTGTGGATGCTGGAATCCTTGTGCCAGATGCTTCTCTGGGGCACCCCGGGTCGGTTGCTTGCTTCTGGAAGGGCATGCAAGCCAAGAGAGAGCCACAGGGCCCCGAGAAATCCCCCCCTGGAATGGCCGGAATTGGATTTGTGGTGATGGCATCAAAAAGCAAGATGTCACTGACCACAAGGGCCCAATAGAGCAGGGGGATGCTGAAGTTCTTAAGAAATGCCGCAAGACCTCCCAAAGGGGTAAGAGGAGTGGTGGAGCCCTGATTGAGTCCCAACGGCCTATGATGAACGGAGGACCGCTCCCTGCTCTTCATGCGTACTGCTAGATTTAGCAACTTAGGTGGCAAAGGCATAGGACTGAAGGCTGGCTGGGGTGCTGTGCAGTCGCTAAGTCACTGGCAAGGAGGCCTGCACGCTGTGGCTCTAGGCCCTCTGCCCAGCCCCACATTTTGCAGGCCCGGCACCAAAGGACTGTTGGAGGGAGGGGCACGAGCAGAATTGTGGCTAGGATTTGTGAACACCAAGCTGGGCCTGCAAGGTGTATCCTGTGTGGGTAATAGCCTGAAGCCAACAAAGACTGGGCAGTAAGAGTGACCAGGGTGAATCGGAGTCCAACTGCTGAATCGGAGTCAGGACTGTGGAGACGGGTGGCCCCCTGCAAGGAGGACACCCGAGGTGAACCGGGGGTACTCATGCCTGCGGGAGGTGGGGGTGCTGTGTTGCATCCATGGGGTTGGCCGTCATCGGGGATCGGCCTCCATGAAAAGGGGGAGCCACCCTCCCATGGATGACGAGGCAGGGAGGAAGCATGGTGAACCCTCATGTATAATGGCCCCTGAGCTCTAGATTAGAATCAGTAAGATGCTGGGGGAACAGTGGCCCCAAAGGAGTCTCGGGTCTCCATCGTGGACATTCAGAGTGAGATGGAGGACACTAAGGCCCTCATTCTGACCTTGGCGGGCGGCGGAGGCCGCCCGCCAAAGTCCCGCCGTCAGGTTACCGTTCCGCGGTCGAAAGACCGCGGCGGTAATTCTGACTTTCCCGCTGGGCTGGCGGGCGGTCTCCTTCAGACCGCCAGCCAGCCCAGCGGGAAAGAGGCTTCCACGATGAAGCCGGCTCGGAATCGAGCCGGCGGAGTGGAAGCTGTGCGACGGGTGCAGTTGCACCCGTCGCGTATTTCACTGTCTGCGCAGCAGACAGTGAAATACATGTAGGGGCCCTCTTACGGGGGCCCCTGCAATGCCCATGCCAGTGGCATGGGCACTGCAGGGGCCCCCAGGGGCCCCGCGACCCCCCCTACCGCCATCCGGATCTCGGCGGTCCGACCGCCGGGATCTGGATGGCGGTAGAGGGGGTCGGAATCCCCGCGGCGGTGCAGCAAGCTGCGCCGCCGCGGAGGATTCAATGGGGCCGCGGTACACTGGCGGGACCCCGCCAGTGGTGCCGGTCCGACCGCGGCTTTACCGCCGCGGTCGGAATCCCCATTGGAGCACCGCCGGCTTGTCGGCGGTGCTCCCGCGGTCCTCCGCCCTGGCGGTCAAAGACCGCCAGGGTCAGAATGAGGGCCTAAATCTGCAAGAGTAAGTCCATTGGCTGATGTCCAGCAGGGCAGAGTGGCTACCCAGGATGCTATCCAGCCAGCGCCAGGTTTAGTCTTGGAGGCACTTACAGAAGCAATTTGGGTAGCCTTTGGAGACATTAAGGTGGTGCTGGAATGTAAGCTTGATGCAGTGGCCTGGGACCTGGGGCTTCTCCATGCAGATCATAAAAAATTGGTGAGCAGAGTGGGTGAAATGGAGACCACTGTGGCCCAGCTACAACCCACAGTTTATGAGCACAATTGGCAGCTCCACTCCATGTAAAGGCTCATAGACAGGCTGCAGGACAGAGTGGAAGATGCTGAATGGTGCTTAGACATAATGTGCGGCTGGTGGGTCTCCTGGAAAAATGAGGGTCCTAGCACAGAACTGTTCTTTGAGGACTGGTTATTAACTGTAGTCATGGAAGGCAGGTCACAGTGGAAAAGGCCCACAGGGTGCCAGGGGGGTCTGCTGGGATCGGGGGCACCACCCAGAGCAGTGCTAGCCAGGCTCCTGAATTTTGGGGATAGGGATGATATCCTGCAGTGTCTCTACTCACATGGCAAGTACCTGGGGGGACAATGAACATCTATCTTGACTACACCCAAGCAGTGCAACACCAAAGGGAAACATTTGTGACAGTGAAGAAGCAATTGAGGAAGCTGAACTTAAAATATGCACTGTATTTCCCAGCTAAGCTCTGAGTGGTGTATCAAGAGTGCTCATTCTTTTTTACTTCAGCGGAAAAGGAATGAGCCTGGCTGGAGGGAAGGTGTCTGCTTCTGAATAGTCACAGAGATCAGTAGTGGCGGGTGGCTATGACTTAGAGACACAGGCAACAAACTAAAACAAAAGCAGCACCAACAAAGGATCAAGCGGAAGCTGAGAGGGCAAAGGTGGTGCTGGCACTGTAGCAGATCCTCTCTCTGGTTCCTAGTAATAGGTGGACAGATCTGGTGTAGTCTTTGGGGGAATTGAGGAAGGACTCGGGGGACTCTTCGGAGGTTGGAGATGAGGTAGAATTTGTTGTAGTGATTCCCATGACTGCAGATACCTTAGGGTGAAGGGGCTGGGACTTGCAAGAGTTGTCCTTGATCCACTTGCTGTGATTTGATGTATTGAATGTCCATGGGGCCCCGCCCTGCATTGATAGGCCACTGCTACCTTCGATAAGAGAAGAATCTACATAGTTGGTTTGAAATGTTGAGGTAACAGACATCTTGAACATTGAAGAGTTGGGTAGTTCTAAATCTGCAGTGTAAGGTTGTTGGGTAGGGGTGGGGGGCGGGGGGAGTGCATTTAAAGGCATTTCGGTCCAAGCACAGGTTGAGGCTAAGCGGGGTGAATGAATTGGGGACTGCAACACATGATGGATTTAATGAACAGGGCCTGATATAGAATCAGACCTTACAATTCCTCTTCTGGAATGTGAATGGCCTTGGAAACAAGCTGAAAGGGGAGTTGTGAGGAAACATGTGTTTCAGCACGACTCTAATATCATCCTACTGTAGGAAACCCACTTATTGAGTAAAATGCAGATTCCTGAGCTGAGGCCGGTATACATTGTTGGTGCATGCTGATTTTTCTGGAGCTCCTGAGGAGTGGTAATCCTGTCCTGCATATCCCTCATTAGTAGTTACCAAGAAGTGGGTCAACGAAATGAGTGTCAGGTGACGATAATATGGATATTCTTTGGGGAAGTCTTGGTGTTGGCATCTTGGTATTTTCTGCAAGACATGCCTGCCAAGAACCTGAAGCTCTGGTGCCCCAGATGCACTGACGATTGATGAGTGAGACCAGAACTTGACCTTACAGGGTGAGCTGGATAGAGTGACAATGTCTGGCAAGAGGCCTAGGGCAGATGTGAAGCTGGTCACTTTCCTGTAGGCATTGGGCTCGTGGATCTCCAATGGGAGATGCACCTGGAGCAACCCCAGTACTCCTACTTGGCCAACTCCATGCTGTCACTGTCTTGAGTGAACTATCTCCTATCACCACAACATCAAGTGGGCCAATTCAGTCATACCACCTTTCTCCCTAATGGGATATTTGATCACTCACTCCTGGATATGGTCATCCATAGGGGCGTACAGGGCCATGGTGACTGGATGCCTGGGAATTGATGGACACAGACACCAAACAGATGTTTGTGACTCCACTGACCCGTACTTTGGGAATAATATTGGAAATGTTACATCTGAGACAGATTTGTGGGAGGTTTGCAAAGCTGTTATTAGAGAGCAGCTAATCACCTACATAGGGGGCAAGAAAAATAGAAATGAGGAGAGCAGGGAGCTCGAGGAATGGTTGCTGCAATGGGAGACAGACTACGCCACTTTTTCCTCTAGAGAACTGGCCCATAGAATCGATGAGACAAGATATGAACATACAGCCTTAGGGCACCAGGAGTGTCGGGCTCTCTTTCATGCGAGGCAGGGTAGACTTTGTGAAGTGAGAATCAAGGCTGGAAAACGTCCAAGTTAGGTGGCCAAAAAGGAGGAAGCACATCAGTGGGTACGGGGAATTACAGCAGGGATGGCAGAAAAGTTGGAAACTCCCATTGAGATTGCACAGGCTTTTGTTGATTATCTGGAGGGCCTCTACAAGGCCCTTACTGTGCCAAGATGGATCAGCCTTGATGACTTTATTAGAGAAATTCCAATCCCAGACAGACTGATCAGAGAGGTTTGCCTGCAGGAGAGTTGAGCAAAGTTATCACCCAGTTACACAGTGGCAAGACCTCTTGCCCTAACGGGTTTCAGCCATAGTGCATGAAATCCAAGGTGGTGGGGCTGTTGCTTAATCAGTTTACTGCAGCCCTGAAAGTGGTTGAGCTTCCAAAGGACCTCAGGGGTGTGGTGATATACAAGACAGGAAAGGCACCAGATGATTGTGCCTCCCAGAGGCTGATTGCACTGCTAAATATGGAAACAAAGATACTAATGAAAATTCTGTCAAACCACTTGGTGCAGGCGGTAGACTCCCTGGTGGCCTCAGATCAGCCTGGCTTTATGCCCCACAGGGCCACAAGACATAATTTGAGAAGGCTAAAAAGTTGCCTGGCCCGCTCTGCTGGTTTGGGAGAGCTGGTGGTCCTCTTGGCCCTAGATGCTAAAAAGGTATTTGATTCCTTGGAATAGCCGAATGTGATGGCCGACCTTGGTAAGATGGGTTTTGCCCTGGATTTCCTGACAGGATTGAGAACTATACAGAGATCTTTTGGCTAGAGTACAAGTTAATGGAGTGCTCTCAAGAGTTTCAGCTGTCCAGGCGGACAAGGCAGGGGTATCTGTTGTGCCCTTTGCTTTTTGGAGTGGCACTGGAGCCCCTCGTGTCTTAGATCCACATGGATGCATTGACCCGTGACCTCTGCTGGGAGCCGGGGTGGAAGGACATCATCTCACTACACACCGATGAAAATTTGTTGTATCTGGCAGACCCGCAACAATTTTTGGATCTTATGCTGGGATCGGTATTATTTGGCACAAATCAGTGGCATGGGGGGAGGTTGGTGTGGATTGAAATCAGGGCTACCCCTTTAGGTAGCCGAGAGTCTACATAATACCGGACCAGTAGCTATTCTTCTGGAGTAACTTGATAACAGTCTGGGAGGCCTACCGGAGAGACGTGGCGATATGGAGGAGGCTCCCGCTCTCTTCTGGGTTGAGCAGCTCTCTATAAAATGATCTAACTGCCCACATTTTTTATCCTCTACAGAATACCTCCTTTGTGGTCCAAAGACAAATTCTTCCAAATGGTAGATGAGTGTTATTATGGGACAGAGGGATACCAAGAATTTCAGTGTCACTCTTGACTAGACACTGAGGATAGGAAATTTTCCTTCCAAGTCTCTGCCTGTATTTCTGGTGCACGCAACTGCTTGGCCTTTTTGGTACAGTATGATTCCTTCCTGCTGTCAGACAGGGAGCCAATGGAACAGGAGTGATATATCTGGAGACCACATGGGGGACGAGGATTGCCCCCCAGCCCTATCCAACAGTGGTGGTGGTGAAAAACATGGAAAAGGGTGACTCAGGTGGTGAGTTGGCAGGGTAGACTGACACTAGAAACTAATTTGTGGGATTCTGATCTTTTAAGTGAGTTGCACCAGGTGGAGGGCTATAGAAAGTGGCTATAGGAAGTGTGACCTGCTTGACATTTCTAAACTTGGGGATGTCTGGGAAAACCAGTAGCTGCTCTCTTTTGGCAAACTGCAGGCAGAGTCTGAATTAACTGGATGTCAAATCCTGAGACATCAGCAACTGAGGCAGATCCTGGTAAAGTGCTACCCACTCAGAGGAAGTGTCCTTGCTAGAGTATAGGGTGCTGGATACTCCCTTAACAAGCCATGCGGTGTCCCAAATCTATTCTACGCTACTTCATAATAGCCTCCCACCACTTAATGTGGGAGGGAGATCTGGGTAGGCTTGAAGACAATGACTGGGGGGATGGCGTGTAGATAACCTGGGGGAAGTGGTGACCAGGACAGAGTTTGGATTAATCCAACTGAAGGTCTTCTACAGAATGTATTACACAAGGACTCAGCTTTTCAGAATGGGAAGACAGCAGATGATTGGTACCTGCAAGGCTGCCAGATGCGTGATACCCTGATCCATATGATATGGAAGTTCTTAAAGGTCAGAGCATACCAGGAAAGAATAGGCAATAGAAAATCGGACGTGCTGGATTATGAAGTGATCTCCCTCTGGTTAGGGGGTAACAAACCCTAGATTGATAGGCCTTGATCTTCAGTAACAAGGCCCTGGTGGAGGCACACAGATCTCATCAAATGCTAGGGGGCGAGATTGATACTGACCATGCAGCAACGGGAAGGAATGGATTAGTGTATGGTGGTGGAAAAGTTTGTGTATCGGGCTGGGGCTGTACATACAAATTTGATAAAGTATGGGTCGCATGGATGGAAGCAAGAGACTAGGCGCAGGGGAGGCCTGACCAAGGTGAGATGTCCTGCAAGATGAGGATACATCTGTACTAGATAGCCTTGGAGGCAGTGGCGGTTCCTGCTTTAGGCTGGAGGAGTGTGACCCCGCCTGCTGTGAGCGCAGAAGTAAACATAAGTTAATAAAATGTCAAATCATTACCATTATGATGTGTGGCTGGCTATTGAGGGCGGGGGGGATTCCTGATGAGTAGCAGGAGGAGGGATGGCAGTAAAGTGCAGAGTGTGCATGTCGGAATGGCCGGCTCGCTTACGACAGTCAGCCTGACATGCGCACTTCATCCTGCACTCATCCCAGCTGTGTTAAACAGCCGGGGGTTGCAGACACAGGCCTCCAGTCTCCAAAGGAGCGCTGGGTTCGCTTGCTTCAATGAATCCTGAGGCTTCTCTCATGCTGAAAACAGCACGAGAGCTTCTCCATGTAGGTTCGTTTTGGCCTTGTAAGAAAGTCAACCACTTTCCTTCCCTTTCAAACTTAACGGCTGGCGTCTCTAATAAATTCGAGAGTAAAAGCCCGGACGGCAGTATGTTTTTCGGCATCGCGGCACTGTATCCTGGGATTCTGGGCAAATAATGTCATGTGAATGAATGTGAATTGTGTGTAATGTAATGTAACTGGTGCACATGTGAAGCGCTTCACCTTCCGGTCGAGTTCGCTTTACACTATTAACATGCATATGACATCCAACAACAGCTAACCCAAATTTTCATCACCAATGGGGCTTGCTATTAGTTGCTAATAATATGTTCTTTGGTTTGGAGAAATGATTCTCGAATAGCGAAAGCATCGGCTTTCGCCCTGTAGAACCGGCTAAAGAATCAGTGTGCAGGTCGTCGGAGGAAGAGAAGGCTGGTGCCGGCAAGAGGGAACCTTTGAATACTTTTCCTCGCATACAAGAAGGGGAATAGAGATCTATTTTTATTCCCTTTTGATATAATCATTTTCTAATAAATTCCATAATTGGACTGGCATTCATTGTCTACTTCTCTTAATGTTTCTTAAAAAATTTTTAAAAAATAGGCCACGCACACTAACATGAAACCGTGTAAGGAGGACAATTTCACAAATACAATTAGGTCTTTATTCGTTTAAGGCGAGCAGCAGCGAAATTCCACACGACATTATGAATAATAACATAAGGGATGATGTAGGACTAGTTGGCGCTGCAATTCTGAATGGATATGTAAGTGCAGGTGATATGACGAGAAATAACGTGACATGTATTTATCTTAATTTCATGCATGCAAACTTACAGGAGGGCAGATTACTGTGAGGACTCTTATAACACAAAGCATTCATTGAGAGCGAATTTAAAGGAGGCCAACAACAGCGTAGTGCCTCAGTAGCTTCAGGAAATATGACCCTTTCAAGCTTAAGTTTTCCCAAACAGCTGATGATTGAAGCAGGGAGCCTTAATATATTGGATGATAGACCCCAAAACGTGATGCAACACAACGTACCCAGGCTGCAATGCATGGAACATTTTTTTAATTCTTTGTCACAAACTTTAAACCCTTGGCTCCCAGTGCGTTCAGAACAAAAAACATTTAGGGGAATATTTATACTCCGTCTGCGTCGAATGTGCGTCAAAGATTTTGACGCACATTCGGCGCAAACCTTGCCCCATATTTAAACTTTGACGCCTGACCCGCGGGCGTCAAAATCCTGCCGTGTGCGGCATTTTCTGAATGCGGGAAACCGTCTTGCGTTAATGAAATGCAAGTTAGGCGTTCCCGTCCCAAAAATGACAAACACCCGTGCGCCGTATTTATGCTACAGCGCAAAAATGACGCACGGCCTGGAGGTGGAGGCGGAAAATGGCACACAGCCCATTTTGAGTCAAAAATTAATGCCTGGGTCAGGGCAGGCGTTAAAATGGGGCAAACACCTGTATTTAATGAAACCTACAACAGCAGAGCTCCAAAAGGAAGGCATGGAGGTGCTTTTCATCCAGCCTGCACGCCGATGCAGACCACAGGACCAACAACGGCAGGTTCTACAACACCAGCAGGGACCCATACAATGGCCTACGTGTGCATGAAACTCATGGCCAGGGGTGTTCCTGCATCTGTTTGTTGTAAGTCATGGCTTACTGGTAGTAAATGATGTGGACAAAGGTCTGCATTTCCAAACATGAGTGACGATGGGATTGGTCAAGGGTTAGCTGTCTCCTATTTGGAGATCCTCCTTACCTGTGGTGTGTGTGCTAAGCCTAACATGTCCAGCTTTCCTAAGCTTCCTGGGTGTCCTTGTTGTTAGAAATTATTAGTTGTTAGTCCACCCCCCTCCTTCAGACACAGGCATAGGTTTGGGACTAGTGAACCTACGACTGATGATGCAACTTTGGGACACAGACATGTAAATCAGTGAATCACTTGTCTGAACTTAGTAAACACACTCATGTTTAGCACATGCTTACTATACTGGCAAGTCCATTTACAACTCGCAGATCATGTGGCCCTAGATTTCCATCCCGTACAATGACATTTGTAGCCCTGGCAGTGGTGGAGGATGTGCAGCATGATTTTTAGCTGACAACTGGCAGAACAATGATGCCAAAATCATGGCTGTTACTCATCTTGTAGGGTTTGGATGTGCTATGTGTGATAGGACCTTTGTAGGCTGGCTTGCCATGTACTTCCTCAGGGACAATCAATGATCTATATGGTGATATAAGCTGTTACAAGTACAATAGATGTATTGTCTGATTTACTTCTTGTGCCATTTCACACAATGCAGTACCTAATGTTAGATTTTCTATTTGTCTTAACAGCTGCAAATATGACACCCATCCAGGTCAGGGAGTTTCAACAGCAGGCAATGAGGTACTAACACACTTCAAGTCGAGTCTGGGTACCGAAGAATCACCCGTAGATATCGCCATGAAGGAGTCTCTGGAGCCTGGAGGGCATTTCCACAAGGCGGACCTTCTTTGCTTACCACAACCACCACCACCACTACTACTACCACTACCACCCAGGTGGCACCAGCAGCTGGGACCGTTGCAGGACCATCCACAGCAACTGCTCCTGGCCCAAGCACAGCGCTACCTGCAGGGCAGCCCACAGCCATGGACACTATACAGCCCCATACTTCCTCGGCTGCCACCCAGACCACCCCTGCTGCAGCCATTGACCCTGCTGCTTTTAGACAAATGCAGCGAAAATTGGACCGTGTCCTTAGGAAGATGAGCCGACTGCGGCAGGAGGTGCGACAGGTCAACCTGGTGGGTGCGTTCGATCAAGAGGACCCTCCGGAGGGCCAACCTGTAGATAATGAGACAGACATGATTTCCCCCCCCCCCCTCATCTTTCCTGGTTCTTATACTTTGTGGGTTTAGGGGGCTTAGTGTTAGGTTAGTATAGGCTGTTAGTTTAGTTAGTGTTGGTGGGTGGGGGGGTCCTGAATATTTCTACTGTTTATTTTTAAGTGTGTTTGGCAATGTGGGGGTTCTTGTGTCAAAAATAAATAAATATTAAAAAAACATTAAAAATAAAAACAAAAACAACAAAAAAATGTATTTGTTTAGTATAGGATAGTATTTGTTTAGGTTAGTATCTGTTGTCCTCCATGTGTCCCGTCTCATAAGGAGGGTGACGGGGTTGATGTTTAGAATGTTTCGTTAAATGTGATAAGTAAGTTTAGCTGAGTTTAGTTAGGGACAGTTGTGGGTAATGAGTAGTTAGAGTAGATTAGGGTAGGTAAGGCTTTTCCCAGAGTTTTCACTTCTGTTTTTACTGTTTAATAGATATGTAGGTAACCCTTTACAGTATGTGTCACATGCTTGTAGATCATGGCCTTGGCAAAAGGGTGCAGTGTTTTTGTATCACATTTTGTATCCTATGCTGCAAACACAACTGAGCTGTAACATTGGCAGCTACCCCAAAGCTACTTGGCTAAGATTTGGCCATTCATTGCAACCACCAATCACAGTTACTATGGATTCCAAAGTGTTTTTTTTCTCGTAATATATGTTTTCAATGTCACATACTGTGCTTCCAGATTTAGGATTGGGACACTGTGTTATGTTTGACTGCAGTCTCATGTCCAAGGAAACCCTTATAACGTGAGTGGTAGTAAGCTCTCTTGTAGTATTGTGTACATAACTCACATAGATCATTTGTTACACTGTTCGGCATGATTAGTTATTTGGATGTAAACTCATAACACCTCCATTCATGCAGTTTGGAGAGTGTTCGCTTATATTTGTGGGCAATGTTACATAGGTTAGTTTTGCATTGAAGCAACATTTTGAAGGCACTATTTTCTGGTTTTGACATCCCTTGAGGATGCGTTATTCTGTCCAACACAGCATTATGGTGCATAGTTTCTCTTTTCCTCAGAAATTACCCTCAGGAAGGGCAGAGTATGGTAGAATCCAGGCTACTGTGCATAGTTATCAGCCGACATTATTTCAGGACAGTTGTATTGACAATCTATGACATCTTCCATTGTGATCCTACACAAGTGCAAAAGGACATGTCATTGGACATGCTGGGGTGAAGTGTCACAGTGCTAAGGGACAGGACTTGCCAATGAGTTAGAGACAATCACTGGGCAGGCTGACAAGATAGACATTGGTTTGCAGAACAGTGCTTGAGTACAGTTGTTGCAAGACTGGCATGTTACAAAGCGCAGGACCTTGGTAATAGGTGGCCATGTGACAGGGACTAGTGCTTCTGGGTACTTTTACGTGTGAAGGTGATCTGTTCCTGGTCTTCATCTTCTGATGTGTGTTGCCTCCTCTGCCCTTGGTGGTGGTGGTTGTGAAGGGGCAACACACTCCTCAGTGTGTGTAGACGTGGAGTTAGACATCCCACTAGCTGCTACCTGTGGGGATCTTAAGGGCAGTAGTGCTGCAAGGAGGATCTACTGGTTCTTAATAGCAGCCACATCATGATGGTAGGCCGCCAGGTCGGCTCTGAGGGGGTCATGATCGCATTCATGCATGCAGTGGAAAGTTTGGGGTGTGAGGTGTTGTGGCAACTCCCTTACTGCAGTGGTGAATTCCTTTACAGTTTGTTGTAGTCCTTGCAGGATGGATGTTAGCGCTTGCATGGCTGCTGCCTGATCTGCAGATGACATCATGCATGAACGCACCCCCTCTAGGCTGGCTGCCATATTTTGCATCCCCACCCACACCTCGATGGCCAGCTCCTGCTGTACTCTGACTACAGTTCTCTCAAAGCTGGTGCCAGTGTCTGAGTCCTCAGCTGTATTGGAGCTGGATGGTCGTACAATTGGGGTGGTGGGTGGATCCTCTGCGATGGCTGCTGTATCTGTGCTCCACCTTGTGACTGAAGGAGGGTTCCAAGGACCTCTTTGAGGGTCTGGAGGCTGATGTTTGTCAACTCGTCATCCATGTCATCAGGGTAGTCCTGGGCAGGCATATCCGCAGGAGATGCGTCGAACTCTGCAATGAAATACGGTACAATTAGTGTGTCTGTGTTGTGGCATTTGTGATGTGACATGCCTGCCTGCCTTGTGATGCTTTTCACATTGTGAACTTGGTTCCTGCTCATTGCTCCAGTCTTTCATATTAGCATTCTCCAAGGCCTATTCCCCGCCTACATGTCACATGTATTGTGGTCAGTTTGTGGACTTGTCAGCATCATCTCTTGGTGTTGGTTCTGGCCAAATAGTGAATTGCCACCTTCTTGTCCTATTCAACCCTCCCCCTACTTCCATTCTCATGGTGAGGCCTTTCACTGGCTGTGGGTGCTCTGATGGCACTAGCAGCACACTTAACAATCCGGACCTGCCCTAGTCTCTGATCTTTCACATCCACTTATATGTAGTTGAAATGTAGCGTATACAATGTATAGCATTATTATGGCCCGATATGGATGTCAGCATTGGTAATGTATACTGCTGATGTTGGGGAATGTGGGGTACATTGGATTGCCCAGATAGTCATAGCAGTGTCCTATTTCCTCCTCTGACTGTGCAGGTGTATTTCAGTGACCAGTTACATGTGTCCTCCCCCTCAATGCTGTTGTCTGAGCAGTATGACGTTTGGAATGTTGCATTGTGACCCAGGCACAGGATGGACCCTGACATATGCAGCATGGGTGTGACATTGGTGCTGTGTACTTCCTAATGCTGATGACATTGGCTGAAGTTTGCGGCAACTATGGGCATTCACATTTGACAGGACTGGAACATTTGTCTTGTTTCAGGGGATTAACGTTGTCATCCTAAACCCTCTAATTTGGGTGTGTATGATCCATGGGGACAATAATGCTACTTGGCCAGCACACACAGCAAAGGTGGTAGTGGCAACTGTTGTCAATGTTACATTCCAGTTGTAGGTATGGCTAGAGGTTTTTAATTGGGCCCTAGTTAATGTAGGGAGTATAGTGGCTGATGTGTGACGGGATGTCAGTTTTACGTTGTGCCCTTCCCTCCTGGCGTGGCTTTACCTTTTCAACATCGTTGGCATGGCAGCATACCCCCATGGAAAGGTTGTTGGTGTTGTGTAATGGTGTGCCCCAGGTTCTCATAACGGGCCATGCCCCTGTGTCGTGCCCCTTTACCCATGCCACTCCATGTATATGATGACTTACATGCATTGTGTAGTAGGTATTCCCCCCCGGTTGCAGTTAACATTAGTGCTTTTTAATTTCCCATGCGACTTACCCTGCATGTGTGTTGTATCCTGGTAGTCTGCGCTGTCCTGTCCTTGAATCCCTGTGACGATCTCCTCAGGGATGACGACTGCCACCATCTTCTCCATGTGGTCCAGGGGCTCCTGTGGCGCTGGACTCCCACCTCCAGTCTGCAGTGCTGCCGTCCTGTTCCTGACCATCTTTTCCTTGGTCCTGCGCTTGCAGTCATGCCAGCGTTTCTTGCACTCGACTGTTCTGCGTACTTCTGCCACACTGTTGATCTTGTCAACAATTTGTTGCCATATAGCCTCTCCTACCAATTGGCAATTTCGAGGTGACAAACAGTTGCTGCTGATGTTCGGTCACCTCTTTTACCAGGATTTTCTGCTCCTCTGCACTGAAGCGACACTTTCTTTTCTTCTTCTCCCTGTCCTGGGTCTTGTGTGGGTCCTCCTGGCTGGTTCCTGGTCTGTTGTCGTCATCTTCCTGGGGTCTGTACAGGCATCTGGGATTCATTTTGGCTCTCCTCTGCACAAATGGCTGTGCTTGCGGTGAGTTGACGCTATTGCGTCAAAAACGCTGCATATCTGGTTTGCGATGTCGTAAATCGGCTCACAGTCATTTCCGCTGCGTTACCATCATTTTCCTTTATGACGTGCCGCTGTGGTGTGCGTCAGAGAAAATGACTCACACCTGTGGTTTGCACTGCCGTGCGACAATGTAGAAATTTGACGCCCGCACGGTGCACAGAAATGGCGTTAGCCGGCGTTAATATTTTTGACGCAATACTGCATCGGCGCAGTTTTGCGTCAAAGTATAAATATGGGTCTTAATTGATGAATCTTAACAAGGTGAATAGTAAGGAAAATGAGCAAACTGGTGAGGAACGCAGTGCTAGTAGAAACAATAATGCAGTTGCCTTCAATAAATTGTGCTATGTTTGTTCCTGTCAGTCTTGAAGCATTAGCGCTCAAGTGTATTCAGTACAAGTGCATGTCTGTGACCAAAATGCCTTGTTTAACCCCTTAGCTGCTGGGCCTCCCGCCAATTCCCTCAGGCTGAGCCCTTTTTGGGCCATTTGGGGTAGTTTGCGCTTAGGACTCCAAAACTTTGTCCACATCAGCTATCCACACCAAACCTGCATCCTTTTCTTCCCACATCCTAGCAATTGTAAAGGTACCCAGAGTTTGTGGGTTACCCTAGAGAAAGAAGACTAAGAAATTAGCCAAAATAGATACATTTCGTTTTTTTAAGACAAATGGAAGAAAAGGGCTGCAGAACAAAAGCATGTCATTTTTTTCCCTGAAAATGGCATCTACAAAGGGTTTGTGGTGCTAAAACCGCCATCTTCCCAGCTTTCTGTAAAAGGCAGACTTGAATCAGAAAATAACATTTTTCAACACAATTTTGGCATTTTATTGGGACATACTGAAGTATATTCAATATATACACATTTGTGTATATAATATTTGTAGCTTGTGTATTTATGTTAGTTATCTTTTCTGTAGGTTTATGTAAAGCTTCATCTTTGTTGTAGATTTTATGTTATTTGGTACGGTCTGTTTCCCCCTCCTGCTGTGGCTCTTTGGCTCTTCTGGAATGCTTCGACTTCTTATCATTCCAGGCAGCACTCAACACTCAAGCATGTTCAGATGCCTCAGTCTAGGGAGTCGCTATTCAGTTTTGAATTCTAACATTGTCCCTTATTTCTCCAGCTTTCACTTTAAACAGACATTCGATATTATGTTGCTTGACATGGCTGTTCCTGTTGTATTAATTGTTCCTGCAATTATACAGGCTTTTCCTGAGATTAGGTTCACTGAACTCGAAACAGCAGTTGGTTATAAAATACACACTTTTAGCATTAAGATTACTTTTAACATGAGGAAAAAGTGTCTGCTTTGGCTCCCTCTTCCCAACATTTTTATACAGTTTGTTACAGTGTTTAGTTGTATAGGAGAGGCTATAGTTTCCTGAAATCACTAAATTGATAGACGCGTTTCATTGCAGTTAAAGCATAAATGACAAACTGATGCATAGAGACAAACCAGGGAAATTCGGGCCCATATTTATACTTTACGCAAACCAGCACCGGTGCTCGTTTGCTTCAGAAATTTTACCGCCGGCTAATGCCATACCTACGCGCCATGCGGGCACCTTATTTAAGGAATGACGTTAGCCGGCACTGTGGACTGGTCAGAGAAAAAAAAAAACTCAAACCAGGCAGTGCCGGCGTAGGGGAAAATGGGGGTTGTGCGTCAAAAAATGTTGCAAGTCAGGTTTGAGGCAGAAATCATGCCTCAAACCAGACTTGTGCCATTTGACACACAACCCCCATTGAAATGACTCCTGACTTAGCAAAGACAAGAGTCATGCCCTCTTGCCCAATGGCCATGCCCAGGGGACTCCTGTCCGCTGGCCATGATCATTGGGCACAGTGACATGTAGGGGGCCCAAATAAGGTCCCCCATGCCACTTTAAAAAATACTTACCTCAACGTACCTGTACTTACCTGGGATGGGTCCCCCTCCCCTATCCATGGGTGTCCTCCAGGGGTGGGCTAGGTTGGCAGGGGGTGTCCCTCCGGGCACGGAATGGCACCACTGGACTCCTTCCATTGTCAGAGACCATGGAAGTGAGCCCACAGGTCCCTTAACGCCTGACCTGACCCAGGCGTTAAAAACAGGGCACATCAGGCTGTGCGCAGTTTTTTAAGGCCCGCCCTCTCCTGTGCGTCAAAATGACAGGAGTATAAATAAGGCGCACAGGCCTTAGTCATTTTTTGGACGGGAACGCCTACCTTGCATGTCATTAACGCAAGGCAGTTTCCCTTATCCAAAAAATGACTCACAAGGAGGAATTTTGACGTCCCTGGGCTCCGGCATCAAAGTTTAAATATTGTGCACGGTTAGCGCCGAATGTGCGTCAAAATTTGACGCACATTCGGCGAAAACAGAATATAAATATGCCCCTCAGATTTTTTATAGGAACGAGAACAGAGCACACAAGACTTTCAAAAAAATTTGAATGCTGATAATAACAAACCACAGGTGTTTCCTACTATTCTTTTGGGGCAACGATGTTGCAAATATTAGTGGGTCTTGGCCGGTGTGTACAAGATCATCGGGTCAAACATTTCAAAATTGCATGAACAAGTTCATGTAGCGTGTTTTAGAGGCAGCCAGAGAATAATTTCTGTTACATGATTGAGAAAACCATTTTAATCTATTGTGACCATGTGACTAAACTTTATGGCCCCTCTCTGTAAGATAGGTGGCAAGCGCACAACGCCAATTGGGCAGAAAGTGCTTTGTAAGAAATCACTGTGAATATGTAAGTCATTTTTTGAAATTGTATTGTGCACAGTATAAGAAAGATTTGTGAAAAATGTGCAAGGTATTTAGTGACCGATTTTAAGTTTTGAGTCAAAGCAGCAACAAAAGTTGGTGGGCTGCATTGCATGAAAGGGCGAGAACACAATAGCTCTATATCAACAAATATTTGGTGCCCTTTTTCCCTTCCTGGGCCCAGTGCATAAACCGGCTGCCTCGTGCCACAAACACATTTGTACCATAGTGCAAAGTGGGTGCATGCTATCTAGCATAGGTTATTTCCCTAGTACAAAATACTATGTTGAGGTGTACTCTAGGGGCCTGTCTTAAAGTTTGGATATCCCGTCCGTCGTATTACAATTTCCATTGGCGATAATTGAATCATAATATGGTGGACGGGATATCTGTCACGTTTGTGAGAGAGTAAACCCCTCAACCAAACACTAAATCAGGCCCTACATTTTTTTTCTTATTATATGTGTGCTCTACAGTGCAGCATGCATGCCATGTAGAAGTTTGGAGAAATAAAAAGATTTCTCATTTGTTAATGCCTGCCTTGAGATAGTATTTTTTGACACAAGGTCCTGACTACCATTGTTAGTACACAGGGCATTGTGTCAAAACCATGAGTGGTTACATGGGAAAACGCATCTACCACCTGTGTGATGCCACCTTGACTCAAATAAAGAACTACGCTGCATGGCATTAATTAGGGCTACTTTCCAGCGGAAATACGGTTTTGTGCTGGAAAGTAAATTCTGAGGGTGTGGCCAACTGAACATGGTGCCAGATGAGAGCTGCTAAAGGTCCATAGTCGTGGACCCTGTGGATGCTGGAATCCTTGTGCCAGATGCTTCTCTGGGGCACCCCGGGTCGGTTGCTTGCTTCTGGAAGGGCATGCAATCCATGATAGCCACAGGGCCCCGAGAAATCCCCCCTGGAATGGCCGGAGTTGGATTTGTGGTGATGGCATCAAAAAGCAAGATGTCACTGACCACAAGGGCCTCATAGAGCAAGGGGATGCTGAAGGCCATAAGAAATGCCACCAAACCCCCCCCGAAGGGGTGAGAGGAGTGGTGGTGCCCTGGTTGAGCCCAGCGGCCAGTGATGAACTGAGGACCGCTCCCTGCCCTTCATGTGTACTGCTGGATTTGGCAACTTTGGTGGCATAGGGCCGATGGCTGGCTGGGGTGCTGTGCAGTCAGTATGTCACTGGCAAGGAGGCCTGCACGGTGTGGCTCTTGGCATTCTGCCCAGCCCCACATTTTGCAGTCCTGGCGCCGGAGGACTGTTGGGGGGGAGTGGCACCAGCAGAATTGTGGCTGGGACTTGTGGACACCAGGCTGGGCCTGCAAGGTGTATCCTAGATTCCTGTGTGGGTAATAGCCTGAGGCCAACAAAGACTGGGCAATAAGAGTGACCAGGGTGACTGCCTGCACTGGGGCTCCAACTGCTGAATCGGAGTCAGGACTGTGGAGATGGCTGCCCCCCCAGCAAGGAGGACACCTGAGGTGAACCTGGGGTACTCATGCCTGCAGGGGTGGGGGTGCTGTGTTGCATCCATAGAGCTGACCATTATCGGAGCTCAGCCTCCGTGGGGAGGGGGAGCCAGCCTCCCATGGATGACAAGGCAGGGAGGTAGGAGGTTAGACTCCTGGTGAACCCTCATGTATGATGGCCCCTGAGCTCTAGATTGGAATCAGTAAGATGCTGGAGGAACAGTGGCCCCAAAGGAGTCTCTGTGTCTCCATCTTGAACATTCAGAATGAGATGGAGGGCACTAAGGGGCATATTTATACTATGTGCCGAATGTGCGTCAAAAAATGTTGATGCACATTCAGCGCAAACCGTCCACCGTATTTACACAATGACGCCCGAGCCCGTGAACGGCAAAAGTCTGCCGTGTGTGGCATTTTGTGGATTGGGAAACTGCTTTGTGTTAATGACATGCACGGTAGGCATTCCCATCCAAAACAAATGACTTCAACATCTGTGTGCCATATTTATGCTAACGTGCAAAAATCCTGCACGGCCGGGAGGGGGGAGTTGGAAAATGGTGCACACCCCGATTTGTGTCAGAAAGTAACACCTGGGTCAGGGCAGATGTTAAAATGGGGCAAACACACCACTAGTTAAGGAACACACACTGAAGCAACAGCAGAGCAGCAAAAGGCAGACATGGAGGTGCTTCTCATCCAGTGTGCACGCAGACAGAGCACAGGAACAACAGCAGCTACCACAACACCAGCAGGGACCCCAAAGGCAACGCAGAAGGCAGGAGAGGATATTCCGCACCAGGACAACCCTTCATGGCCTCTGGTAGCATGACATCATCCAGAGGTACAGGTTGAAGTGGCAAGCCATTCAGCAGCTGCTGCGCAACATTAAGCCACAGTTGCCACCCAGCTTGCAGACACCCCACACCATTCCACCAGAACACAAGCTGCTAGCTGCACTCCACATGTTGGCAAGTGGCTCCTTTCAAACCACTGGGGCCCTAGTTGCCGGGATCTCACAGCACTCATTCTCTGCCTTCCTACCCAAGGTATTGGATGCCATCATCTCCCTCACCCCACCACATCAGCTTCCCCAACACACAGCAGAAGCCGCAGGAGACCAAACAGGTCTTCTACCAAATCAATGGCTTTTCACACATGCTTGGTGCCATTGACTGCACACATGTACGCATTGTGCCACCTGCTGCAACCGAACATCTATACCGCAACAGGAAGCGCACACACTCCATCAATGTGCAGGCCTTTGTCGATCACCAGGGATTGATCACCAACATCGTGGCAAAGTTTCCTGGGAGTGTACATGATTCCTTCATCTTCCGTCACTGTACCATCAATCAACATTTCCAGGATGGACAACATTTAAATGGCCTACTTGTTGGTAAGTACAGAAACCTACTTACGTGCACACTGCACAGCAACCCTCTAGGATACACAACACATACACCACTACATTGACACGTGGCCAGGAAGACACTGAAGTTGTGACCCTGCTAGGCATGTGTGATATCCTGACCCATTTGGATACACACCTATGGACAAATGACAGATCCAAATAACAGATGCCACTCCAGAGACACAAGGGAACAATTTAAAACACTGATGGAAAATGGTTTATTGTATGGATAGGAAAGTACCTACACTTAGCAACAGGCCACTAACCTCCACTTAGGTCCAGTTAGGTCTCAGTAAATTAAACCCAGCTCAACCCTTGGTAGCTTGGCAACGAGCAACAAGGCTTAACTTAGGAGACAGAGCGTAAAGCATTCAAATATCACAAAACAGTAATTAACTAAAACACAGGAACCAGTTTAAAAATCCAAACCCAATTTATAAAAATATTATATTTTTATCTTTAAAATGACAAAAACGAATAAAATCGGATAAGCGAAACTGGAAATATGAATTTTTAAAGAATTATTATTTTCTAGTGCCTAGAAACAAGAAGCGCCAATCTGGTCATCTGGTCGCACTTCGACCGGGGCAAAGTCAAAGTTGAAGGCAGACTGCGATGGAGCCTGGCTCCTCTACAGCCCGTGTGAAGGCCTCGGTCAAAAGTTTACCTTCAGACTTAGTCGTTTTTCTGAAGATTTTCTTCAGTGGGACGAACCTGCCAGTCCAATCCGACCTCCTGGAACTCTTCTTCGGATACATGTCGCGGGAGCCCTCGGTGGAGATTTTTACCTTCGGACTTAGGGGCATATTTATACTCCGTCTGCGCCGACGGTGCGTCAAAAATTTGACGCACATTCGGCGCAAACCGTGCAGCAGATTTAAACTTTGACGCCCAAGCCGGCGGATGTCAAAATCCTGCCATGAGTGTCATTTTCTGGATGCGGGAAACCTCATTGCGTTAATGATATGCAAGGTAGGCGTTGACACAAACACCCGTGCGCCTTATTTATGCTATCGCGTAAAAGTCCTGCATGGCCAGGAGGCGGAGGCGGAAAATGATGCACAGCCCCATTTGCATAAAAAATTAATGCCTGGGTCAGGGCAGGCCTTAAAATGGGGCAAACATACCTGTATTTAATGAAACCACACAGAAGCAACAGCAGAGCTCCAAAAGGAAGACATGGAGGTGCTTCTCATCCAGCGTGCACGCAGATGCTGAGCACAGGAACAACAGCAGCTTCCACAACACCAGCAGGGACCCCAAAGGCAACGCAGAAGGCAGGAGAGGATATTCCACACCAGGACAACCCTTCATGGCCTCTGGTAGCATGACATCATCCAGAGGTACAGGTTGAAGTGGCAAGCCATTCAGCAGCTTCTGCGCAACATTGAGCCACAGTTACCACCCAGCTTGCAGACACCCCACACCATTCCACCAGAACACAAGCTGCTAGCTGTACTCCACATGTTGGCAAGTGGCTCCTTTCAAACCACTGGGGCCCTAGTTGCCGGGATCTCACAGCCCTCATTCTCTGCATTCCTACCCAAGGTATTGGATGCCATCATCTCCCTCACCCCACCACATCAGCTTCCCCAACACACAGCAGAAGCAGCAGGAGACCAAACAGGTCTGCTACCAAATCAATGGCTTTTCACACATGCTTGGTGCCATTGACTGCACACTTGTACGCCTTGTGCCACCTGCTGCAACTGAACATCTATACCGCAACAGGAAGCGCACACACACTCCATCAATGTGCAGGCCATTGTGGATCACCAAGGATTGATCAACATTGTGGCAAAGTATCCTGGGAGTATACATGATTCATTCATCTTCGGTCACTGTACCATCAATCAACACTTCCAGGATGGACGATATGGAAACGGACTACTTGTTGGCAAGTACAAAAACCTACTTATATACACATTGCACAGCAACCCTCTAGGACAAACAATACATACACACGACAGCCACATGTGAACAGGAACACACTGAGGTTGTGACACCGCTAGGCATGTATGATATCCTCACCCAATGGGAGACACCTAGGGACAAAGTACTGTTCCAAATAAAAACTGATGCCACTCCACAGACACAAGGGGAAAATGTAAAACACCACAATGACATACACATGGTGCCAACTGGAATGACATCTGTGAAGATAAAACTCCAATAACACATCAATAACACCCAAACAAACACCCTTCCAGCCAATATGTACTGTGTAAGGGGTGTGGAATGTGACTCACATAGCATTATGATGACTACAATAAAGGTCACATGCAATCATTGAGGCCATTCCAATATCTCACATCATTCCTGCTCTCACATTGCCCACTACCAAGAGGCAAGTGGACTGTGCGAAGAACACATCTTGAGGGTACTATATGGAAGGTGCATATTCCTACACATACACATTGTGACAAATTAACACACAAAAAAAAAAAAAAAACACAGATGTACTGCCATACGGACCTTCTGAAACTCAAAAGACAACCTCACAACCAAGTTAGCCAGCTGAACTAGACCATGCGCAGTAGTCTAAGGAAGACGTTACAACCGGAGTCAACTTGCCAAGGGCAGAGAAATAGGTCTGCAGTGAACTTGTCACACATGTGAAATTAGTGTACAGTCAAATGTTAAAGACATCAATGATCACAACGTATGGAGAGGTTTGGCTAATTGTCAGCTTGCAAAATGTAAGCGTCTCACTGATGTTTAAATTAATCCATTGCATATGTCAAAAGGTATGGGATGTCCAGGGTACATAGATGCAAACGTGTTACCACCACTGTCAATTGATTCTGTGTATGGAACTATCATCTCACCCCCAGTTAAGACACAGGGACACCTGCATCACAAGTCACAAAGCTAGAGAGTACACACTGTACTGCAACTCTCAAAATAGACTGCTGACAACCGGTCAGCAGCCAAACACTCGTTCAGCCAGGGAAACAACCCAATGCTGATGGTACATCTTAGAAGCCTAGGAATCAACACGTTAACACAAACACAAATGAGTCACAGACAACACAAGAGAACTACTGCCATGCAATGTGATTAATTGGCCAAGCTACATCAACATGATCTCAATCATTTTCTCTTTCAGCTGATCAGGGGTATGGGATCCAGCCATGGATTATGACCCCATTTGGCAACCCAAGCACTACAGCAGAGCGTCCCTACAATGAGGCACATAGGAGGACATGCACCATAGTAGAGAGGACCTTTGGCATCCTGAAGTCAAGACTCCGGTGCCTTGACATCACTGGTGGCAGCCTCCTAAACTCACCAGAAATGGTCTGCAAGATCATTTTCACCTGTGCCATCCTGCACAACATGTGTAAGAAGGAACATTCCCCTATTAGAACCAGAGCCACAAATGCCTGAGGAAGAGGGGGATGCTGGCCATCAAAATAAGGGGGACCAACCAAATACAGCTGCAGGATTGCGTAGGCTCCAACACATTGTCAACAATTTCTTTTGAATCAACTCACCATCACCACTGTATTAACATATTTAAATAAACACCTATAATAATCACCATATCATGGTCTGGGTTATAATTTTTGCTCACCTTTATCTCTAACTACCAGAATGTGTAGCCTCATGGAGCATTGCTGATATACCGATCAGGACACAAATTTCAAAAGCAATTGTGATGCGTATTATTCAACAGTCACATTCACACACACTGTAAATGACACATATCCTGCACATTTCACCTTTGAAGGGCAATAGCAGAGGACCACACGTATTTCACACATACATGTTGGCAACATGATTCTTTGCAGCATATGGCACACAACTAAGACACCATCAGTCAATGATGGAACAAAAAGCAACATACATGAGGCAGTGGATGTGCAATTGCAACAGTAACATTAATGTATGGCCACACCCTTGACAGCAGTAACTGTTACATCACCTATCTTTGCAAGGATCATGTGTGACTAGAATTCCATATAAGCAGACCATAGATAGCACAAGTGCTACACCTATGACAAGCAGTGCGCACATGACATTCCATGTACATGTCAGCCCATGTCCTAAGTCCTGACACACCCATGTCCCTGGTCTCACCCCACCCGTCTAAGAGGTCCCTGGAATGGTAATAAGTGTACCCAGATAGTCCCCCCTCTACACACAGACTAACAATATTAATCCAGTGTGCTTCACCCTTTAGTATGGTATGCCATAGTCATTGTACATCTGTCTACATGGACGTCAGGTTAAATAATGCAATGGCTTGTAGTCTCTAAGCCCTGTTATCACCTGTAGATAGTTTCCCATGTGAAAGGTACTGTTGGCCATTTGAACTCGAATCTCACCTACAGGACTTGTGAGAAACTGATGCAGCACATACCTGTGAGCATCTCCATGCAGACCAGCCATTTGAACATGCACTGCCCTTGCAGATGCTTGGAACAGCATAGAAGCTGCCATTTAGTCTATTACACTGTTATGCATTGCTAGAAAAATAAGTCGTGTAACACAGCCCTTGGGTTTATATGTCACCTTCCAAAACACAGGACAAACAGTCAATTCATCAAATTATTTGTTATACGCATGATCTTGAAGAATGTCATCGAAGTCACCAACGAAGGACCTAAAAAATTAGTCAACATCGTCCGATGTTAAGTCGAGTGCTGGGCGGTCAAACGGATCCACAGAGCAGAAGTGAGCCGTACCTCCTGGTGTATGGTTATCCATTGCAGTGTTCTCATCCATGATCGATCTCACAACGGAAGGCTCATAGGTGGCCTCGCGGAGCAACCTCAGTCTCAAGGGGCATGACGTGTATGAACCCTCATCGGGGACATCAGCAGTTCATGGTCCACAGGAGATGTTGGTGCAACAGCAAGACAGACCATAGGCAGATGTTCAAAGAGACACCATATGCAGCAGAAGACTGGTTGTACACACCAGAGAAGTGGCCGAAATGACAACGACCAGTCAAGCTCCAGTTCCACCAGCAAAGGTGCCCGAAGAGCCGAACCATGCGCTCACGGCACAGTGGAGTTGTCTGGAGCGGCTCCATTGCTCTGCGTTGCTGGAAAGAAACAACCACTGCGAATCAGAAGAAATATCAGTACCAGTCCCCCAATCAAAGCCAAAATAATTGGAAAGCCACCAAACAAACTTGAAAAGAGAGAATGGATGGCTGATGGGATGACTCCCAAGACAGTCTGGAAGATGGACATGAAACCCTTCCCGACAGCCTTAAAGAAATCAACAATCCCAGTGATGCTCGAAGCATTGAATATTCTGGATACCAGCTCTCCAAAGTGTTTGGGGAAATTGGTATTTAAAAGGGATTGTATCTCGGCTGATGATCTCGCAATCTGTAGGCAATTCCAGGTCGCATGCCGCAACAACTTTGATCGTTCACTACCACATAACTTCCATTGGAAAGTACATGAAATACCGGGCAAATCAAAGGGACGGGAGTACCCTTCAGATAACAGGCCAGATTCGCGACCCCCGCATTGCAAAGACCGTGAAGAGACACCCGTTTGCATATCATAGAACGACGAACAGCAGTCTCACATTTGGTTCCGCTAAGAAAGACCTCCTTCTCGCCGTTCAGACATCTATAGTCAAAGGGCAACTCCCACTCTTCCTTAATAAAGCTATCTCCTAGTTGCTCATATCTTCCCACTGCAAGATGTTTCAGGCAGCTCGAGAAACGAAAGGTTGAAATCAGTAAATTAATAATGCCATGTAAGAGCCAGATAGTTGAAGGACTCTCTGCTACCGAGAAGGGCAACTTATCTAACTTCTCTACTTGAAGCAGGGTGAAACTAGACTCCCTTTTAGCCATTGTCACTTGTTCCTTGGAAAAATTTAAAGCAGTGAAGAATTCACTCCCATTAATATACTTCCATTGAATGTGGCCACTTTCAGTGTCTGTAATGTCCAACCTAGCTGCATGATGGAACGTAGCTGTGTCTGCCCATGAAGTATCCGGGACAAGTCTGTCTGAGTGATATCAATAGCAGACAACACTATGGCGGTCATTCTGACCGCGGCGGTCGGCGCCCGCCAAGCGGTTCCCGTCGAAAGACCGCGGCAGCCATTCTGGCTTTCCCGCGGGCGACCGCCAGAAGACCGCCGGCCGGCCCAGCAGGAAAGCCCCTTCAACAATGAAGCCTGCTCGGAATGGAGCCGGCGGAGTTGCAGGGGTGAGACGGGTGCAGTGGCACCCGTCGCGATTTTCACTGTCTGCAAAGCAGACAGTGAAAATCTTTGTGGGGCCCTGTAAGGGGGCCCCTGCACTGCCCATGCCAGTGGCAAGGCAGTGCAAGGGGCCCCCAGGGGCCCCACAGCACCCGTTCCCACCATCCTGGTTCTGGCGGTGGACACCGCCAGAAACAGGCTGGCGGGAAGGCGGTCGGAATCCCCATGGCGGTGCTGCAAGCAGCGGTGCCATGGCGGATACCCTGGGCCGGCGGGAAACCGCCGGCTCCCCTTTTCTGACCGCGGCTTTACTGCCGCGGTCAGAATCGCCCAGGAAGCACAGCCAGCCTGTTGGCGGTGCTTCCGCCGCCCTCCGCCATGGCGGTCATGGTCCGCCAGGGTCAGAATGACCCCCTATATTCGATAGTGAATAAATCCTGTTGGACAGTGTATTCATGCCGTTGAAGACAGCTAATGTTTTTTCTAAATTCTTTTTATCTAGTTGCTTTAAACGTGCAGCAGCCTCAATCTGGGAAAGTTTCCAAATTTCATTGTACATAGCATATAAAAACCTCTTTGAGCGCTGTTTTCTAGGACCCAGCAGAAAATCCTGCAAGTCTTTATTTTCAGAAAGAGTGTTCAGGTGTTTAACTGTGGCTAATGTGTTCGTTTGTACCCATTGCTGGCACAGCTTACCCACACCGTATGTTGTAACTATACCTGTATGTTGACCTGATATGAAGCGAGGGTCTGGCCTGTTAATTGAAAAAAAAACCCTGAAGAGTTCAAAAAACACGCTTGACACTCAGTGTCGACAAGCCATATTAACCACCCGCCGGGAATGGAAAGTGAAGAATTATAGGTACCAAACTTAACCATTGCGTCTAGCCTTTCCTCAGTGATATTAAGAAGTATTGCCAATCCTTAAACTTTGCCGGAGTAGGGATACTGGGCTTGTTCAGATCTTTAATTTTTGCTAACCCCAGAAAGGATATCTGCTGAATATTGTCATTTAAGAAAATGATTTGCACAGGAATCAGGCATGCTTGAAATAAAGCCTCTGTACCCTGTATTTGCCAATATTGTGTTCCCCATACACTTTAATTCGATAGTGCTCTTCCAGTATTCGTAACCCTCAACTGCGAGCCAGGAAACAAAGGGATCTGAATAAATCAATTTTGTATCAGTTAGCAAAATTTTTCTTATTTTATTATTTAAAATATGACTCTGCTTGTCTTCTATCATGCCCAGAAAAGTATGTATATTTATCGCTATAATACTTTGGACTCCCCACCTGTGGTGTAGAACAATGTTCCCACTGCATGTAGTTCAATACTGGCCTGTATCTAGTGGCACGGTGTAGGTAGTGATGTCCCCAATTGCTATAGCAGAACATTTCCCCATAATTCGTTGTATAATCATATACATCATCACTTTCAAAAGCGAAATAGTCCTTCATTTCAGTTAGCATGGAATCAACTGTTTGGACATCCCAATCATCAGAGACAACCTCAGGTGTAATCACATCAGTCATAGAAATTTTGAACACGTATGGTATTTGAATTTCAGTAGGCCCGTATATATCGAATGGAACTTTGTCCCACAAAATCCCATCAGTAATCGATATCGCTGTAATATTTACAGGGGACAAATCTCTTCGGACCTTATGTGTAGAATGAGGCGGTGTTAAAACTTCATCAATAGGCTCCACAGAGGAGCGATCAAGTATATAGCGACCATTTATAAGTAAAAAGAAAAACAGTCATAAAACCAATCCACAAAAAGAATGCAAAAAATTTCAAACAGAACCACAAGTAGTTCCATGGGTATATCCAATAGTTCTTTTTAAGCCCTCGATACAGCCTACTACCTTTGGAAACATTGTCAATCACAGTAGGGGCTGAATCTGAAGAAAAATCAATGTCAATGAAATAACCAGAAGTAGTCTCTGCAAACACAGGAGCCGATGTACCCTGGTCCATTGCACATGGAGGCTCTTGGTAGACAACGTCAGTCGAAGTGTTCTTGTAAAATACAGCTAAATCTTGAAGCGGGGTGGTCACTGAAGATGTGACTGGAACCAACAATAGTTCATTTTCCGCCCTCCCCATGGTCGAGGAGGTGTCTGGTACTGCAGTTGACATTGTTGCATAGTCTGTAATAATGATGTTTATCCTACTATGTAGATGTATGTCCTGTTGGGTAGTGAGAGGGGATCGGGAACCACCCAAGGGACCTCCTGGTCTACTGTGAAGGATCAGCCACATGGTGTAGTTTGATGTCATCAATGGAGATGAATCTGTTTGTCTTAGAACCAGACAGCGGTGGCAAGATGAGTCCTGGTGTCTTGTATTCCAAGACTGGTACAGGTGCTCTGTATGATGGACCGAACTCCTCCTTCACAGTGATCTTCTCACTAACCAAATCCCCAAGTTTAGGAATCCTGCCAGTTGAAGTTTGCCAAATCCCTTATTCCTAAGGTGGCAGCACTTGCAGATTTATCATCGCAAAATTGTGGACGCTCCTGTATAACAGTGAGACGTTCTTTTATGTCAAATGGTGTGTCTGCTGCCACCATACCAGGGGCATCAAGATCTGGGACATACATAGGTATCCCAAAGAACCTCATACAGTGAGCGTCCCCCCAAGGACTGTCTTGGCAGATTATTCAGTGCTCTCTCGACCCCATATAGGTGATGCAACCAACTGCAGCCTGAACCTAATACCGAGCTGTTAAGGACTGCTCTGAGTCACGGTTCCGCCTCTCCACGACCGAATTTCCCTCGGGATGGTATGGTGAGGAGTAATGGAGTTCAACACCCATCATCCCCATGGTGTCCCTGAACACCTTAGAGGCAAATGCAGGGCCCTGGTCCGAATGGAATGCTGCAACCGCATATGAACCGATAAAGATCAGCAAGTCTTTTATAACAGTACGGGCATCAGCCGACCGCTGTGGCCATACCCACAGGAATCTACAGCTACTAAATTGTATTTGTATGCACCATCAGACTGTAAGGGACCACAATGGTCCAGGTACAAACACTGTAGTGGCTTGTTGGACACTAAGAGGGATGTCTGCGGTGGGCGTTTGATATTAGAGCCCTTAATCTGCTGGCAAATGTCACAGCAAAGGACATTGCTTTGTTCATCTACACAGACCAGGCCACCAGTAGCGTTGCTGTAGGAGTGTTATTGTGGCCTGTATCCCAGCATGAACAGAAGCAACACCCTCATGAGCTGCTGGAATTAGTTCTAATCTCTGGTCATCATTGGGGATCACTCGATATCCAACTCCAGGAATCGTCGTGTAAGCAACATTCTGTGCACTGATATGGTAAGTATAGCTCGTAGGGTATCCTTTTGGAAGGGGCTTGCCTGCAGCCGAAGCTTTAACAGCAATCAGTATTTCATTATCCAATCTCGTCCTAGAATGAGTCACTGCAGCCACAGAAGCCGTAGCTACTGATGCTTTGGCCGCTTCATCAGCCAATGTATTACTGGTAACATGTACTCCTACATGTTGGTGTCCCAATGTATGGACTACATGACACGGTAGATTACCCTTAAGATCAGCCACCCTCCCCCACAAAGTTTTGTGTTTAATGGTGTTCCCTTTAGAATCTCTAAACCCGTTCAGTTTCCAATGATGGATACTCATTGTATGACTGGATGCAGTAATAGGAGTCACAGTCAAAGTCTGGCTTCCTGTCTCAGTAGGTTCGAGCACTAGAATAAGAGCCTTAAGCTCAGCCAACTGTGCCGTGCAGTCCCCTAAGGTCTGCGTGTAGGTATTGTGAGGGTGGAAAATTCCCTCTTCCATCACTCCGCTCACGGCTGCGCAAGCTGCCGAGTATTGATTAGTTCCTACAGCCGGTTGTGCTGAACCGTCAGTGTATATGTCAGTATGGTAGCTGTCTAGTGGCAATATATTTAGAGGAGCAGGGAACTCTTGTTCATACTGGAGGAATTCCTGTGTCTGAAGTTTTGGATCGAATATATAAATCAACATCAGTGGCGGTCAGAGACGTTGCCCATTGGATCCAACGTGGATGTAATGCTTTTGCGTTAGAATGCTTTCTTTGGTGACAGCCTCTAAGGCCGGTACCGGGGAGACTACAATTATACGTTTCCCATGGGCAAGTGGCCTCTCCTTTATGACGGCCATCTGAACAGCCGTTAGAATCTTTTCTGTAGGTGCAAAACGCTGTTCAGCATTTGAGTATAAATGTGATTTATATGCTATAGGTACCGTGTCATCCTCATTAAAGGTGACATAAGTAAATCCAAGGGCACCAGCAATTATTCTGACGACCATGTTTGTTTTATTGTCACGTGTGTAAATGTTTAGCTTCTAGCATGTCCTGTTGCATGTTTAAGGATGTGTGTGTGTGTGTTCAATTGTCCAGTGTCTGCTAGGAAATTTAGGCTGAACTAAGTCATAAAGTGGCTTGTTGCGTTCTGCATAATCTGGAATGTATGTTCTGCCAAAATTGAAGAAACCCAGTAATGACTGCAATTTAAGTGTGTT
Organism: Pleurodeles waltl; assembly: GCF_031143425.1. NCBI lineage: Eukaryota > Metazoa > Chordata > Amphibia > Caudata > Salamandridae > Pleurodeles > Pleurodeles waltl. The sequence goes on from NC_090442.1 coordinate 702,010,444, forward strand.
TGGAGGCTGTAATTGAGCACACTTCTCTAGAAAGTACGGGGCCAGGCTCTTCCCCTCGTTGGATAGCTCATATCCCAGGAATATGACACTAAGAAATGCTATCTTGCTCTTCTTAAAATTAAATTTATAACCGAGGTCTGCAAATCCCAAAATGATCCGATCGACCCTTGCAAGATGAACGTCGAGGATGTCGTCTGTGAGATACAAGTCATCCACATAGGACAATGCCTCGGAATCAATATCCTGTAATATTGATGTTACATGGGCTGAAAACAGGCCTGGGCTATTTTTATAGCCTTGAGGTAAATGACAAAAGCGTTTGAGAGCCAAATGAAAATGCACTTAGGCCCGGACTTTCATGTGCTAAATTCTGGCAGAAGAATCCATTAGATATGTCTAATGTTTTATATTTTTTACGCACTATATTGTTTATCAGTGCTGTGCAAATTTTGTACAGAATGTGCGCGTGTATGACTATTTAAGTGTCTATAATCAACAACTATTCTATATGAATGGTTTGGCTTTGCAACGGGAATAACGAATTATTCATTGCAGATGTATAGGGCTCAGTGACTCCGTGGTACTCAAGTTGTGCTAGGCTCTCCTTCACCGGAGCTTTTGCTTCATGTTTAACAGGGTATTGTGGTTGCGGTTGGGGTGTAGACCTAACGGGAATAATATGACAAGGAGACTCCTTGTCCCAACCTACATGATTGCGATATAGTGCAGGTGCCTGCGCTAAAGCCCATTCAGAAGCATAGGCTTCTTTATCTGCTTCTGGAACAAGATCGGAGAAAGAAGGCAAAAGGACATCTTCCCCATGCGGGAGCTTGCGGACGTGTTCAGGTGGCCAATCTCTTTCGGCCAATAGGATATCACTAGTAAGTTCATCCCAAAATATCAGACTAATAGTGCGCTCCACGTCTCCCTCTATCTGAATTCTTAAATCATAAACCCTATCGGGGGGGAGAATGCGGCCATCCACTGTTTCAACCGTGATGTAATCGCTAGTTGCTGTCACATCCAGATGATCTTTCAGACTCGGGCGACATATCGTGACTTCTGCCGCACTGTCGAACAGAGTCACTGCCCAAGTCTTGTTCCTCAACAGCATTCTTAATTTTACTGGCATTTTTAACTGTCAGAGCCACCACTTTTCTCTTTTTAAACTGTGGCTTTTGTTGAGCAGTCTTTTCTTCTTTTTTAATGGTAGACTGCGGCGAGTCTTTCTTCTCTTTCTCGTATTCTGGATGTTGATCTTGACGGCCACCTCTCTCGCAACGTCTAGCCAGTGCGTCCTGAAAGGAACGTGAATCAGTATATCTGTCTGGAGTTTTAATGTTCTTCCTATTTCTGAGAATATATCTCCTTTCGGAGTTCTCCGGGTGTGGAGAATCAGCTCTTATTTCTTTGAAATCTTTGTTTGTCCCAGCGCTTCGAGCCCTCTTGTGCCTGCTTTGTACCCTCCTTATGGGCGGTACCTTGTATTTCCAATTTTTTCGGTTTGGCTCCCAAACTATCCCATCCTATACTAGTATAGGTATCAGAAATTATTTTCGGTAGCTGACTCTTGTTCCTGGTGGGGAGTTTCCCGGAGATGCTGGCAAATTGCCAGTGCCACCGCTTCCCCTTTAATATTACTTAGTATTATTGAGGATACGGCGTCAAATTTACGCATTAATTTCATCCCCAAATCCAGGGCTGGTGCAGCCCCATGCTCATTTTGTATTTGTTTTAACACCTACGGCAAGTTGGCAAGTGTTGGGGTACCATGTGTGGTAGTATATATGGCAGCGAAGACTGTACCCCATGTGGCACCGTCATCCACCGAGGGAACCATCCCAAAAGGCAAGCACACAGTGAGCAATCTGTTTTTTCTGTGGTCCCGTATGGGGAAACAGCTTCCAGCCGATTTGTTTTCTGGGCAATCCAGAACAGTATTTTTTCCCGTTCCGTGGGTACTTTATCCATAATAGTATGCACTGTTTGTGGATTAATCCCAGTAGCCAATTGATAACCACCAGCTACTGGCGGTGCTGGACGCGCTGGTGTTGTGTTCAATGTTCGCATTACAAAATGGACTAATGTCTATATAATGCCACTAATTCATTATATAAAACTCGTAAATCTGCTATGGGCATATTTTGTAAGCCTGGGTGAGGCATGTATGTGGCAAACATCGGCCACGTAGGTCCATCATTAAAGGACCTAACCTCAATCTTTGTAGTACATGTGGTAGGGCGCCTTCGAACCAGTTCTGATGCTCCTGGTATGTGAGCGATATTTCATGATACTGGTATGAAGTTGCAAACGTACCTTTACAGTACCAAGCATGTGTGAAATGTGTGCACACTTTGGTTAACTTCAGGAAAGGTGACCCAACAGTAAAATGTTTCCGTTTGGTATGCTTCATTAGCTTCTATCATCAGAGTAACATCCCCGTCCTCATCTGTAAGGCTGTGTGTTAATGTTGTGTTAGTGCAGGTCTAGCATTTTCAGGAATGTCTATGGCATCAGCCATAATTGTTTAGAGAAATGGAACACCGGAAATGGGAAGTATAGTCCTTTTATGAGTTAGAGCTTGAACAACCTACAGCTTAATCAGGTGTTACCTTTTCAGCGGAGGAGGATTCTCCCAAAGACCACGGACGTCTCTGTATAATGATATTTAGGGTACCTGTTGTCTGTGAGACAGTGATAGGGTATCCGTAAATTAGTGCCTAAACACCATCGTTGGTGGCACCATGTCATAGTTTGGACTCTTGCTCTGAGTAAGACTGCTGGTTTAAGGATGACAGTACTTTCGTTTGTAGGCGACTACGTCTTTCCTACAAGAAGTCGCAACTGTTGTCCCAACCTTACCGGCTCACTAGAAGAACCTCACCAGAAACACAATAGTAAAAGGTGATTTATGGCAGCAGTTACGCATGGACTCGAGAATAAGATATCTCAGGGATTGTCGTGTTAAACGGAGATTACCCTTCTCTCAGATATATGATGTCTCATACAAACACAGGCAATGACACAGATGCAGTAGAGTTACAATAGTTTTTATTTAACATAACTGCAATTTGCAATAAGTTGCATGGGCTGCAAGGATTAGGATAATGAATAAAGCAAGAAACAGAATTGTGAAGACAAGTCATTATAAAGACCGCCACCATCTTGCAATATGTAGGAAAAATGTGAGATGTAATATGCCCGAATACACTAATGTGAAAAGGCCTAATCTCCCTAAAGGAGAGCTGGGTTTGTTAAACCTAATCTACCAATGCCAGGTCCATGAGCGGAGCCCCCAACCCTTGTTACCTTGGAATGAGGTCTATCTCAGACTCTGCAGGGACACGAAGACTGTCAGCGTCAAGACGACTGCAGGATCGGTATCAGCGATGGTGGCGATGCCCTCTTTTCGGAATCCCTCTGACTATCTGTCTAAAGTGTCATGTATTTATACAGATCTACAAGGTCCCCCGACGTAGGTGTGTTCCTAAACAATAGATAACAGACATGCTTGGGACGGCAATTAATAACAATCCCTCGAAAGTATAGAGGGAAAATCCCCAAGTGTGAACACCTACTGTTTGTCTTTGGTGCTTGATCTTGACTCCTTGGCGCAGTGACACTGATAAGGTTACCCATAACAAGTGGCCTAACTATAAACATGGCAGCCATTTTAGAAGAAATAAATAATTAAATGGGCTAAGAGAGTAAGCTAAGTAGGTTAAAAGTCACTAGGTGATGGGGGCACGAGTCTACAAGCCAAGGGCTAAGCTAACTCCTGTTCTCCCATTAAAACGAACTAGGATTCACTACACTCCCATGTGCGGTACGATGGTTCACAGACTTTTGCAACAAAGTCTAACTGAAATGAGATGGGAGGTGGGGAGATGACTGCACACAAGAGGACTCAGAAGGAAGTAACTCTCCTATGTGCATGTGTGGTACGAAGGTTCAGACTTCTGCAACAAAGTCTAATAGGAATGAGATGGGGACATGGGAAGGTGTCTACCACACATGCACATGGCAGTTACTTCCTTCTGTGTTGTATTGAGTGCAAAGGTTCACAGACTTCTGCAACAAAGTCTAACTGGAATGAGATGGGGAGGTGTCTGCGCTCAAAACGACACAGAAGCAAGTAACTGCCATGTGCATGTGTGGTACAAAGGTTCACAGACTCTTCCAACAAAGAGTAACTGGGGGGGGGGGGGGAAGGTGTCTGTGCGCAAGACAAGACAGAAGAAATTAACTCCCATGTGCGGTACGAAGGTTCATCGACTTCGGCAACAAAGTCTAACTGGAATGAGGTGGGGAAGTTGGGAGGTGTCTGCGCGCAAGTCACAGAAGGAAGTAACTCCCATGTGCAGTACGAAGGTTCATAGACTTCTGCAACAAAGTGTAACTATGGGGAGGTGTCTGCGCACAAGACGACACAAGCAAGTAACTCCCATGTGCACGTGCGTATGAAGGTTCATAGACTTCTGCAACAAAGTCTAACTGGAGTGAGATGGGGAGATGTCTGCTCACAGGACGACACAGAAGGAAGTAACTGCCATGTGCAAGTATGGTGCAAAGGTTCATAGACTGTTGCAGAAGTCCAACTGGAATGGGGAGGTGTCTGCGCACAGGACGACACAGAAGGAGGTAACTCGCATGTGTGGTACAAAGGTTCATAGACCTCTGCAACGAAGTCTAACTGGGGAGATATGAGGGGAAGTTATAAAGAGGAGCCGGGAGATAGGGAGGTCTGTGCACAGGACGACAGATAAGGAAGTTACTCCTATGTGCGTTACAAAGCTTCATAAACTTCTACAATGAAGTCTAGCTTCAATGAGAATGGGAAATGCTGTGCACCCAATGACACATGAGAACTTAACGTCAATATTTGTGGGATAAATGTTCATTAACCTCTACAACAAAGTTTAACTGGGGAGAATAGAGATGATGGGGATCATGATGGGGCAGGGGGGAGAGATGAAGGGGCAGAGGGGGAGAGGGGCAGAGATGAGGGGGAGCAGAGATGGAGATGAGTGGGGAGATGATGGGGAGTTCTGCATCAGATGACATGAGAACGTAACTCCCATGATTGTGTGGGATAAATGTTCACTTACTTCCACAACCATGTCTAACTGGAATGAGATAGGGAGATATGGAGATATCTGTATCAGATACATGCGAAATGAACTCCAATGATTGAGTGAAGTGGGAAGATATATACGCATCGGATGAAACATGTTAAAGGAACTCCGATGAGTGTATGGAAAATTGTTCAGGGGATCACTATCTGCCACAACCATGTCTAACTGGAATGAGCTGGGGATAGATACATCTGCATTAGATGAAACATGTGAAAGGAACTCAGTGTGTGGGATAAAGGTTCAGAGGATCACTATCTTGCACAACCATGTCTAACTGGAATTAGGTGAGGAGATAGGGGGAGATATGTCTGGGGAGATGTCTAACGAGATGGGGAGATATGGAGAATGTATCTGCAAATTAAACATACAAAAGTAACTCCAAAGTGTATGGGATAAAAGGTACATGGTCTTCCACAACGAGATGGGGAGATATATCTGCATTGGATAAAACATGTGAAAGTAACTCCAATGAGTGTGTGGGATAGAGCTTCAGAGGTTCACTATCTTCCGCAACCATCAGACAGGGAGACAACATCCAATGACAGCGTGGAATAAAGGTTTGGAGGCCCACTTTTATCCACAACTGTGTCGGACAGAGACTATCTGCAGCCGATGAAACATTCGAGAGGTACTCCAGTGTGGGATAAAGGTTCAGAGGCTTGCTGTTTCCCACAACTATGTCTAAATGGGGAGATGGGAGATGAGATGGTATTGATCAGCATCACTTGAAACATGTGAAATGACCTCCATTGAATGTGTGGGATAAAGGTTTAGAGGCTTGCTGTCTTCCACAACTATGTCCAACAGGAATGAGACTAGGAGACTGGTTTTCAATCCTATCCCAAACCTCCTACACTGATTTACATGTACGAAATGTGGTCTCTAGTTGGCAGTCAGTTTACACCCTGTCCAAATAGGGACCCTTACTGAAACCTAGGTAAGGAAAATACACAGCTCAGATAATCCCTGCTCACCTCCTTGGTATCTTGGCTCAAACAGGCTCATCTCAGAGGCAATTTGTAAAGTATGTACACAAACACATCCAGTAACACCATGAAAACCACAAAAGTATTCCACACCAGTTCAGAAAAATAACTAATATTTATCTAAAACATACAAGACCAAAAGGAGAAAAATCCAACTTATACAAATAAGATCCCAAATTTTGAAGTAAAGAATCTTAATCCATGAGAATCAATGGATGTGCGGACTTGGTCCAAAGTACCTGGTATGCATTAAAAAAAAAAAAAAAAAAAAAAAGTCAGTGAGAAAAGCAAGTGGTGTGTCAATTTCCTTACTCACAAGTGAAACCATGCATCGATTTGTCCTTAACCAGGTAAGCGATGCATCAATTCATTCCTCACAGGGAAGCAATGAATCGATTTCCAGGCAGACAGCCTCAGGTCTTTGCAGTGATATTGAAGTTTTATTGATTTTACAGCCACAAGGTGGGTGCCGAGTCACTTTATGCCACTTGGCTCCGGTGCACGGATTCAGTCAGGTTTCACCAGCTTCTCCTTCCCAGGGCCCAAGGACTGGAGTGGCACTGATTTGGCAAATCAGGGGTCTCAGCAAGAAAGCCCAGGTGGTGGCAGATGAAGTATTTGATGTCCCTGAGATTTAACAGAAGACAAGCTCAGTCCAAGCCCTTGGAGAAAATTCACCATCAGGATACATAGCAAAGTCCACTCTTATTCTTCTCTGTGGTTGAAACAGCAATTGCAGGCCAACCCAACAAAGCACACAGCAAAGGTGCAGTACTTCTCAGTTCTCCTTGGCAGAGGTTCCTCTTGATCCAGAAGTGTTCTGAATTTGTGGGGTTAGCAGTCCACTACTTACACATTGCTGCATTTTAAGTGGACAAACTTCCAAGGAAAGTCTTTTTCAAATGTCTCTACTTATAGACTCAAATGAAAAGCATGGGAGGTTTGTTATAATCATAACTACAGCTGTATTTTTCTTATGGAGACTAGTTCATAAGGTGGTTGCTGGAAAAGAAAACAAGAACTCATATTAAAGTATGGACCTTCCTGCATAAACAAAGTTTACATCAGTTAATGCTGCATTTCATATGGAATTATTATATGAATAAGATAAGTCTAGCTCCTTTGTATGGTCATACTGCATTCTATCATGTGTATTTATAAAGTGCACATTGATGCCCGAGGATATCTTGGTACTGAATAAAAAGATGTTTATTGTTACCCAACACAATTAAACACATTTTATCAACCTTGGAAGGATGAAAGGCTGAGTGAAAGCACCAGGATTCAAACATGCCAGTAGGAGGTCAAACAGATCAGTCAAGTGAAAACATTAGTTTAAGGAGACACTAGACTAATACTATCTGTTTGGGGTCTTCAATATATCTATCATTGCAGACATTGCTGTGGAAACTTGAATATGACTATCACCACACTATCACTATGGGGACTTGAACAGGACTATACAAGCACACTTTCTCTGAGACCTGGGTAACAAAATAAACACTAAACATTTGGCATCCCATTAATCACAAGCTATCCCTGTGGGGACCTGGCATCCCTATAATCACAGTGGTACCTGGGCAACCCCTATAATCACACTATCTGGGGATCTGGGCATCAATCTCAAACACATACTATCACCATGGGGGCTTGAACATCACTGCAATCACACACTATTGCTAGTGGGACTTCAACATCACTATAAAGATGTTCTATCGCATTGGGTACCTCAGTTAACACTAATCATACACCATTTCTTTGAGGACCTTGATACCCCTATAATCACAAAGTAGCTATTTGGAACATTACTATAATCCTGTACTCTGAGGACCTGGGCATGTCCATTCTCGCACACTTTCTCTGTGGGACCTGGGCATTAATAAAACCACTGTTTGACATGACAGTGTTAGGGTGGTCACCCCTAACTTTTTGCCTGCCTCCCTCCACTTTTTGGACACTGTTTTTGCTGGCTTTTAGACTCTGCGCACTTTATCACTGCTAACCAGTGCTAAAGTGCATATGCTCTCTCCCTTTAAACATGGAGACCTTGGATCATACCCAATTGGACTATTTAATGTACTTATAAGTCCCTAGTAATGTGCACTATATGTGCTTAGGGCCTGTAGATTAAATGCTACTAGTGGGCCAGCAGCACTGGTTGTGCCACCCACTTAAGTAGCCCCTTCACCTTGTCTCAGGCCTGCCATTGCAAGGCCTGTGTGCAGTTTCACTGCCACTTCGACTTGGCATTTAGAAGTACTTGCCAAGCCTAGAACTCACCTTTTTCTACATATAAGTCACCCCTAATGTGTGCCCTATGTATCCCTTAGAGCAGAGTGCTGTGTGGGTAAAAGGCAGGACATGTACCTGTGTAGTTTACATGTCCTGGTAGTGTAAAACTCCTAAATTCGTTTTTACACTACTGTGAGGCCTGCTCCCATCATAGGCTAACATTGGGGCTGCCCTCATACATTGTTGAAGTGGCAGCTGCTGATCTGAAAGGAGCAGGAAGGTCATATTTAGTATGGCCAGAATGGTAATACAAAATCCTGCTGACTGGTGAAGTCGGTTTTAATATTACTATTCTAGAAATGCCACTTTTATAAAGTGAGCATTTCTTTGCACTTAAATCTTTGTGCCCTTCAATCCACTTCTGGCTAGGTTTAGTTGACAGCTCCTTGTGCATTCACTGAGACACACCCCAAACACAGGGTACTCAGCCTCACTTGCATACATCTGCATTTTGAATGGGTCTTCCTGGGCTGGGAGGGTGGAGGGCCTGCCCTCACACAAAGGACTGCCACACCCCCTACTGGGACCCTGGCAGACAGGATTGAACTGAAAGAGGACCTGGTGCATATCTTAGCCACTCTTTGAAGTCACCCCCACTTCAAAGGCACAATTTAGTATAAAACAGGGCCTCTGCCCTACCTCAGACACTTGCTGGAGAAGAAACCTGAACCAGAACCTGCATCCTGCCAAGAAGAACTGCCTGGCTGCTTAAAGGACTCACCTGTCTGCTTTCTACCAAGGACTGCTGTCTTGCTGTTGGCCTTCTGCCTTGCTGAACTCTTGTCTGGCTGTAAAAGTGCTCTCCAAGGGGTTGGATAGAGCTTGCCTCCTGTTCCATGAAGTCTCAGGACCAAAAGACTTCTTTCGTTTGGACTCCTTGTGCGCCGAAAATTGATGCACAGCTTGTTCCGGTGAAAAATTCACTGCACGCTGATCCAGAAAGACGCTGCTTGATGCAACGCCTGCGGTGCGACCAGAACTTTGAGGGGGGAAATCGACGCGACGCCTGCCGGGAGAAAGGAAATTCCATGCACAGCCTCCCAGAACGACGCGCAGCCGGATAACAAGCCGAGGAATCCACGCAGACCCTGTGACATCTGGTAATCCTGCAATCCATAGAAGGATGCGGTCCGTTTGCCGGAAAATGACGCGCAAGTCAGTGTGTGAAGGGGTGTAACCGACGCACACACCATTTTTCCACCATCTCCTCTTCTGCGGCCCTCTGCGGAGATTTTCCACTCCAGACCAGGTACTTTGTGCCTGAAAGACTTTGTTTACTTTAACGACTAAAGACACTTCATATCACTTTAGTGATATCTTTACAAATTCATATTGCATCTTTGATTGTTTTGACCGGCAAATACCCAGATAAATGTTATATATTTTTCTAAACACTGTGTGGTGTATTTTTGTGGTGCTATATTATGTAATTGTATGATTTATTGCACAAATGCTTTACACATTGCCTTCTAAGTTAAGCCTGACTGCTCGTGCCAAGCTACCAGAGGGTGGGCACAGGATAATTTGGATTGTGTGTGACTTAACCTGACTAGAGTGAGGGTTCTTGCTTGGACAGAGAGTAACCTAACTGCCAACCAAAAACCCCATTTCTAACAGATGTGGCATCCCTATAATCAACACTCTGGGGACCAGGCTTAACTTTCACACAATATCTGTAATGGACCTAATCATCAATACGAGGCACACTATATGTAAAGGGATCTGGCCTTCACTCGAACATAGCATCTCTGCAGGGACCGGAGCTTGATTATTAAAATACAGTGCTCATACAAGGACATGAGTAGAACACCATGTATGGACTTGAATGTGCCTTTAGTTACACCCCATCTCTGTGGTTATTGAACATAACTATAATCACATACTACCTCTGGGGGAGGTCTTGATCTTGAATATCACCAGAAACTATCTATAATGGGGCTTGAGTGTAAGTATAGTTGAATGCTAAATTTGTGTGGACTTCGGTATTAGTGTAATGTCCACATGGAACTTATCAATATAATCACACTACCTCTGTGGGGACCTGGGCATCAGTATAATCACACTAGTTCAGTGGGGATTTAAGTATTACTATCACATCACACACTGTCAGCTCTAGAACATCATCTCATGGCATATATTTGAGAACTATTACTGCAGTCACAACAGAAGATGCCTAGCGGTGAAGGTTATGAAAAAGAACCAGGTAATCTCACATTGGCTTTGCTATTTGACCACACTGTAGGATCTTTGCCATCTAAATTAACTATGTTTTATTTCCTTATTCCTTAAGGTGTGAGCACTCAGCAATAGGTTTTTAATATGCTATTGTTTTCTCCTGAAAAATGCATCATCATTAAAAAACTCAATTTGTGTGTGTTCCTAAAGGAACACAAGAAAAAAAAAAGAGGGACCGGGAGGTTATGTGGTCCAGTGTACGATCTCCCAATTATAATGCAATAAATAAAGGTACGCTGTTCCAAGACTACATTTGGTTTTGAAAGGCGACCTGAACTGTCAGGAGCAAGAGCCCTCATGCATCACAATGGATGACGAGCATCATCGGGCAGTGCTTCTCACCAAGCCGGCACTGCAATGCTTGGTGGGCTCCCCGGAGGGGGCTCTTATGCCGTGTTGTTCAACTAGAGTAAGTGAGATAGTTTACGCTAGGAATAGAATACTGGAGAGAACAAGTGATAATTTAAAATTGGTTATTCATCATACCTAAACATCAAAAAACTTTAATCAGTAAATGCTTCATCAGGACCAAAAAGCTTAGCCTAAGCGGGACGCGGTACAGAGGGTAGGTCCAGAATATAGGACCAATAATCTAAAATGATTAATTCAAGTCCATAGTACTTGTGTCCCATGGAGCCCACTCCTATAATAAGGGATGGGTGATCTGACTACTATGTAAGTGACTGTCTCACCTCAAAGTCTTAGATAGACCTTTTTGTTTATTATTTTGGTATTTGGAGAAGATTATCAGTTTTTGGTCCTGATGAAGCGTCTATGGATCCATGGGGACCGTAAGGACGCGAAACATGTTGGCCTTGCTATATAGAGGTGCTATGTAAATTTTGCAGCTCCCCTTCGGTTTGCTTTGGAGAGTCATCCGAGCATTGTACTCCTTTTGATCCTCATATCTTTGTTTAACCTTGGTCTTCATCAACGCTGTACTGATTAAAGTTTTTTGATGTTTAGGTATGATGAATAACCAATTTTAAATTATCACTTGTTCTCTCCAGTATTCTATTCCTAGCGTAAACTATCTTGCTTACTCTAGTTGAACAACACGGCATAAGAGCCCCCTCCGGGGAGCCCACCAAGCATTGCAGTGCCGGCTTGGTGAGAAGCACTGCCCGATGAGGATGCTCGTCATCCATTGTGATGCATGAGGGCTCTTGCTCCTGACAGTTCAGGTCACCTTTCAAAACCAAATGTAGTCTTGGAACAGTGTACCTTTATTTATTCCTATAGGAACAAACGGATTTAATTTATGTATAGTACTGAAACAAAGCATTTAGCAATTTGTTCATGACTGTATTCAATCACAAATGAAACGCTTTGAGTAAGTCCTCACAAGGTTAGTAACCCATGTTAAAGTTCCCATAAGAATGGTTCTGTACACGTGCCATAATGAAGCTTTATTTATATATCTGAATCATGATCCCGTATCTATACACTTTACTTTTTTTGTAAATTATATTATAAGATCATTGGGAAAGATTAGTCCCCACAAGGATCTCTATCGCTAGTCTGAAAATGAATTCCATCTCATACATGTTTCAAAATCCTCTATTTTCTTCAGTGTATGATGTCAATGCAAAACAGTCAACATGTGTTTTGAGACAGTCTCTTAAGGGCTGGTTAACAAAAAAAACAAAAAAACAAAAAAAAAAAAACAAAAAAAAAAAAAAAAAACGTATAGACACTGGGTGCACAAATACTCAATACAAAGCATTTAACATTTCATAGTCAGTAAAAACATCCAGATAAAATAACTGTTCTTATGCCAAAATGCAAACATATTGAACAGTTAGAGGTTATACAATAGCAGTTCCAGTGTCGTAACAAAGGCCCCCACGTGTGGGGGAGGGGGCGAGCTGCAGAGTGCCCCCTCAGCACAGTGCTCTGACCTAAGAACTACCTGAGCCCGGGGGTGGGGAGGCAGGCGGGTCTCAAGTTTGGTTATGCCATTGAGCAGTTCAATTGTAATTACATTGTAACAGTACCTACTTCACTCTTGTATCTAGAACAATACTCTATAACTGATATAATTGTTGAAAAATAGGAACACTCCCCACACAAAGACCGGATCTCAGGCAGCAGCACACATGATGAGGAAAAAAAAAATCTTAAGGATCTGATCGAACAATACTTCCCATCAAAGGTTAAGCCCAAAGGTTAATTCCACCGTAAATTACATATTTAAAACAATTCAAAATTAGAAATGATATATTCTAATCCCCATCAGGTTCGAACCCCTACCAGGTCAGTCTCAAACGTTGCCACACTGGTGTTAATTTTATTCACACGGAAGTGGGACCAGTTTATTTCACAAATAGTGGTTAGCAGCATCCCACACAATTTCCCGAAGATCATCCCCAAAGGAAGTGAAACAAAGTCATCGAAATACATATTTCCTTCCATACTGTACGATGAAAATGTCATGACAAACGGGATCAAACACTTACCATCATAATCGAACTGTTTAAATGATTCATAAAGTAGTTACATACACCTCCAAACAGAAAGCCGAGTTACAATTAGACGTAAAAAGGTTATGACCATTATCTCGGTCATGATTTTCTTTAAATAAGTTATGAATCCCACACAGCAGGTTTGTTGAAGTGAAAAGTTGCAACGGGAGACAAAAGCAATCGAAAAGCCAGGACGGACATTCAGAAAAGCCGTTGCGGTCTCAACATCCCCACTGTGCTAATCAGTCACAACTTTCGGAACATCGTGACAGTCTCGCTGGCACTAATGCACTAAAATACCCATTAACGCGATATTTCCCGGACCTAAAAGGTGTTAAATATGCTGTGAAAATAAGCTCCTACAGAAAAAAAAGAAGAATTACCACATTACCTTAAATACGGTACAGTCGCCCAATAAATCAGTGTACAAAACCATATTAACCAATCAAAGATAACCATGGCATAGAGCAGAAAAAGTTGTATGTAATAATCCATCTATTTAGTTCCTTCCATCTACAATTATATATTATTAAGTTACCTCAAGATAGACGCTAAGAGTCACAGCTCAAATCAGCGAGAAGCGTGTGATGGTAAGCACCTGATATATATACCCTAGTTAATGCATTGCACCTGCGAGAAGGAGCATGGCTACCTACAGAGAAGGAGAAAAGACTTTCGAGCAAATTTTTAAACGGCATTCATGAGCCCCAACTACTACTATCAATCGAAAACAAAAAAGTGAGAGAAACCATTAATAAAAAATGAGTACTAAAAATGGCTAGCTGGCAGAAAATAAATGTTAATTAAGAAGGAAAAAAAGCCGAAATGGCACGAGCTAGACTCGAAGCTTGAGCTGTAACTAGTCACATGAAGGTGCCTCTACTCTATACGGCTTCATATCTGTCCTTTGGAAGAAAAGCCTTCATTAACATTAGAAGCTAACCCAAGAACGATTAAGCAGCAGTTTTGAGTACATGAACCCTTTAACACTAACAGAAAGAAAAATCATTCTAAATAGCCTAAGCAAGTCTGGAACCCAGAGCTTCGCCCATTACTAATCATAGAAAGTTGCGTCTATTCTATACTGGTTTTCATCCACTTTTCAGAACGAAAACTTCATTAAACCATTTTAAATTTGTTGATAACAATGTTTTCCTGGCTTTTTTCTTCTTTTCTAAATCTCCACCACTCCTGTGTGTTTTTTACTTCCTTCATACCAATGAATTTTATAACCTCCAGTTTAGCAAATGAGTGTGATGACCTAAAATGTATCGCCATTGGGCACTTGTCCAAATTCTTAATGGCCAGAGATGCTCCTTCCATCTAGTTTTCAATTTGCACATGGTGGATCCAGTGTATTGTTTACCACAAACACTATATAGATACTCTTGGAAGTGTTACAACAGATGCGTTAGGCAATACACAATTGATACTCTCCGGTTACATCTACAAATATCTTGACATCAGATACATGTTTACAACAAATGCAGATCCCACATTTGAAGGACCCTTTAGGTAGTGACAGAAGCCAGCTTGTTTTAGTACTCCTGGGGTTGTAATTAATAGTGTCACTAGGGCTAAGTAATGTTTGTGTGCCTTTCTTTATGCTATTTTAGGTTCAGCTAGTAACAAGCTTTTGAGATCAGGATCCAAGGTTAAAACATCCCAATTTTTATGTAAACTGTTATAGATTCTTCTATTTCCATTGCTGTAAGTCATGATAAATCTAATCTCACTGTTGATGTTTTTATTTGCTGTTGGAAGAGCCAATAGGACAAGGGCACACGTTGTAGTTACCTTAGGGCACAAGTTATAGTTACTTGAATAACTCTATAGTTGCTGAATTTCTATTTATTATTTATTTATTATTTAAGTTTATGATTGTAAAATCTGAACATAACTATTGAGTCCCTGTAACATTTGTTTTTTGAGTGAATATATATAGTATATTCACCCAAAAACAAAGGTTTCAGGGACATTATATTTAAGTTGACATTTCAACCATACAAAACTATAGAATTTCAACAGTTATGGTTATACTTATAGTCTTAGTTATGTTAAGAACCTATCGCTCCTTGCCTAAAGTTACTTTCAAGCACAAGTTATAGTTTCTTCAGATAACTATAGCTGTTAGACCTGGCAACCTTGGCGTGGTCTCCCCTCGCTTTCTGCCTCTACCTCCGAGGTTGAGCTGTGTGCTGGACTCTATTTTTGCTGTTTTTGTTACTCTGGGCACTTTACCACTGCTGACCGGTGCTAAAGTGCAAGTGCTCCTTATGTGAAATTGTATGTGTAATTGGCTTTTCCATGATTGGCATATTTGATTTACTAGTAAGACCCTAGTAAAGTGCACTACAGGTGCCTAGGGCCTGTAAATCAAATGCTACTAGTGAGCCTGCAGCACTGATTTTGCCACTCACATGAGTAGCCCTTTAAACATGGCTCAGAGCTGCCACTGCAATGTCTATGTGTGCAGTTTTATCACTGCCAATTCGGCTTGCAAGTGTACCCAGTTACCAGGCCCAAACCTTCCCTTTCTATACATGTAAGCTACCCCTAAGGTAGGCCCTCGGTAGCCCCATGGGCAGGGTGCAGTGTATGTTAAAGGTGGGACCCGTATTAATGTGTTTTACATGTCCTAACAGTGAAATACTGCCAAATTCGGTTTTCACTGTTGCAAGGCCTATCTCTCTCATAGGTTAACATGGGGGCTGCATTTAAATATCCTTAAAGTGCAGTTTCCCTTTGAGAGCAGATAAAAATATGGAATTTGGGGTTTCTGAACTCACAATTTAAAAAATACATCTGTTGGTGAAGTTGTTTTTTAGATTGTTGGTTTGAAAATGCCACCTTCAAAAAGGAGGCATTTTCTTTCTTTAACCATTCCGTGACTCTGCATGTTTGTGGATTCCCTGTGTGGGTCAGACTGACAGTTGGGACGTTTCTGAATCTCCTCTAGACAGTGACACAAAGGAAGCTGGGGTGTAGCCTGCATATCCTGATGAGCCATCTGGGCTGCAGTGGAGGGAGGAGTGGTCACTTACACCCGAATGGGCTATGCCTGCCCCTCACACAATGCAGTCTCTAAACCCCTGGTATGTGTGTGGGGCCTGGCCTGGCAAGGCAGGATCCTGTAAACAACAGAGCCTTTCCTTTGAAGTTTGCCTACTTCAAAAGCAGAAAGGGGTATAAGCAGTGGACCCAAAACCCCAGACATTTAGATCACTTCTGGAACCAAGAGGAACCTCTGCTGTTACAAATGGGGTCTTTGGTTGGCAATCAGGTTACCCCCTGTCCAAGCAAGGAGCCTCATCGTAGTCAGGGCAAAGGCAAAACACACCTGGTTAACCCCTGCTCACCCTCTTGGTAGCTTGGCACAAGCAGAAAGGTTTAACTCAGAATCAATGTGTAAAATAATTGTACCAACACACACAGTAATACAGTGAAACACTACAAAATTAATACCATACAGGTTTAGAAAAATAGTAAATATTTTATCTAAATAAATAAGACCAAATATGATAAAAATCCACAATACACAGTTCAAAATAAGACTTTATTAATTAAAAACACAAAAATAGTACCTAGAAGCACAAATACTGCAATTTCATGTTAAACGGTTGTGTGACAGAGTCATTTCCAACAATGCGACACCACTGGTGCCGTTTACAGAGTCGCATGGACCCCAGGTACAGTACCTTAGCAAAAAGTGAGGAAAACAGACTGGTGCATGGAGTCAGGAAGCGAGGCGTCGCTGGATCCAAGGTGGCATCGGTTCCAGTGCTGAGGGGCAGAGGAGCAGAGGCGTCGTGAAGAGGCGTCGGGTCCTTACTGCCAAGCAGTGGAGGTGTGGCGGCGCCGGTTGTGAAGTGTCGGTCCCTTGGTATTTCCAGCAGAAACTAAGTCCGGCGAAGTCACGGTACTGTGGGGCAACCTCACGGGTCGAGCTCACGTCACGGGGTCACAGGCACCACAATGGAGACGAGTGTCGCAAACGTCAGTGTTGCGACACTCCGATCTCAGCAAAGTCATGATGGATAAGCAGCTGCGGTGATGTGAGGCATGCAGAGTCATTGGGTTCTGTGAGATCCATGGCTTTAGGTGCAGGCAGCATCACGGGTTCTGTGCAGCGGTGACCTTAGTGAAGTCGCGCAGCGTCGTCCGGCGTCGTTTCACAGGATTTCAACAGAAATTCACTTCCAGGGGCAAAGGCTTCTGCAGGACTGGCATCGCAGCCTGCATGAAATGATGCATGCACCCTTTCACTACCATTCACACTGCGCCATGGCACTTAGAAGTCACCTATATGTCAGGCCTTCCAACCTTGAAGGCTTATCTGCAAAGTACCTGTTTGTGAGGGCACCCCCTCTCTAGTAAATGTGTCCCCACATCATCCAGGACCATTTCCCCAAACTTTTGTGAGTGCGGGGACGCCATTTTACACGTGCACTGGACATAGGTCAATGCCTATGTCCAGCTTCACAATGGGAACTCTGAATATGGCCATGTAAATGGTGCCCCAATACTTATTCTAGTATTAGTTGTACAATTCCATGCACTCTGGGGGCTCCGCAGTGGAACCCAGTACTGCCAGTTCAGCTTTCGGAGGTTTCCCGGCAGCCCCAGCTGCTGCCACCTCACAGACAGGTTTCTGCCCTCCTGTTGCTCAAGCAGCTGAAGCCCAGGAAGGCAGAACAAAGCATTTCCTTTGGGCGAGGGGTGTTACACCCTCTCCCTTTGGAAATAGGTATTACAGGCATAAAAGGGGTAGCCTCCCAGAGCCTCTGGAAATGCTTTGAAGGGCACAGATGGTACCTTCCTTGCATAATCCAGTTCAGGGACCCCAGTCCCTCCTCTGGTGCGAAACTGGACAAAGGAAAGGGGAGACGTGGTGCCTAGAGCTCCTCCAGAGTGTCCCTGGGTTTTGCCATCTTGGATTCCCGGGTGGTGGGGCACTCTGGGAGCATCTGAGTGGCCAGTGCCAGCAGGGGATGTCAGAGCCCTCCCCTGAAAGGTGCTTCCTTCACTTTACCTTTTACCAATGAAACTGCAGCTGGACCCTCCAGGAACTCTACAAACTGCAACAAAGAAGCAAAGCGTACATCTGTTTCATCATAACTTCAGTTCCTGCCAGCAACTGCAACTGTTTCCAGGTCGTGAATCCTCAGAGGACTGCCTGTCTTTAGCCTGCACCAGAAGAATTAAGGAATCTCCCTTGAAGTGAAGGAGTCACATCCCTACTTCAGCAGGCACCCCTCTGCAGTGATGACCGGTGGTGTGGGTCCCCTCTCCTGACAAAGTGCCTGGATTCAGCAACACAGGCGGTGGACTGAAGTAGTCCAGATGGTCCTAAGGTCCAGCTGAGCAACTTTGGTGGTGGCAAGAGCTTGCCTCCACACGCAAAACAGTACCCCTGTGTACCACATGTTTTGCAGTTGCCAAGGCTTGTGTGCGACCTTCCATGAAGTTCTTTGTGCACAGCACAGCTCCAGCCCCCAGCACTCATTCCTGTGACGCACAGCTTCCTGAGTGGTACCTGGCAGCGTGGGATCCCCTTGTTGTGCTGCATGGGCCTCAATTTGCACCTTTTTAGGTTGAGCGTTAGCGTTTAGCCTGCTGTATACTTTTAAGTGTACTATAGAGTGAGTTCCAGCATTTTCATTTGTTAGTTGCAGTGTCCTTCAAAAATCCTTGCTTGCTAGTGGTCAGTTCTGCCTCTTTGTCCTGCCTTTGGGAGCAGCACAAAGTACTGTGTAATTACGCTATGTCGTGTTTATATCTTCTGTAAGGGACTTTATTTTGGCATTTGTGTGTTTCACCTCAACAGTGTGGGTGCTCGTTCAGTTCCTCCCCACCAGCTCCCTCTGTAAACATAAACCAACAGAAGAGGGGGGCTTTTCCAGGGCCACCTCAACCTCGCTCTCTTCATTTTGTTATTTTCAGTCTGTGTGGCAATAAAAGTCCAGTCAGTAATTTACAAAGCTATGAGCTCTAACTCGAGCAAGCACAAGACTATTGCATTCCAAATGCTTGCTTTATTTTTGTTTGGCTTCCAGGGACATGTCTTCCTGCTTTTATGGGCTGGATACGCGTCTCGCAAATGGACCAGAGAAACATGAAACAGCTGGTCTCTCCCGCTGCCCATTCGCAGCATGTCACCATTTAAGAGGCACAGCAGAATCACTGGGAGGAGGGCTGGATGAAGGGAGCAGCACAATCCGACCCTTCACCGATCAGTGCTACTGTGAGCTCTAACTCGAGCAAACACGACTATTGCATTCCAAATGCTTGTTTCTCTCTTTCAAGTAAGTGCAACAGAGGTAGGGTAGCACTGCAGAAGTGACGTACAGCATTACGAGCGGTGCCAGGTGTCCCCAGCACCGCAAGGCCAATGCGAGCACTGCTAGTGCTGCAGGCAGAGGCTGTATGCCGGCTGAAGCCGTGCGCTGCCTGTTTCGTCGCACAGTGTGCTTCCTCCTCTGAGTGCATGTGTGTGTCAGAGGGAGTGAGACTAATAAGGACAGCGCGACCTCCCCCTTTGCACTCCCTGAGAGATTCCCTCCAAGAACGTCCCAGCAATGCAGGGACTTGCAAGCCTTCATGGTTAAGCGTGAAGGGGATTTAATCCTCACACTGTACAGGTAAGAGCTCCCCATGCGCCCCCCAGAGCCGGCGTTAATGACTTTTCAGGAGAGACGTGTTTCTCTCTCTCTAATCCACCTCTCCTTCACTGTGCCATGTGTATGCGCTCTTCCTCACCTCTCTGTATGCCACTTCATATCTCGTCTCCAGTTCATAGGCATGCACCAAAGTTTTCATGTTGATTGCATTTTTAGGAGACATTGGCGGTCATTCTGACCGCGGCGGTCGGCGGTCGCCGCCCGCCAAGCGGTTCCCGCCGAAAGACCGCGGCGGTCATTCCGGCTTTCCCGCTGGGCCGGCGGGCGACCGCCAGAAGACCGCTGGCCGGCCCAGTGGGACAGCCCCTCCAACAATGAAGCCGGCTCGGAATGGAGCCGGCGGAGTTGAAGGGGTGCGACGGGTGCAGTGGCACCCGTCGCGATTTTCACTGTCTGCTAAGCAGACAGTGAAAATCTTTGTGGGGCCCTGTTAGAGGGCCCCTGCACTGCCCATGCCAATGGCATGGGCAGTGCAGGGGCCCCCAGGGGCCCCACGGCACCCGTTCCCGCCATCCTGGTTCCGGCGGTGGACACCGCCAGAAACAGGCTGGCGGTAAGGGGGTCGGAATCCCCATGGCGGTGCTGCAAGCAGCGCCGCCATGGCGGGTTCCCTGGGCCAGCGGGAAACCGGCGGGAAACCGCCGGCTCCCCTTTTCCAACCGCGGCTTTACCGCCGCGGTCAGAATCGCCCAGGAAGCACCGCCAGCCTGTTGGCGGTGCTTCCGCCGCACTCCGCCATGGCGGTCATGGACCGCTAAGGTCAGAATGACCCCCATTGTCCACATTACTTGTGGAAGTCAAGCCGGGAATGTGAAGCCTGCTACTGCTAGGGGATTTCTGCTGTGTGGCTTAGACCCTTTCGGTTTGTCACAGTTGTTCACTTTGATGGCTGCTTGCAGTGCAGTCATTTTGTGGGTTAATGAGATTTGGGGGAATTGGGCTCATGCCTTTATTGCGACAGGCAGGTTGTGTGTTTGTGCAGTGGAGTGACTGCGGTTCTGCACAGACTGAGTGCAGGTGGCTCTAACCGGCTACTGTTCTGGTATTGTTTTGCTGTGGTCGGTGCACTGGTTTCTGTTAAGTTCTGAGAAGCAGTAGCAGGGGGTCCCTATTGTCAATAGTGTCTGGAAAGGAGGCAGCGGGGTATGTTTGCAATCATAGCTGATAAGAGCTGTATCGTAAACTCTCTATGCCCCGAGCCTGAGCAATGGAACTGCGCCCTCCGGGGCAGCGGGACCTTGAAGCTCACAACAGTCTCTGTGCGCTCCGTGTTCATAGACGGGACACCCCTTACGAGAGCAGACCAGCGGTGCGAGGTTAGTCTTGGTCACTGAAGGCGCATTGACCACTCATGGGAGTTGCGTCACAAACTTTCCCAAGCGCTGGACATTTAGTTTGCTAGACTGTGCACCTCCTGGTGTTATCCCCCTTCCCTACGCCCTAAAGAAACACGTCCCCTGTCTCCTCGTGGGCACAGACGTCTCCCTACGGTGAGTGTTCTGGCTGTCTCCGGTGCGGAAGTGCCCATTTGTAACCCCAGCTCAGGTTGCTGTTGCTCTCCAGGTGTTCCTTACGATTCCCCTCCACCCCGCCTATTTTCCGCAGACGTACGTTGTTATAGGCACATTAGATCCAGGGAGTGGTGGAAGGTAAACATAGACTTGTTTGCCATGTAACATCCCAAGGTGACTGACCACTGCATTTCTTAGAGTACGAAATGGCCCTGAACTTGGGAATCAACATTTTCATTTCAACCACACCTGCTATACTGATTAAATGATTCCCCTTCTCTGTGGAGGTAAACAGGAGATAATATAAATTAGTCGGCCCACATCACTTCCTTTACTGTCCCTGTCACACTCTAAAAACAGTTCATGAAATGGACTGTAGGACGTCGAGTCTGCAAATTGCTACTCCAAGGTTTAGAGACCACCCGGGATCTGGCCCCAGCCTGTAACAGGCAGCACGCCGGGCACGTCCTCCTCTGTTAATGGCAATGATGTGGAGGCATCAAAAACAGGGCTTGGAGGACGCAATCTTTATTGCGGTGATGTCCTAGTCAGACAGTCACAACAACCACGGACAGGTTAGCTTTTTAGAGTCCCATAAGAACCTTAAGCCTTGGCGTTGGCATGGAACTGTGCAATCGTACTACACGTCATGGTCTGTGACACCAGTGAACCCTGTTGACATTTTTATTGCACTCTCATCAGCTGAAGCTGTTTGAATCACTTTCTACATATCACGGGTTGATTGAAACAAGAGGAGAAACTGCCTTGTGTCGTTTAGAAAATACTTCCTTATTTATGTTCTGTCAACTCAAACGTAAAGTACTTTTAAAATGTGCAAACATTCAGAAATGAAGTGAGTTTTAGCCTAAATCAATCTAATCCAACAACACAACTTCTAAAGCCTTCACTGAGCTACGGATTGACCTTAATGAGCCCTTAACAACAGCCAGGAATCAACCGATTTATTTTTTGGAGGACTGAGCGCAAAGCGCTCCGTCCCCTGCTGTAATCTCTCTTTGGGACTCCAAACGCACCCAGGTTTGTAGGCTAGCCTTTATTAGAGTAAGGCATGCATACGTCATGCCTTTTCTGATGTTTAGCCCTCCTCGAGCACACCAACCAACTAGTGAAAACATACGAGGCTCAATGTTTTCTGTCTGGTTTCTGGACTACTTTTTCTCTTTTTTTCACAGCGCAATCTCAGTGGGCAGTCAAGCGCTGTTCATGATATCGATCCTGTTACATAGGTAATTCCACTTTTGCCGGTTACATAGATAATTGCACTTTTGCCAGTTACATGGATAATTGCACTTTTGCCGATAGGTTTCACTGCAAGCAAACTTTTTTTTCCCTTTGTGTGTTTGCTGATGGCGGCCATCGGCTCGCTTTTGTGAAACTTTTACTTTTCAGTTTATATGGCAAGAAAAGTCCAGTTAGTTATGTGAAACTGTTTTACTTTCCTTTTTCAATTTATGTGGCAAGAAAAATCCAGTTAGAAGTTTACAATACTAATAGCTTTAACTCAAGCAAACTCAAGACCCATTGCATTGCAAATGCTTGCTTGCCCCTTGTTTGTGCTGTTGGACTCCTGTGCATGCTGCCTGGTCTTCTGAGGGCTCTCCGAGTTGCTGAGAATCCCCCCTGTTTCCCCCTACTGGGTAGAGGCCACCAAGTCCCTACTGGTCACGGGCAGCATCATTTTGCACTAACCACGAGCTTTGTGTGTGCCAAGGCTTGTTGGCAGAATCCACCAAGGGAAAACCAGACTGCAATTTTCCATCCGGCGTGGGACATCATCTGCACTAACCAGGAACCTGCATCCGTCTTCTTGAGTGCAGTACTGACTGTTCTTCTTCACCAGTGGTTTTTCCTTTGCACCTTCATCTAGGTTAGCAGGGGCTCCTGTTCTCCCTGGACTCTTCAATGCTTCTTGGACTTGGTCCACTTCTTCCACAGGTCTTCAGGTCCAGGAATCCATTGTTGGTTTCTTGCAGTCTTTTCTGGTTATTCCAAAATCTTCTATCACGTGTTCTGGGGTGTTCTATGAAACTTATTGTGATTTACTTCTGCTTTCCTGGGCTCTGGGGAGGGTTATATTACTTACCTTTGGTGTTTTCTTACACTCCCAGCACCCCACTACACACTACACTTGCCTAGGTGAGAAACCGACTTTCGCATTCCACTATTTTAGTATATGGTTTGTGTTCCCCCTAGGCCCATTGCTATCTTTTGTGATGTTGACTATTTGCACTGTTTTCTTACAGTTTTTACAGCTATTACTGAATTTTAGTGTATATACTGTGTATATTACTTATCTCCTAAGGGAGTATAGTCTCTAAGGTATTTTTTGGCATTTGTGTCACCAAAATAAAGTACCTTTAGTTTTGTAACATGAGTATTTTCTTTCATGTGTGTAAGTGCTGTGTGACTACAGTGGTATTGCATGAGCTTTGCATGTCTCCTAGATAAGACTTGGCTGTTCAGCTACAGCCACTCCCAGACATCCCGGCTTTTAGACAATACCTACATTTCACTAATAAGGGATAACTGGACCTGGTATAAGGCGTAAGTACCTTTGGTATCCACTACAAACCAGGCCAGCCTCCTTCATAGGTGCTCTCCCTACTAAAGTTGGCATGATTGGCTTACACCTAACTAGCACATTTAATTTACCTTTAAGTCCCTTGTACAGTGGTATCTCTATGCCCAGGGCCTGTAAATTAAATACAACTAGTGGGCCTGCAGCCTTTCAAACCTGTCTCAGGCCTGCTAGGCAGGGCCTGCGTGTGCAGTTTACTGCCACAGAGACCTGACATCTACATTTACATGCCAGGCCTAGAACTCCCCTTTTACTACACTTACGTCACCCCTAAGGTAGGCTCTAACTAGCCCTATGGGCAGGGTGCTATGTATGTAGAAGGCAGGTCATGTGCCTGGTTGTGCGCCTGTCCTAGTAGTGACAAACAGCTTATTTGGTTTCTCACTACTGTGAGAGCTGCCTTGTTCATTGGATTGCATTGGGAATGCCCTGCCTTATGACTGGAGGTATTGGCTGATTAATGAGGCATAACGTAGGCATGTTTGGTATGGTTGTAATGGTAGTGAGAAATGCTTCTTACTGCTGTAGGTGGATTATTTATTACCATTATAAAAATGCCACTTCTAGAAAGTGAAAGTAAAAAGAATGAGGCAGGTACCCTCTAACCCTTTTGACCAGGGTAGTAAATGAAAGTAAATAGTTGATCAAAGCAAGAGGGAAGTACACCTAGACTTCCACGGTAACATAATAACTAAATAACTCTAAATGTACACTCTATGTAACATCAATAGTAGTTTATTGCATTATTATGCTTCTTCTTTACATATTATATAGAAAAACATTATAAATTATACATTATACATCTCTTTCTAACCCTATTTTGAGATCTAGAAAGGTGATGCTCTCTCTATTGGACTCCATGGTAAACTGGATATCTTTAGATTTACCATTCAGCCATTTCTGGAAATCTTGAAGTTGGATTATGAAACCCTGCCAAATGAGCAATACATCGTCGATGTATCTCGACCATTTTTGTATGTGGCGTAGGAAAGGGTTTGTTTGATTTTGGGTCTCATATTCTGCCATCTAAAGGTTAGCCAAGTTTGGTGCAAAGGCAGCTCCCACAGCCACTCCTTTAGTCAGATAGTAAAACTTGTTTTTGAACAAAAAATAATTTTTGCCCATAGCTATTTCCATCATGGAAATGAGGAGCCATGTTGGTACTTGTACTGGTTGTGTACGGGATTCAAGTACTTTGGTAAGTGCTCTTAAGGCTTGTTGTTGGGGAATGTTGGTATACAAGGATTGTATATCCATTGTGACCAGTATGTCAGTATTAGGAGAAAAAACTAGCCCTTCATACAGCATAATAACGTGCAAACTATCTCTAATATGTGCTTTGGTTAGGGGCACAGATGGTTTGATGAAAAAATCCAGGTATTGACACAGTGGTTCTAATATAGAGCCGCATCCCAATACAATTAGTCTACCTGGCGGGTTTATCAAACTCTTGTGTATCTTGGGTAGAGTGTATATTACGGGGATGCGAGGGTCTTTTTTGTTAAGGAATTGGTGTACTTTTTTGGACAAAAAATCTTGGTCTAACCATATTGTGGTGAGTTCCAATATTTGTTCTCTCAATAGTTTGGTGAGATCCGAACCGATCTCCCTATAACAGTTATTATCGTTTAGCTGTCTAAGTATTTCTTGTTGGTAATCATTTACATCTTGCAATACTATGCCTCCACCTTTATCGGCTGCCTTGATCACTAAGGGGGTTATTACAACTTTGGAGGAGGTGTTAATCTGTCCCAAAAGTGACGGTAAAGTGACGGATATACCACCAGCCGTATTACGAGTCCATTATATCCTATGGAACTCGTAATACGGCTGGTGGTATATCCGTCACTTTTGGGACGGATTAACACCTCCTCCAAAGTTGTAATAACCCCCTAAGTCTTGTTTATCTTTTAAGTTTTTTAAGGCTGTATTTTCTTCATAGGTGAGGTTGAATTTAACATAATTCCGCTTGGCGCTTAAAGTTTCAATATCTTTTAAAACAACTTTCTCAAAAGTTAATATTTCAACTGGCATGGAGGTCGAAGGTGGAATGAATGTAGATGGTGGTCTAAGACCTGTAGCGCTTTGAGGGCCCTCAATGGGGTTACCTTTAAAGAAATTACTGATGCGAATGCGTCTAATAAATATTTGTATTTCAATTTTTATCTCAAAATAGTTTGGGCGAGCTGTGGGTATGAATGATAGTCCTTTGCTTAGTACTGAGCGTTCATGTGGTGTCAAATGGTGGCGTGAGAGGTTGAATATGGGGGCCATGTTGGTAGATGGGCTGATGTCAACCGTGTTCTCTCCTTCTGCTAAGTCAGTGTGTTCTGATAACGGTAGTAAGGGGTGGGAGGGGTTGTCAGTTACCACGAGTATTGTTGGCGCCTGGTCTGTCATTTTCCGTGGGGTTCTTGGAAGTGTACACGCCCCCTGTTCCTCCCCCTGTCTCTCCCTCTTCTCCCTCTCTGTCTGTTGTCCTCTCCTCGGCCCCTCCCTAAAAAAGAGTCAGGAGCTTGTGGGTAGGAAGTACAGGTGGCGCCCTGTTGTTCGCTATCTGAACTGTCGGAGGCCGATGTATCAGATAAAGTAAAATAGCTTCTGTAGCCTCCCCTACCTCTGTCCACAAATTTGCCTGACTGATAATGTTTGTAATAATCCTCATCTAGGTATGGGTAGGTGTAGGTCTTGTCGTATTTAGCTATGTCTTTAGCTAATTTGTCTATTTTTTTCTTCTGTGTAATATATGTGAATTCTTTGGCTGTTTTTTCCAAAGCCTCTAAGGCTTGGCGTGCATTGGTTAGTGCAGTGTCTTCTAAGATCTCTTTAGCTAAGTCATCAATTTATTTTTCTAGTTTTGTTATATGCTCCAATGCAGTATCAATACCTAGTACCATCCAATGTCATGAACATTGGTTGGCTACAAAACTAAAGTTATTCCTGTATTTGGGATCCGCTCCTGATGCCTACAGTGACCGCCATCGAACCACGGCAAGGGTTGAAGCCAGCTCCCAGCAAAGGGGCCAGTGAAGAAGGCAGGAGGATCTCCCTGCCGGAGTCCTCTGCTCCCCAGTTCAGCAGACTGAATCCTTCACCGGATGGGGTCCTGAGCTAGGAGGCTCACCCCCACCGGGCGTGCTGAGACCCAGGACGCAAGGTCTCCGGCCCTCATGGTGAGACAGGGCTGGCTGGATCCGCCCTCCTCGCCTCACACTGCAGTCCCCTGCCAGCAAACCGGGGGAGAGGAGAATAGAGGAACGGACCCGAGGTGAGGGTCCCAGTGTAGGTTGGCATTGTGGTGTTAACCCCCGGGACATTTTTGGTGATCGCGGGGGGCCCTCATTGTTTAGGAAGCTCCATATCACAGGACGGGCTGAGGCCTCAACAGAGGCTCTGTCCCGCCAGGGGCCAACAGGTGCCTCCCCACTCCATGGGCATAGGAACTCCTTTGGGCAATGCATGGCTCTCACCGTCCCATACCTTTGTGATTGGTGATATGTCTTAGGTCTAATTTGCCATGTGCTCTCTTATGCACCATATATCATCTATTTTGTTTGCCAATATTATGGGCTTGTATGCTAATATGATTCCTGTAACTTGCCATATGTTTGCTAATGTTCTCTTGTGACATGCATTATTGTAGTTATGTTTTTCCTGACTACTGCTTATGTTGGAGAATAGAGAGTAACCTGTGTGTTATATGTGACTACTGCTGGTTGCTGTAGAGTAACAGTACTGTATAATGTTCTGACAACTGCTTGGGTAGCAGGGTATTAATGACATGTTGTGTTTAGTCTAAAGATGTTGTGTACAATACAGTTTATTGTTATTGTGAGAAACTGGGGCTGATTGCAGAGGCCCCATAACTTTTTGCCCCCATTTTCCACTTTATGCTGGTGTTTTCCTGACTCTGATGGTGCCCTGGGTACTGCTAACCAGTCCCAGGGCCTGTGCTCTGTGTAAAATGGATATGCAAATTAGGCTAATTATAATTGGCTAAGTAAACCTACCTATAAGTCCCTAGTATATGGTAGGGCATGTAGGTTTAGGGACCACAGCATAGGTGGTGCACACCTAGATGCATTGCTGAGGTGCCCAGTGTCATTTTAAAAGCAAGCCTGCCTTGCTGGCTGCTTTTAAATTAAAGTTATATGCAAATTCGACTTTGGAATTAAAGGTACTTCCAAAGTCTTAAACTACCTTATTTTTACATATAAGTCACCCCTAAGGTGTGCCCTATGTGCCCCTAGGGCTGGGTGCCATGTAACTATAAGCAGGGACTTTATAAAAATAGATTTATAAGCCCTGGTGAGGTAAAAACAGCCAAATTCGTTTTTCCCTCATTGAAGTAAATGGCCTTCATAGGCTAGAAT
This sequence comes from Pleurodeles waltl, assembly GCF_031143425.1. Lineage (NCBI taxonomy): Eukaryota > Metazoa > Chordata > Amphibia > Caudata > Salamandridae > Pleurodeles > Pleurodeles waltl. The sequence continues at coordinate 702,038,720 of NC_090442.1, forward strand.
GGGCAGACTTTATTTAAAATTTTAAAGTCTCCTTAAATGTTACATACCAAGAATTTGGTATCAAATTGATTGTTATAATAAATCCCACAACTTCCAGTTGTAGGATTTAATATAACTAGTGCAGGTAAAAAGTTTAGACTTTACCTAAAAAGTTGCCAATTTCAGCTCTGCATTGTTTTTGCTGCTGTGCTCTGATTGGCCAGCCTGCAGCAGCTTCTGCCAGGCTACTTTAATGAGGTGTGAAGTGGCCTGACTTCACACAAAGGAATGTGCTTGGGGGAGAGAATCTCCCCTCAGCAGATGGGGAGGCAGGAAGGGGGAGGGCTGCCAAACTGGTCTTCAAAGGCAAAGAAGGACATCTGGAGCACCCAGCAACACCCCCACATCCTGCAACCCCAGACAGCTAGGTGCCCCCTTGATTAGATTAGGAGAGGGCAGGAGAGGGGTGTGTTTATGATTTTTAGCCACACCAGTGGGTGGGTTCAGCCAGATCTCTCCTCCAAAAATCAGATTCATCCATTTTGGATTTTTGGAGACTGTTGCCTTCTGGGATGGATTTTTGCCACACTTCCCAGGAAGTGGTCATCACAGGGGGACGACCCTGTCCCTGATTGGAGAACCAGGGCCCCCCTGCTTTTCACCCAGGAGCAAGGATAAAACTGGCAGACCTGCACCCACGCCTCAGATCCCCACCAAATTTCAAGAAGAAAGAACTACAAGGAGAAGAAGGACTGCCCTGCTGGACCCCTGGCCTGCACCTGGACCCTGCACTCAGAAAGACTGCACCAGCTGCACACTTGGGCTTCACCACAAGAAGGACTTTGCCTGGCTTCCACTGGTTCAAGGAGGGACTCCCTGTTTGCTACAGGTGAAAAATTGCTAACCAGAGTCCCCTGCACCAACTCCTGAAAAAGTGACCAGCTGACCACTGCCCAGTGGCCAAAAAGGAGTTTGCGCCAGGTGCACTCTGGGAGTTGAAGTCCGCACTTCCCAAGGACCATCACAGAACTTCTGGACCCTTGGGGTGAGCTGTGGACCCCAAAAGAACCCTAAAAGAACATCTGGGTGAAGCCCCAGAAGTTTGGAAAAGATTGGAGGAATTTTAGAAAAAAGCTCCATAAAGTGACCGACTCGACGCGGAAATTCTAGCCGGCTTGCCTCAACCGCGACCCGGCCTGACTTCGTGGTTCGTCCCGGTCAAGAAAAACATCCGAAAAAAAGACTAAGTCCGAACGTAAAAAGTTGACCGGGACCTCCCAGCCATCGTATCCGAGAAGGGCTCCATGGACGTCGGATCAAGATCCAGGTTTACCCCGGTCGAAGGATTTTCATCTCGAAAAAACGACTAAGTCCGAAGGTAAAAATCACCACCGAGGAAACCGACTTCGCGTATCCGGACAAGGGCTCCAGGAGGTCGGATTCAACTGGCAGGTTCGTCCCGGTGAAGAAAAACTTCAAAATAAAGACTAAGTCAGAAGGTAACTTTTTAACCGAGGCCTCCCGCGACTTGTAGTTTGACTTTGCCCCGGTCCTGGTGCAACCAGATGACCCGATTGGCGCTTTTTGTTTCTAAGCGCTAGAAAATAATAATACTTTAAAAATTCATATCTCCGGTTCCCCTGAACCGATTTTAATCGTTTTTGTGTCATTTTAAAGATAAAAATATAAGCTATTTTTATAAATTGGTTTTGGATTTTTAAACTGTTTCCTGTGTTTTATTTAATTACTGTTTTGTGATATTTGAATGCTTTACACTTTGTCTCCTAAGTTAAGCCTTGACGCTCGATGCCAAGCTACCAAGGGTAGAGCTGGGATTAATTTATTGAGACCTAACTGTACTTACGTGGAGGTTTGTGGCTTGTTGCTAGGTGTAGGTACCTACCTGCCCTACCAATAACCCATTTTCCAACAGTTATATACCTTGGTGTTGTTTTTCCTTTGTGGTGAGTTTAGTGCGTTTCGTATGTTGGGTGTGTTGTGCAAACGCTTCACATATTGCCTCTGGGATAGGCCTGACTGCTCGTGCCAAGCTACCAAGGGGGTGAGCAGGGGTTATCTAGGGTGTGCAACTCCATTGCCCTGACTAGAGTGGGTAGGTTCTGCCTGGCTTAGATTCATATCCTAGCCCACCAGGAACCCCATTTCTAACAGTGTCTGTAGGAAGTTAGCCCTGTATATACTAGTTCAAAGTAAGAAATAGTGTGCACAGAGTCCAAGGGTTCCCCTTAGAGGTAAGATAGTGGCAAAAGTAGATAATTCTAATGCTCTATTTTGTGGTAGTGTGGTCGAGCAGTAGGCTTATCAGAGGGTAGTGTTAAGCATTTGTTGTACACACACAGGCAATAAATGAGGAACACACACTCAAAGACTTACTCCAGGCCAATAGGTTTTTATATTTAAAAATATATTTTCTTAGTTTATTTTAAGAACCACAGGTTCAAGATTTACAGTTAATACTTTAAATGTAAGGTACTTCACTTAGATACTTTAGGAACTTTGAATGAAAACAATATCATGTACAGTCTTTGTAAAAATGGCAATAAGCTATTTTCAAAGTGGACAAAAATCAACAGTTCCTGGGGGAGGTAAGTAAAGGTTAGATTAGGAGATAAGTAAAACACTTACAAGTCTCAGTCCTGGGGCATAGGCAGCCCACGGTTGGGGGTTCAAGGCAAACCCAAAGTTAACACACCAGCAGCTCAGGGCCGGTCAGGTGCAGAGGTCAAAGAGGTGCCCAAAACACATAGGCGCCTATGGAGAACAGGGGTGCTCCGTTTCCAGTCTGCCAGCAGGCAAGTACCTGCGTTCTCAGTGTGCAGACCAGGGAGGTTTTGTAGAGCACTGGGGGGACACAAGTAGGCACACAAAACACACCCTCAGCGGCACAGGGGTGGCCGGGTGTAGTGTGCAAAGCAGGCATCGGGTTTTGTATAGGTTTCAATGGAGGGACACGGGGGTTACTCTAGCGGTGCAGGCAGGCACAGGGGGGGCTTCTCGGGACAGCCACCACCTGGGCAAGGCAGAGGGTCGCCTGGGGGTCACTCCTGCATCAAAGTTTGGTTCCTTCAGGTCCTAGGGGCTGCGGGTGCAGTTTTGGTTCGCGTTGTCGGGTCCCTTGTTACAGGCAGTCGCGGTCAGGGGGAGCCTCTGGATTCTCTCTGCAGGCGTCGCTGTGGGGGCTCAGAGGGGTCGTCTCTGGTTACTCACAGGCTCGCAGTTGCCGGGGAGTCCTCCCTAAGGTGTTGGTTTTCTGCAGGTTGAGCCGGGGGCATCGGGTGCAGAGTGTAGAGTCTCACGCTTCCGGCGGGAAACGTGAAGTCCTTGGAAGTTGCTTCTTTGTTGCAAAGAGGTAGCTGGTTTTGAACAGGGCCGCTGTTCACAGGAGTTTCTTGGTCCTGTAGTCCAGGGCAATTGCTCTGAGGCTTCAGAGGTCGCTGGTCCCTGTCAGACGCGTCGCTGGAGCAGGTTTCTGAAGTTGGAAACAGACCGGTAGGGCTGGAGCCAAATCAGTTGTCATCTTCCTCCTTCTCTGCAGGCTTGTAGGTCAGCAGTCCTTCTTCTTTCTTCAGGTTGCAGGAATCTGATTTCCTGGGATCTGGGGAGACCCTAAATACCGAATTTAGGGGTGTGTTTAGGTCTGGGAGGGCAGTAGCCAATGGCTACTGTCCTTGAGGTTGGCTACACCCTCTTTGTGCCTCCTCCCGGTGGGGAGGAGGGCACATCCCTAATCCTATTGGGGGAATCCTCCAAACTCAAGATGGAGGATTTCTCAAGGCAAGGGTCACTTCAGCTCAGGACACCTTAGGGGCTGTCCTGACTGGTGAGTGACTCCTCCTTGTTTTTTTCATTATCTCCTCCAGCCTTGCCGCCAAAAGTGGGGGCAGCGTTTGGGGGGCGGGCATCTCCACTAGCTGGGATGCCCTATGGTGCTGTAACAAAAGGGGTGAGCCTTTGAGGCTCACCGCTAGATGTTACAGTTCCTGCGGAGGAAGGTGAGAAGCACCTCCACCCAGTACAGGCTTTTTTCCTGGCCACAGAGTGACAAAGGCACTCTCCCCATGTGGCCAGCCACATGTCTGGTATGTGGCTAGCTGGCAGAAACTGGTCAGCCTACACTAGAAGTCGGGTAGGTATTCAGGGGGCATCTCTAAGATGCCCTCTGGGTGTATGTTACAATAAATTGCACGCTGGCATCAGTGTGCATTTATTGTGCTGAGAAGTTTGATACTAAACTTCCCAGTTTTCAGTGTAGCCATTATGGAACTGTGGAGTTCATGTTTGACAAACTCCCAGACCATATACTCTAATGGCTACCCTGCACTTACAATATCTAAGGTTTTGCTTAGACACTGTAGGGGCATAGTGTTCATGCACATATGCCCTCACCTGTGGTATAGGGCACCCTGCCTTAGGGCTGTAAGGCCTGCTAGAGGGGTGACTTACCTATGCCACAGGCATAGAACTCACTCTGAGGTTGGCATGGCACTCTGAGGGGAGTGCCATGTCGACTTAGTCATTTTCTCCCCACCTACACGCACAAGCTGTGAGGCAGTGTGCATGTGCTGAGTGAGGGGTCCCCAGGGTGGCATAAGACATGCTGCAGCCCTTAGGGACCTTCCCTGGCACCAGGGCCCTTGGTACCAGGGGTACCAGTTACAAGGGACTTACCTGAGTGTCAGGGTTGTGCCAATTGTGGAGACAAAGGTACAGTTTAGGGAAAGAACACTGGTGCTGGGGCCTGGTTAGCAGGGTCCCAGCACACTTTCAAATCATAACTTAGCATCAGCAAAGGTAATAAGTTAGGGGGTAACCATGCCTAGGAGGCATTTCCTTACACAACCCCCTCCCCCGAACGAAAGAGGATGAGACTAACCTTTCCCAAGAGAGTCTTCATTTTCTAAGTGGAAGAGCCTGGAAAGGCCATCTGCATTGGCATGGGCAGTCCCAGTTCTGTGTTCCACTATAAAGTCCATTCCCTGTAGGGATATGGACCATCGCAGCAGTTTAGGGTTTTCTCCTTTCATTTGTATGAGCCATCTGAGAGGTCTGTGGTCAGTTTGAACTATGAAGTGAGTACCAGAAAGGTATGGTCTCAACTTCTTCAGCGACCAGACCACAGCAAAGGCCTCCCTCTCAATGGCACTCCAACACTGCTCCCTGGGGAGTATCCTCCTGCTAATAAAAGCAACAGGCTGGTCAAGGCCATCATCATTTGTCTGGGACAGGACTGCTCCTATCCCATGTTCAGAGGCATCTGTCTGCACAATGGACTGCTTAGAGTAATCTGGAGCTTTCAAAACTGGTGCTGTGCACATTGCTTGCTTCAGGGTGCGAAAGGCCTTTTGACAGTTCAAGGTCCAGTTAACTTTCTTGGGCATTTTCTTGGAGGTAAGTTCTGTGAGGGGGGTCACTATAGATCCATAATCCTTCACAAACCTCCTATAGTAACCAGTCAAGCCAAGGAATGCCCTGACTTGAGTCTGGGTTTTTGGAGCTATCCAGTCCAGAATAGTCTGGATCTTGGGTTGAAGTGGCTGAACTTGGCCTCCACCTACAAGGTGTCCCAAGTAAACCACATTACCCTGCCCTATCTGACATTTAGATGCCTTGATAGAGAGGCCTGCTGCTTGCAGGGCCTGCAAAACCTTCTTCAGCTGGACCAGGTGATCCTGCCAGCTGGAGCTAAAGACAGCAATATCATCAAGATAAGCTGCACTAAAGGACTCCAAGCCAGCAAGGACTTGATTCACCAACCTTTGGAAGGTGGCAGGGGCATTCTTTAAGCCAAAGGGCATCACAGTAAACTGGTAGTGCCCATCAGTTGTAGAGAATGCTGTTTTCTCTTTTGCTCCTGGTGCCATTCTTGTTTGCCAGTACCCTGCTGTCAAGTCAAAGGTACTCAGGTATTTGGCAGCACCCAATTTGTCAGTCAACTCATCTGCCCTTGGAATGGGGTGAACATCTGTCTTGGTGACATAATTAAGCCCTCTGTAGTCCACACAGAACCTCATCTCTCTCTTGCCATCTTTTGTGTGAGGTTTGGGGACCAAGATCACTGGGATCGCCCAGGGACTGTCAGAGTGCTCAGTCACTCCCAACTCCAGCATCTTGTGGACTTCCACTTTGATACTTTCCTTAACTTGGTCAGACTGTCTGAATATTTTGTTTTTGACAGGCATGCTGTCTCCTGTGTCCAAATCATGGGTACACAGGTGTGTTTGACCAGGGGTTAGGGAAAAGAGCTCAGCAAACTGCTGGAGGACTTGCCTGCAGTCAGCTTGCTGTTGGCCAGAGAGGGTGTCTGAGTAGATCACTCCATCTACTGTGCCATCTTTTGGGTCAGTGCAGAGGAGATCAGGGAGAGGTTCACTCTCTGCTTCCTGGTCCTCATCTGTAACCATCAACATGTTTACATCTGCCCTGTCATGGAAGAGTTGTAGGTGGTTAACATGGATCACCCTCTTGGGGGTCCTGCTAGTGCCTAGGTCCACGAGGTAGGTGACCTGACTCTTTTTCTCTAGCACTGGGTAAGTGCCACTCCACTTATCCTGAAGTGCCCTGGGAGCCACAGGCTCCAGAACCCAGACTTTCTGCCCTGGCTGAAACTCAACCAAAGCAGCCTTTTGGTCATACCACATCTTCTGGAGTTGTTGGCTGGCCTCAAGGTTTTTACTTGCCTTTTCCATGTACTCTGGCATCCTTGAACGTAGGCCTAGTACATAGTCCACTATATCCTGCTTAGGCTCATGGAGAGGTCTCTCCCAGCCTTCTTTTACAAGAGCTAGTGGTCCCCTAACAGAATGGCCAAACAGAAGTTCAAAGGGGGAAAACCCTACTCCCTTCTGAGGCACCTCTCTGTAGGCGAAAAGCAGGCATGGCAAGAGGACATCCCATCTCCTTTTGAGTTTTTCAGGGAGCCCCATGATCATGCCCTTCAATGTCTTGTTGAATCTCTCAACAAGACCATTGGCTTGTGGATGGTACGGTGTGGTGAATTTGTAAGTCACCCCACACTCATTCCACATGTGCTTCAGGTAAGCTGACATGAAGTTGGTACCTTTGTCAGAAACCACCTCCTTAGGAAATCCCACTCTTGTAAAAATACCAATGAGTGCTTTGGCTACTGCAGGGGCAGTAGTGGACCTAAGGGGAATTGCTTCAGGGTACCTAGTAGCATGATCCACTACTATTAGAATATACTGATTCCCTGATGCTGTGGGAGGTTCCAGTGGACCCACTATATCCACTCCCACTCTTTCAAAGGTGACCCCCACCACTGGAAGTGGAATGAGGGGGGCCTTTGGATGGCCACCTGTCTTACCACTGGCTTGACAGGTGGCACAGGAGGCACAAAACTCCTTTAATTTTCTGGGACGTATTGGGCCAAAAGAAATGGTTGACTAATCTTTCCCATGCCTTGGTTTGTCCCAAATGCCCAGCAAGGGGAATGTCATGGGCTAAGGTCAGAATGAACTCCCTAAACTCCTGAGGCACTACCACTCTCCTAGTGGCACCAGGTTTGGGATCTCTTGCCTCAGTGTAAAGGAGTCCATCTTCCCAATAGACCGTGTGTGTTCCACTGACCATTCCTTTTTCTTGTTCAGCAGCTTGCTGCATTAGGCCTTCAAGAGAGGGACACGTTTCTTGCCCCTTGCACAGCTGTTCCCTTGAGGGTCCCCCTGGGCCCAAGAGCTCAACCTGGTAAGGTTCTAACTCCATAGGCTCAGTTCCCTCAGGGGATAGAACTTCTTCCTGAGAAGAGAGGTTCTGTTTTTATTTTCTGTGCTGACGCTGGTTCCCCAGTCTTCTTTCCTTTTCTTGGAGGGTTGGGCCATTATTCCAGACTCCAACACCTCTTTTTCACCCTGAGCTCTGCACTGTGCCCTAGTCTTGACACACACCAGTTCAGGGATACCCAGCATGGCTCTATGGGTTTTGAGTTCTACCTCAGCCCATGCTGAGGACTCCAGATAATTTCCAAGGAGACATTCTGCTGGTATAGCAGAAGATACTACCACCTGTTTCAGGCCAGTGAGCCCTCCACATTCTAAAGTTACCATAGCCATGGGGTGTACTTTAGTTTGATTGTCAGCATTGGTGACTGGATACGTTTGTCCAGTCAGGTATTGTCCTGGGGAAACCAGTTTGTCTGTCACCATAGTGACACTGGCACCTGTATCCCTCAGGGCCTCTACTCTAGTCCAATTAATAAAGAGCTGCTGCCTGTATTTTTGCATGTTAGGCGGCCAGGCAGCAAATGTGGCTAGGCCCACCCCACCCTAAGAGACTAATGTAGCTTTAGTGTGGACTCTGAGTTGTTCTGGGCATACTGTTGATCCCACCTGGAGACTGGCTATTCCAGTGCCAACTGGAGTAGTAGTTGAAGTGGAACCTTTCTTGGGACAGGCCTTGTCTCCAGTTTGGTGTCCATGCTGACTACAGCTGCGACACCAGGCCTTTTTGGGATCAACGTTTTTACCCTTGTACCCAAATGAGGATTGTGAAGAGGCTTTGGACACACCCTCCTGTGCAGGTTTTTGGGGCCCTGTAGAAGACTCTTTGCTTTTTCCCTTGGATGTCTGAACACTCTTCCCCTGGGGAGGATTTGTGACCCCTTTCTTTTGGTCACCCCCTGTGGAAGTCTTGGTCACCCTTGTCTTGACCCAGTGATCTGTCTTCTTTCCCAATTCTTGGGGAGAAATTGGACCTAGGTTTACCAGATACTGATGCAGTTTATCATTGAAGCAATTACTTAAAAGGTGTTCCTTCATAAACAAATTATACAGCCCTTCATAATCATTTACACCACTGCCATTAATCCAACCATCTAGTGTTTTGATTGAGAAGTCAACAAAATCAACCCAGGTCTGGCACGAGGATTTTTGATCCCCCCTGAACCTAATCCTGTACTCCTCAGTTGAGAATCCAAACCCCTCAATAAGGGTAGCCTTCATGAGGTCATAGTATTCTGCATCTTTTCCAGAGAGTGTGAGGAGTCTATCCCTACACTTTCCAGTGAACATTTTCCAAAGGAGAGCACCCCAGTGAGATCTGTTTACTTTTCTGGTTGCACAAGCCCTCTCAAAAGCTGTGAACCATTTGGTGATGTCATCACCATCTTCATATTTTGTAAAAATCCCTTTGGGGATTTTTAGCATGTCACTATTCTCTCTGACCCTATTTAAGTTGCTGCCACCATTGATGGGAGCTAAACCCATCTCTTGTCTTTCCCTCTCTATGGCTAGGAGGTATCACCCCAAAGCCAATCTTTTGGCCATCCTGGCTAACAGGAGTTCATCTTCATTGAGGCTGCTCTCAATGATTCCAGAGTTATTAGACTCCCCTGTGGGAGAACCAGCATCTCTGACTATCACTTGTGGAGTCAGGGTTTGAGGGACCCTGGCCTCCCTAACTAGGACAGGAGGGAGGGAATTATCCTCCAGGTCACTAGTTTCCCCCTCTGTAAGGTTATCTTCAGAGGGGTGGTTTCTTGCAAACTCTGCCAAAAGCTCCTGGAGCTGTACCTTGGTAGGGTGTGATCCAGTTTTATATTTTGTATCTTACAGAGAGTCCTTAACTCTGACATCCTTAGATGCAGGTAAGGGGTTAGAACTTAAATCCAAACTTTTACAAACTTTTAAACTCTAAAAGAAATGCTAACAGGGACTTACACAAGGCCCTAGCAGGACTTTTAACAATTTAGAAAAATAGCTCAAATTGCAAAAATCAGTTTTTAATGACAATTTTTGGAATTTAGTCGTGTGATCAGGTATTTGCTGAGTAGTCCAGCAAATGCAAAGTCTTAGACCCCACCGCTGATCCACCAATGTAGGAAGTTGGGGCCAGATGTAGGAAACAATTTGCGATTGCCGTTTGCGAGTCGCAAATGTGAGTTTCCTATGCAGAAATGCATTTTGTGAGTCGGGACCGACTCGCAAAATGCATTTCCGACTCGCAAATAGGAAGGGGTGTTCCCTTCCTATTTGCGACTCGCAGTGGGATGCAATTCCATTTGCGACCGCGTACGCGGTCGCAAATGGAGCGCAGTTACCATCCACTTGAAGTGGATGGTAACCCACTCGCAAATTGGAAGGGGTCCCCATGGGACCCCTTCCACTTTGTGAATGGACCCAAAAATATTTTTTCAGGGCAGGGAGTGGTCCAAGGGACCACTCCCTGCCCTGAAAAAATACCGAAACTAAAGGTTTCGTTTTTTTTTTTAAATGCAGCTCGTTTTCCTTTATGGAAAACGGGCTACACTTAAAAAAAAAAAAACTGCTTTATTTAAAGCAGTCACGAACACGGAGGTCTGCTGACTACAGCAGGCCTCCATGTGTGCGAGTGCCTTGACTCGCTATGGGGCCGCAATTTGCAACCCACCTCATGAATATTCATGAGGTGGGTCATTGCGACCCCATAGCGAGTCGCAGTTGGTGTCTGAGACGCCGTACTGCATAACATTTTGCGAGTTGCAAATAGCGAGTCGCTATGACTCGCTATTTGCAAGTCGCAAAATGTTTCTTTTCTACATCTGGCCCCTGGCTCTGTATATACTATTTTAAAGTAAGAAATAGTGTGCACAGAGTCCAAGGGTTCCCCTTAGAGGTAAGATAGTGGCAAAAGTAGATAATTCTAATGCTCTATTTTGTGGTAGTGTGGTCGAGCAGTAGGCTTATCAGAGGGTAGTGTTAAGTATTTGTTGTACACACACAGGCAATAAATTAGGAACACACACTCAAAGACTTACTCCTGGCCAATAGGTTTTTATATTGAAAAATATATTTTCTTAGTTTATTTTAAGATCCACAGGTTCAAGATTTACAGTTAATACTTAAAATTTGAGGTACTTCACTTAGATACTTTAGGAACTTTGAATGAAAACAATATCATGTACAGTCTTTGTAAAAATGGCAATAAGCTATTTTCAAAGTGGACACAGAGCAAAAATCAACAGTTCCTGGGGGAGGTAAGTAGAGGTTAGTTTAGGAGGTAAGTAAAACACTTACAAGTCTCAGTCCTAGGGCATAGGCAGCCCACCGTTGGGTGTTCAAGGCAACCCCAAAGTCACCACACCAGCAGCTCAGGGCCAGTCAGATGCAGAGGTCAAAGAGGTGCCCAAAACTCATAGGCACCTACAGAGAACAGGGGTGCTCCAGTTCCAGTCTGCCAGAAGGTAAGTGCCTGCGTCCTCGGGGGCAGACCAGGGAGGTTTTGTAGAGCACTGGGGGGGGGGACACAAGTAGGCACACAAAACATACCCTCAGCGGCACAGGGGCGGCCGGGTGCAGTGTGCAAAGCAGGTGTCGGGTTTTGTATAGGTTTTAAAGGAGGGACCGGGGGTCACTCTAGCGGTGTAGGCAGGCACAGGGGGGGGGCTTCTCGGGACAGCCACCACCTGGGCAAGGCAGAGGGTCGCCTGGGGGTCACTCCTGCATCGAGGTTCGGTCCCTTCAGGTCCTAGGGGCTACGGGTGCAGTGTTGGTTCCAGGCGTCGGGTCCCTCGTTACAGGCAGTCCCGGTCAGGGGGAGCCTCTTGATTCTCTCTGCAGGCGTCGCTGTGAGGGCTCAGGGGGGTCGTCTCTGGTTACTCACAGGCTCGCAGTCGCTGGGGAGTCCTCCCTGAGGTGTTGGTTTTCTGCAGTCTCACGCTTCCGGAGGGAAAGGTGAAGTCCTTGGAAGTTGCTTCTTTGTTGCAAAGAAGTAGCTGGTTTTTAACAGGGCCGCTGTACACAGGAGTTTCTTGGTCCTGTAGTCCAGGGCAGTCCTCTGAGGCTTCAGAGGTCGCTGGTCCCTGTCGGATGCGTCGCTGGAGCAGATTTTCGAAGTTGGAGACAGGCCGGTAGGGATGGGGCTAAATCAGTTGCCGTCTTCCTCCTTCTCTGCAGGCTTGTAGGTCAGCAGTCCTTCTTCTTTCTTCAGGTTGCAGGAATTCGATTTCCTGGGATCTGGGGAGCCCCTAAATACCACATTTAGGGGTGTGTTTAGGTCTGGGAGGGCAGTAGCCAATGGCTACTGTCCTTGAGGGTGGCTACACCCTCTTTGTGCCTCCTCCCGGTGGGGAGGGGGTCACATCCCTAATCCTATTGGGGTAATCCTCCAAACTCAAGATGGAGGATTTCTCAAGGAAGGGGTCACCTCAGCTCAGGACACCTTAGGGGCTGTCCTGACTGGTGGGTGACTCCTCCTTGTTTTTCTCATTATCTCCTCCAGCCTTGCTGGCAAAAGTGGGGGCAGTGGCCGGAGGGGCAGCATTTCCAGTAGCTGGGATGCCCTGGGGCGCTGTAACAAAAGGGGTGAGCCTTTGAGGCTCACCGCCAGGTGTTACAGTTCCTGCAGGGGGAGGTGAGAAGTACCTCCACCCAGTACAGGCTTTGTTCCTCGCCACAGAGTGACAAAGGCACTCTCCCCATGTGGCCAGCAACATATCTGGTGTGTGGCAGGCTGGCAGAAACTGGTCAGCCTACACTAGAAGTCGGGTAGGTGTTCAGGGGGCATCTCTAACATGCCCTCTGGGGGTATGTTGCAAAAAATTGCACACTGGCATCAGTGTGCATTTATTGTGCTGAGAAGTTTGATACCAAACTTCCCAGTTTTCAGTGTAGCCATTTTGGAACTGTGGAGTTTGTGTTTGACAAACTCACAGACCATATACTCTTATGGCTACCCTTCACTTACAATGTCTAAGGTTTTGCTTAGACACTGTAGGGGGTTAGCGCTCATGCACATATGCCCTCACCTGTGGTATAGGGCACCCTGCCTTGGGCTGTAAGGCCTGCTTGAGGGGTGACTTACCTATGCAAAAGGCAGTGTGAGGTTGGCATGGCACTCTGAGGGGAGTGCCATGTCGACTTAGTCATTTTCTCCCCACCAGCACACACAAGCTGTGAGGCAGTGAGCATGTGCTGAGTGAGGGGTCCCCAGGGTGGCATAAGACATGCTGCAGCCCTTAGGGAACTTCGCTGGCATCAGGGCCCTTGGTACCAGGGGTACCAGTTACAAGGGACTTACCTGATTGCTAGGGTTGTGCCAATTGTGGAGACAAAGGTACAGTTTAGGGAAAGAACACTGGTGCTGGGGCCTGGTTAGCAGGGTCCCAGCACACATTCAAATCATAACTTAGCATCAGCAAAGGCAAAAAGTTAGGGGGTAACCATGCCAAGGAGGCATTTCCTTACAGTGTCCATACAACAATTCAAAGGGGCTAAAACTAAGTCGCCTTTGTGGCACCTCCCAATAAGCAAACAGAAGGCATGGCCAGAGGAAGTCCCTTTTACTATTGAAGGGCTCTAACAGGCCCATAACCTTGCCTTTCAAGGTGCGTTGAATCTCTCAAATTGGCCATTTCCTTTGGGGTGGTAAGGAGTGGTGAACTTGTAGGTCACCCACACTCTTTCCACAGAGACTTCATATATGTGAATATAAAATTGGTACCCCTGTCAGATACCACCTCCTTAAGGAACCCAATGAGGGTAGAAACCCCCATCAATGCACATCTCACCACAGGGGCTGTGATTGACCTCAGAGGTATAGCTTGTGGGTACTGGGTGTAATGGTCCATGAAGACCAGGATAAACATGTTGCCCATGGCTGTCTTGAGATCCAGAGGCACCACAATGTCAATACCAACCCTTTCAAATGGGTTGCTGACTTCAGAAAAGGGTTGGAGGGGACCCTTACATTTACCAGCACTCTTACCATTTGCCTGACAAATCTGTCAAGACCTACAATGCACATCAGAGTGCCTGCACATTTGGGGCAAATAAAAGTTGGTAACACGCTGTTCTAAGGTCAAGTGACCCTTGACCTGTTTTGAGGTTGGGATTCGCTTCCTACGCCGCGCAGCTCCGCCTGACTGCACCCGTGCCCTCTACCCCGCCCTCGCTGCTGCTGTGAGTTCGAGGCCCTCCATCACCCGCAGGCTCCCGCCTGTGCCTCATTCCTGGTGTCTAGTGGTATTGTTCCGGTCTGTTTATTTTTTGTATTCTTTACTGCTCTTGGTCTCCTTTTTCTGCCTTTTTCTCCTTTCTCTTAAGTCTTTTTGATCCGTTCACCTCTTTTGCAGTTTTTTCCCTTGCTCAGCCCTCGCGCTCTGTTCCAGTCCCGCCGCTGCGTCCCCTGTGGTCCCGCCCCCCCTCATTCCCCCATTCGCCCACCGCTCTCGCCTCCCAGATGCTTCTCCCCCCCACCTCCCCTTCTTAATGGTGGCCGTGCGCAGCGGGCGCGCCAGAGGCAAGCCCGTCTGCGACCGTCCACGCCTGGATCGTGCCCAGTGCCAGACCCCTTGGCCCCCGCAATCCCCTCATCGCCCGACACTGCTACAGTGCTAGTGCCCTCAACACCGGCCGATCAGCCACCTGCTTTCAAGCCACCCCGAAGCTCACCCACGGACCCTTCTCCCGTCGGAACTACAGCTTCACCAGCCCCCGAGCCGCCACCCCTCTTGCCAGAACCGAACACAATCACCTCAGATGCATCCTCCTCAACACCCGATCCGTCCACAAGCACGCCGTCGAACTTTGGAACCTACTCATCTCATCCTCCCCGGACATCACCTTCCTAACCGAAACCTGATTGAACCCCTCCTCGGAACCTGACATCGCCATAGCCATCCCTGATGGATATAAAATCACCCGCAGAGACCGCATCAACAGACCAGGAGGACGGATCGCCATAGTTCACAGGAACACCATCAGAATCTCAACCAACACCGAAGACGCCCTCGACGCCCTCGACACCACCGAACACTTGAACTTCCAGATTCATATCAACACCAACTCCACCCTTAGAGAAACACTCGTCTACAGACCCCCTGAGCCCCGGTTGCAGGTTCAGTGACTCCATCGCCGACGTAATCAGCGCTCACGCCCTTGCCTCCACAGACTACATCCTCCTCGACGACATGAGCTTTCACCTCGAGAACGCCAACGACAGCAACTCCACCGCCCTGCTTGACAATCTCGGTCTCAAACAACTCGTCACGACACCCATCCACCCTGCTGGCCACACGCTGGACCCCCGTCTTCTCCGCCAGCAGCCACGTCACCTTCAGCCACACCACCGAACTCCACTGTACCGGCCACCGTTGCATCCACTTCACCTTCAAGAAACCCACCACGCACCACCACCCACAACAGTTCCCCGCCACAGCTGGAACAAGGTCACTGAAGACCATCTGATCTCCACCCTCACCCGAGCCCCCCCACCTATCACCGCCGACCCCAATACAGCCACCTGCAACCTCAGACAATGGATAGACGACTGCGCCAACTCCCTCGCCCCGATCAAGAAACCCTCCAACAACCGCACAAGCACTAAGGCTATCTGGTTCACCACCGACCTTCAGGCCTCCAAACGGGAGTGCTGAAAACTCGAGAAGAAGTGGCGCCACGAACAAACAGAGATCAACCACACTGCCCTCAAGAACGCCATCCGCAAGCACCACCAGCTCATCCGTACCACCAAGAGATCCTCCTACAAGGAACACATCGACAACAACGCACACAACAGCAAAGAGCTCTTCAACATCGTTAAGGAACTCGCCAACCCCAGGTCCTGCTCCAACTACAACCCACCTTCGCAAGACCTCTGCGACTCCCTCTCCACCTTCTTTCACCGCAAGATCACGGACATCCACTACAGCTTTAACACCTCGACCCCCACGACAGCCGCTGTCAACACAACCCCCGACTCACCGGACCCCAGCCACACCAATTTCCTATTCTCCTGGACCCACATCAACGACGATGATACCATCAAAATCATGGGCACCATTCACACCGGCTCACCCTCCGACCCCTGCCCTCAACACGTCTTCAACAAAGTAAGCCACATCATCGCCCCCCAACTCCGAATGATCGTCAACAGCTCCTTTGAGACGCCACCTTCCCGGAAAGCTGGAAGCACGCCGAAGTCAACGTCCTGCTAAAGAAACCCAAAGCAGACCCAAGTGATCTCAAGAACTACCGGCCCATCTCCCTCCTCCCCTTCCCGGCGAAGGTCATTGAGAAGATCATCAACGGTCAACTAACCCACTTCCTTGAAGACAACAATACTCTGGACACATCTCAATCCGGTTTCCGTAGCAACCACAGCACCGAGACCGCCTGCATCGCCGCCACTGACGACATCAGGACCATGCTAGACAGATGCGAAACTGCGGCCCTCATCCTCCTAGACCTTTCAGCTGCCTTCAACATCGTCTACTACCACACCCTACGCACACGCCTCCATGACGCAGGGATCTGCCACAAAGCCCTGGACTGTATTACTTCCTTCCTCTCCGGCAGAACCCAGAGAGTCCGCCTCTCTCCCTTCCTATCTGAAGCCACCGAGACCATCTGTGGTGTTCCCCAAGGATCCTCCCTCAGCCCAACCCTTTTCAACGTCTACATGGCACCGCTCACTAACATCGTCCAATCACACAACCTCAACATCGTCTCCTATGCCGATGACACCCAGCTGATCCTCTCACTCACCAAGGACCCCGCCACCACCAAAACCAATCTCCACGACGGACTAAAGGCCATCGCCAACTGGATGGAGAGCAGCCGCCTGAAACTGAACTCAGACAAAATGGAGATCCTCATCCTCGGCCTCAACCCCTTCACCTGGGATGACTCCTTATAGCCGGCCACTCTAGGAACCGTCCATCAACCACGCACGCAACCTAGGATTCATCCTGGACTCATCGCTCACCATGACCCAGCAAGTCAACGTCATCTCATCTTCCTGCTTCAATACCCTCCACACGCTCCACAAGATCTTCAGGTGGATCCCCACCGACACCAGAAGGACGGTCACTCAGGTCCTCGTCAGCAGCAGACTGGACTACGTCAATGCTCTCTACACTGGAACCACGGCAAAGCTCCAGAAAATATTGAAACATATACAGAACACCTCCGCATTTCTCATCCTCTACATCCCACGCCGCAACCACATCTGAGCCCACCTGAGAGATCTACACTGGCTCCCTGTCAACAAGAGAATCACCTTCAAGCTCCTCACCCACGCCCACAAAGCACTCCACAACACCGGCCCTGCTTACCTCAACGAACAACTCACCTTCTACACTCCTAACCATCAACTCCACTCCGCCAACCTCGCCCTCGCCACCGTTCCTTGCATCCACCGAACTACAGCCGGTGGCAGATCGTTCCCCCACCTCGCCGCCAAGACATGGAACACCCTCCCTAGCCACCTACGACAGACCTAGGACCTGCTGACCTTCAGGAAACACCTCAAGATCGAGCAGTAGCACCTCCCCCGCTCCCCCCCTCAGAGCCTTGAGACCCTCACGGGTGAGTAGCACGCTCTACAAAAGAATGATTGATTGATTGATTAAGGTCTTGTCCTGCCCCAAATGTCCTGCTAAAGGCACATCATGAGCCAGACCCAGTAGGAAGGCTCTGAAGCACTGGGGTACATGAGAACGCAGGATGCCCCAAGCTCAGCAGCCATACACTCGCTATATAGGAGGCCATCCTCCCAATAAATCAAGTGTGAAACAGACTCCTTGCCAGACGCCTGGTCTGCAGCCTGCTGCCGCAAACCCTCTAGACTAGGGCATGTTTTCTGTGCCTCACAGAATGCTTTTTTGGTGGGTCCCCATTCCTGCTGCCTCTGAGTCACCTCGGGTACCTCCCCCAGTTCAGCTACCTGTTCCCCTGTAGGCTCTGGGGCGTTCCCCTCATGTTCAGCCTCCTCCCGGACCATGGGAACATCTGGGGTGGGTTTCGCATGCCCCTGACCCTTTCTCCCTCTGGCAGACACTTGGGCCACTATTTCAGGTTCAAGGGCCTCCTGATCACCCTGACGGGCTGCTATTGACTGGGTGGACACACACACCCACCCAGGCAGACCCAAAACATCCAAGTGAGACCTGTGTTCCACCTCCTTCCAAGGGAAATCCTCTAGTTCATTGCCAAACAGATTGTGTACAGACATGGTTGTACTAACAGCTACTCTCAAGGTACCTGAGACCCGCCCCTATTCAAAGGGAATCTGCGCAGCTCTGTACAGGAACTCTGAGTTGTCTACTGCATCTACTTGGTGAAGTGCATGGGGAACTATCTACTCTTCAGACACCAGGTGACTTCTCACAGTAGTCAAACTGGCTCTTGTGTCTCTCAAAGCCTCCACTCTCTGCTCATGGATGATCACCCACTGCCTGTACTCCTTAGTGTTCTGAGGCATGAGGGTCCTCTGGACCATCTTACTGTCCCCTAGAGAGACAAGGGTCATCTCATCTGGCTCCCACACACCTGTAACCAACTCTTCCACAAGATCTACACTGGCTAAATCCTGTGACTGAGCACCAGTGGGTGAGCATGTCCCCTTGGGACATTTGGGATCCCTGCTCATGTGACCCACCAGAGCACATGCATAGCACTTACGGGGAACCCTCTCTGTGGGTTTTCCCGTAGAGACCTGTGGTTTCTTTTCAACTGGGGGATGGAAATCTTTAGCCAGGGAACTAGGTTGGAGAACTAGATTGCGGCCCTTTGGCGAACTCCCCCTGGTTGCCCTTACCCTTCACTTCTTCTGATGGGGACACTGCCCACCCTCGGTGGAGTCTCCCCCATTCCTCTTCTGGACCCTGGTGCTTTCCCAGGGATCTGCTTCCTGAGCAAGTTTCCTGGGGTTGGTCAGCTTGCTGTCAATTAGGTGCTGGCGAAGCTCTGGAAAACAAAAACTATACAAGAGCTCCCATGCAGTCTAATTGTCCACTTTCTGCCCTTCACCCAACCATCCAGTGACCTGCAAAAATAGTCAACACATTCTAACAAGGTTTGGGATTCCTTCTTTTTGTAGGACCGAAACCTTTCCTTGTATTGCTCAGGGGTGAGGTTATGGCGCTCATTACGACCCTGGCGGTTGGTGTTAAAGCGGCGGTAAGACCGCCAACAGGCCGGCGGTAACAAAAATGGAATCACGACCATGGCGGAAACCGCAACATAGACAGCCACTTTAACACTCCGACTGCCACGGCGGTAGAAACAAACACCGCGGCGGTAACCGCCACCAGACAGGCGGAACACAATGTACCGCCCACCGTATTACAAGGCACCAATCCACCAGCTTTTCCGGTGCGATACCAATGCCATCAAAAGCACAGCGGAAACAGTCTGTGGAACAGAAACCACTCACCTCTCAACACCCAACGAGGAACCAGGACGCCATGGAGCCCGAGTTACAGGTCCTGCCCATGTTGGTTTACCTCCTCTTCTATCAGGAGCAGCAAAGACGCCGGCGACGGCCACGGTGAGTCCTGCACCTAGCACACAGGGGAGGGGGAATGGGGGAGAGGAAAGAGAGAGTGACACACACACACGCAACACGCAACACTCCCACCTCCACCCTCACCCACAACACCATACACACAAATACATGCATCAACATTACATTTACACCCCATCACCACCTGGAATAACGCAAGGACAAAATTAAATGATTGTAACAAGCGTAATCATTGAAAAATCAGATAGCCCAAAATTTAAATCATCAGTATATACAAATATGTAGTCAAAATGGGGAGCACCCTGTCTTCCATTCCAGCATTTGTGACCCCAAGGCATCATGGTAAATGCAGTCATTAGCACGAATTTGAACAGAGTTTTAAAAGTTTTTCACCATAAGTTGGTGCGGCGAGTGCCGTATCTTCGGACACGTGTTTCTGGCTATTTGGCCGTCGTCAGCGAAGAGCAACGTGTAGCTGGCGGGGTTGCTTGAAATGCCGCCTTGAAAGTATTCACAGGTTTAAGTACCACTCAAGAAGGCGCACAGGTGCTTCACCCGAGCTCGTCAGCTCAGAGGCTCACGGGAGCCTTAATTACAACAGTCAAAATGGGGAGCACCCTGTCTTCCATTCCAGCATTTGTGACCCCAAGGCATCATGGTAAATGCAGTCATTAGCACGAATTTGAACAGAGTTTTAAAAGTTTTTCACCATAAGTTGGTGCGGCGAGTGCCGTATCTTCGGACACGTGTTTCTGGCTATTTGGCCGTCGTCAGCGAAGAGCAACGTGTAGCTGGCGGGGTTGCTTGAAATGCCGCCTTGAAAGTATTCACAGGTTTAAGTACCACTCAAGAAGGCGCACAGGTGCTTCACCCGAGCTCGTCAGCTCAGAGGCTCACGGGAGCCTTAATTACAACAGTCAAAATGGGGAGCACCCTGTCTTCAATTCCAGCATTTGTGACCCCAAGGCATCATGGTAAATGCAGTCATTAGCACGAATTTGAACTGAGTTGTAAAAGTTTTTCACCATAAGTTGGTGCGGCGAGTGCCGTATCTTCGGACACGTGTTTCTGGCTATTTGGCCGTCGTCAGCGAAGAGCAACGTGTAGCTGGCAGGGTTGCTTGAAATGCCGCCTTGAAAGTATTCACAGGTTTAAGTACCACTCAAGAAGGCGCACAGGTGCTTCACCCGAGCTCGTCAGCTCAGAGGCTCACGGGAGCCTTAATTACAACAGTCAAAATGGGGAGCACCCTGTCTTCCATTCCAGCATTTGTGACCCCAAGGCATCATAGTAAATGCAGTCATTAGCACGAATTTGAACAGAGTTTTAAAAGTTTTTCACCATAAGTTGGTGCGGCGAGTGCCGTATCTTCGGACACGTGTTTCTGGCTATTTGGCCGTCGTCAGCGAAGAGCAACGTGTAGCTGGCGGGGTTGCTTGAAATGCCGCCTTGAAAGTATTCACAGGTTTAAGTACCACTCAAGAAGGCGCACAGGTGCTTCACCCGAGCTCGTCAGCTCAGAGGCTCACGGGAGCCTTAATTACAACAGTCAAAATGGGGAGCACCCTGTCTTCCATTCCAGCATTTGTGACCCCAAGGCATCATGGTAAATGCAGTCATTAGCACGAATTTGAACAGAGTTTTAAAAGTTTTTCACCATAAGTTGGTGCGGCGAGTGCCGTATCTTCGGACACGTGTTTCTGGCTATTTGGCCGTCGTCAGCGAAGAGCAACGTGTAGCTGGCGGGGTTGCTTGAAATGCCGCCTTGAAAGTATTCACAGGTTTAAGTACCACTCAAGAAGGCGCACAGGTGCTTCACCCGAGCTCGTCAGCTCAGAGGCTCACGGGAGCCTTAATTACAACAGTCAAAATGGGGAGCACCCTGTCTTCCATTCCAGCATTTGTGACCCCAAGGCATCATGGTAAATGCAGTCATTAGCACGAATTTGAACAGAGTTTTAAAAGTTTTTCACCATAAGTTGGTGCGGCGAGTGCCGTATCTTCGGACACGTGTTTCTGGCTATTTGGCCGTCGTCAGCGAAGAGCAACGTGTAGCTGGCGGGGTTGCTTGAAATGCCGCCTTGAAAGTATTCACAGGTTTAAGTACCACTCAAGAAGGCGCACAGGTGCTTCACCCGAGCTCGTCAGCTCAGAGGCTCACGGGAGCCTTAATTACAACAGTCAAAATGGGGAGCACCCTGTCTTCCATTCCAGCATTTGTGACCCCAAGGCATCATGGTAAATGCAGTCATTAGCACAAATTTGAACAGAGTTTTAAAAGTTTTTCACCATAAGTTGGTGCGGCGAGTGCCGTATCTTCGGACACGTGTTTCTGGCTATTTGGCCGTCGTCAGCGAAGAGCAACGTGTAGCTGGCGGGGTTGCTTGAAATGCCGCCTTGAAAGTATTCACAGGTTTAAGTACCACTCAAGAAGGCGCACAGGTGCTTCACCCGAGCTCGTCAGCTCAGAGGCTCACGGGAGCCTTAATTACAACAGTCAAAATGGGGAGCACCCTGTCTTCCATTCCAGCATTTGTGACCCCAAGGCATCATGGTAAATGCAGTCATTAGAACGAATTTGAACAGAGTTTTAAAAGTTTTTCACCATAAGTTGGTGCGGCGAGTGCCGTATCTTCGGACACGTGTTTCTGGCTATTTGGCCGTCGTCAGCGAAGAGCAACGTGTAGCTGACGGGGTTGCTTGAAATGCCGCCTTGAAAGTATTCACAGGTTTAAGTACCACTCAAGAAGGCGCACAGGTGCTTCACCCGAGCTCGTCAGCTCAGAGGCTCACGGGAGCCTTAATTACAACAGTCAAAAATGGGAGCACCCTGTCTTCCATTCCAGCATTTGTGACCCCAAGGCATCATGGTAAATGCAGTCATTAGCACGAATTTGAACAGAGTTTTAAAAGTTTTTCACCATAAGTTGGTGCGGCGAGTGCCGTATCTTCGGACACGTGTTTCTGGCTATTTGGCCGTCGTCAGCGAAGAGCAACGTGTAGCTGGCGGGGTTGCTTGAAATGCCGCCTTTAAAGTATTCACAGGTTTAAGTACCACTCAAGAAGGCGCACAGGTGCTTCACCCGAGCTCGTCAGCTCAGAGGCTCGGGAGCCTTAATTACAACAGTCAAAATGGGGAGCACCCTGTCTTCCATTCCAGCATTTGTGACCCCAAGGCATCATGGTAAATGCAGTCATTAGCACGAATTTGAACAGAGTTTTAAAAGTTTTTCACCATAAGTTGGTGCGGCGAGTGCCGTATCTTCGGACACGTGTTTCTGGCTATTTGGCCGTCGTCAGCGAAGAGCAACGTGTAGCTGGCGGGGTTGCTTGAAATGCCGCCTTGAAAGATTTCACAGGTTTAAGTACCACTCAAGAAGGCGCACAGGTGCTTCACCCGAGCTCGTCAGCTCAGAGGCTCACGGGAGCCTTAATTACAACAGTCAAAATGGGGAGCACCCTGTCTTCCATTCCAGCATTTGTGACCCCAAGGCATCATGGTAAATGCAGTCATTAGCACAAATTTGAACAGAGTTTTAAAAGTTTTTCACCATAAGTTGGTGCGGCGAGTGCCGTATCTTCGGACACGTGTTTCTGGCTATTTGGCCGTCGTCAGCGAAGAGCAACGTGTAGCTGGCGGGGTTGCTTGAAATGCCGCCTTGAAAGTATTCACAGGTTTAAGTACCACTCAAGAAGGCGCACAGGTGCTTCACCCGAGCTCGTCAGCTCAGAGGCTCACGGGAGCCTTAATTACAACAGTCAAAATGGGGAGCACCCTGTCTTCCATTCCAGCATTTGTGACCCCAAGGCATCATGGTAAATGCAGTCATTAGCACGAATTTGAACAGAGTTTTAAAAGTTTTTCACCATAAGTTGGTGCGGCGAGTGCCGTATCTTCGGACACGTGTTTCTGGCTATTTGGCCGTCGTCAGCGAAGAGCAACGTGTAGCTGGCGGGGTTGCTTGAAATGCCGCCTTGAAAGTATTCACAGGTTTAAGTACCACTCAAGAAGGCGCACAGGTGCTTCACCCGAGCTCGTCAGCTCAGAGGCTCACGGGAGCCTTAATTACAACAGTCAAAATGGGGAGCACCCTGTCTTCCATTCCAGCATTTGTGACCCCAAGGCATCATGGTAAATGCAGTCATTAGCACGAATTTGAACAGAGTTTTAAAAGTTTTTCACCATAAGTTGGTGCGGCGAGTGCCGTATCTTCGGACACGTGTTTCTGGCTATTTGGCCGTCGTCAGCAAAGAGCAACGTGTAGCTGGCGGGGTTGCTTGAAATGCCGCCTTGAAAGTATTCACAGGTTTAAGTACCACTCAAGAAGGCGCACAGGTGCTTCACCCGAGCTCGTCAGCTCAGAGGCTCACGGGAGCCTTAATTACAACAGTCAAAATGGGGAGCACCCTGTCTTCCATTCCAGCATTTGTGACCCCAAGGCATCATGGTAAATGCAGTCATTAGCACGAATTTGAACAGAGTTTTAAAAGTTTTTCACCATAAGTTGGTGCGGCGAGTGCCGTATCTTCGGACACGTGTTTCTGGCTATTTGGCCGTCGTCAGCGAAGAGCAACGTGTAGCTGGCGGGGTTGCTTGAAATGCCGCCTTGAAAGTATTCACAGGTTTAAGTACCACTCAAGAAGGCGCACAGGTGCTTCACCCGAGCTCGTCAGCTCAGAGGCTCACGGGAGCCTTAATTACAACAGTCAAAATGGGGAGCACCCTGTCTTCCATTCCAGCATTTGTGACCCCAAGGCATCATGGTAAATGCAGTCATTAGCACGAATTTGAACAGAGTTTTAAAAGTTTTTCACCATAAGTTGGTGCGGCGAGTGCCGTATCTTCGGACACGTGTTTCTGGCTATTTGGCCGTCGTCAGCGGAGAGCAACGTGTAGCTGGCGGGGTTGCTTGAAATGCCGCCTTGAAAGTATTCACAAGTTTAAGTACCACTCAAGAAGGCGCACAGGTGCTTCACCCGAGCTCGTCAGCTCAGAGGCTCACGGGAGCCTTAATTACAACAGTCAAAATGGGGAGCACCCTGTCTTCCATTCCAGCATTTGTGACCCCAAGGCATCATGGTAAATGCAGTCATTAGCACGAATTTGAACAGAGTTTTAAAAGTTTTTCACCATAAGTTGGTGCGGCGAGTGCCGTATCTTCGGACACGTGTTTCTGGCTATTTGGCCGTCGTCAGCGAAGAGCAACGTGTAGCTGGCGGGGTTGCTTGAAATGCCGCCTTGAAAGTATTCACAGGTTTAAGTACCACTCAAGAAGGCGCACAGGTGCTTCACCCGAGCTCGTCAGCTCAGAGGCTCACGGGAGCCTTAATTACAACAGTCAAAATGGGGAGCACCCTGTCTTCCATTCCAGCATTTGTGACCCCAAGGCATCATGGTAAATGCAGTCATTAGCACGAATTTGAACAGAGTTTTTAAAGTTTTTCACCATAAGTTGGTGCGGCGAGTGCCGTATCTTCGGACACGTGTTTCTGACTATTTGGCCGTCGTCAGCGAAGAGCAACGTGTAGCTGGCGGGGTTGCTTGAAATGCCGCCTTGAAAGTATTCACAGGTTTAAGTACCACTCAAGAAGGCGCACAGGTGCTTCACCCGAGCTCGTCAGCTCAGAGGCTCACGGGAGCCTTAATTACAACAGTCAAAATGGGGAGCACCCTGTCTTCCATTCCAGCATTTGTGACCCCAAGGCATCATGGTAAATGCAGTCATTAGCACGAATTTGAACAGAGTTTTAAAAGTTTTTCACCATAAGTTGGTGCGGCGAGTGCCGTATCTTCGGACACGTGTTTCTGGCTATTTGGCCGTCGTCAGCGAAGAGCAACGTGTAGCTGGCGGGGTTGCTTGAAATGCCGCCTTGAAAGTATTCACAGGTTTAAGTACCACTCAAGAAGGCGCACAGGTGCTTCACCCGAGCTCGTCAGCTCAGAGGCTCACGGGAGCCTTAATTACAACAGTCAAAATGGGGAGCACCCTGTCTTCCATTCCAGCATTTGTGACCCCAAGGCATCATGGTAAATGCAGTCATTAGCACGAATTTGAACAGAGTTTTAAAAGTTTTTCACCATAAGTTGGTGCGGCGAGTGCCGTATCTTCGGACACGTGTTTCTGGCTATTTGGCCGTCGTCAGCGAAGAGCAACGTGTAGCTGGCGGGGTTGCTTGAAATACCGCCTTGAAAGTATTCACAGGTTTAAGTACCACTCAAGAAGGCGCACAGGTGCTTCACCCGAGCTCGTCAGCTCAGAGGCTCACGGGAGCCTTAATTACAACAGTCAAAATGGGGAGCACCCTGTCTTCCATTCCAGCATTTGTGACCCCAAGGCATCATGGTAAATGCAGTCATTAGCACGAATTTGAACAGAGATTTAAAAGTTTTTCACCATAAGTTGGTGCGGCGAGTGCCGTATCTTCGGACACGTGTTTCTGGCTATTTGGCCGTCGTCAGCGAAGAGCAACGTGTAGCTGGCGGGGTTGCTTGAAATGCCGCCTTGAAAGTATTCACAGGTTTAAGTACCACTCAAGAAGGCGCACAGGTGCTTCACCCGAGCTCGTCAGCTCAGAGGCTCACGGGAGCCTTAATTACAACAGTCAAAATGGGGAGCACCCTGTCTTCCATTCCAGCATTTGTGACCCCAAGGCATCATGGTAAATGCAGTCATTAGCACGAATTTGAACAGAGTTTTAAAAGTTTTTCACCATAAGTTGGTGCGGCGAGTGCCGTATCTTCGGACACGTGTTTCTGGCTAATTGGCCGTCGTCAGCGAAGAGCAACGTGTAGCTGGCGGGGTTGCTTGAAATGCCGCCTTGAAAGTATTCACAGGTTTAAGTACCACTCAAGAAGGCGCTCAGGTGCTTCACCCGAGCTCGTCAGCTCAGAGGCTCACGGGAGCCTTAATTACAACAGTCAAAATGGGGAGCACCCTGTCTTCCATTCCAGCATTTGTGACCCCAAGGCATCATGGTAAATGCAGTCATTAGCACGAATTTGAACAGAGTTTTAAAAGTTTTTCACCATAAGTTGGTGCGGCGAGTGCCGTATCTTCGGACACGTGTTTCTGGCTATTTGGCCGTCGTCAGCGAAGAGCAACGTGTAGCTGGCGGGGTTGCTTGAAATGCCGCCTTGAAAGTATTCACAGGTTTAAGTACCACTCAAGAAGGCGCACAGGTGCTTCACCCGAGCTCGTCAGCTCAGAGGCTCACGGGAGCCTTAATTACAACAGTCAAAATGGGGAGCACCCTGTCTTCCATTCCAGCATTTGTGACCCCAAGGCATCATGGTAAATGCAGTCATTAGCACGAATTTGAACAGAGTTTTAAAAGTTTTTCACCATAAGTTGGTGCGGCGAGTGCCGTATCTTCGGACACGTGTTTCTGGCTATTTGGCCGTCGTCAGCGAAGAGCAACGTGTAGCTGGCGGGGTTGCTTGAAATGCCGCCTTGAAAGTATTCACAGGTTTAAGTACCACTCAAGAAGGCGCACAGGTGCTTCACCCGAGCTCGTCAGCTCAGAGGCTCACGGGAGCCTTAATTACGACAGTCAAAATGGGGAGCACCCTGTCTTCCATTCCAGCATTTGTGACCCCAAGGCATCATGGTAAATGCAGTCATTAGCACGAATTTGAACAGAGTTTTAAAAGTTTTTCACCATAAGTTGGTGCGGCGAGTGCCGTATCTTCGGACACGTGTTTCTGGCTATTTGGCCGTCGTCAGCGAAGAGCAACGTGTAGCTGGCGGGGTTGCTTGAAATGCCGCCTTGAAAGTATTCACAGGTTTAAGTACCACTCAAGAAGGCGCACAGGTGCTTCACCCGAGCTCGTCAGCTCAGAGGCTCACGGGAGCCTTAATTACAACAGTCAAAATGGGGAGCACCCTGTCTTCCATTCCAGCATTTGTGACCCCAAGGCATCATGGTAAATGCAGTGAAGCACCTGTGCGCCTTCTTGAGTGGTACTTAAACCTGTGAATACTTTCAAGGCGGCATTTCAAGCAACCCCGCCAGCTACACGTTGCTCTTCGCTGACGACGGCCAAATAGCCAGAAACACGTGTCCGAAGATACGGCACACGCCGCACCAACTTATGGTGAAAAACTTTTAAAACTCTGTTCAAATTTGTGCTAATGACTGCATTTACCATGATGCCTTGGGGTCACAAATGCTGGAATGGAAGACAGGGTGCTCCCCATTTTGACTGTTGTAATTAAGGCTCCCGTGAGCCTCTGAGCTGACGAGCTCGGGTGAAGCACCTGTGCGCCTTCTTGAGTGGTACTTAAACCTGTGAATACTTTCAAGGCGGCATTTCAAGCAACCCCGCCAGCTACACGTTGCTCTTAGCTGACGACGGCCAAATAGCCAGAAACACGTGTCCGAAGATACGGCACTCGCCGCACCAACTTATGGTGAAAAACTTTTAAAACTCTGTTCAAATTTGTGCTAATGACTGCATTTACCATGATGCCTTGGGGTCACAAATGCTGGAATGGAAGACAGGGTGCTCCCCATTTTGACTGTTGTAATTAAGGCTCCCGTGAGCCTCTGAGCTGACGAGCTCGGGTGAAGCACCTGTGCGCCTTCTTGAGTGGTACTTAAACCTGTGAATACTTTCAAGGTGGCATTTCAAGCAACCCCGCCAGCTACACGTTGCTCTTCGCTGACGACGGCCAAATAGCCAGAAACACGTGTCCGAAGATACGGCACTCGCCGCACCAACTTATGGTGAAAAACTTTTAAAACTCTGTTCAAATTTGTGCTAATGACTGCATTTACCATGATGCCTTGGGGTCACAAATGCTGGAATGGAAGACAGGGTGCTCCCCATTTTGACTGTTGTAATTAAGGCTCCCGTGAGCCTCTGAGCTGACGAGCTCGGGTGAAGCACCTGTGCGCCTTCTTGAGTGGTACTTAAACCTGTGAATACTTTCAAGGCGGCATTTCAAGCAACCCCGCCAGCTACACGTTGCTCTTCGCTGACGACGGCCAAATAGCCAGAAACACGTGTCCGAAGATACGGCACTCGCCGCACCAACTTATGGTGAAAAACTTTTAAAACTCTGTTCAAATTTGTGCTAATGACTGCATTTACCATGATGCCTTGGGGTCACAAATGCTGGAATGGAAGACAGGGTGCTCCCCATTTTGACTGTTGTAATTAAGGCTCCCGTGAGCCTCTGAGCTGACGAGCTCGGGTGAAGCACCTGTGCGCCTTCTTGAGTGGTACTTAAACCTGTGAATACTTTCAAGGCGGCATTTCAAGCAACCCCGCCAGCTACACGTTGCTCTTCGCTGACGACGGCCAAATAGCCAGAAACACGTGTCCGAAGATACGGCACTCGCCGCACCAACTTATGGTGAAAAACTTTTAAAACTCTGTTCAAATTTGTGCTAATGACTGCATTTACCATGATGCCTTGGGGTCACAAATGCTGGAATGGAAGACAGGGTGCTCCCCATTTTGACTGTTGTAATTAAGGCTCCCGTGAGCCTCTGAGCTGACGAGCTCGGGTGAAGCACCTGTGCGCCTTCTTGAGTGGTACTTAAACCTGTGAATACTTTCAAGGCGGCATTTCAAGCAACCCCGCCAGCTACACGTTGCTCTTCGCTGACGACGGCCAAATAGCCAGAAACACGTGTCCGAAGATACGGCACTCGCCGCACCAACTTATGGTGAAAAACTTTTAAAACTCTGTTCAAATTTGTGCTAATGACTGCATTTACCATGATGCCTTGGGGTCACAAATGCTGGAATGGAAGACAGGGTGCTCCCCATTTTGACTGTTGTAATTAAGGCTCCCGTGAGCCTCTGAGCTGACGAGCTCGGGTGAAGCACCTGTGCGCCTTCTTGAGTGGTACTTAAACCTGTGAATACTTTCAAGGCGGCATTTCAAGCAACCCCGCCAGCTACACGTTGCTCTTCGCTGACGACGGCCAAATAGCCAGAAACACGTGTCCGAAGATACGGCACTCGCCGCACCAACTTATGGTGAAAAACGTTTAAAACTCTGTTCAAATTTGTGCTAATGACTGCATTTACCATGATGCCTTGGGGTCACAAATGCTGGAATGGAAGACAGGGTGCTCCCCATTTTGACTGTTGTAATTAAGGCTCCCGTGAGCCTCTGAGCTGACGAGCTCGGGTGAAGCACCTGTGCGCCTTCTTGAGTGGTACTTAAACCTGTGAATACTTTCAAGGCGGCATTTCAAGCAACCCCGCCAGCTACACGTTGCTCTTCGCTGACGACGGCCAAATAGCCAGAAACACGTGTCCGAAGATACGGCACTCGCCGCACCAACTTATGGTGAAAAACTTTTAAAACTCTGTTCAAATTTGTGCTAATGACTGCATTTACCATGATGCCTTGGGGTCACAAATGCTGGAATGGAAGACAGGGTGCTCCCCATTTTGACTGTTGTAATTAAGGCTCCCGTGAGCCTCTGAGCTGACGAGCTCGGGTGAAGCACCTGTGCGCCTTCTTGAGTGGTACTTAAACCTGTGAATACTTTCAAGGCGGCATTTCAAGCAACCCCGCCAGCTACACGTTGCTCTTCGCTGACGACGGCCAAATAGCCAGAAACACGTGTCCGAAGATACGGCACTCGCCGCACCAACTTATGGTGAAAAACTTTTAAAACTCTGTTCAAATTTGTGCTAATGACTGCATTTACCATGATGCCTTGGGGTCACAAATGCTGGAATGGAAGACAGGGTGCTCCCCATTTTGACTGTTGTAATTAAGGCTCCCGTGAGCCTCTGAGCTGACGAGCTCGGGTGAAGCACCTGTGCGCCTTCTTGAGTGGTACTTAAACCTGTGAATACTTTCAAGGCGGCATTTCAAGCAACCCCGCCAGCTACACGTTGCTCTTCGCTGACGACGGCCAAATAGCCAGAAACACGTGTCCGAAGATACGGCACTCGCCGCACCAACTTATGGTGAAAAACTTTTAAAACTCTGTTCAAATTTGTGCTAATGACTGCATTTACCATGATGCCTTGGGGTCACAAATGCTGGAATGGAAGACAGGGTGCTCCCCATTTTGACTGTTGTAATTAAGGCTCCCGTGAGCCTCTGAGCTGACGAGCTCGGGTGAAGCACCTGTGCGCCTTCTTGAGTGGTACTTAAACCTGTGAATACTTTCAAGGCGGCATTTCAAGCAACCCCGCCAGCTACACGTTGCTCTTCGCTGACGACGGCAAAATTGCCAGAAACACGTGTCCGAAGATACGGCACTCGCCGCACCAACTTATGGTGAAAAACTTTTAAAACTCTGTTCAAATTTGTGCTAATGACTGCATTTACCATGATGCCTTGGGGTCACAAATGCTGGAATGGAAGACAGGGTGCTCCCCATTTTGACTGTTGTAATTAAGGCTCCCGTGAGCCTCTGAGCTGACGAGCTCGGGTGAAGCACCTGTGCGCCTTCTTGAGTGGTACTTAAACCTGTGAATACTTTCAAGGCGGCATTTCAAGCAACCCCGCCAGCTACACGTTGCTCTTCGCTGACGACGGCCAAATAGCCAGAAACACGTGTCCGAAGATACGGCACTCGCCGCACCAACTTATGGTGAAAAACTTTTAAAACTCTGTTCAAATTTGTGCTAATGACTGCATTTACCATGATGCCTTGGGGTCACAAATGCTGGAATGGAAGACAGGGTGCTCCCCATTTTGACTGTTGTAATTAAGGCTCCCGTGAGCCTCTGAGCTGACGAGCTCGGGTGAAGCACCTGTGCGCCTTCTTGAGTGGTACTTAAACCTGTGAATACTTTCAAGGCGGCATTTCAAGCAACCCCGCCAGCTACACGTTGCTCTTCGCTGACGACGGCCAAATAGCCAGAAACACGTGTCCGAAGATACGGCACTCGCCGCACCAACTTATGGTGAAAAACTTTTAAAACTCTGTTCAAATTTGTGCTAATGACTGCATTTACCATGATGCCTTGGGGTCACAAATGCTGGAATGGAAGACAGGGTGCTCCCCATTTTGACTGTTGTAATTAAGGCTCCCGTGAGCCTCTGAGCTGACGAGCTCGGGTGAAGCACCTGTGCGCCTTCTTGAGTGGTACTTAAACCTGTGAATACTTTCAAGGCGGCATTTCAAGCAACCCCGCCAGCTACACGTTGCTCTTCGCTGACGACGGCCAAATAGCCAGAAACACGTGTCCGAAGATACGGCACTCGCCGCACCAACTTATGGTGAAAAACTTTTAAAACTCTGTTCAAATTTGTGCTAATGACTGCATTTACCATGATGCCTTGGGGTCACAAATGCTGGAATGGAAGACAGGGTGCTCCCCATTTTGACTGTTGTAATTAAGGCTCCCGTGAGCCTCTGAGCTGACGAGCTCGGGTGAAGCACCTGTGCGCCTTCTTGAGTGGTACTTAAACCTGTGAATACTTTCAAGGCGGCATTTCAAGCAACCCCGCCAGCTACACGTTGCTCTTCGCTGACGACGGCCAAATAGCCAGAAACACGTGTCCGAAGATACGGCACTCGCCGCACCAACTTATGGTGAAAAACTTTTAAAACTCTGTTCAAATTTGTGCTAATGACTGCATTTACCATGATGCCTTGGGGTCACAAATGCTGGAATGGAAGACAGGGTGCTCCCCATTTTGACTGTTGTAATTAAGGCTCCCGTGAGCCTCTGAGCTGACGAGCTCGGGTGAAGCACCTGTGCGCCTTCTTGAGTGGTACTTAAACCTGTGAATACTTTCAAGGCGGCATTTCAAGCAACCCCGCCAGCTACACGTTGCTCTTCGCTGACGACGGCCAAATAGCCAGAAACACGTGTCCGAAGATACGGCACTCGCCGCACCAACTTATGGTGAAAAACTTTTAAAACTCTGTTCAAATTTGTGCTAATGACTGCATTTACCATGATGCCTTGGGGTCACAAATGCTGGAATGGAAGACAGGGTGCTCCCCATTTTGACTGTTGTAATTAAGGCTCCCGTGAGCCTCTGAGCTGACGAGCTCGGGTGAAGCACCTGTGCGCCTTCTTGAGTGGTACTTAAACCTGTGAATACTTTCAAGGCGGCATTTCAAGCAACCCCGCCAGCTACACGTTGCTCTTCGCTGACGACGGCCAAATAGCCAGAAACACGTGTCCGAAGATACGGCACTCGCCGCACCAACTTATGGTGAAAAACTTTTAAAACTCTGTTCAAATTTGTGCTAATGACTGCATTTACCATGATGCCTTGGGGTCACAAATGCTGGAATGGAAGACAGGGTGCTCCCCATTTTGACTGTTGTAATTAAGGCTCCCGTGAGCCTCTGAGCTGACGAGCTCGGGTGAAGCACCTGTGCGCCTTCTTGAGTGGTACTTAAACCTGTGAATACTTTCAAGGCGGCATTTCAAGCAACCCCGCCAGCTACACGTTGCTCTTCGCTGACGACGGCCAAATAGCCAGAAACACGTGTCCGAAGATACGGCACTCGCCGCACCAACTTATGGTGAAAAACTTTTAAAACTCTGTTCAAATTTGTGCTAATGACTGCATTTACCATGATGCCTTGGGGTCACAAATGCTGGAATGGAAGACAGGGTGCTCCCCATTTTGACTGTTGTAATTAAGGCTCCCGTGAGCCTCTGAGCTGACGAGCTCGGGTGAAGCACCTGTGCGCCTTCTTGAGTGGTACTTAAACCTGTGAATACTTTCAAGGCGGCATTTCAAGCAACCCCGCCAGCTACACGTTGCTCTTCGCTGACGACGGCCAAATAGCCAGAAACACGTGTCCGAAGATACGGCACTCGCCGCACCAACTTATGGTGAAAAACTTTTAAAACTCTGTTCAAATTTGTGCTAATGACTGCATTTACCATGATGCCTTGGGGTCACAAATGCTGGAATGGAAGACAGGGTGCTCCCCATTTTGACTGTTGTAATTAAGGCTCCCGTGAGCCTCTGAGCTGACGAGCTCGGGTGAAGCACCTGTGCGCCTTCTTGAGTGGTACTTAAACCTGTGAATACTTTCAAGGCGGCATTTCAAGCAACCCCGCCAGCTACACGTTGCTCTTCGCTGACGATGGCCAAATAGCCAGAAACACGTGTCCGAAGATGCGGCACTCGCCGCACCAACTTATGGTGAAAAACTTTTAAAACTCTGTTCAAATTTGTGCTAATGACTGCATTTACCATGATGCCTTGGGGTCACAAATGCTGGAATGGAAGACAGGGTGCTCCCCATTTTGACTGTTGTAATTAAGGCTCCCGTGAGCCTCTGAGCTGACGAGCTCGGGTGAAGCACCTGTGCGCCTTCTTGAGTGGTACTTAAACCTGTGAATACTTTCAAGGCGGCATTTCAAGCAACCCCGCCAGCTACACGTTGCTCTTCGCTGACGACGGCCAAATAGCCAGAAACACGTGTCCGAAGATACGGCACTCGCCGCACCAACTTATGGTGAAAAACTTTTAAAACTCTGTTCAAATTTGTGCTAATGACTGCATTTACCATGATGCCTTGGGGTCACAAATGCTGGAATGGAAGACAGGGTGCTCCCCATTTTGACTGTTGTAATTAAGGCTCCCGTGAGCCTCTGAGCTGACGAGCTCGGGTGAAGCACCTGTGCGCCTTCTTGAGTGGTACTTAAACCTGTGAATACTTTCAAGGCGGCATTTCAAGCAACCCCGCCAGCTACACGTTGCTCTTCGCTGACGACGGCCAAATAGCCAGAAACACGTGTCCGAAGATACGGCACTCGCCGCACCAACTTATGGTGAAAAACTTTTAAAACTCTGTTCAAATTTGTGCTAATGACTGCATTTACCATGATGCCTTGGGGTCACAAATGCTGGAATGGAAGACAGGGTGCTCCCCATTTTGACTGTTGTAATTAAGGCTCCCGTGAGCCTCTGAGCTGACGAGCTCGGGTGAAGCACCTGTGCGCCTTCTTGAGTGGTACTTAAACCTGTGAATACTTTCAAGGCGGCATTTCAAGCAACCCCGCCAGCTACACGTTGCTCTTCGCTGACGACGGCCAAATAGCCAGAAACACGTGTCCGAAGATACGGCACTCGCCGCACCAACTTATGGTGAAAAACTTTTAAAACTCTGTTCAAATTTGTGCTAATGACTGCATTTACCATGATGCCTTGGGGTCACAAATGCTGGAATGGAAGACAGGGTGCTCCCCATTTTGACTGTTGTAATTAAGGCTCCCGTGAGCCTCTGAGCTGACGAGCTCGGGTGAAGCACCTGTGCGCCTTCTTGAGTGGTACTTAAACCTGTGAATACTTTCAAGGCGGCATTTCAAGCAACCCCGCCAGCTACACGTTGCTCTTCGCTGACGACGGCCAAATAGCCAGAAACACGTGTCCGAAGATACGCCACTCGCCGCACCAACTTATGGTGAAAAACTTTTAAAACTCTGTTCAAATTTGTGCTAATGACTGCATTTACCATGATGCCTTGGGGTCACAAATGCTGGAATGGAAGACAGGGTGCTCCCCATTTTGACTGTTGTAATTAAGGCTCCCGTGAGCCTCTGAGCTGACGAGCTCGGGTGAAGCACCTGTGCGCCTTCTTGAGTGGTACTTAAACCTGTGAATACTTTCAAGGCGGCATTTCAAGCAACCCCGCCAGCTACACGTTGCTCTTCGCTGACGACGGCCAAATAGCCAGAAACACGTGTCCGAAGATACGGCACTCGCCGCACCAACTTATGGTGAAAAACTTTTAAAACTCTGTTCAAATTTGTGCTAATGACTGCATTTACCATGATGCCTTGGGGTCACAAATGCTGGAATGGAAGACAGGGTGCTCCCCATTTTGACTGTTGTAATTAAGGCTCCCGTGAGCCTCTGAGCTGACGAGCTCGGGTGAAGCACCTGTGCGCCTTCTTGAGTGGTACTTAAACCTGTGAATACTTTCAAGGCGGCATTTCAAGCAACCCCGCCAGCTACACGTTGCTCTTCGCTGACGACGGCCAAATAGCCAGAAACACGTGTCCGAAGATACGGCACTCGCCGCACCAACTTATGGTGAAAAACTTTTAAAACTCTGTTCAAATTTGTGCTAATGACTGCATTTACCATGATGCCTTGGGGTCACAAATGCTGGAATGGAAGACAGGGTGCTCCCCATTTTGACTGTTGTAATTAAGGCTCCCGTGAGCCTCTGAGCTGACGAGCTCGGGTGAAGCACCTGTGCGCCTTCTTGAGTGGTACTTAAACCTGTGGATACTTTCAAGGCGGCATTTCAAGCAACCCCGCCAGCTACACGTTGCTCTTCGCTGACGACGGCCAAATAGCCAGAAACACGTGTCCGAAGATACGGCACTCGCCGCACCAACTTATGGTGAAAAACTTTTAAAACTCTGTTCAAATTTGTGCTAATGACTGCATTTACCATGATGCCTTGGGGTCACAAATGCTGGAATGGAAGACAGGGTGCTCCCCATTTTGACTGTTGTAATTAAGGCTCCCGTGAGCCTCTGAGCTGACGAGCTCGGGTGAAGCACCTGTGCGCCTTCTTGAGTGGTACTTAAACCTGTGAATACTTTCAAGGCGGCATTTCAAGCAACCCCGCCAGCTACACGTTGCTCTTCGCTGACGACGGCCAAATAGCCAGAAACACGTGTCCGAAGATACGGCACTCGCCGCACCAACTTATGGTGAAAAACTTTTAAAACTCTGTTCAAATTTGTGCTAATGACTGCATTTACCATGATGCCTTGGGATCACAAATGCTGGAATGGAAGACAGGGTGCTCCCCATTTTGACTGTTGTAATTAAGGCTCCCGTGAGCCTCTGAGCTGACGAGCTCGGGTGAAGCACCTGTGCGCCTTCTTGAGTGGTACTTAAACCTGTGAATACTTTCAAGGCGGCATTTCAAGCAACCCCGCCAGCTACACGTTGCTCTTCGCTGACGACGACGAAATAGCCAGTAACACGTGTCCGAAGATACGGCACTCGCTGCACCAACTTATGGTGAAAAACTTTTAAAACTCTGTTCAAATTTGTGCTAATGACTGCATTTACCATGATGCCTTGGGATCACAAATGCTGGAATGGAAGACAGGGTGCTCCCCATTTTGACTGTTGTAATTAAGGCTCCCGTGAGCCTCTGAGCTGACGAGCTCGGGTGAAGCACCTGTGCGCCTTCTTGAGTGGTACTTAAACCTGTGAATACTTTCAAGGCGGCATTTCAAGCAACCCCGCCAGCTACACGTTGCTCTTCGCTGACGACGGCCAAATAGCCAGAAACACGTGTCCGAAGATACGGCACTCGCCGCACCAACTATGGTGAAAAACTTTTAAAACTCTGTTCAAATTTGTGCTAATGACTGCATTTACCAGATGCCTTGGGGTCACAAATGCTGGAATGGAAGACAGGGTGCTCCCCATTTTGACTGTTGTAATTAAGGCCTCCCGTGAGCCTCTGAGCTGACGAGCTCGGGTGAAGCACCTGTGCGCCTTCTTGAGTGGTACTTAAAACCTGTGAATACTTTCAAGGCGGCATTTCAAGCAACCCCGCCAGCTACACGTTGCTCTTCGCTGACGACGGCCAAATAGCCAGAAACACGTGTCCGAAGATACGGCACTCGCCGCACCAACTATGGTGAAAAACTTTTAAAACTCCGTTCAAATTTGTGCTAATGACTGCAATTTACCATGATGCCTTGGGGTCACAAATGCTGGAATGGAAGACAGGGTGCTCCCCATTTGGACTGTTGTAATTAAGGCTCCCGTGAGCCTCTGAGCTGACGAGCTCGGGTGAAGCACCTGTGCGCCTTCTTGAGTGGTACTTAAAACCTGTGAATACTTTCAAGGCGGCATTTCAAGCAACCCCGCCAGCTACACGTTGCTCTTCGCTGACGACGGCCAAATAGCCAGAAACACGTGTCGAAGATACGGCACTCGCCGCACCAACTTATGGTGAAAAAACTTTTAAAACTCTGTTCAAATTTGTGCTAATGACTGCATTTACCATGATGCCTTGGGGTCACAAATGGCTGGAATGGAAGACAGGGTGCTCCCCATTTTGACTGTTGTAATTAAGGCTCCCGTGAGCCTCTGAGCTGACGAGCTCGGGTGAAGCACCTGTGCGCCTTCTTGAGTGGTACTTAAAACCTGTGAATACTTTCAAGGCGGCATTTCAAGCAACCCCCGCCAGCTACACGTTGCTCTTCGCTGACGACGGCCAAATAGCCAGAAACACGTGTCCGAAGATACGGCACTCGTCCGCACCAACTTATGGTGAAAAACGTTTAAAACTCTGTTCAAATTTGTGCTAATGACTGCATTTACCATGATGCCTTGGGGTCACAAATGCTGGAATGGAAGACAGGGTGCTCCCCATTTTGACTGTTGTAATTAAGGCTCCCGTGAGCCTCTGAGCTGACGAGCTCGGGTGAAGCACCTGTGCGCCTTCTTGAGTGGTACTTAAACCTGTGAATACTTTCAAGGCGGCAATTTCAAGCAACCCCGCCAGCTACACGTTGCTCTTCGCTGACGACGGCCAAATAGCCAGAAACACGTGTCCGAAGATACGGCACTCGCCGCACCAACTTATGGTGAAAAACTTTAAAACTCTGTTCAAATTGTGCTAATGACTGCATTTACCATGATGCCTTGGGGTCACAAATGCTGGAATGGAAGACAGGGTGCTCCCCATTTTGACTGTTGTAATTAAGGCTCCCTGTGAGCCTCTGAGCTGACGAGCTCGGGTGAAGCACCTGTGCGCCTTCTTGAGTGGTACTTAAACCTGTGAATACTTTCAAGGCGGCATTTCAAGCAACCCCGCCAGCTACACGTTGCTCTTCGCTGACGACGGCCAAATAGCCAGAAACACGTGTCCGAAGATACGGCACTCGCCGCACCAACTTATGGTGAAAAACTTTTAAAACTCTGTTCAAATTTGTGCTAATGACTGCATTTACCATGATGCCTTGGGTCACAAATGCTGGAATGGAAGACAGGGTGCTCCCCATTTTGACTGTTGTAATTAAGGCTCCCGTGAGCCTCTGAGCTGACGAGCTCGGGTGAAGCACCTGTGCGCCTTCTTGAGTGGTACTTAAACCTGTGAATACTTTCAAGGCGCATTTCAAGCAACCCCGCCAGCTACACGTTGCTCTTCGCTGACGACGGCCAAATAGCCAGAAACACGTGTCCGAAGATACGGCACTCGCCGGACCAACTTATGGTGAAAAACTTTTAAACTCTGTTCAAATTTGTGCTAATGACTGCATTTACCATGATGCCTTGGGGTCACAAATGCTGGAATGGAAGACAGGGTGCTCCCCATTTTGACTGTTGTAATTAAGGCTCCCGTGAGCCTCTGAGCTGACGAGCTCGGGTGAAGCACCTGTGCGCCTTCTTGAGTGGTACTTAAACCTGTGAATACTTTCAAGGCTGCCATTTCAAGCAACCCCGCCCAGCTACACGTTGCTCTTCGCTGACGACGGCCAAATAGCCAGAAACACGTGTCCGAAGATACGGCACTCGCCGCACCAACTTATGGTGAAAAACTTTTAAAACTCTGTTCAAATTTGTGCTAATGACTGCATTTACCATGATGCCTTGGGGTCACAAATGCTGGAATGGAAGACAGGGTGCTCCCCATTTTGACTGTTGTAATTAAGGCTCCCGTGAGCCTCTGAGCTGACGAGCTCGGGTGAAGCACCTGTGCGCCTTCTTGAGTGGTACTTAAACCTGTGAATACTTTCAAGGCGGCATTTCAAAGCAACCCCGCCAGCTACACGTTGCTCTTCGCTGACGACGGCCAAATAGCCAGAAACACGTGTCCGAAGATACGGCACTCGCCGCACCAACTTATGGTGAAAAACTTTTAAAACTCTGTTCAAATTTGTGCTAATGACTGCATTTACCATGATGCCTTGGGGTCACAAATGCTGGAATGGAAGACAGGGTGCTCCCATTTTGACTGTTGTAATTAAGGCTCCCGTGAGCCTCTGAGCTGACGAGCTCGGGTGAAGCACCTGTGCGCCTTCTTGAGTGGTACTTAAACCTGTGAATACTTTCAAGGCGGCATTTCAAGCAACCCCGCCAGCTGACACGTTGCTCTTCGCTGACGACGGCCAAATAGCCAGAAACACGTGTCCGAAGATACGGCACTCGCCGCACCAACTTATGGGTGAAAAACTTTTAAAACTCTGTCAAATTTGTGCTAATGACTGCAATTACCATGATGCCTTGGGGTCACAAATGCTGGAATGGAAGACAGGGTGCTCCCCATTTTGACTGTTGTAATTAAGGCTCCCGTGAGCCTCTGAGCTGACGAGCTCGTGTGAAGCACCTGTGCGCCTTCTTGAGTGGTACTTAAACCTGTGAATACTTTCAAGGCGGCATTTCAAGCAACCCCGCCAGCTTACACGTTGCTCTTCGCTGACGACGGCCAAATAGCCAGAAACACGTGTCCGAAGATTACGGCACTCGCCGCAACCAACTTATGGTGAAAAACTTTTAAAACTCTGTTCAAATTTGTGCTAATGACTGCATTTACCATTGATGCCTTGGGGTCACAAATGCTGGAATGGAAGACAGGGTGCTCCCCAT
Organism: Pleurodeles waltl; assembly: GCF_031143425.1. Taxonomy (NCBI): domain Eukaryota; kingdom Metazoa; phylum Chordata; class Amphibia; order Caudata; family Salamandridae; genus Pleurodeles; species Pleurodeles waltl. The sequence goes on from NC_090442.1 coordinate 702,078,487, forward strand.
TTTGACTGTTGTAATTAAGGCTCCCGTGAGCCTCTGAGCTGACGAGCTCGGGTGAAGCACCTGTGCGCCTTCTTGAGTGGTACTTAAAACCTGTGAATACTTTCAAGGCGGCATTTCAAGCAACCCCGCCAGCTACACGTTGCTCTTCGCTGACGACGGCCAAATAGCCAGAAACACGTGGTCCGAAGATACGGCACTCGCCGCACCAACTTATGGTGAAAAACTTTTAAAACTCTGTTCAAATTTGTGCTAATGACTGCATTTACCATGATGCCTTGGGGTCACAAATGCTGGAATGGAAGACAGGGTGCTCCCCATTTTGACTGTTGTAATTAAGGCTCCCGTGAGCCTCTGAGCTGACGAGCTCGGGTGAAGCACCTGTGCGCCTTCTTGAGTGGTACTTAAACCTGTGAATACTTTCAAGGCGGCATTTCAAGCAACCCCGCCAGCTACACGTTGCTCTTCGCTGACGACGGCCAAATAGCCAGAAACACGTGTCCGAAGATACGGCACTCGCCGCACCAACTTATGGTGAAAAACTTTTAAAACTCTGTTCAAATTTGTGCTAATGACTGCATTTACCATGATGCCTTGGGGTCACAAATGCTGGAATGGAAGACAGGGGTGCTCCCCATTTTGACTGTTGTAATTAAGGCTCCCGTGAGCCTCTGAGCTGACGAGCTCGGGTGAAGCACCTGTGCGCCTTCTTGATTGGTACTTAAACCTGTGAATACTTTCAAGGCGGCATTTCAAGCAACCCCCCGCC